>NC_057769.1:2169359-2884322 GCF_010389155.1 Erigeron canadensis | reverse complement strand
ATCAATATTAAATCTTCATATATAAAACTCGCTTTTGATTTTTAAGTTAAAGAGACACAGTAAATTGTTTTAATTCAAATATGTTATGAAATAATAAAAAGTAAAATATATGATAAATGGCATTAGAAGCATATATTCTCCTGTATAGTGATTGCTGTTGTGTTTAAGATAAAAGTTGTATATCGATCTATGTTTACGATGTTATTGTGTTTAGGGTAGGATCTAGAGTTGTTTATATTAGATATTAAATTATATACTTATATCTATAAATATCTATATATAATGTATATATTTTAATTAATATTGTGTAGGAACCGATATGGATTAGGATACACATGGTAAGTATCAATTTTTTATTTTAATATTTTCTAATAATGTGATATTTATCTTAAGGTTTTTTAATTTTAATAGCATCATGGTCGACATTTATGTGTTTTTTTTATTATATATAATAATAAAAGTCAATAAAAGTCAAAATTAAAATTTAAAAAATTGATAAATATGATTGGTTGATAAGTTATTAGAGCAACTGTGTTTTAGTATAAAAAGATGGATTCTATTCTTGTAATAATGTTGACTCAAGTCATGCGCTTATGCGAAGTGTTGCATAATCCATTGACGAAAGTCATATTGTTATAAAGATAAAATATATAACTTTGGCTAAAATTTTGTAAATAGTGACTAAGACACAAGGGAAAAAAGAAAAATAACATGTTATTACCGAATACTAGTAATCTAATGATTTTTTTTTTTAATTCATCTATCCATTTATTATTATATTATTGTTGTTATGGTTATGTTATTTATGTATCAATTTCATTGTTTACATCAGACAAATATCTTTACTTAATTATAATAATTATTTGTCTTTCTTTTTATGGAAATACTTTTTAAAAAACAAGACATTGTAAGGCGAATTGGAGTGAGACTTACGCCTCAAAAGTACGCCCAAAAAGTGTACACCGCCCCAAGGGAGTTACGCTCCAAAATATTTGCTCTCCCGTTCATAATTGGACGCCCGCTCACTCCTTGAACTTGGCACCCACTGCTATTAGACCACCCCCAACGCTACTTTTGATTTTCTCTTTTTTTAACGTTTATTCTTATATATCCGACATATATTTTACACATTCACACACGTACATTTATATACACACATACGAACACGCATACTACCTGAAAATTTTAGAATTTTTGTCATTCTCATCATCAAGCGACACTGAGTCTTATGGATTGGACGATTATGATGATGTTGCTGAGTGTGCAGTTGCTATGACTGTTAATTTAGTAAAATATGGGTGCTATATAAAATAATAAATTAATTTGTCTTTTAGAAATATTGTAAAAATAAATTATTATATCCTATATAAAGAGAATTCGCGTGAACAGTGAAGCAGCTTAGCTGGCTGCTGGAGGCTGCTTGTTTTTTTTAGTTCATGTGGTTTGTAGATATCAACTTGCCTTCTTTTGGTTTCTATTTTTTTTTTTGACTTATATCATATTTGCTTCTTTAGGCTTCTATATATATATATAGGAGAGAGATCAAATAACAAGGTGTGTTAAGGAGAGAAGGTTATATTAACCAATCAGTGTGAAACGTCGTTTTTTTAAAAAATTGCACGGTGGCATTTTTGTAAATAAATCAAACTTTTGGTCAGCCTGGGTTCCGGGTCAGCTTGGGTTCTGGGTCAGCTTGGTCAGCCCAGGTTCTGGGTCAGCTTGGTTGGTCAGCTTGGTCAACCCCAAGCTAACCCACCCCAACCCCAAGCTAACCTAACCCAACCCCAACCTAACCCAGAACCTAAGCTGATTCAACCTGACATAGACCCGAAGCTGACCCAACGTGACCCAAGCTGACCCAAAACCTATAATCTACATTTGTGTAGATTATGTGTAAATTGTATCAAGCTAACCCAACCCCAAGCTGAGCCAACCTGACCAGACCCCAAGCTGACCCAACCCAGAACCTAAGCTGACCCAAAACTCATAATCTACACAAATGTAGATTATGTGTAAATTGTGTCAAGCTAACCCAACCCCAAGCTGACCCAACCTGACCAGACCCCAAGCTAACCCAACCTAACCCAAGCTGATCCAACCTAGAACCCAAGCTGACCTAACCCAGAACCCAAGCTGACCCAAAACCCATAATCTACATTTATGTAGATTGTGTGTCAAGCTGACCCAACCCTGACCCAGACCCCAAACTGACCCAACCCAAGCTGACCTGACCTAACCTGACCTGACCCCAAGCTGACCCAAAACCCTAATCTACATTTGTGTAGATTGTGTGTCAAGCTGACCCAATCCTGACCCAGACCCCAAACTGACCCAACCCCAAGCTGACCTGACCTAACCTGACCTGACCCCAAGCTGACCCAAAACCCATAATCTACATTTGTGTAGATTATGTGTAAATTGTGTCAAGCTGACCCAACCTGACCAGACCCCAAACTAACCCGACCCAGGGCCCAAGCTGACCCAACCATGACCAAGATGACCCAGACCCCAACTGACCAACCCCAAGCTGACCCAAGCTGGCCTAAACCTGACATGACCCCAAGCTGACCCAGACCCAAGCTGACTGATCAAACTGAACCAAACAAAACTGATCCAACTCAAGCTGACCCAACCCACTGAGATCCCAAGCTGACCAAGCTTCACAAAACTTTCATTTATTTACAAAATTGTCACCATGCTTTTTTTAAAATTTTGCCATATGTCGCGTTCTGATTAGCTAATAGGACATTTTCTCCCTTCTCTCCTTAAGACACCTTCTTCCAGAATCTTCACCCTATTATATATATTTTAATATTTGCCTTCTTTAAGGTTTTATCTTTTATTTTTGACTTATATCATTAATTGCCTTCTTTAGGTTTCCATTTTTGACTTGTATCATTATTTTTAGGGTGATAACGTTTTAGTGTTTCGTACTTTAACCACTAAATCTTTTAAAACTTTCTTTTTACCTTTAAAGTTTTATGTTTAAAAATTCACAGTGATGCAATGTTAGTCTTTTTATTTTCACCGTCAAAGTTTTTAACTTCTTATTTATACCTTTCAAGACAGTTTGCAATTTTTTATTTCGCAACAAAGGTTTTTTGTCCTAAGAACTACATTGTAATGTTTAACGATGTGGTTGACATACTAAAATTAAAGACTTGGATTCAATTGTATGTCTGGTTGTTATCCTCGGCTAACGGCCGGGTATAACACTAGTTAATTTAAAAAAGTACTCCGTATTAGGTAACCTCTAACGTATGTATTTTGAATAACGGGATCACAACAAAACTTCTTAAAATTTCAAACAGCCCCTCTCTATAACGGCCATAATTCTCTTTTTCAATTCCCTGATCCTCTCTACTTCTCTCTCCCTCTCTCTCTACTTTATTTTATTTTATTATTTTATATTTTAACCACCCAAAATAATATAAATATATAATAAAAACTTCTTTTTATATTTGTACACTAAATCTAAATTCACTTCACAACAATTTTCAACACCAACAAATTCCATTCAGGTTTTCTTTTCTTTCATATTTCATATATTATATTATTTATTTTTCAGCTCAATTTGTTAATTTACTGTTTTATTATTAATTTTCAGATTTATTTTTGTTTTTCCGTTTCACCTGCATTTTCTGTTACATACTACAATATTTATTACTGTTTTTTAGTAGTACTAATTGACTCAGCTCAATGAGTCAAACTTGGTATCTATAAATTTTGTATCTTTTTAATGTTCCAAGTCAATGTATTATGAATCTTGATCTGGGTCATTGTTATTTTGTTTGATTTGTGTGTGTGGTATATATATACACACACACACATATACAATTTGATATATATGTAACTTTTTATTGATTTAAGTTTATTTGAAGATTTAATCTGTATATATATATATATGATGAACATTGATGTATATGAACATTTAAGGCTTGTAATTTGTTATGATTTAAGTTACTTGCCTGTGATTTGAAGATGCAATCTGTATATATATGATGAACATTTTTAAGATAAATATATATACAATATATATAAAAAGATTAATGATTTTTTTTTTTTTCAGATTTGAAATTAGTTGATTGTGATTTGAAAAAGTACAGAAATGGAAAGGAAAGGAGGAAATACGATACCGAGTTCACCGTCACACACGCCGAGGTCTACGGACAAGGCAGTAAGAGATCTAAGGCATACAGATGGAAATCTGAATGGTAAATATGATAGTACTAATAATAATAATAATAATAAAGAAAAAGGTGTTAACATTCAGGTGGTTGTTAGATGCAGGTGTGTTACTCTTTTACTTTTTTTTTTTTTCCATAGCTATTAATGATAATAAATGAGTACTATTTGAACATTTGATTATGATTTTTTTTTGTTTTGTGAAAATGTCTAGACCGATGAATGGAGACGAGGAGAAACTGCATACACCGATGGTTATTACATGTGCCGAAAACAAAAGGGAAGTTTGTGCTGTTCAGACTATTGCTAATAAGCAGATTGACAGGTCTTTTGTGTTTGATAAGGTTGTTTTCTTTGTTTTATTTCGTTTGTGTTTTGTTCTTAGCTACAAATGGTTAATCTTTATCACAAAGCCGTCTTCTTTATTGTTTGAAGAAAACAATCTTTACGAAATTTTTGGGTGTATTCATGTACTGCAGATGTTTGAAAGATAACTTGGATTAAATTTATCTGTTTGAAACTGTTGAGTTCTTCTTTGTGCTAATATGGTAAAGTATATAGGTATTTGGTCCAAAATCCCAACAAAGGGATTTGTATCACTCAGCTGTATCTCCGATAGTTTTGAAGTTCTCGAGGGATATAACTGCACTATATTTGCTTACGGGCAGACAGGAACTGGAAAAACGTACACCATGGAAGGAGGAGGGAGGAAAAAGGTATAATTTTGGATCATAATGTAACGGACCCTTTACCCTTTACGTTTTGGCCTTTCAATGCATTGTGATAATGATAACTGTTATTGTGTTCAGAATGGGGAATTCCCGAGTGATGCAGGTGTAATTCCCAGGGCTGTTAGACAGATATTTGATATATTAGAAGCTCAAAGTGCAGAGTATAGTATGAAAGTTACGTTTCTAGAGCTGTACAATGAGGAAATAACAGATCTTTTGGCTCCTGAAGAAGCTTCAAAATTTCCGGAAGATAAATCCAAGAAGCCGATAGCACTTATGGAGGATGGAAAGGGAGGTGTACTTGTTAGAGGCTTGGAAGAGGAGTTAGTTTCCACTGCTGATGAAATATACAGAATATTGGAGAAAGGCTCTGCTAAAAGGCGTACAGCAGAAACCCTTATGAATAAACAAAGTAGTCGTTCTCACTCGATATTCTCTATCACAATCCACATTAAGGAGCGTACTCCAGAGGGCGAAGAGATAATTAGATGTGGAAAGCTCAACCTAGTTGATCTTGCTGGTTCTGAGAATATATCGAGGTCTGGTGCAAAAGAGGTATGAAGTAGCACATGTCAGCAAGCTTGAACTATTTTGATCATTTTAAATCTCTTGTTTTTTTCCACTTATAGTGTATGGGTGTATTCACTATCGGATGTTTTACATATTATAAAGATGAACAATAACTTTTTCTCTGAAGTCCTCATAAAGTTCAATTGTTGCAGGGCAGAGCAAGGGAAGCTGGTGAGATAAACAAAAGCTTGCTTACACTTGGCCGAGTCATAAATACATTAGTCGAGCGTTCAGGACATATACCATATAGGTATTATTCTATTTACAGTGGATATTCTTATTAGATATATCAGATATTACATATTTGTACAAACCTATAGATGGAAAATGTCAACAATTTCGAGTTTGTTTCTGATGATAGGGATAGTAAATTAACAAGATTGTTGAGAGATTCACTGGGAGGGAAAACTAAGACATGTATTATTGCTACAATCTCCCCCTCTATCCATTCTTTGGAAGAGACACTCAGTACATTAGATTATGCTCACCGTGCGAAAAATATCAAGAACAAGCCTGAGGTTCGTGGAGATAAGTTTAGTTTGTTTGAGTATTGAAAAACTTCTCCTATTTTAGCAGATGACGGTGACTTGACATTTTCTTTTTGGTGTTTCAGATTAATCAAAAGTTGATGAAATCTGCAATGATGAAGGACTTGTATTCAGAAATTGAAAGACTTAAACAAGGTTTTGAAACTACTTAATTACTCGTTCATCCAAGTTCTAATAAGATAGCCCATAATTAACACACTGTTATGCTTAACCAGAGGTCTATGCTGCTAGAGAGAAAAACGGGATCTACGTACCAAAAGAAAGATATCTTCAGGAAGAAGAGGAGAAGAAGGTACTTCTCATGAAATTGCACATTATTTTCCATGAACTTGCATCATTTTAGTAGGTTTATTTTATCTTTATTATTTAAACCAGGCAATGGCTGAAAAAATAGAGCGAATGGAACTTGATAACGAATCCCGGGGAAAGGTACAATCAAAAACATACAATTGTCATTATTTTCTGATTTTTGTTAGCACCTGATTTTCTATCTCGATAAACAGCAAATGATGGAGCTTCAGGAACTATATAACTCTCAGCAGCTTATAACCGCAAACTTAACTGATAAGCTTGGGAAGACCGAGGTATGATGTTTTTCATAATCCAAGATCCATGATCAGCTTGCAGCTTTAGTTCTCTGAAATTAGAGAATCACACTTTCTATTTTTGCCTTCAGATAAAGCTGCAAGAAACTGAGCATTCATTGTTCACTCTTGAAGAAAAGCATAGACAAGCAAATGTAACAATTAAAGAAAAAGAATATCTTATCTCCAACCTTCTCAAATCTGGTAAGTTATCCGACCTGCCCATTTTCCCACCTCTCGCAAGTTTTTATTTGGGAAAAGTGGTCGAACTTGTTTATGACAATGGTCATTTTAATAAATTTACAGAAAAAGCACTTCTTGAGCGGGCATTTGACCTTCGTGGGGAACTTGAGAATGCAGCATCAGACGTAACTAGTCTATTCACCAAGATTGGTAAAAACCTTGAGATATAATTTGTATGAATATCCTTTGGTGCAAGGGGCCAGAATTGATATTGATTTCCTTATTATGTTCACTGCTCCAGAGCGCAAGGACAAACTTGAAGATGAAAACAGAATTCTTGTCCAGCAATTCCAATCTCAATTAACCAAACAGCTTGACACTTTGCATAAGACTATAGCAGCCTCTGTAACTCAACAAGAGCAACAACTGAAAGGCATGGAGGAAGATATGCAATCCTTTGTATCTACCAAGACCCAGGTAAATAATGAGGTAGAAAAGTGTGTGGGTCAGGTAACAGGGCGGGATGGCTTGATCTGAAACACCTTTTGCACGTGATTTAACTTTTTAGTAATATGATTTATGAAGTTTTATGCATTTAAATTACTCTTTGGGCGACTTTCCACCTGTTTGGCCTGTACACATTTTAGAGATAATGTAACTGCATTGACCCATTTGTAAGTAAAGGGGTGGAAAATTGCCACCTCTATGTAGAATCTAGTAAGTGGATTCCAAGGCATGAACAAATGAATAATAAATCTACTACGTGGGGAGTGTAGGCAACTGAAGAACTTCGTGCTGCCCTGGAGAAGTTAAAAACAATGTATGGTTCTGGTGTTAAAGCTTTGGATGATATTGCGGATGAACTTCATGGGAATTCACAATCAACATTCGGAGATTTAAATTCTCAAGTCTCGATGAATTCTTCAGCTCTTGGAGAGGTATCTATATTTCAATTCTGATTTATATTATTAATCATTTTTGTAAGTATATAATCTAATCTAGCTTTATTACTGTCCAGCTTTTCAAGGGTATTGCATCAGAAGCTGAGAAATTGCTTGGTGATCTTGAAAATATTCTCTACAGCCAGGAAAAGAAACTAACGGCATTTGCACAACAACAACGAGAGGTTAGATTTCAAACTGCCATGATGTATTTTGACAACTTTCATTGTAGAAAAAAAGTTCAATCATTATTTTATTTTTTTATACATGGAATACAACGAGAGGTTAGATTTCAAACCAGCATGATGGATATTCACAACTTTCATTGGAAAAAACAAGTTCAAATCATTCTTTTGTTTATACATGGATTAAAATATCCCCTTTACCATGTAATCTGCAGGCGCATTCTAGAGCAGTTGAAACATCACGATCAATATCTACCACTACAATGAGCTTCTTTGATAAACTAGACGTGCATGCAACAAAATTGACCAAAATTGTTGAAGAGGGTCAGACAGTCAATGACCGAAAACTATTGGAACTTGAAAGAAAGTTTGAGGTATTAGAATCTGTCTATTACTCATTAATTCTTTCTACTATTAAAACATGTATCACTCGTCTCACTTAATCTGTTTTTAGGAATGCACTGCAAATGAAGAAAAACAACTTCTAGAGAAAGTGGCGGAGTTACTTGCAGTTTCAAATGCTAGGAAAAAAGAATTGGTAGGGCCAACATGCAGATTGTTGATGTTCTATTTTTTGTGGCGGTGTTTGGATTTGTGTTTCGAAGCTGACTATTTAATTATATTCGCATAGTTTTTCAAGTTTGGATCAACGATATAGATTCTAAAAGTAGAATGACCTATTGCGCCTGACTTTACTCGCATTTCGTACACTATCTCTCATTTTCTTCGCATAAATGTCATTTTTTGGTCCTTTTTTCTTATTAATTTCATACATAATCACCGTTTATAAACACTCTAAACATAATAACATATAGATAATTTAATTGTTAGAAGCACATTCAAACACTGTCTCAAATTTTATTTGTTTAAATTTTTATTCTGAAAGACTAATTAATAAATTATAATGATACTATATAGGTTAAAACCGCGGTGGATGGTCTACGTGAGAGTGCAGCTAGTAAAGCCAACAGATTTGATCAAGAAATGTCAACAATGAAAGATTCAAGCTCTTGCATAAGGAATGAGTGGACAAGCTATGCTAAAAAGGCTGAAAACCACTATCTTGAAGATATTGCAGCAGTTGAATGTGGAAAGAAAGACATGGACGGTGTCCTTCAGAATTGGTATGTGCATTTCATACAAATATCCATGATTTCTCTTTAACTGTCAATTTTGCTTATTTTAGTTAAATATGTAAATATGTTACAGTTTACAAAAGGCGAAAATCGGGTCACAGCAATGGAATAACGCTCAGGAATCCTTGCTCAGCTTAGAGAAAAGCAATGTTGCATCTGTGGAAGAAATAGTCAGGTAAAAGAAATAGTACAGTTTAATTAAAAGATAATTTGTAACTGCTGCGTCTTATTAACCTTCTCACCTTTTTTATAGGGAGGGATTGGAAGCCAATCAAAGTTTGCGCACACGATATTCAGCTGCTGTGTCGTCTGCACTTGATGATACAAATGTTGCAAGCAATAACCTCCTTTCCTCAATTGACCGTGAGTATCTAGTTTACAAATCAATAATTAAAGTTTGAATATTTTGGTGTCATATAATTTACCCTATATGAAACAAATGAATTGCAGATTCGTTACAACTGGACCATGATGCACGCGAAAACCTTGATTCCATAATCGTTCCTTGTTGTGGAGAACTGAGAGAACTAAAGGGTGGACACTATCATAAGATCATAGAGATTACTGAAAATGCTGGAAAAACTCTATTAAATGACTACACGGTTAGTTTTCTCACTCACTCAACCCATGTATATTTTAAATATTGTATCCATTTGCCCATTAAATTTTATGCCCTGAGAACAAGACATGGGCCAGGTAACGGGTCAATAAGAGTTTGGGTGATTCCACAAACACATTGTACCCATTTATATAATTAATTAGAGCTGTTATTAAGATTACAAAAATATAGTCTCAGTAATAACCTTAAGTTTCAAATAAATTTTAATTTAGGAGTTTGTGTGTATCAAAAGTCTGACTTTTGATTGATGACTTTCAACTATACTTGTCCATGAGTCCAGTCATAAGTGAAAACTGAGGATTTCTTCGAGTAGTTAAATTTTGTTACAAATAATTTCAGGTTGATGAGCCATCATGTTCAACACCGAAAAAGAGGCCATTTAATTTACCAACGATTACATCGATTGAAGAACTACAAACTCCATCTTTTGAGGAGCTACTAAAGCATTTCTGGGATTCAAAATCTTCCTCAAAGCTACCAAATGGAGAAATGAAGCACCTCGAGACTGCTGCACAGTCGCCCAGAGATTCTCGACTGCCCCTCACTGCTATTAACTAAAAAATAACTAGAAACTTGTACAGGGTCATCTTTGGTTACCAGATTCAAAGTTAGGTTTTGAATCTGGGGTAATTTTTTCATTCTTGGTGATCTCATATTATTAGAGTTCATAATTGTGTTGGTGTACGAATGTTGCTATATCATATTTCTTGTATATGTAACAAGCCACATTATCCCGTTACTAGGTAAACTTGGTGTTTGTTGAGGTTTTATATAAGAGTAATGCTATATTCTCTCTTTTTTATAGAACCAATACCAGCATATACCCCAGCACTTGGTTGTTAAACTCTATTTTGGCGACGATACTATAGGTAACATCCTGTGGAATAATGAAATGTGACTCCATTAAAAACTATCATTTTCGTTAATTTAGAGGGCCTTGTTCGTATTTCATTCCAGGGGAAATTAATTTTATATTCTTGTAAAAGGGAATGATTTTGGAACTAAAAGTAAATGAAAATGAATAAAATTTATTTCCTATTCCTTCCGGTATACCATAAGTTTTTTACTCTAAACGAAACTACGATGAACTGGAATGTTTAAGCTAGGATGGTTGCAGCTTGAGTGACTATGGCAATCTCCGTTTTAAAAATCAAGCAGAACATATTTTTTTTTTGGACAGCAATTAAGCAGAGAACAATATTTAGATACAGCGTCTCATTTAAAAAGTCTCATTTAAAAAGCTTAGACTGACAAAATGGTTGGAGTCTCTCCAAAAAGAAAAGACTCTCCAAAAATAGGCGTATGCCACTTGAAAGCAGCGAGCACACGGTATTCTTTAGTAAAAGGCGAAAGAATAGTTCGCTTTGTGCTCACTACATGGCTGCGTGAGGATCCATGTTCCCATCTCTTTTCATTTTATAACCACTACCACCCTTCTTCTTTTCGTCACCAGCCGATGTGGGATAAGCTCAAACCCCAACTTTCATTTCTTAATTAAATATAACTTACATCTACATTGCATACATATATTTAATCCAACTGATTTAATCCGTGTCACCTTCCATCATAAAATATTTTTACTTTACAACGCTGAGTGAATTATCTCAAGAAGCTAGAAGGAAAACTTCACGAGTACATGTATTTTTGGATTTCGTTATCCATGTCCTTCGAGAAGAAGTTGCATAGGCAGTATTGTTTTGAGTATATTTATTCCTATTACAGTTTGTTAACTGGTGAGCTTAGTGAATTTAAGGCGAATTGTGTGTTGCTTTTGATATATATAATCACTTTAGTTAAATTAGATGTAACATGACCCTAAGATTTAACAAAAAATCTGTCAATTGTGGTTGCGGTTTTAACTATAACTGCAAAATGATATTGGTAGAGATCCCATGGGCTTTCTCCCCAAAATTAATACTTCGTAAAGATCATGAATCTTTGAGATTAAAGATCTTTGTGACCCACATTATCATAAGATATAGAATGGGTTACAAATAAAAAGAGGTAGACCGAACTTTTTTTCTCAACTCGTCCTGAGGCTTATAATAAAATAGTCATAAAAATCCAAGCTTAATATGAATTCGACTCGTTTAATAGATGAATTTTTGTTAATATATATTTTTCATATAAACATATTTTTTACTTATAGTTTAATCATAAAAATACATACATTTTAATAAACCCAACATACTGATGCAACACTCGCTTGTACAATCTATTGTGAAAATTGTACAATATGGTAATATAATCAAAATCAATGATACATTTATCCTCTCTGATATACTATGTTACATTTCGGTACATATATAATACGTAACTATGTAATAATATATTACATTTTATATATATACATGTAAACAAAAAGCTTGTAAGCCTAATCGAGGTTGGTGTCTAAAGCTCGCGCTCGCTTATTTGAACAAGATTTAAATAAGGCTCGAACTGTATAAGCTCGTCTTGAATCGAGCTTTTAATAAGTTGAGTTCGAGCTCATTTGTTAAAACCATAAGATGTGATAGTGCCATGTCAGCAGATTTAGTTGCTGTTTTTTCCTTTTCAGAAAGCCACATCCTAAGAAACAAGAATAATATCATAAAGGGAAGAATCAACTTGACGTAAAGCATTTAGTGTCATGATTTTAATAAAAGGATATTGGTTATGCTAAAATGGATTTCCAGATATTTATAACCTGTAATAGCATGCTATAAAATGTATACATCTCATAAATACTGCTGATATGCCAAAAGGCAAAAACATTAGTTCAACATTTTATCCAACCCTTAACATGGATAACGCCATATCAACAACAAAGGGAGAAAAAAAAAATGTGCTTTTAATGGGACCTATATATACCAAGCTACATATTGAAAGTTAAGACTTCAAGCATGCGAACCTTGTACTCTTCTATGTCAAAAATCCATCCGTTTCTGTGCATTTTATTATCACACGGCTCACAAATCATGTCTCGAGTTGATTTCATACCTTGGGACACGAATAGTTATTGACTGTTATATTTCTCAAAAAAAGAAAAGACTACTATCTGAGAGTGCAACGTAAGTAGTAATCGAGACATTACCTTAGGAAAATTAATCAAGATACACTCGTGTTCAGGAGCTCAACAACATCTGCCTCATGGCCATCATCATTGTCTTGATCAGTAGAATTCTTTTGACATGATAACACGTTATCCAACCCATGAGCTTCATTGATGCCAGAAGGTTCAACATTCAGGTCAGAACTCAAATCTACGCCATTAGCTTCGTTGATGCCCGGCGGTTCAATATTCAGGTCAGAACTCAAATCCAACCCACGAGTTTCACTAAGGCCAGACGGTTCAACACTCCTGACAGAACTTAAATTCAACCCACAAGCTTCACTTATACCAGACGGTCCAACGTTCAGTTTAGAACTCAGATCTAACCCACGAGCATCATTGATGCCAGAAGGTTCAGCATTCAGATCAGAACGCAAATCCAACCCACAAGCATCATTGATGCCAGAAGGTTCAGCATTCAGGTCAGAACGCAAATCCAACCCACGAGCATCATTGATGCCAGGTAGTTCATTGTTCTGGTCAGAACTCAAATCAAACCCACTTTGCTCACCGGTTCCTTGACAAGCCAAAGTAACCACACCGGGATCAGATGGCTCAACTGGTTCTTTTTTTTGTCGTTTCCATTTTTTAGTGGACGAAGTTCCATCATCCTCAAAATCTTCTTCTTCTCTGTCCCTATGCAAATACACCCATAACTTCCTTTCCCCGTCAAACTGAACACATGGATCCCGTTCATAATGCAAACGGTCCAATGCACCACTAACCACTTGATTAACTTGAGCATCAGACACGTCTTCTACTATATATTGGGAGTCCCGAATTAACGTACAAACATCTGCCCGTGTCCCAATATTCCCAGGTAGCCGTGCAGCCGCGTCTCGAACCAGGCAAAGAATGGTCACATGGGGCGGTCGATCCTTTTTCAGCATAAAATGGTCACGTGCTTTGGAAGTCGGTTTTCCTGCACCCTTTCTTGATGGAGCAACAGTTGACTTTTTACCATCAACTGCTGTATATGCAAAAGCCCGGTCAGGTATTAGATATCTAAGAACTTCTTCTTTTCGGAAATAATCTCGAACCTCATCAGAGCTTGGGCTTATCGTGTTGAGACTTTTCTGCGCTCGCAAGTCTCGAAATCGCTCTTTTTCGTCCAAATTTTGTTGCATTAAAGCTAAAGGAGGAGGAGGAAGACTCCCGATTTGCTGCAGCGTTTCTTGACCACTTTTAAGCCAATTAGCAAACGAGTCCACCAATTTCACAAGCGTTTTGTGAGGAAGACCCCAAGATTCTGGAGATGTTACCTCCTCAACAATCTCGTGATCTGATGAAATCTGAGAAACAGGCCCAACCCACGAATAGCTTTTACTTGACTTATTATATAACACAAGTGCCTTCCATGCCTTTGCTCCCAAAGGAGCGGTTTTTGAAGAAAATATCTTCAGAACCCCTCTCACCAGATCTTGAAGTGGTTCTTGTGTTTCAAGAATACACGGGTCTCCAGGGTTTGACCTCACACGGTTGACTACATCCTTAACTGTCAAAGAAGGGACTTTTGGGTTTGCAATAGCATCAGAAGTAGTTACACCTTGATCTCCATTAGCAACTTCTTGTTTATTATCATCATTTCCGGTATCTTCCGGAAGCAGAGTGACCATTGCCATTCTTACAGCCGACAGTAGGTGTATAATCGAGAAAGAAAAACCTGTGTGAACAGTGGGTGTTATTAAAATGAATGGTTTTTTATGTGTTTTGATTTCCAACTCTGCATCTTCCTCTGTTGTGTCCATAACAGGTGCCTCAGAAATTACACTTTCAAAAGGAATCTCCTCTGCCCATTTCCTTTTCCCAGCACTTTTCACATACCCGCCATCATCATATTGACCTTGACCATGACCTTGGTAATCGTAATCATCCAAGTATATTAATTCATCTTTTACTTTACGCTTCTTGGATCCCAAATTGCACCCTAACAATCTTACATCCACCATTTCATGACGACCTTGACCATATGCTTCCCTCATTTGACTTTTTTTAGAAAACTTTCCAGGTTCATCAGGAACATAACTGTTTATGTGTGTTGGTGGAAGGGCAAAATAGTCATGCACGAATTCCCCTTTCTGCTTCTTCCCACTGGGATATGTATTTCTCAAGGGTGCTTGAAACATACCTTCAATATGACCATCACCATTAAAATCATTCACTAAAATGCTACCATGTGTTTTACCCTTCTGTTTGTCACGAAAATCACCATTTATTCTTGAACTTTGAGCTGACCCGTCAAACTCTTTATTGGTCTTGTAATTCTTCTTACCACCAACTTTGGATTTTTTATTATTTGGGGCAGATTTCCCAGATACACCACTAGGGTAAGCCCACTTGCTTCTCATTAAAGGATTATCATCATCATCTTCAGCATATTGCTCAGATGAATCCGACTCTGTTTCCTCACCTTTTGCTAACATTTTCATTCCTTCTGCAGCGATCACCACTCGTCCTCCGTTTTGTGTAGAAACATGCCTGCCTTTCTTCATCCCCGGCCTACACTCCATATAAAATAAAGTCGTTGAATTACAAATCAACGTTTTAAAAGGGATTATGCAACTTTGATTGGAGGCAGATAAAAAATAGGTTGTAGGAGGTAATGTTTGGTTATCCACTTGCTTTCTTAAGTTGTAGAAATCAGATGGTAAATCGTTTGATTTGCAAGAAAATTTTTGACTATTTAAGAAAGTAAATGACTAACAACAAATTCTTGTGAAGAAAGATACATTATGAGATATATATCGTACAAGTCTCTCATATGAGGTAAAAGAAAGGGTGATTAAATAATGTTCCACCATCGTATCAGTTTCGATGCAACTTGAACTGAACTAATATTCAATCCTTCTATAATCAGAAGACAAATCCAAACACTCCAAAACTATCTTTTATGTATAACTATTGAATATTCAACATACCTGTACGGAACATCTATGGGTTCTCCTTGTAATTGATTGTGCCAAATTGGTTCACCAGCGGGATACATATCTTGTTGGTTATCTATCTGTGAAAGATTTATGCCTCCTGGATTCCTGTACTTGAATGCATCACCTACACCAATTTTCTGAATATTCTCTGGGCGTTTGACCTTCTTGCCATAATCATACTGATATCTTGAGTTGGATGGTTTTGCAGTCAACACTTTAATGTCTGACAACTGATTTACAGTCCGATTCCTACCAAAAGTATGTATATCAGTCTGCAACGGCACAGGCAAACCAATGAATGATTCAGGATATTCTTCACCTCTAAACCCTTTATACTTCTTCCCCATTTTATCTATCATATTAAAATCTCGATGAACAGTAGCATCATACATTGATTTTTCTTCATAATCTCTCGTCTGTTTATGATTAAACGGTGATGAGCCTGAAGGCCCGGATTTTATTTCAATAGAAGAATATGGGCCTTGTTCTTTGGTTATAGACATTTTTGAGCCTGCAACCTTTAGGGTTCCTTTCGAATTTGGCTTCCCAAAATTCACAGGTTCAAAAGCTAATGTTTGACCAGTATGATATCCGGGATAATGAGCCCGGCCCTGTCCCTGAAGCTGACCCTGGCCCTGACCCAGCTTCTGTTGATGATCTTTTATTTTCTTATTGCTCCACACACCATCTGCGGATTCTTCTGAAGAATCAGTTTCCAATTCTTCCATTTTTTCATACATCAAGCTCTTTTGACTTTTCATGATATTCAAAACACGAAGCTTTTCCTCAATACTATAACCACGACACTTTGACCAAGCATCCCGTATCTGAACTAGGTTATTAACCATGGTGTTCTGATGCTTTCTTATTACATGATAATGTCGTTGTTTCTGAAAAAACCCAAGCCCTTGTCGGTAAAGTGAAACTCGTGGTTCACATAAACCTCCTTTCAACATCTCGAAAAGCTTATTTACCGGAACCCCAAAATGAAAATTACTCCCCGTGAAAAGCTCCTTCATCGTTCTCATAAAATGTTCCTGGTCCATATCAGGAAGATACTTCGTCAGACCTAACCGTTCATCTTCTGTCAAAATGTCGTTCCAAACATCCATCGACAAAATATCGTCTAACCCTGAAAGATCATACAACTCAAAAGGAATGCTACACGTTTGATCCCCGATTTGACAAAACTCCTCGCCCGTCTCACCCAACTCAAGCAAATCGAAATCATCCGAACCCGCACCCGAATCACAATCATCAAAATCATCATCTTCCTCATCTAACTCTCTTTTACCAAACTCAACGACATCCTCACTAGACATACTTTCTTCCTTAGTTCGATACGAAAACTCGGAATCTAATCTACTACTTAACACAGCTTTAAAACTATTCTTTTCAATCGCCATCCAAAAATCCAAGATTTTTATCAAGATTTCCTCAATTCATCACACAAACCCTAAATCAACAAAATTTACAAACACCCATCATTCCAAATAACAAATTATATACTAAAATCATAAAAACAAATACACCAACATAAAAAAAAAATTCAAAAAATATGGAAAAAAAAAAATACAAATTCTTGAAAAATATATAATAAAAAATTAGAGGAATGAAATTAGATACATTATTTACCTTAATTAAGCTAAACCCACAAATCTGAAGCTCAAAAGATGAGTAAAATCCAATCAATTTGTTTAATTTTTCATGAATTTTGAGTGTGTGAGGAAAACCCTAGAAAAGGGATCTTATAATAAGGAAATCAAATTGTGTTGATGACGATGAGTGATTGAAACGTGGAGAGATATGGGCTGTTGGATATTAATTGAAAAGGAATTAAAAAAAAAAAGGGGCAGTTTTTATTTTAGGGTTATAAAGATATAAAGATAGAAGCGTGTAAGTAATATTGCAGAAAAGAAAAGAAAGAAAGATAGATGGAAAGAAGGAAGATGGTGAATTTTGGTGGTTTGTGTTTTGGGGTTGGAGAGGGAGAGAGTGAGTGAGTGAGTGTGACTCACTCGAGTTATTGTTTTTTTTTTAGTGTTTTGAGAATTTTGTTTAACGTAATTTAGCATTGTCAAAATTGGTGTTTATGTTTTTCTATTAATTTTTTTGAATATATATATGTCCCCTATTTTTAGGGATTCTTTGAATTCTTAATTGTGACTTGTGACAAGGGTTTGTGAATGTATGTGACATGAATTTATAATTGGATATGATTTACTGTCGTATTTTGGTTCGAATGTTAGCTCCGTTATGGGGGAGACGTCAACGTTATATAATTCGATACTCGATTGCAAGTGTTGGCTAAATGAAAGTAGTGAGCTAGTAAAGTTAAAAAAGAAGAAGAAGGTAAGTAAGCTAGTTAGGTACGAGAGAGATTTAAATTGTTTTTAAGTTTGATTTAGCCTTGAGTCGACTATCCAGAGTTAAGATTGCTAAATATATATATGATAGACAAGTTTTCTTCTTTTATAAAGATAATTATTCACCTATAAACACAAAATTCACACATGATTAGACCCGTTCGCCATAAAGTTAGAAATCACTCCATATAGAGGACGGATTACCTTAAACGTAAAAAGACCACTCTTGAGGTCTAATTGTCAGTTTAGGAGTCAAGCTTTGATTCTCTTGTGTCGCGTTTTTCTCAACGTAGATTGGAGCACATGCTATTATTAAAAATATATGTGTTTGAAAGATTTTGGTACTCTTGAATCTTGATCTCTTAGCTAAACCAATTTATGTCTGACTTATCCTTTGGGGCTGGCCCAACTAAATGACTAATTGGCGCTTCCCAATTGGGCCAATTTTTATATTATCTGGATGGATTACAGTCCAACAACATAACATGTGAATATGTGATAATCTTTTTCCCTTTACGCGTATATATTTATCATTATTGTTTATTATGACCTAGATTCGATCATCGGTATATTTAACCACAATTTATTTCATACTTACAAGTTATGTATGAGACATATTTGAATTTCTTTATAATACAATCTATTTAACTATTGTACATCGTACGTGTATTAGAACTAGTATTATTACAAAAAAGGAGTGTTATGCTACTCTGTGGATGTAAGAGCAACAGATGGAACGAAATAGTACATGTTAATAGATCTCTTATATAAATAAAACAGGATTGTGATGACATCAATATTTTTTAAGAAAATCTTATTTGACATCACTAGACTTTTTCTTATTAATTATTTATTTTATATCTAAATAATTATGACATCATCTATGAATTTTAATTTTTAGTCTCATCATTTAAAAGTTTTTAAAACTATCAAGCCTATTGTAAAATAAGCCTAATGTACAATAACTTTTTTTTTATGATGTAGTAAAGGTTGAATCTTCTCTTTTTATTATAACAACATTGATAACTTGCCATTAAAAATATAGACATCTTTACCTTACGGGTTTTTCTATGCTTCATTATGATAATAGACATGTATTTACGAAACTTGTTTAGAATATCCGGATTGAACCCGAGCTAATTAGCTAGTAGATAAAATAAAAGTTGTTTGTTTTCAACGTTGGCATGATTAATCGTAAAAAAAAATCCCACTCATTTAAAATTTTAGGTTAGGTTTGTTATCTAAAATCGAAAGATAATTAAATATATTTGACTCTTTTAGATACTCATCCTTTCCTCATTTCCCCCCATTTCATATAGGAATGGGAGTTTTATATCCAAACCTCTCCGTGGTCAAGTTGAATCACTTTGTATTATATTCATTTATTTGATTTGATATTTTGATTCAATTTTATTTCATTGAGCAACCAAACATAACAATGGAATTGTAATAGTTTTCATTCCATTAACTATTACCCACAATTGCACAAGGAAATAAACAAATGTTGCTTCCTCATCATCATTATCGTCTCCAAATTTTGTCGTTATGTTGTTCAATACAACCAATATATATATATACAAGGGATAAAGAATGTGAGACTATTAGGCATCTAAGTTGGGTGAAAAATCTCTCACATGTTATTTTTAAACCATAAAAAACATGGGGCCCCAACATTTATTAAAAATATTAAAAAATTAGTGTGTGAGGGGTTTTTCACCTAAGTTAGGTGCATAACAGTCTCATATATTAAAGTAAAATAAATAGAACGAGATCTTGACCCTTAGATCATGGTTAAATTGTTGCATGAAGATTTATGAAGCAATTGATGTACGATGATTTTCATAATGCACAGTGATTTTCCGTGAATAAAACCTATTGTTTTATTTGTTTTACTTTAATACTTGTTTTATTTTACCTAAAACTTATATATATATATATATAGAGAGAGAGAGAGAGAAGAGAATATATGGTTATTAGATATTTAAACTTAAGTATAGAAGTATATATGAAACCTTACTATTTTTTTAATATTTATTATATAATAGTAAATGATTAGGCCCCATGATTTTTATGAATTAAAAAGTCAAAATGTGAAGATTTTTACACTCAGGTTTAGGTATCTAACAGTTATATATTTACATAATTCACATAGAGTCAGGATATTGCGAAAACCAAAAAATTGTCGAGAACCATGAAAATTATTCTAAACCTATTTATTAGGATTTTTTCTTTCTACCTCTATTATTTCAAAAATCAAATGCATATATGGTTTTGAACCTTTTGGTATTTGATATTTTATCCCCTCCACGTTCCAACATCCTAACAAAATACTTATAGGTACATTATAATATAAGAACACATAAAGCTTATTTAAATAATGAAAATCATAATAACAGATTAAGGGTTGTCATTAACAGCTTATTACATGCATAAAAAATAATACTTTATATATCAATAACTGTCCCCTAAATTTTCGCAAGACAAAGTACAAGTTTTAATGCATCAAATTAATTAAGGGCGTGTTGTCCTTAACAAAACTCTTTAAATAATTATAATGATGGAAAGATTACACTAATATATAATCAATTATGTATATGAAAAAAATACGCAAAATTATAATATTTAGAAAGTGTAAACATTCAGAAAAAAGAGTTGGTACACATATGTACACTTAAAATTTTTTAATAAAATTTCTTTGATGGAATACATGTGTACATTTGAATAATTCAGTAACACCCCGAGCTAGGGCTCGAAATATTACGAAAATTATATAGCACACAGTGGAATTAGCGTAGAACATAAACTACATGAAATAAAGGGATTCAGTGAACCCAAACCAACATTTAAGGTGCCAAATGCAAGGTAAACAAAAAGTCAAAAAAATAGATTCAAGACAAGACAACTGAATTCATAAGGTCCTAAGCATAATCGCTAGATGGACAAACGGATCACGGATCCATGAAAGTCTCAGTCCCAACTCTAGCAAGCTCAATAAAAGTCATCAAAGCTCCAACTTCACACTAATACCTGAAAAGTGCACTAAACAAGGTCAACACTAGGTTGGTGAGTTCGTAGTTATGGATCACATGGAACCATCGTCAACAATCACGATATGTATAAGGAAAAGTAAGTAATGTCTTACAAGTAGCCTTTATAAGGCACAAGGTCAACCAGTATATGTAAACTGATAGTAAACCTCGACACATAACAAGCCAATAATGTATCAACAATGATGATGAATATAATGTATTTCACAATTATGCATAAGTGATGTCCATATCAAAAAAATATGTGTGACAATAAGGATGTATGAAGTAAACGGACATGAGATATGACCAAGCAATGTATGAGTGTATATCATGTGTGTTTCAACAATCATCAAATGCAACAACTAACGTAAGCTTGTGTGTGAACCACACAATAAAAGTATGTTTGTGTGTAACGCGCGTAAATAAGTATAATTGCACGTAAAGCGCAACGGTATGTATAGTTGCGTGTAAAACGCGATAGACCGACAATATGTATAGTTGCGTGTAAAACGCGATAGACCAACAGTATGTATAGTTGCGTGTAAAGGGCGACAGTATGTATAGTTGCGTGTAAAGGGCGACAGTATGTATAGTTGCGTGTAAAGGGCGACAGTATGTATAGTTGCGTGTAAAGCGCGACAGTATGTATAGTTGCGTGTAAAGCGCGACAGTATGTATAGTTGCGTGTAAAGCGCGACAGTATGTATAGTTGCGTGTAAAGCGCGAAAGTATGTATAGTTGCGTGTAAAGCGCGACAGTATGTATAGTTGCGTGTAAAGCGCGACGGTATGTATAGTTGCGTGTAAAGCGCGACAGTATGAATAGTTGCTTGTAAAGCGCGACAGTATGTATAGTTCAATCCAAACACGATCCAATAACCAATCATTCCACAACACAACCCGTACCTACACTTTAGAGGATTATGCTTTCATCAAGTCCTCGATGCTTATATATAGGGTCACCCGCAGCCTTCCCACCACATCTAAAACCCTTTGAAAAGCATAATCGACTTTCATGTAGGCACAACTATCCTAAACAATCATAATATCACAACCATGCACAAAACCAACCAAGTAATGGATAAACCGCCAAACAAATCAATAAGACAATAAAATAAGCATGTATGTGTACACTTTTCAGCCCGAATCTCAATTGAGCACCTTGATCAGCAAAAGCAAGCTAATATCGGGTTAGATCTGAGTTATAAACGCTCAACAACCGCCACATAACCACCACCTATCAAAGTATATCATAATATCATCAAAGTCAACTCTATAATACTAAACAAATCGGTCTAGTTAGTTTAAGTCATGCCATGATTCCTAAGAAGGTTTGAATAAGTTCCCGTAACTCATTGACTCCCACAAATCAAGTACGAAAGTTAAACGAAGAAAAAAAGTTAGACTCCGGATAGTGAGCCTCACCAAAAAGTTGGTGGGGCGCACTAGAATGATACCTGATCAAAATCAGCAGCTAGTGAGCCTTACCATAAATTTGGTGGGGCGCACTAGAATGTGCCTGATCACAAAAATGAAGCGAGTGGGTAGCACCAGAAGTGGGTGGGCCTCACTAACCCAGATTTAACCAAAAATGGGTTTTGACATCAAAATCGACCGAAAACTCATTTTCAAGGTTGAATAGACAAAATTTAACATAAACAAACATAACCCAGTATATAATTTCCGTAATATTTCGAGCCCTGGCTCGGGGTGTTACAAAATCATATTTTTTTCAAGTTACATTTTATGTAAGTCTATGAATATATTGGATTTTAAATATGTATAAGTGAACATTAGTTTCTATATATTAATTTCGATTTACATGAGTGAAAAGAAAATATGAACAATTATGATCACGTGTGAATATTAATTGCATACACATATAAACAAATATGAAAGAAATTTATTATGATTACACATATGGACTACATCATTTTAAAATGTTCATTGCCGTCACTTTTTCTTCTATACTATTCGTTTGAAGGTGTGCATGAGTGCACAATCTATATATACATGCAAACAAATATAACTTTTTTAATACATTAGCATTTGAGGTGTGAAAATATGAGTTGAAGATTTTGTTTTTTCACTTTTGATATTAGTTAACTTTGCAAAATTATATGTGAATTTGTGCACATATAACAAAAAATAATATAAGTTATACACATACGAACTTTTAATAGAATTTATTTGATGAAGTGTGCATGTGTACATTTTAACAAATCATATTTATTTACAGGTTATACTTTTATGTAATATATTGGGTTTTAGTCGTGATAAGTGAACATTCAATTTCTTCAAAACCGAAAGTCTTTAGCGTATATATACTAATTCCAATTAGCATATGTGAACGAATATGATCACATGTGAACATCAATTGCATACTTATGACTTCAAATTAATGAAACTCTAAATATTTCGCGGAATCGAACGTCCTAAGAGGAAGATTTCATTTACTTTCTGTTTCGTGACATTATTCTCATAGCAGGGAAACATGTGTAACATACAAGAACCCACCGATGCACCAATCAATTATTTCTTAAAAATCAATTATAGGCATTTTCTATATGCAGCCAAACTTATTGATCAAATTATTGTTATCAAGATAATGATGACTACGATTTCGTTAATAATAGAAAAAAAATTAGTCTTGAAAAAATTATGTATATATGGATATTACTAATTAATGTAATAATGTAACATGCATAATTGATTATTTAACGATATTTAGTTTTGAATTTGATAGAAGGAATGATGATAAAAAAAAAGATTCGGATTGATTCTAGATTATGTTCTTTCCGATGAACTCTAGATTGTACTTTACCTTTGATCCCTAGCTCCTCGCTAGTGGTCATTAATAATATAATTTATTCAAGTGGTAATAATTATAAGAGAAAAAGGTAACATATGCATCTAAATCGCGAGTCAAAGAGAGAAAAATAACATGTAATGGTTACTACACTTTTTATGGAACGACATTCCTTAACTACCCTATTCCTATAGCAAAATAGTGTATTAAATTCTTTTTAATTAATTAAAAGTCATGATTAATTGTAACCATTGATTTATTTATTTAATGGTAAAGATTGGTTCTCATAGTTCTCGACATATTTTTAGTTCTCGATTTATCTTTTTAGAGTATATATATATATAATACTAGCTAACTATTCCGGGTTTAAAACGAGATTTTTAATAAAAGTTTTATAAATAATGTTTATTAAAAATAACTAAAGGTTTTTTTATGTTTAATGGAATTTTAGTATGAATAAGAATGAATGAATGCAATAATAATCAAACACTATAAATTAAATACTAAATTTACGATAATCTTATGTGACTTATTGATATATTTTGTTGTATATAGTTATATTTTTTTCTTTTATACTTAAGAAACAATATAATATATTCAGTTATCTATTTAATGATATATATCTTTCTTAAGTTAATTATAATATATAATGTTTAAGGTTAAATAATAAAATTATAAAAAGTAAAAAAAGAAATAACAAATATAATGTCACAGTTTTTAAAAACACTTGTAGGAAGGGACATGAGCTTGCCACATTGGAAAAAAAAGTTTCTAGAAACAATTCTCTTTTATTAATATAAGAGATTTCACCACTTTTTTAAAATTTTTTTCAATTAGCTAATTAATTCGGATTCAACCCAGATATATTAATAAAAGTTTTATAAAAACGTTCTCAACTGAAGTTGACACAATCCAACGGTACTGATCATGACCTCGAAATAGTATACTTTATAATTAGCTTATTAATTAAGCTGCATAATATGTGGATAATTTAAAATTATGTTATTACAAAATTAGTTAGATGATGAACTTAAAGATCATGGATAAATTATTAGAGGTTTTGAAAGAAATTAAAACATTTCTTTAAAAAATAACATCATAAAAAACAAAAATAAAAATACAAATTTAAAAAAAGGAAATAGGTTTGTGACATCATAAATTAGATGATGAACTTAAGATAAGGATAAATTATTAGAGATTAAAAAAAATTAAAACATTTCTTTAAAAAAATAACATCATAAAAAACAAAAATATAAAAATACAATATTTTTTTTTAAAAAAAAGAAAGAGTTTATGACATCATAAGTAAATTAAATAAAAAAATCTAAATATTAAGAAAGAATTGGGAGGTGACAAATAAACTATTTTTATAAAATGATGATTGTTTTTACAATCCTTATCTATCTATATCTATAATCTATAATCTATATCTATAATCATTTATAAAAGAAATTAAACATATTTTTTCTTCCCAAAATACCTCTACTAAAATTAACATAAAACCTTTGTATATCATCTTTTCCCCATTCTCAGCTCTCTAATCATTACACACTCTCATCGATCTTCTATCACCCTCCACCGTCTCCCACTTTCTCCACTGTCTTCCTCGATCTCCACCACCACTTTCCTTTTATATTATCTTCACCTTCTAGCTGCCACAACATGCGGACACTATGCTCATTTATTTAATATAAAGATTAATTCCATACACACTTCAAGATAGAATTCTCAAATATATATCCCTGTAATCCCTATACAATCTCAATTTATGAGAAATTAATTGTCATTTTTTTTCATTCCATTCATTCATGTATATACACACACACAGTAGGTTTGTACTCGTGCGATACATGACTCGATTTGTTATGATAATATATAGTCGATAAAGTATATATACAATACTATAAATTGAATGAAGAATAAAATTAAGATTGGAGTAGTGTAGATAGAAAGAAATTGATCCTTTAAATAGATATAGAGATATCTATATTTTGTGATATGAAAATATGGTAAAGTTAACTATATACAAATGACGTACATGTTAGATGAAAATTTTAAAATGACGTACATGATGTAGAATTGTACAGAAGTAGAAAATTATGAGTGTACTAAATTCGGGTTGTAACAAAAAATTCTCCTTATGCTAAATAAAAATGCTTTAAATGGTCATACCCTACAAAGAAAAAAAATTATATATCTATTTATTTAATACACTAGTTAGATGAAAATATGTAATTTCATTAGATATATGAGTTTTTCTCTTTCTTAGACACACTTAATAACTACGTACACACCTACAATAAGGTTACTTTTCCACCCAACCTCCAATTTTTTTAACCGTTTTTCTCTCCTAGTGCGTGACACATATTTCTCGTCGAGCGGCTTCAAAATCAGGAAGGCCATCAACGAAGAGCCCATCGACGGCTGCTAGCATTAGCTTCTTCTTTGACGAGATTGTCGAAGAGGCGCCGACAAGGATTACTAAGAGTGGCCTAGCTAGCTTAGTTTAGTATATATATCATCGACATTATGTCTTGATCGGTTGATCTGCCTAGCTTCTAGAATGGAGCGCCCTTCACATTTACATTGCGTAAATAAAGTTTGTTGGTTGTCGTTTGGTGAATATTTTATGGTCCTCAAGAAAAGAAAAAGAATAATGAACAAGCACTACGACTAGCTACGTAGTATGAATATTAGATGCATTAAGTTGATATATTATTACTCTTATTAGATATTAAGGTTAAGATTATGTTACAGAAACTCGGATAGTTTATGATTATGTGACAGAAAGCGTGAGTATTAATGCAATGATGTATTTGTGTATTTGATTTATATTTTAGGTAAAAGGAGTACTCGGACAGTTGCTAATTAATTTCTTATGGTTTGGCCCAGTTATTCATTTTTAGTCCCTACTTTTTAAAAACTACTCTGTAATTCCCGATGTATATAATGTTGGAACCATGTTAGTGTGACCGTCACTGATCATGTATTATTCTTGATATGATAATTGACGATAATTGAAATCCCTATGTCTAGTAAATATATAATGGGCTTATTTACTCTTAGAGATGTAGTATAGGGTTTCCAGTTAGGTAATTGTAACTTAGAGGACTAATGGTACACACATTAAACACCAAAGGGGTTTAAAGTGTAAATACTTTCCTTATATATAGAGAGTCATTAACCCTAAGTTAAGGTTAATCCCTACACACATAATACCCTAATTTTCGTGTATCTCTCCTCTCTAAATTCGTGCATCATGTTCCAGCCGAATTACTCATCCCATTATTACTCAATCACCTTGTTATGGGAACCTGAAATCAATAGCAATTATGCTTTAATGCTCTTATAGATTCCACAGGACGATTGAGGATGTTTTATCACTCGAATCGAATTATGTTTATTCCAACATATAAGGCCTTTGCCAACGCCTCCGCATGGACCTCGGCATGACATATGCCTCAACTCTTCCTGGGTTGGCACGCCGCTCTTCTTTGCTCTTCCTCCCATTGCCGAGTGAGGAAGAGCCATGCGGGCCAGGTTTCAACTTAAAAAAAAACCGTTTTGGTTTATATACTATTTTTTTTGTGAGGAAGAGATGAGTAAGAGGTAGGGTCGGTAGTGAGTGAGGAAAAGGTGATTTTGGAGAGAGAAAAGCTGATGTGTCAGTGAAGAAGAGGGAGGAAGAGCTTTAGGGTTGACAGAGGCCTAAGAACCTTCACTACGGCCGGTCTCACTGGGATGAAATTGGGGAAAACAATGACGATTACGAGGAGTAATTTTTTTTATTGATGTCAATTTTTCTATTTCAATTCATGTAATTATCATTTTTTTAATATATGTTTTTAATTTTTTTTAATATACAGTTTTAATTAACTTATCGTATTTGTTAACCGATAACAGAAAAAATGTAAAATAACGAAAGAGGCAAAGTGGTATTTTGATATGAGTGTGCCAGTTAAAAAATGTTGTCATGAAGCTAATGTAATAAAAATGATAAAATAAGTAATATGGCCTATATATATACTATATTATTGGGAGTGGTCTTAATTATATGATGAGTCACATATTTTTCTTACCCATAATTGAAAATACTCAAGTTGATCAAAGTACACATATACATCGTTAGGGGTGGACGTATATGTACACCATAAGGTGTACAATTAACTTGCAGATCCTATAACCACTCTTAATAGTGATAAATAAAAAAATTTCAAAGGCTTTTATAGTTTGATTACTTAATACACACTAAAAAAAAAGGTAGATGCACATCCATTAAAAAAAAAGAAAGAAAATAAAAAGAGATCAATAGCAATCAAGGAAATTGAAACAATCAATGTGTGAAGTAACATATATATATATATTATAATATATATATATCTTTCTTAGTGTATTGTAACTTGTAAGTGATGAAGATATGCATATACCTATGAATTTGATCATCAATTATATATACATACTATATATTATCTCTCTTCTCTTTCTTCTCTTTTTTCATTGTGATTGTTGATTGATGGCTACTAGCTAGAACAAAGGTTACAACACTTTACCATAAGATTATTCTTGTGAATTTTCAAAGAGTTTAAGTTTTTTTTTTCTTTTTAACTTCTTTGTTTTTCTAGCAACAATTGAGGAAAAAATAAGAAAAAATGGTAGCGTCCGAAAAATAAAATGAGAATTTTCCTAATGTTTGTATGTGGATAAGTGAAAATATACTTCACTCACTTTTTTAATTTTTAACCAATTGAGCTTGTATGTTATTATTATATATATGAACTTAAATATAGTAATTCTTCTGAACCCAGGAAAACAATAGTATTTTAGGTTAGAAACAAATACTCTATATATATTTAAAAATACTATTAACAAAGGATTTTATAATGCATGAAAATTAGATAAATTTTCATCCCAACTAGTTAAAAGTATAGGTAAGATTTTTGACTTTTATAAAATCCATTTAAGTTTGAGTCTCATTCTCTTAATTTATGAAAAGAGATTATTAAGAAATTTTTTTTAGATATTTTAAGTTATATACTAGACATTTTGTGTAATTTAGTTGTAAGGGTAAGGAAATATATGCGATTTTATGATTTGGGTAGAATGTTGATAAAAAAAATCCGGCCGGAACCCAAAACCCCCCCAAATATTCGTCAGATTTTACACTTAATTATGCATACCCCGTTAAATTTCTAAATCCGCACCTCTACATTGTATATAATTATATGTACGTATATCAGAGTTATGTTTATGAGTATACGAGAGAAAGTTATTCGCGTGTTGCGGCGGTGATGGAGGTGGCGACGGGGTGATGATGTAATGGCGGCGGAGATGGTGGCGGTGACGGGTGGTGGTGGGGATCGGCGGTGGTGGCGGCAGAGATTGGTGGTCGTTGGGGTGGTGCCGGTGAGTAATAGAAGTTATTGATATAATGTGACTATGAAGTATGGTATATCATGTATTAAAATGTATACATTGTTGAAACTTAAAATTAATATTAAAATTTTAAGTTCAATGTTGAAAATTAAAATGCATCTATGGTTTTTCCCACAGGTATTGGGTTCAATTCTTACACTGTATTCCTGAGTTTTTATTAAAAGAAAAGAAAGAAAAAGATTGGATAGGGAAGAAAGGATAGAAAATTACATAAAAAAGAGGCATTCTCGAGTTGAAAGAAAAGAAAAAAAAGTTGAGAGTTGAATGTATTCTTGAGTTAGAAGTGAAGGAAAAGAAAGGATAAAAAGATACAATTTTACATTTATAGCCTTGTAATAATTAAAATCTTTATATAAGTTTGAGGGGTATAATAATAATTTCACCATTTTTCTTTCTAAATCTTGCCAAAAGTGGTAGGAAAGTTTTGGGATCAAAACACCCTCTTTTTTCCTTTCTTTCCCTTCCTTTTCTTTTAAAACAAAAACTCAAGAATACAAAAACTAAAAGTCTCTTACTCTTTCTTTTCCTATCCTCTCAAAATAAAACTCAAGAATGGAGCTTTAGGAGTGACAAGTCTTTGGATTCTTTCCCTGAATCACCTGTAACGGTTTATGGTCTATAGATATATTATAGTTTAGAATGTGTGTAGGATTTCACCATTATGCGGTGAGATGTTCTTTGATGTCGAATACCGACTAACTGTTAAAAAAAAAAAACGAGATTTGTTTTATAATGTAATATTGAAGTATAGAGATAGTGGCATTTGCATGATTGCATCCGATAAGAATTGGCTTTACTTTGCTGCTACGTACACTCTTGTATATAAGAGAAGTAAATTAATAATACTGACTTAATAAAGACACGTCTATGCCAAATCATAAAAGACTTGATGACCATCTGAAACTTTGCCACCAACCTTGGGTACTATATGTTTGTATGTCTCCTTATTATCTTGTTTATTGTGTCTAGTGATCTTAAAATTACAAACAATACACAAACACACAAACAAACAAGTTTTGCCAATCCCACTGCATATTCCATGATCATGAAATAGACACTTTATTAAAATTTTCATCTATTCTATAAAAACATACTGAATGCTAGTTTATAATTAGGCAATTCAGATCTTTCATCTTTCTTTATATGTAGTACTTAGTTGCCCTGCCATGCAAAGGTCTAGTGACATAACAGAAACCCACTACTTATTTTTAACACCTAGCTAGCTACACGTACTCTAACTTACTTTTTATCTTTTACTACTACTACTACTACTATTTATAACAACATATATATATTAGAATTGAACCAGGATTGACTTTGAAACATGCATGGGTTGGTTAGAGTAGCTAGTCTCCTACACTTGAAGCTAGATTAGCAAAAAAGTCAAAGTAGCTAGTTTAGGGTTTGAAGGTGCATGGTGGACTTGTCATCATCTTCTTTGAGATTTGTGGTAGTGAGTGGAAAGAGTTGTAGTGTTTTTGGTGGCAGTCTTGTGCAATATGGAGATGTACCATCCATCTTCATTATTGGCATAAGTGGGCAATCACACATGAGTTTGCAGGTTTGATTAGATGGGAGATCCACTGCCTTCCAGCTGTTGATCATTGCTTGATATGTTGATACATCTTTAACTACTTCATCAACCTACACATATCATATATTATACACACGTGAAATTATTAGGGGAATTTATGTGAAAGTTAATACATGCCTTAAATGATACTCTATCTTGAATTCTTCCCAAAAATAATTATCTACATGAAGGATGCAAAATGTTTTAGAAGATGTCTAATTATTACATAGGGTTTTGTCGATGACAGCCTTATGTGTTATTATTAATCAACGGTGCATAAATTAGTTATATTTCTATCATGCAGTTTAGAGGTTGAGCTTTGTTATAAAAGTTACATGTTTCTTTTGCAGATTATTGATTTGAAAGATCCAATTCTGGTAGTAAGATCATAGTAGTATCTTTACTTTTTACATAGACTTCTATAAATTAGTTTTTAAAAATGTTATATCAAGGATAAAATGGTGAAATTAACATTATATTTTTGGAATTGGACACTTATTTTATGACATATCAAAAAAGATATGTAGACACTTATTTTGATGCGGATGAAGTAATAAATATGTATTGAAAGCTAACATCATGTATACACAAAACAGGTTTTGCTAAATTAAGTTTTAGGGCGGTAATTAAAATGCATTAAATAGTTATATATTTATCATAAAATTTATAGTTGAGTTTTTGATACGGAAGACACAATTTAGCACTAAAAATTTTGAGAAAAATAGTTATACGTACACTTATCATAAAATTTATGGGCATTTTTTCTATAATAATAATATAATTCAAAAATATTCCTCCACGGCTCTACTCATAAACCTTTACGGGAAAAACGGGCTATATATGTAAAACAAACAAATTCACTTGTATGCATGTCTACTTAAGAAGTGAATAAAAAAAAATCTAACAACTTTTATAACAAACTTAGGGTACGCATTTGTCTTAATCATCGTGGTAATTAACCCGGAGGTCTTAGAAGAGACCCGAGTTCAAAACCTCTCTGAAAATGAGATTTTAATTTAGTTGCATTAGCCTCTTTTGCTTCCCTTTGGTACCGCCCTGCTTGATTATATGGTGAAAATGAGTGTGTCCAAGTCTTTCGTATTGTTTTTTGTAGTTAACTTTAGCCAAAAGTCAAGGATCCAAAAACATGATTATACGTACAACCCTAACTAACGATTAATATGAAGCTGGATAGGAATTGAATTCTACCTGATTTTGAGAAAGGGCATATGGATGATGAGTAGGCGGGTAAAGTTGATGTTGTTGATACAATGCCATTAGTTTCTTTCTAAGCTTTTGCCTATCACGAGCTTTATGATTTTGAAACCAATAGAATACATTTTTCCCTTGAACTTTTCCGTAGACAGATAATCTTGCTGTGATTTGTTGTATTTGAGTTGCCGTTGGTGTTTTAAGGCCACCTCTATACATACCCTCCAACAACATCACTTGCTCCGGTGTTGGACACCACCTGCTTCCACCACCAACGCCGCTCGTTGCTACTTTCACCGGGTGTGATGCCATCTTCATTGTAGTATATAATATTATTTTTTGGATACTTTTTTAGTTTGAGTTTTTGTGTGTGTTCATGCGAGATATGAATAGGGATGTGACTTGAAGTGCTATTTATAGAAGGGTGATCGGGGGTTGAATGAGTGAAGTGATAAATAATTGAGTAGATATGATGATGTAATGTTCATCTATATATATGTACCAATATGATATGTATATATGTTTATACTTTTTGACACACAAATAAATTAAAATTATTGATGGAACAATTAATGGATGTACGTGGCCATGCAAAGTTTTAAATTTTGGAATCTTTCGGTACCATTTATGTTATCTACAATGTTTCTATGGAGTTACTTTAGGTAAATGCGACGTCTAATATATGATGATGACCAATTACCAGTTTAATTAACCGATCGATTAATTAACTTGAATTTTTAGGTGTCGATCAAACGTACTTTCGAAATCTGTATCATTATATATAGGTAATGAATTTTCAAACATATTAATTATAGGTAGTAAACTTTCAAGTTTATTCCGATATATATGAATAATATATATTGTTAGTCTCGCGTACTAACCATATATACATATATTAAAATTTTATCCAATAAAAAAGTTAATGAATAATATTGTGTGTCGCTATTAACATATAAAGTTCATATTTGTATATTGTAGAGTATATTAACCACCTTAAGATAAAGGGTTTAAGGTCTCAAAATATAATTACTAGACATGAATAATGTTTATATATGTATATTGTAAAGAAGGGTAACACTCCGGTGAGAACAACCTTAAAATAAGAATGGTGAGAATACTTAAAAAACATCATTTTGATGCATTAAAAGTACATAAAACTAACATAGTGCATAACTAATTATCATCATTTAAATGTTTAACAACACATTGATCCGTTAAAATCGAAAAAATCATGTTTTTTGGTGGATGCATCATTTTGAAGAATATGCATCCATCTATCCAAGATGGATGCACAAAACAAAAAATATGATTTTCTTGATTTTGACAGGCCAATGTGTTGCTATACACTTAAATAATGATAATTAGTTATGCACTATGTTAGTTTTATGGACTTTTAATGCATCAACATGATGTTTTTAAAATGTTCTCACCGTTCTTATTTTAAGACTGTTCTTATTTGATTGTCCCTCTTGTAATGAATTACTCAGGTGTCTACTTTATGTTGTGAACTTTTAAATCCCGGCCAGTTATTGTGTGTACCAACGTAATGTAGCAACTGTAAAAGCTGTCACGTCCAATATCATGTTCTCAGTTCACATATTTTTGATTGGTCCGATATATCTAATAACTGAAATTTGAAGGTTCATTACATGAAATAAACAAAATTTATTACTTATATATATATTCAAAGCCATTTACTTATTTGTAGAAACATATATCGATGGTGTTGTTTTGAGTAGGGAAAATTCCATAAAAAGTTAACCTATTTACATGAAATTCCTATTAAAGGCAACCTATTTTGTTTTCGTCTATTTAAAGGATCTTATTTTCAAAAAATTCCTAATAAAGGGTATATCGTTAGTTTTTGACAGACGAAACTCGTTAAGTGCCACATCCCCGATGCCACGTCATCAGTTTTGATGACGTGGCACTTGACTTTGACTGACTCATATATATATCGAAATTAGGCCAGTCAAAGTTAAGTGCCACGTCATCAAAACTGATGACGTGACATTGGTGACGTGGCATTTAATGATCTCCGTCTGTCAAAAACTAATGATATACCCTTTATTATGAATTTTTGAAAATATGATCCTTTAAATAGACGAAAACAAAATAGGTTACCTTTAATAGGAATTTCAATTAAATAGGTTACCTTTTTATAAAATAAACCCTTTTGAATAAGGATGAAAGTTGAACTATTATTAACTATCATTCATTAATTCTCATTTTGGGTACTACAATACACAATTATTCGTCAAAGTCAGATAAAATAAAAACTAATAGTAGTTACATATTTTTCAATCAAATCCATATTTTGGTTGATATTTATGTATTAAACATGAAAATGCAAGTTAACGGTATTTTGAATTGAATAAAATGTACATACTATAAAAGGTGACATAAAATAATAATGCATTATTGTTATACGTAATATAATTCATACAGGTCACCACTTAATTATAAACGTGTCGTCATCGTATGACCACATGTACCTATATATATGATTTCTACTACCATTACCGTTTTTCTCATACATGCATGACAACGTTATATTTTATATCTATACTTGCATATAACCTAACATTAATGATGCATATGATCAATATATTTAAGTTTAAACATGCATGTATAAAAAGAAGATAAATATACATAAAGAAAATAAACAATTCTATTCATATATCATTAATTAAAATAGTTAATACTCCGTAATGTTTATACTTGTGAATTTGAAGTTACTGATGATAATAATTAAATGAAAAGGATTGTTTGTTTGGACTTTGGTCTTTGGGGTAAAACATATTGATTATCAGACTATCTCCGATGTTAAGGACGTTCATCTTTGGGCTGCCACACCATATCCTTACAAATCCCTATACATCCTTACAAATCCTTCAAATCTTATAATTTTATCTCCAACCATACAAACATCCTTACATATCCTTTTACCTCCACTAAAAACAAAAATATATTAGGTAAGAACAAATAAGGACATGCTCTTAGGTAAGGGCATCCTTAAAAAAATCCTTAATTTTGAATAAATTTAAACGGCAAAAGATATCCAAAGGCAACTAATGACACTTCCATTCGAGCCTTATGGAAATAACATAAATTATAGAAAGTCAATACGTACTAAACAAAACTCAGAAAAGTTAAAAGACTCTGATTGGTAATTGATGTATCATAGTCCTATGGCAGGGGGTGGATTACTAGAAATTTACCTCGCCTGTAGAGTCATTCTATTTCGCAGTTTCTGGCTTTCAGCTGATACATACCATATGCCTATCTTCGCTTACCACAGCTACTATACCCAACCTACACACCGAAATTGAATTCTCAAAAAGTAAAAACAAACTATACACCTTAATTTACACGTTTTTTTATTGGTTAAACCTCTTTTAAAGTAAAAACAAACTATACCCAATACACTATAGTTAATATGCAAAATGGAGACTTACACGATAATTATGAAAATCTATATTAAAAAATATGAACTTTTAATTCTGCACATTTTTTAGTGTAGATAAATTTTTTTACATTTTTAGTTTTACATATTTTTATACACATAAAAGAATGATAAAAATTTTAAATTTTTCATACTAACTAAAAATGTGGACTAATATACAGTATACAACATTATTTTTAGTTAAAGTCACGTGAGGGATACTTTTGCCTTATTACCCATCTTCATCTTCCCTAAACAACAAAGCCATAAATCTTTTAGAGTTAACTCTTGGTTTGTTATTTAACAGTTTTCATCCTCGCCGTTAACAAATGCATGACAACTTTTCATCCTCAACTTTCAAACAAGAATTTAATCTAAAAACAAAACAAACTTAAATCAAAAACCTATATATACATACATATAAGGATCTAGTCGGTCACCTTAAAATGCAAACACCTAAATATGAGGATCTGGTCATTTTTCCCATTTTAACTTGCATTGGAATATGAAGTGAGTTTTTGAACATAAAACTAAGTTAAAATTGGGAAGATAACCGGATCTTTAATTCATATATAGGTATTTGCATTTGAAGGTGATCGACTGGCTGGATCTTTATATGTAGGTATATATAGGTTTTTTTTATTAGAGTTTGTTTCATTACAAGAAATATGTTGATTAGTGACGAAAAATATTTGGTCACTAATTTATCACAATGACCAAATATTCGTCACTAACAATCAAAATTTGGTCGCTATTGTGGTTAATTACCAAATTTTGAGTGGTTATTTTTCATCACTAAAGGTTCGTCATTAACTTCGATTAGAGACCAAAAAATGTTACTATTTTTTACCCACTAATTTTGTCTAATGACTAAATTCAGTGACAATTTTTTTTAATGGTAAATAATTAATGTTATTAGTGACTAAATTTTAGTTGTCACTAAGGAAAATGATCACTAATCCACATTTTTTTGTAGTGTTTTGTTTATGGATTATATGCTTGTTTGGAGGTAGAAGATGAAAAGTTCTCCTGGTTTTGTTAACAGCAATGATGAAAACTGCAAAAACGAAAAACCACATGGATGATTTTTTCACTTAACTCAGAAAGACTTATGACTATGTTGTTTGGGGAAGATGAAGATGGGTGAAAATACATAAATGTCCCTCACGTACCTTAAGTTAATGGATCCAGAGACGAAATGCAAATCACGGGATGATTTTGGTTAAAAAATAACGGCGAAAATAAAAACTGTAAAAAAGGCGAACCATCTAGACGGTTTTTGCACTTAATTACTCTATAGAAAAACCTGGCCTAAAAAAACCAAACGGTACACTTTCCGAAATCCGCTCGAACCAAATTTTTAATAAAAATTTAAAAAGCCAACAAGAACCTACTCAATGATGATATTAGACTGAATATTATCATGTTAATTACATACGAGTAATGATTTCTATTAAATATCTTTGGTAAGGCAATAAAAACAATCGAAGCTAGCTAGGAGGACAAAAATTGATATGTGCAGTGAGAGACCCTACGCACCATATTTGTCCAACCACCGTATCTATTGTAGTAAAATTCTATACGTACATATAGGTTTTTTTGTTCAATTCCTTTCAAGTTTTTGTTTCATTTCCAATACATAGTCGAGTATTCTAGTCCAATCTTCTAAGAAATGTTACAACAAAAAAATAATAACCAATTCAACGAGGAGAAAATGAAGATACAGTTAGAAAACATCTATACTATATTATAAAAGAGATAGTCCATTTTATTTATGAAAATGTTGAAAATATGTAATATTTTCACTTAACATCTCTTAAAATATTTCAACATACACTACCGCATAACATTAATGATTAATTTACACTACCAATCATTTATTCTTTAATGTAGTTTCATTAACCATTTACTATCAATTATCCACACAACTCGACGTCGTCTCCACCACCAACACTCGCCCCCCCACAACAACGGCATTGTCACGACTACCGCCGCATTGCGCGGGTAACGTGCTAGTTTTTTTTAATGTAAATGTATTGTTTTCTCGTATAATGTATAAAGTAGTTTATTGGATATTTACAGGTAAACTATTCGCGTTTTATTTTTAAAATTAAAGATGATTACTCGTAATAAAATATCTTTAGAAATTATTTAAGATAAATAAAAACGTACACAAGATAACTTTTGAACGTAAACAAAGGTGTAAAACACGGTTTCAATTCTTTGACTCTGCTTAACTCTTTAACCCTTTTGGAACACGAGACTAATCAAATCTGTGACTCTAGAGACCCCATACAAAGTTGTAAGTATACAAATAAACATTATTATTAGTATTATTTTTTTTCGTTCAAACCACGCCAACTCTTTGGATGGGGGTTGGCATGGGTCACATTTCATGTGAATTTTGATTCGTTTTTAGATACCAAATCTAATAAGTAGATAGATATTCTTCAAGATCTCAAAACTGTTCTATGGCGAGGATGCATATTGGACCACAGGTTTTAGTGTTCAATGTTCATACATCCCCCAACAAAACAAGGACCCGTTTGCCTATATTAATATATGGATGTCAAAAGGGCCTACTTCAACAAAGTCTTCCATTTGGGCCCATTTTAAATGTTAAACACTAGCTACCACTTTTACTATTACTATTATATATGTTGCTCTACTTACGGTAGATTTTTTACTTTTAAATTTTAACATGAGTTTTTGACTTTTAAATGTTTACCATAAAACTTTTTAATTTTGTGCTTTCATCACAAACTTTCAAAAACTATAGTGACTTTTTACCACAACTTCTTACCATAATAATTTTTCTCAGCTTTCATATTTTTACCACAACTTTTTTGACTATCTTACTTTTAACATAAAACTTTTGAATTTTATGTTAGCCACAAACTCCAATTTATTTTTTTTAAATTTAATAATACAATAACCACTAACTTTTGGATTTTCTAACTTTGACCACCAATTGTTTGGATAATGTTAGATTTATGTTTACACAATGTGATGACGATAGTGGTAGCTGTGGTGGTGTAGTGATGACAATGACGCGGAGTGATGTTGGTTATTAATGTAAAGTTAGTTGATGTAATAAATGTTAGTATAATTATTTTAAGAGTTGATTTGTATCTTTTAAATAGATTTTTGCATCACTTTTTATTTTATTGTACGTGTTGTACTTTTTTACATTTATTATGGTATACTTTTGTAATATACGTTAATCGTTTATATGTGTCAACCACCTTATACGGGTTACAAATTTTACATATTGTTAAGTTTTGCCCGGATAAAAAACTAGGTGTACATATAGACAAATGCCCGTTCAATGTAACAGTGTGACGATGACGAAAACAAGTGATAGTAGTAGTGGTAGTGGTGGTGACGGATGGTGACAGTAGCGGTGGTGGGAGTAGTATACCACAAAACACTCATTCAATTGACACAAAAAAAAACACTTATCCATATAACAACAAAAGAAACAAGTCAAAAAACTCAAGTTGTAAATTAATGGACCTTTCTCTTCACTTTTTGTTGGCACCTATATGAAATGTAAACAATTGCTGCACACGAACATGAAGAGAAAATACAAAGATAGCACGTAACACGTTGGCAATTTCAGTTTTTAGTAATTAGAAAGGCATAAACGTTACGTGTTAATATTATATTATTATATGACATCAAGGAGGCCAGCCTTGATACATTTTGCAACGTAACATAAATTTAATTGTTGCATAATACATGTTTTGAAAACACCTCATTCAGGTTATGTTTTTACAGGGACCGACAATCATATAATTCCATAGCATGCTACCCGCGTAATGTGGTGATAGTCATGACGGCGACAGTGTGGTGGTGGGAGCGAGTGTTGGTGGAAGAGGCAGTTCTGAGTTGTGTAAATAATTGATATAGAAGTAATTGATGTAAAAGGTTAATTGAGATATTTTAAAGATAAAAAGCTGATAGTATAATTTAATGATCAGGGACATTTTAGACAATTACAATCATGTAACTTTTAACAAGAGAATGTCTTTTTTATAATATAGTATAGTTACTTGCCTATAAATCGTCTACATATGAAAAAAAAAAAATCACAATAGATGGATGCATTTGGATCTTAAATAATCATCGATGCAAGAACTAATGATCATGTGCTTCATGAGGTAAGCTATCTAATGACTTCAATGAAAGTTAAAGATCTTATGTTCAAGTCACACGTGTATATAACCAATATGGGTTTTTTTTCCACCTATGGTGGCTATCTATTTATTGGATGGAGATGATCGGGTGGTTTAGTGATCCGTCAATGAACCTTATTTGTCGTTCATATTAAAAGAAAATATTTTAAAAAAAGGGGAAAAAACTGAAACATTGAAAAAAGTGAAAACTTCTCAAAACTCATTAATGATAATAGATAGATGTCCGTCAATGAGGCAGGCAAAAGGTGATGATAGACAGTGTGCGAGATGCTTGAATTTGTTTATTTCAAACAAAATTGTGTAAAAAATTGATAATATAGTGCCATAGTTATTGATAAAACTATAGAAGAAAGCGAATAAAGAACTCTTTTTTTTTAATCATAAATTTAATTAATAAGTTTAATAAATTAAATTGACAATTTATTAATGTAATTGTATATAAATGGAAATTTGACAAAACGAATAAAGAAAGCGTAGTTAATAGATTAATTGGGATGTTAAGTATATCAAATATACGGTAAATTTTGGGATTTTCTAAACATTGCCTCCAAGTCAATGGTTTAGTCTTCTATATATGGATAATATTCTTAACCATTAACTTTAATGTTATATATCTAGCATTAATTTACTTACTATTAGATTCAACAATTGAAATGTTCAATATTCAAGCATTAATTATAGAATTAATTTACCAGTGAAACTATAATTATAAGACATACTAAATTAAGGGATTGAAAAACGAATGAGCATATCTTTTATTATACTATAGCACAGTTACTTTAATAACTTATCGACCAATCATAACTCTCGATTTCTTTCTCAATGACTATTGTTTTCAATTTTGAATTTAATTTACACTTTTTTGTTTTCTATCATAAATTTACACTTTTTACCTGATAACTTTAATATTATAAATAAATAATAATAGCTAATATATCCAATAGAATAATATATATTTATCTAATAAAATAATAATTAATATATATCCAATAATATGTTCAATCATATATATATATATATAATTAATTAATTAAAAATAAATTATATTTTATGTAAATATGTTAAGTTTTTAATAGTAAAAACAGTTAAACTAATGATTTATTGACCAATCATATCGCCCGATTTCATCAAATTGACTATCGTTGATGTCATCTTTTAGTTTTTTACATCATTTTATGTAATTAATACAAAACAAATAACTAAAATAACTATTTTTACAATGTTATTAAAATTGGTTTCTATCTACAAAGTCCAGTTTCACACACGAACAATTGTACATATATTACAGTATCTCGAGTTAAGTCGAGAAAGGGCTTTAAGTTGTTAATATGTGACAAATATGAGAAGACAAAAAACACTACAACAAATTTCATTCATGATAGAAATCTTTCAAATGATCAAGGAGGGTAGATGTTTCCAATGTTCTTTTATTACATTAGTTTTTTTTTATTAACTTAATATTTTAATTTGACATTTGAATTGAATACTTAGTATCTACTTATATCTTCAACTTTGAATTCATAAGCTTTTATGAGTTACATGTAGTAATGTCTAATATTAATAATGTCGTAAGTCTCGTGTCCAGTGTTGGACACGGGTATAAAATCTAGTAGTGTAACTAATTACCAGTAATTACTATGAGGAGAAAAACTTGAAACATCAACTCTAATTGAAGATATATTTTGTTCAAATCCTGCTTCATAATAAATAAATTTGTTAATAAAATTCAAAAGAAATAATCAAACTAAAACCTTTTGAGACTCAAATTTGTTTAAGTGGTTTTTTTATCTCCCCGATGACAATACAAATCAGTATAACAATTTTATCATTTTTTTTAATAAATCGATCTTGGCAGATGCCGGATAGAAAAACTATATTTTTGAAGGCATAGTTTTTATAGAAAATATGTGTCTCTTCAAAGATGGAGAAAGTTTGTCCAATAAAATGTTCACAACCAACTAAAATTTCATCAACTTACTCAATTGGAGGTTTGTTCAAATCCCAATTTATCGTGATTACTAAATATTTTGCAATAGCAAATTCATAAATATTGTGATACTAAATAAACATTTTAGAAATTCTTAAGAATCATTAAATTTCATTTTAAAAAAACTAAATAAACAAAAAGCTAAATTGTTACCTATAGACAATAAATGTCACACTATGAAGATGACATCTTTCCGTTCATGTTCATCCTTTGAAATGCAAAATGAATTTTTCTTTTGTATTTTTAAATGTCACACTATGAAGCTGATGACCTTTCGGTTCATGTTCATCCTTTGAAATGCAAAATGAATTTTTCTTTTGTATTTTTTTGGTAAAGATGAACACATATAACACTTTAAGAATCTAAGGACAAATTTGTGTAATATTTGATATTTACAGAATTGATTTGATCGATCATATATCTTGACTATCATAGAAATTAGTGATTTTAATTAGGTAAGTTAATGCTAAAATTAATGTTAAAATATATTAATTATTAAATGATGAAGACTATCCATAAATAAAGAATATTTTTGAAATAATGAATAATGATGAGAGGCAATATGGGCACATCAACTATGTAAATAGTAATTAGTGAATAACGATTATTGTGTAATTGAAATGAAATAATATAACATAACTAGTTTATCAACACGGGTAATACCCGGACATTATTATGATAATTTTTTATAAGCTTTAAAATATATAATTGTTATTAACGTCAATTAATTGAATAAAGTGATAAACTAAATGTCAAAAATCTTAAATATAAAACAAATATTAGATTATATACTAATTAAATTAAGTCTTTAGCTAATTGACCAACTCCATTTAGGTGGGTTGGTTAAGGGTATCCTTTAAATTCACTATGTGGGCCATAGAGGTGAGTTTTTCCCCAAGGTCCCGAGTTCGAGTCTGGGGTTCGAGTCTTAAAGTATTTTCCATGAGTTGGAGTTGAAGGTACAACAAATCGCTAGTTAAAATTTTCTCATATACGTTTGATTCGAAACTAACTATATTTATAAAATGTTGATGTCATTACAACTTTGTTTTATTTAATATAAAGATTGATACGGCTTTATATCGTAATAAACTTTAAATATTTTTTCATTATCTTAGTTTTGATATAAGTTCACTTTCAATTAAATTTTTTTTTTTATTCTTTTCTTAACTTTTGGTATGAATATCAATTTGTTATTTTAGTACCACTTTCACATATATTTTGAATCTTAAATTGGTAAATATATAAGTTTAACTTCACTGATTTTTTTTTCTCACGTTTTTGTATGTTTTGTTAACGAGAATGATACTGACGCAATACGGCGGTAGTCATGACGATGATACTGTGGTGGGGTGACTGTTGGTGGTAGAGGCGTCTTCGAGTACGTGTTGTAGATAATTGATGTAAAAGTAATTGATTTAAATGGTTAATGGAGATATTTAAAAAAAATAAAAGACTAACTTAATCATTAAGGGTATTTTAGACAATTTTTCTCATGTAACTTTCAACATTGTGCTATATCTTTTATAATACTAGCATGGTACCCACATGTTACGGGGATACAATTGACACCACATGCATCATGATGATTTTTTTTTGAACGTCATGATGATTACCGTCAATAGTATTATGTGTTGTGTTTTTCTTAGAGAAAACGATACTATTTGTTTTGTGTGTGTGCTCGTTTCTAGGTAGTGGGTTGTGTGTGTTCAATGGTAGGGAATAAGAAGGGTATAAGTGATATGTGTAATTTTTAATATTTAGGAGAGAAAGTGTTATTTTTTTTGTAAAGAAGTATAAATAGTACAGATAATAGATATAGATGAGTATTTTCTTATTTGCACTTTATAGTCATGGTAAATTAGTTTCCAGTTTCATTATTATTGCCTGGCCACAAACAAACAAGTTATATTTTAAGATTCATGTATTAATTTTTAACAAAATTTATAATATATACGATTCATGTAGATGCTTAATTTCTAATCTCTTATAGATTTAAAATAATTGTTTTTGTTTTTCTAAATAAACTTTTGTCATAACATATACGAATTAATATGTGTTATCTGTAATTAGTTTTACAAAGTTGATATGAAAACGTATTCAAACCCTAATAATAGTAATTAGTTATCTGTGGTGGCTTCTAACCGGTGTAGCTAGCTAGAGAAGGCATTTAACTGTTTCTGTATTTTGTACAAATATTTGCAGTTGAAGGAATTTCAATCCTTTTTTTTTTCCCTCTCAATTATTCCATAATATTTCTCCTTTGTTACTCGAATAAAACATTTAATTTGGAGAAGCAGGATGCTTTTGAATCATTTTAATTATGTGTGTAGCTAGCTCCCTTCAATACTAAAGAAAAAAGAAATTATATCCTTATCATTTCTAAAAATCTATTATTTATATTTGTCAAATTAAGTACAATATTATCAAACAGAAATATTAAAATAATTTTTTACAAGTTTATTTGCATAATACGTGATATAATAATCTTGTTTGTGTAAATTAAAAGTACAAAACTTAAAATATTTGAATGTTTTAAAAGACTTCTCGCGCGGATGTTTAAATGAGCCAACCAATTAATATATATTAAAGTTTTTGTCATTAACATATTTAACAACTCAATGTAAAACATATCGATAAATTCAGTAGATGACTTACAATAATACCCATGTCCTCGTATCTGAAACATGTCAGTCAAGTGCAAGCTACACCTACATGGTACATATATACTAATATACAGTTTTCCCTTTTTACTATACTCGTAGTGTGAAAGGTTCCAATAGTGGGTATTAATCAGTAATTACATGAAGGATTTGGCAGCCATTCATAATCATATGGGACTTGATAGAAGGAGGTAAAAAGATTTTTAAGAATATTGTTAATTTGTTATGGTGGTGTGTTAGAGTATATAAAAGGCAAGGAACGAATTGAATATAAGTTTTCAGAGACGGATATAAGTGTTGGAAAGATTATTTTTTGTATAAGTTCAATGTTTTTTTATGATACACTAGTAGAACTAGAGTTGTCATGAGAGAATTGGTGTAAATTTAACATAAATTAATTGTTTTGTAATGTTTTAACCCGCAAGTTTTGACGGGATATGTTAATAACCTTAAATAAAAAATTAAAAGCTCTACTCCTACTTCCTAGCACGATTTATTTATGTACGTAAAATGATTAATTCTTTTTTTCATTTATCTAAAAGAGTTAACTTGCTCATTTTTAGTTAACTGATAAAGCATATGCATATCATCTCCCTTCAACTTATATAGTTAATGGAAAAAAGTTAACCTTTATCATTGTTTGAAATCTTAACCATTTTCATTTTGATAGTACCTATAAGTATTTTTATTAATTTACAAATTATACGTTTTTTTACTTCTTTAGTCAAATCCACTTCTTACACAACGAGGGTTGGTACGTACCCGCACGTTGCAACGGTTAAACGATGATAATAATACAAAACAATGGGGGAGGAATTGATATGCGTGTGTGTAAATAGGAAATACAGAAAAAAGTGACTATGTGTTAGATCTTGGTAGAATGGTAGATCATTTGTTTGATTGTGTTTAGAGATATAAATTTAAAGGTAATATGTGAATTAAGGGCAATATGAGGATATTGAAAAAAGTGCTTAAATTACTTAAAACGAGAGCAACTACCCGCGCGTTGCGGCGATGAGATGATGGGGTGATAGGTCATAGAGTGTGATAGCTAGATGCCTTAGCCGTACGGGTTCCGCCCTCGGATTTAAAAATTTGTTGAAAGTATATCGAATGACATCTCTAATGAAAGAGCATGAAATTTTAAGAACACCCATATAACTTTTATAATTTATCGATGTACGGTTTTTGAGATAAAAGATTTTGAATGAATTGGATGAATAAATGATTTATGGAGGAGAGAGAAAACAAATGATTGGTTGAGATTTGAGGAGAGAGAAATGGTGTTAGGTAAATATAGAATTGAAATATGGGCATTTTGGGAAAGTAAATGTTGAAACTTAAAATGTAAACAGGGGAGATCTGCTTTATAATATAGTATAGATGGAGTTTCAATATGTTTTTATAAAGGTTTATAGATATAGATTAACTTATTGCCCTTAAGTGAATTTATTACAGAAAAACCCTAAAGTTGGTCATTTTTTCACTTTTCAATCCATGACTAACAACCGTCTATTAGGTCTGTTAAGTGAGGGGTAAATTCATCATTTCACCATGATCCTTTATTTTTCTTCTTCCAAACGTAAACACAAACCCAGATTCGTCAAGTTTCGCAGAAAACGAAATGTCAACTGAAATCACGACGGCCGGAAATTTGAAAATCTTGCCGGAAAAATTAAATTTAGATTTATCTCTTGTTTCTTCGAATCATGACACGAAAAAAGTTGCAATCGACTCAAAAATCAATCGCGCACGAACCCTAGCCAAAATAAATCTGATCTAGACTTCTCCGGAAAAACTTGACTCGCCAAAAAAACTTGTTTGAATTGAAAAGAAAGACAAACTAAACAAAGCAATTGCAATTCGAATCCAACCAAATCTAGACAAAACCGATCCGATCCAAGCAATTCCAAATCAAAAAACCCTTGTTTCCAATCTCAGATGTGTGTGTTTGTGTGTGTTTCCGAGTGTGTGTGTGTGTGTATGTGTGTGTGTGCCCAGTATGTATTATTCGGTTACCATTTCATTTTTCGACCACCTTGATTTTCAAAATCTGGGTTTGTGTTTGAGTTTGGAATAAGAAGAAGAAGGAATTACGGTGAAATAATGAATTCGCCTCACTTAACGGACCTAATAGACAGTTGTTAGTTAGGGAGTAAAAAGTGAAAATATTGACTAGTTTCAGGGTTTTTTCTGTAATTAATTCACTTAAGAGCAGTAACTGAAAATCTTGCCAACTTTAAGGACCAAAAAAGTAATTTTCTCTAGTTGATTTTATTTGTCGTTTCTTTGCAATCAACCCTTAACAAAACAAAACTATTGCAAATTTTTTTTAAACAACATATATTATTACAATTACGAAGCTAAATCTAACAACATCCCTTTTTAGTTCTCCCAAAGAAAAGAAGGGTAAGTACAGAACACTAAACCCAATAGCCATATACTTAGTCTCATACTTAACAAGTTTACATTGTGCCGCATAAATCACCACACAACCAGACACAAAATCCGCCATCTTAGTTTGCGTCAAAATAATGACCCGTTTAAATCAACACAAACATCGAGCTCTCTATCCAAAAATAAAGTAACATGCCGTTGGACTGGGTTTGTCACGTCCACCACCAAACTCAATCATAACTTTTTTACTAACTAAAATTCCAGACAAATGTCAAATGTCTACAAGGGTATCACCCACAACATTTTGTCAAAATATAATATTAACAAAGGATTATGACCTGGGAATGTAATTAACTATGCCAAAATATTTATATTATATAAATAACTACAAAAACGTTTATGTAATATAACAAACTACCTGTTTTCGTATATAGTATGTAAATTACCGGTTACCATTGGAAACTAACTGGTTGTGTAAAATACGATAATATAAACTGCATATATATATTAACATTCTCCATTATATAGACTGCGTGTATATTGTATTGCATAAGATACACTGCATGATTATCTGCAAATACCATCTGTCACTTGTTAATTATATGGACCAGACTACACGTATATAACCAACCTCCATATAATCAACTCTGCCTGCTAAATATAAGAGGGACACTGTATCAAAGTAACCAGTAATCCAGGTTTATAAGCACAACCGGTTAGTTTCCAATGGTAACTGGTAATTTACATACTATAGACGAAAACATGTAGTTTGTTACATTGCATAAACGTTTTTGTAGTTAGTTACATAACATACACATTTTGACATACCTAGCTACATTCCCGGGTCATAATGGTGACCGGCTACATGTTCAACCGGTCATCCTATACATACTATAGACAAAAACAGATAGTTTGTTACATTACATAAACATTTTTGTAGTTAGTTACATAACATAAACATTTTGGCATAGTTAGTTACATTCCCAGGTCATAATCTCTACTAACAATATCAACTAAGGTTGGAGAACTCGTGATTTGGACTCGACTTGGCGGAGGGAGAAGTTTTTGGAGACTTGGACTCGACTCGCAGAGAACTCGGATTAGAATTTTATATAGAAACATAAGTATTTTTGAAACTATATATATATAATAGACCTTTAAAAATATATTCCAAACTTCAAATTTTTAAAAACAATAACATAATAATTCAAAACTTGAAAATTATACACAAGATTAGTTGATAGATTCACGCATCATCATGTTGTTCATATTGAGGTTGGGGAACTCATAACTCAAACTCGACTCGGCGAAGTGGAAAGTCAGAAGTTTATTTTGGGTACTCCGTACTCGGCCGACTCAGATAGTTTTACAACCTTGATAACCCACCATACAACATGGTTGCTATAAATATCCCCAACAAAGACGTTCCTGGAGGAGGCTAAACAAGACTTCGAGACAGATTACAAGGGGATACATAATCGGTAGCATAAAACACATATATAACTATACAAGTCATCCACCCATGTGCTAATCTTGGGTTTGATCCCTTCTGCCTTCAAAACTTTTCGAAGTAACTTCAAAGTTGAACCAGACCATATTTAAAAAAACCTGTCCACCAGGCCAATTCATTGTACGACCAGTTAGACCGGCAAGTCCGGTTTTCAAAACAGTGGTTTTACCCATTAAAATGAACCGAACTTTGTCGAGCTTAAACTACTGAAGCCCAGAAGTCGAAATTGAAATAATTATTGCGTCGAGACGTCGAGTTCGAGCTTATAAATGCACGTACGTCGTCAGATATGAAAATTTAATTACTTAAATAAAGCCATACTCCGTATTTTTTTATTTTATTTTTTATAGGTACTTATTACTACAACTTTTGCCATATTTTTGCCTCTAAGGTGATAGCCTAGTGGTTAGGGAGTTTTCAACTTTGTGATTTCTTTTTAAGGGTCATGGGTTTTAATCTTGCCACATGCAAATGTGGTGAGGGGCCTTAGCAATGTTATATCCATCTACACATGGGAGAGCAAACCCTTTAGGGCATTGTCAAGATTCGAACCCAGCATGGGTGCATTAAAGTTGAGGATGTTAGTCATTTATCCACTATGCCTTTAATAAAAAGTAACTAAAATTTTTGGTAACTTTTATTCTTATTAGACCTGATTAGATTGGATTTTGACTTAAATGCCTATTTATGTATGTTATGTTTTTTTTTCAAAGTATTTAAATTAAACTAGTTTTTTAACCCCGGACGTTGCCCCGAGAAACATAACGATATGTAAAAATTGCAATGTGTATAAGATGGGTGATACATACTTAAAAATAAGCGCACATTGTATCATAAATTTAAAAAAACAACATGAATAATAAAAAGTAGTCAAAAGTACTATTTAAAAAAATACTGCATCATAGTATCACGTGGTTATTTAGTCGTTGGTCATGGAAATATATCAAACTATTTTATTATTTAAAAAACCCTTGAAACGCCCGTACAAACTAATATATTAGTAAATGAATAAAGAACAAATAAAAGGTAAACGTTATAATCGTTAGTCGGGGATTACCTGAACATTGACCGAAGAAATATTAGTTTTTTTTTGTTAGAAAGACTTTTTATAAAAATAATTACAAATTAATATACTACTAAATGAGTGAAAAAATAAATGAAAGATTGGCGTTAGGTAAAGGAATGACAAAAAAGGCTAAAAAGATATAAATAAAGTAGGATATGCAACAACATATCAGTTAGAAGATAAGATGGAAGACGATTTAACAAAACTTTACAGGATATTACGTGGACGAATAGTAACTCGCTACGTAGGTGAGTTACTATTCACGTTGCCATTCCCTTTAGTAAAATTCGAATGAAAGTTTTCAAAGTATTAGGTGAAACCATAAAGAAGAAAATGTGCAAAAACCAAATAATGGTACATAACGTTACTGGATATGACCATAATAAAGTTCCAATATACTGTTTGGAAACTCAAATGGAAAAAAAGGATGAAAAAAACAATAAGTAACCTGTAATATATGCCCAAACGGGATGAGATGTGGCAAAATCCAGATAACGGTAAATATAGGCATAATAAAGTTGCAATATATTGTTTGAGAACCCAAAAAGAAAAAGAGTATGCAAAAAACCAATAAGTAATTCGTAAAAAAGGATCAGACTGAAGATGATTTAACAAAACTTTATAGGATATTACGTGGACGAATAGTAACTCGCCACGTAGGCGAGTTACTATTTATGTTGCCATTCCCTTTAATATTATATATAATATAACAAAAAGTAATTACAAAAAAATCAATAATTACCTCGTAGTTTGATGCCCAGACAGGATGCGATGTGACAAAATCTTAATGGTATAGGTGTAACGTGGACGAATCATAACTCACCACGCAAGCGAGTTTCTATTCATAAGGTACATAATGGTGCAGGACTTGGACAAAAAAAAATAGTCGAAATATATTGGTTGGAAACTTTAAAGAAAAAAAATGTGAAAAAAACCAATAACTATCTCGTAGTTGAAAATCCAAACGAGATACGATATGACAAAATTTAAATAATACTTTGAAATGCACCGCGGACGAATAGTAACTCGCCACGCATAAATATAGTTTCAAGCTTTTGGAGTTGAACCCAAATCTCCGATGAATATCATTCGACTAGAGTTTGCATTTCTATGATGAAACTCGATTGATTAATTGAGCCGTGCTTGACCTTAATTACTGGCTTACTATAAGTTTCTTGAGTCGAATTTTATCATTGTCAAGCACTCAAGCTCAAGCTCGTTTCAGCTGATTAATAGCCCTAATTACCACATAGGTAACAACCAAAGAGAGACTAATTAACTATTCCCTCGTGGTTGATTTCTAAATCGAATCATCATCATACAAACAAAATCCAAAAAACAAACAAACGGGAGACATAATAAATAGGTAAAATAAATTTTATTGAACAACTGAAATAATGTATTCTACCATTTTATGCTTTTTAGACCCATATGAATTATGATGCTGAATTATTTGTGAAATTTTTATTATTATAAATATTTTAATAGGACAGACAGCATGACATTACGTTATTGAAAGATTTACAGAAATGAAATGAATGAAATTAACGATCCACTTTAATTACATCCATTATCATGTCTTATTTTTTACTTTATTTTTAGCCAATGAGTATATTTCAGAAAATTTAAAGAAAGGTTTTTTCCCCATTTACCCAACAATAGTACTTAATATATTAGTTATGTATATACACACAGTTAAATTAAAATAATGATGTATAAATTAACACGGTACCCTCGCAAATGTGGTAACGATGGCGGTGGTGGTGGTTTAGGGGTGGTGATGGCAGCAAATATTGATGGTGATGACATCGAGTGGTCTAGGTTAATGTAAAGATGATAGTGAAAATATTTTAAAAGATAAAGACATAGAGTGTGAATAATTAAGATAACAATTTAGGATGTAACTTAAACATTTTAAAAGCTTTTAGTTTAAAATAAAAAGCTAAAGCTCATGAAAAGCTTTCGAAAAGCTTGTGCCAAACATAACCTAAGAGTAAATTGAGTAATTTCTGATAACTCTTTTCATAGATGGCGTTTATTAAGAGTTTTCGTAATTTCACAACTAACTATTGTGTAACCATCTTTAAAAATAAGAGTAAAATGATTTTTATCAAAGAATAGAGATATATAGATTTTCAAAAGATTTTTAAAAACCTATTATACATCAAAAATAAACTCCTAAATAAATGGAAATACAAACATAAAATCTTAAAAACTTTCGGCAGAATATTATTAAAGTAAAAATCAACATACAAAATATTTGATAATATAAATAAGTATAATTATTATTACATTATCTAGTAAAAAAAAGAAGAAAACATGAAGTGATAAAACAGCAAGGGATTCTTAGATATCTCTTAAGACCTAAACGACAAAGATTGCAAAAGGATCAAAAAACTCACGCCAAATACTACAAGCGAGATACCAAAAAAACATCACCCATAGAGGTCGAACTACCGATTTTTACTCTGTAGTGTTTTCGATACGATCTTAAATAGGCCCCAAGGAAAGGCGAACAAAGCTTACAAAAAAATTGAGTGGGTTTTGAAACCATCATCCCATGTAATACAAAGCTTTCTACATCTATTCACAAAGCTTTCTAATCTATTCGCTATGTAGCACCGAAACGGATACGGCAAAGGGGCACGGGAACGGGAACGGCAAAACCAAAAAATTTAGAATACGGTTACGGCAAAGATACGACGATTAAAATATAAAAAATAAAAATATGTTTGATTTATATAGAGAGAGACTTGAGACTTGAGAGATTAAGTATAATTATATATGCATAATTTTATAATATATGTTTAATGGTGACTGATGATTATGGATTAAATTTTTACTAATCAATTTTGGAATAGCTAAAGCCTGATGGTGATCTCAATTGTATATTTAGTTGGTTTGTGTTTAGGGTATGCATAGTCGCAAGATGACAGTCGTTTTGTAATATAATAAACTCATTGAAACCCTAATATTAATTAGATACGGTATGAAAACTTCATAGAAACGTTTCGGTATATACGGAAACTTTATAGAAACGTTTCGGTATATACGAAAACTTCAAGGAAACGTTTCGTACGCGTTTCGTATGAGTTTCCGTTCCCATAGAGTTTCCGAAACGGGTACGACTACCTATTTGGAGTATAGTCTATTCGTAGCCCACAAATAGGATTGAGCCACAATACAATCAAACAAAAAGCCCGTATGATTCTAACCTAGGAGAGAAAACTTGTCATTCAAATATATCCAAATATGTATAGCTTCAATACATGACATCTTCTTGATGGATTTAATGTGCATGTCTTCAATACGTTGGAAAACACCTAAACTTGAAATATCAAAAGGTTGAAGCTCAAGCCATGTAAATATCAATCTCCACAGTTTGCTTGCAATTATGCAATTCAAAAATAGATGAAAAGTAGTTTCCAGACCATTCAAAGACAAAGGACAAATAACCGGAGGAATATCAATACCTTTCAAAGATAAGTTTATTCAGGAAGGAATACGATCTAAAAGCACTCTCCAAACTAGAATAGTTACCTTTCTAGGAACCAAACAACTCCAACAAGTGGAAAGTCCATCAGGTAGCGTATGTCAACATGTTCACGAACATCTTTAATAACAAAGTCTGAAGAGTTTGATAAATTCCAATGCCATCTATCGACACTTTCATTCAAGTGATTTAACACAACAATATTGAGAGACGCGACTAATATCATCCATTCACTTTCCAAACACTATCTGAATAACAATCGGGTTAACAGATAGGGATATAACACAAAGCCTACCTTTACAGCTGGACTGAGGATTAAATCACCAATAACCCAAACTCCATTTGCAGGATGGCAAATCAGCATTAACTTTTACCTTTACGGGAACCGGACTAAAGATTGTGAACAGCTTGCCGAATGGGAGCTTGGTTTAAGAAGGCGATAGGCGCACAAAAGAACATGACTTATTTGTAACTGATAAGCATACATATAGGTTATATATATTTAGTTCTTATAAACATAAGTAAACTTTCTTACTAAACTAATACTTAAAGGTACACCATCTACTTGCTACTTATTATCTCCAAAAAGGATCCTACAAAAATCAAGAAAATGGAATAACAAGTTACATAAATCATGTAAATAAGCAAAAAAAAAAGAAAAAGGCAAATGTCCAGGAACCCTTTAGCTCTGTAGAAGAATTTTTCCTCTCAAGCTAGCGACCATACCTCTTCATATGTACATACTAGCGCTTCGAATATATGTATATATATATTTTTTGAACGGTTGAACTAATCATTTGCTTTACCCTAGAGCTTCGAATACTAACACAAAGTTTGTAAGCCATAATCAACTAGGGTAATCACACACGGTTATCTGCAACTGGGGTTCAGCCACTGGCTGCCTGACAAAAGCCCGCCTCCACCAAATCTCAAAAGCTCTCTGTATATTTGGACAATCGTCACCTTTTTCAAGAAACCGATCAAACCAACTCATCAAGAGAGCCTGTTGTTGAGACAATGGTAATGTAAGAATAATCTGGCTAAGCCCCTCTTCAATTAACCTCCGGTCAATCATTTTTGACCCACGTTTGATCCAACCAAAATCATCATATAGAGCTTCCAACCATGTCGAAAGCAGAGCCAATCGAGTCTCTTTTGGCACCAAAACATTCCCTCTACCGATTGCAATACACAGTTGTGCAGTGATCCTGCTGATTTTATGCCTATACATTATTGGAACCTTTGCATGAAGCAAAGCAACCTCATTTTGATCAGACCATAGCTTCACAAATTCTTCACAAATCCTTTTTTCAATCAAGATATCAACAACCCATTCAAGATTATCAGCTTCTCGGGCTATGTCACTCATCATCCCCCTGTTTTCATTAGAAGATGTTGCTTCAGATAAGCAAAGTATAAGCGAAGTGAGACATTTGTGACATATAGTATACAGAGTGTCTTTGGAGATTTCAAGTTTATTGTGAGAATAACTATAATCTGAACTCGATTGCTCTTCTTTAAGTAATCTTGACACTAGTGCTTTCATTTCTTTACGGGCTTTTTCATCTTTCCCTTGTAAAACACCAGTGAATAAGCTCAAAAAAACGTCATCAATTTTTGAAGAAGACGATGGCTCCGAAGCTACTCTTTGTAAAACTTCATGATCATTATGAAGGTGAAGTTCATTAAGGTTCAAGATTACTCGCTCTTCATCTTCTTCTGACCAAGGAATCGCTTCTAAATACTCTAAACATGATGTTATCCCATCATCAAACTTCAATGCATCACACACCTACAAACAGGAAGAATAATACAAATGTCAAGGGTTGGCCTTAATCTGAGATGGTAATTCTCCAAACACAAGTACGATAATCAAATGACTGACTAAAAAAAAGGACCTAACATGCAATCCTATAACTAGTCTACTGGAACCGATAATAATCGGCTACTCATCCACTAGCACAAAAGTAAGGATCCTAATTTTGACAGAGTAACTTCTGGATCTGCTCCATTGACCCATCCGTGTCTAATTCGACCCGTTTCTTTCTGTTTCGAGAATAGTTAACATAGGATATTTATCAATTTTGGGCCCAAAAGTCGACTTGTCCTCAAGTTGAAAGGAAGGAAAATGCTGTGACAAGAGATCATAATTTCCCATGTAGCTTCTTCATTCGGATGGGTTGCCCATGTGATTAATACTTCCAAAACCAACTTATCAGCCTCGTGAACCCAGCAATGATCGAGAAAAAGCTGAGGTTGAATGTCCAGCACCCAATCTTTAGTGATCGGTAAAGATACTGGTGGGGTCGAAGGAATTTGGCCCACATCTGGTTTCAACATCAACATATGAAACACAAAGTGGATTTGGGACTGATACGAACCCATCCCATAATAGGCTCGTATCATGCTACAAGCTAGGTGTAGAACTCACTCCCAAAAGCTAGCTCAAAGGAGGAGGGGACACCTAGGCTTATAAACCACCAACCAATCCCATACTTGGCCGATGTGGGATCATATCAATACCCCACCCTTTGAAGAGCCAACATCCTCGTTGGTCACGGCTATGTTGGTCACGGTTGGCACCCTTCCCTTGGGTCCAAGCCACCACTCCATAGGCCACCACTCCGAGCGTTAGAACCTCGAAAGGTAGGGCTAGCTCTGATACCAATTGATACGAACCCATCCCATAATAGGCTCGTATCATGCTACAAGCTAGGTGTAGAACTCACTCCCAAAAGCTAGCTCAAAGGAGGAGGGGACACCTAGGCTTATAAACCACCAACCAATCCCATACTTGGCCGATGTGGGATCATATCAGGGACTCTGGTGGTAATTCCAATTCATAAGGAACAAAATCCATTCCATCCAATCGGCTTGGATGGTATACAATGTGGCTAACCATTGAATACCCCAAACCAAATCAGCCACTCCAATAGAAAACAAATAAAACTCCTGCATCGCCTTTAATCAGCTATTTGTACTGAGACATGTTTGCAGATTTGACCACAACGGATAATGTCTCCGTTACTGATTTGTACCCCGAACGGTTATACTATGCTGGTGATCAACTTGAGCTCATTTACCAGGACATCAAAATAACATTGTGGGTTGATCCCCATTATTCAGAATAAGTACTTCAGTTGACTGTAACATGCCTTGTACTTTCATTGTAGTCGGCTGGGAATTCCCTAAAATAGCATGTAAGCTGATTTTCCGCATATCATCCCCCTGTTCTGTGTGTTGACTGTTGAGTACTTTCAGAGTGCTGCTATTTGGGAAATTTCATCCGTTCCAAGTACCTTTAAGGTGACGGTTTTGCATCGGTGCCCCAGGCCATACTTGTCCGCGCATCAGAAGCATTCTCCTTTAAGATACCGAGCTTGCCTATTTGTACCGGAGATCCAAAGAGGTAGTTTGTTTGCCACAGTTATGATCGGTTTGTCTTCAGGTTGGTAAATGTTGGGTTAGGGGTGTCCAGGTCGTTTGCTTCACAGGTCGTGCGTGGCTAAATTTGAATACAACTCAAAGGCTATGCTCATGGCCTTATAGACCGTCCTCGGTTTCTGGATTCGGACGTTCGCCTTGAGTTCTTTTAAACTGTTAAGAAACATACCCAATAACCAATGCTCTGGCTAATTGGTGACCCAAGAAGATTGCCTGGCCAATCCCAACCTATAAGTCCCAGTTTGTCGAATACTGCATAAGTGTTCGTGTCTGTGTTTTAAAATTCAGCTGAACTGAAATTCTTTAGCATGTCCGGAACCGGTTCCTCCCAAAACTTGATAGTCTGATACTCTGATCGGCGGATAACCACAAATAAAAACCCGATGTATCCCCTTCCACGTGCAGGGACGCCACATCAACCTTTCCGTCTTTTGGAATGTGGTAGTAACAAAAGGACTTCTCAGCCTTGAGGATCAGAGTCTCCATCGCTGGAAGTGCAGAGATGCCACCTTTTGGCGAAGATGACTCGCCAACGTCATTTTTTCCAGAGACATTATGTGATTTTCTTTCGATTGAGATTTTTTAGTTGGTCTACATCTCCCTCCATGGAATCGAGTTTTGCCATAAACGCTGCAAACTGAGTGGTTACCTAACATTTGATCCTATAACTACGCTACCAGAACAAATAATAGCGTCCCACTCAGCCACATTTTTGACCGAGTAACTTCTGGGTCTAATTGGACCCGTTTCTCTCTTTTTCGAGAAAAGACTAACATAGAATATTAATCAGTTTCACTGTCATTCAACTCAAGTCACTCGCATTTTCTTGTTCCAAAATTATCACTCAATTTTTTAGATCAATTATCGTTTTATAATGTTAAAACTTTTTGTTAAAAAGACGATATGCAAACCTGGTTATATGTTCTCACATGGCACACCCTTTGTGTAATAAGTTCATACAAAACTCATGACTTATGACACCAGATCAGACAATATATACAATTGGCATGCCACATCAACATTTATAACTGGTAATATACGTGGTTGGTCAAATTTTCACATAACTGAAACAAAATGGAAGCTTGATTGGTCAGATTAGTGGTATTGGCCCAAGAATGATGCAACCTCGTTGGACTCTAAGGTTCAAAAGGACCATGTTTTGAAATTTGAATCTATAATTAGCATGAACCTTAAACTTACTTATCTAACACTTTTGTTAATGGCAGTATAACTATAGAAGGGTTTAGAGCATCAAAAGATAAGAAACTATCCATGAATGTACATTGTGTGTAACCAACTTCAATTTTGTTCATTTTATGTATATAACTTGTTTTTTTATCCAATTCGTGTAACATTTTACCAGCTAAATAGTTAGTCGGTTACCAATTGACTTTTGTTGAATTAAACCTTTGGGATTAGTGTTTCATAATGTAAGAAACTATCCACAAATATAATTGTGTGTAACAAATTATGCACAAATATTCCTTTGTATGTGGCATCGACCGGATTTAGCCGGTTTATTACACGAAAAAATGTTACAATGAACAAAATTGAAGTTGGTTAATTTAGAATCTAACATACCTACTACATGTTTGCACCAAAATGAGACAAATCCACATCAATATATACAAAACTATAGCAAAATCTCAAAAAAAAAAAAAAATCACAAATGCATGTATGTATAGATATATATATACCTTGAGCAAGCCCAAGATCTTAGAAACAGATTCACCAGCCATCTTTTTTTTAGGATCATCACAATACATTAAAACCAAAGTCTCAATATAAACCTCAACATCATCACACTCACAAATCTCAACCGAATGATGGGCCCCACTTCTCCGACCCAACTTATCCTTAAAAAACCGGCTCCGACCCATCAACACTTCCTTATGAACATCCATTTCCACACTATACCCATCACGTGCCGTGACCGTGAGCTTCACATCACCAAAACCCAAACCACACACACCCGGGTTTCTAAACGGGGCTTCGGATAAGACCCGGTTGACCCGTTCTTCTATTCGGGTACGGGTCGGGTCAATGGGTTGGGAATGTGGGTTGGTGGTGGTGTTATTATGGGCTTGTTCTTCTGACATCATTTCGAAAAGGGTCGGGCTGGGTGAAGATGTGGGTCGGGTCGGGTTGTCTGATGGTGGGGAAAGGAAGTAGTCTGAGATGAAGCCTTGTTTGAGCATTGTGGAAACTTGGTTTTTGGATTTGGATAGATCGGATAATGATGCCATTTTGATGTAAAATGACAGCCAACAATTTTGTTCGACTGTTTGGTTTTTTCAGTACTGTTTTTGAAAGTGAAAGAAAGTGGAATCCTATGATCACTGAAATTGTAGGTTTGCTTTATTGAAGTGTGTGAAAGATGATAATATGGGGTTACTTCATATATGGTCAAAATAATTGTCTCAGAGACTTAAAACATATTCCGTTGTAGTCTAGTTGGTTAGGATACTCGGCTCTCACCCGAGAGACCCGGGTTCAAGTCCCGGCAACGGAATTAACTTTTGTTTTGGAATTTTTAATTTTTTAAAGGTGTGAAAAAAAAAGTTGTTGTGATCAAGCTATACATTTTTGGTTTTAGTGATCATCAAAAACTACAATACTAAGTTAATCAAGTTGAAGAACATCGACACAATCAGCTATTTCAATAATGTTCATGAAAAGGGAAGTGTAATAAGGATCTCGCGAACCAGCAACAACGGAAATTAAAACCAACAAAATTTTGTCTCTGGAAACAACAACACAATTAGCACTGTAAATATTGATGTAACCCAAGTATTATGTCACAAAATTGATAGATTCAGTTTTTTTCATTAACAACTAATTTGGATCATCGCCGATAGACTATAGATTTAAGTTGATTTTTAAGTTCATGTTAGAAACTATCGAAATTATAGTCATACTCACCAACTAAAATAAGGTGGCATTATATATGCTACTTATAGCAACGCATTGTTAGATTGTTTGCTACCCACTTTGTGAATGGTTGCAATTTTTGACAACTTACCTACTATGATCTTCTACTCAACAAAATTTGTTCATGATATCTTCTTCCATATCTTGATCCATTTTCACAACTAAAAAAGATTTACTCAACCTATTGCCATGATTTCACATTTCTATTTTGCAACAAATAAATGGAATCCATTTACAGTGTGAACATAAATTGTAAAATGGAAGTTACTAAAGCTCACATAAAACAAAATTTACAAAATGTAAATAACACAAATAATGTTAATTATCATTTATTTCTTTAAGCTATAATTCCATAACAAAAAGTACTTGAAATCCCTTTTTTACACCCTTTGACTGAAAATCATAAACTAAATTAACAAAAAAACACACACAAAATGGCAAAATGTTTCCACAACTTTTAGAAAACATTATTCTCCAAATCTTTAAGTCCAGGGTCAACCTCTTTGATGTTTTGATCTGCATTTGCTCCAAATACTGGAGTCTCCAGCTTAGGAGGATTCTGTAAGAATCATAGAAACAACATGAATGTTTTTTATCCAAACACCGGCGACAAGGATAAGATACTGAAAAAGAGATTCAAGGAGAAATTTTTTGTTAATAATTTTACCTGACATCGAATTAAAGCCCAGTTGATACCACGAAAGAATGGGTGTCGTTTCACCTCACTTGCACCTTCGTGTGAACCCAACCGGTTCTTTGGATCTCTATGCAACAATCTATAAATCAACTGCTTGGCTGGAAGGCTTACCTGTATTATTACATTCATGTTCTTGTTGGTTTCTTGATCTTATGATATCTTATGATGTAGAAACATGAAAAAACACGAGTGGACTATAGGTGGCAAAATGGATGGGTAGAATGGTTTGAAAATGGTTGGACTGGCGTGCAAACACATTTTTCTCTTTAAACTATTGAACATTATAATTAAGTAATGTGTTAGATATCATCCAAAAAAACCTATATTACTAAGATAATAATGTTAGTTTTCTTCTAAAAAACACTATCAGGTTTTCTACTAAGATAATAATGTTAGTTTTCTTCTAAAAAACACTATCAGGTTTTCTACATTCTGAATACACTCTGGATAACTTTTAACCCGTTTGTTCAGATTCAACTTTAGCTTAGTCTTTAAATTTACCCATTTCACCTTTCGAAGAAAAAACAAAACCAAAACTGACTAAAAAATGCACTTATAAGAAACGCACCGCTATGCTACCAGGAAACTTGAGATCTTTATGAAGAACATTGGCAAATGTTCTTTGCCTCGTCTTTCCTCTAAATGGTGTGTACCCGTAAAACATTTCATATAGAAGAATACCTATAAATTTAACCAGAAAGCCTTAGATTTCTCAGAACCAGACGATTCTCTATATAGCAACTTATAAAAAATAAAAAGTATTACCAAGCGCCCACCAATCCACTGCGCTAGAATGCCCGGCTCCACTTATAATCTCCTAAAGATTTCAGAAAACATCAGATAATATTCCAAGAGTTGAGGTAAATGTAAGTGATAGGGAACTAAACAAACCGGAGCTATATACTCTTCTGTTCCAACAAAAGAATTGGAAGCCCGCACTGGCTCAGCCATGAAAATGGGATTCTGATGACCTTTATGATGCTTCTTCTTCTTCTTTTCACTTATTTCTGGAATCAAAAGCTGAATCACGAAGTTAAAAACTTACATTAGCATACAAATTAACCTAGCTAGAGCATAATCTAGACATATTACATTAAATTGCAAATTATGAAACTATTGAAGCTTTCGGTTATTACTGTTTGTAAATCTTATGAAATTCTAGATTCTCATTAATATTTCGTTATTTTATGTAGATTTTAACTGTAGCTTTAAATATTCACTTTAGGCCGAATTGAACCTGCAAATATTGTCGTCTTGTATAAAGAACCCATAGTATATTGGAGTATGTATGTAATTGATCGTCTGTAAAGTAGTTGTGTTGCTATCATTTACTAAAAAATACATAAAGAAGTGAACGAGAATGTAGAGATACCTGAGGCTTGCAAGATGTCAAGCAAGAAAGGTCAAAATCTGTCAAAGCTACATGTCCGGTGCTTTGTATCAATACATTTTCTGGCTTCAGATCTCTGTATATAATACCTGCACCACCAATTTACGACAGTTCATTTCTGATGACGAGAGATATATATCGGTTCAGTTAAAGTGACAGTTGAGTAATATATCAGATAATTAACTGGTGTTGAGAGGATCTAATTATTCAGGCACATTTCTATTAAAAGTTAAAATGAAGATTCAGATAGATACTTTCAGATGTCAGAACAGACATACACTACTTAGTCGCTATAAGGAAAGGATCGTTAATATGGTAGTTCATCTGCTAATAATTGGAAAATATGGTGTACCTTGACAATGAAGGTATTCTAACGCCACAAGCACCTCTGCAGCATAGAATCTGCAAGGATAAACATACGTGTCACATTTAGCTCAATTTTATGTTATTACAATCAAGATGTGTGACTAAGATTAGTGACAGCCATCAATTTGGTGACTTGAACAGCTAGTGACTACCCAAGTTTGGTTAATTATTAGATGGCAACCTTTTGCAATTGGTCACTTAGGAGAATCACTATGGCAGCTAGTGAAGGCCAAACTTTCCATTACCATATTTTAGTGACTACAATTCTACCTAGATTGACCAATGAATAGGATAATTACAAGTTTGATTTTCATTGTATACCTGACGGCATCTTCCTTCAAGACCTTCATCGGTTGTCTATCTAAAAGCATAAAAAGTTCCCCGCCAGGACAGTAGTCAGTGATCAAACAAACATGAGTTGGAGTCTGCAAAGATTTTCATTTGACTATAATTACTTTCTGGAAGCTAATTACACAATATAACGACTTGTAAAAGATGACAGTATGAAACAGTTGCAATAAGTAACCTGAAATGATGCATATAATGCTGGAAGAAAAGGATGGTCTAAGACGTCTAAGATATCTCTTTCTGCGCAAGCTCTATGCACCTAGTTCGTTTGAAATAGTATACAGTGTTTGTCACTAATAACGACGACAAAAAGTTTATAGCACAAATGGAAGGAAGCTACACGAGGGAATATTGTCATAAAAAAAAGTTTAATGCTCTTACTTTGTTACGGTTGATCATGACACCTTTATCCATTGCTTTCATAGCAAAAAGTTCACTAGTTCCACATAACTCAACCAAATGAACACTACCCGTATCACCAGATCCTAGAGGCTTTATCGGCTTAAAATGCTTCAGTCCTAGCTTTTCTCCACTCTCCATAACCTACAAAAACAACAAACAGATAATATATCAGTATCGATCACATAAAGTTCTAAGGACCACTAGACATTTTACTGTAACAGTACCTTTAAAATAGCTTTCCAAGCTGATGTATCCTTTCTATGAGGCTTCGGGTGAACTGTATTCGAATGTTTTGCCCATAGATCTTCTGGGGTCTGTGTAAATATGGTCAAGAAACTTTAACGTGTATTCTACAATTTAATAGAGCTAGGAATATTCTTTTAAATAACTAGTGTCTTACCATATTAGCATCTGGAAGTTCTCGTACTGCTACATCAACATTTTCTGCAGTTTCTTTCACCTGAAATGGCAGCAGATACTTAGCAAACACTAAAAATGTACACGCTGACTTCAAATTGTGATTGTAGTCTGGCAATTATCATATTGTGATTACCAGAAGTGCGCCATCTTTAGCAGTAGTTTCAGGGATACAATTGTGAAGTGGCTCAACATGCTGACTTCCGTCTAATTGCACTCCTATGAAGTATTGTACTTCTCCCTACAAAAAAAAAGAGAGAATAAAAGAGATAACATTATATATTTGTTTGTAACGTTTTGTTGAGTAAGTAGGAAACTTGTGCGTGTATCAGATAGTTGCACCTTTTGATCACGCATAGGCTGAAGATGAAACAGGTTCCAGAATTTTTTGCCTGATTGATTGCCAAGAAAGGAAAGGGTTTAGAAACATATAAATAGACTTGTTTTTCTTTAAGACCTATAGGATTCACGCAAACATATAAATCATGTAGAATGTATTTAGGTGTTGTTGGGAAGAAATTCCCATTAAAAAATGTAATTATAATTGTGCTCATGGTATGTAGTCCAGTGAATATAATGTTGATCTTGTGATTAAACAGTTAATGCTTGAAGACATGTCATACTTGCTAAAGTGGGATTAGCTATCATGTCACCGAATCAACACAAGACAACCGAAGTTGGTCAGAGATTTTTGACAAATCACTTGTTGACCCAATGTACTCATTGACAACATCACAAGTGTCTGTCACTTGTCCATAGGAGGGAAATGTTAAATTGCAGGTTGGGCAGTAAAAAGGTTTCTGCAAGGTAGAACATGTGTGATACAACAAAAGTAGTATGGATAGTTGTCTCGAGCCTTGACCATAACAAACCCTTTTAGTAAAAGTTGGTGGGGAAAAAAAAAAACCTTTTAAGGGAATGTTTGTGTAAGTACAAGGAAAGCATTGAATGTTCTAGTACGATTCCTTAGGATGTGTGACACATTGAATGTCTACTTATATATAGAGAAAGTTTGTCAAAGGTTTAAGGTATCGAATCACATCTGTATTCTAGCCTATGTAACGTGAGTCGTTATTATACTCCGTATAATAGTGATCAGTGAGCATCTTATCTTGAAGAGAGTGTATAGTGTTCTATCTTAAACATTTAAAGTGTGTCTTGTGTTTAAGAATATGAGTATCTTATTTGTCATTCAATCAAGTGTATTTTATGAGTTGTACATTAAAAAGTAATACTTTGTGTTTTGTATTCTATTATGTTCCTCTTTATTTATGAAACTTGGAACTAACAGGTATGCAGCTTCCAAAATAAAGGATAAAATGATCTATACCAGTTTTCGTATAATTGATGAGTTGTACAGTAACCTCTCTTTGGTTATCAATTGCTTCTCTTATTTTCTTGACAGTTGATGGATCAGTTTCAGGCCCTTGAAGAAACCTTCAGTAAATAAAAAAAATGACAGATACACATTATAACCCGTTGCGAAGACTTAGTCATATTTGAGTCATTACTACTGAAAACTTGTGCTAAATGAGCTGTTTATTAGAGAATAAAGGTTAGTTCTAAACATTTGTTTCAAATACCTGCAATTTCTTCCCAGAATCTCTTCACGACTATACTCAGTTAACTCTAAGAAGCTATCTGATGCGAAAATCTAGAAAGCAAGATCGATCATGTAACTGATAATTAGAGGATTTGACTTCACTTGTGTAACAATTAATAGGATCATATGATTTATAGATAGTTATAAACATCCATATTTTATAGGGGTAAAGACAATACAAAACCATTAATTAACAGATTTTACTGAATATTTGAATTAATCCACCCAAACCAAATTATCCGGTGTAATTAACCAATGTTAATTTTGGTTTTAATTAAAGATAGCCCTTAACACACAGGAAAGTACAGTTGTACTTCCAAACACTCCTACTTAAGTTAGAAGACTTACAATGGGATTATCGGGAAGTCTTGGATCTGTAATGACAAAGTTTTTCTCTATACGTTCAAGTGTTGTCGCTAAATCAATACCCTTTCTCATTTCCTTCTTTCGTACTTTGTCGTCTAAACTTTCAGGCCTTGAATCGTCCCTTTGAGGCTCAAAAGCATCATCATCATCATCACCCTCACCATCAGTATCTTGAATATTAATGTCCCCGTCGAATCCATCATCAAACTCATCACTACTTTTACGGTTTTTCTTCTTAATCCTATATATCATGAACAAGTTCAGTCAAAATATTGTTTAAACCGTCCTCGGTAAGGTGATGATATGTAGACCACCATTTTTTAGCCGTAGATCACCAAACATGTTGTATAAGTGTTGTATTGTACAATCATATAAAACATGTTTGATGGTGTACAGCTAAAAAATGGTGGTGTATAGATCAAATCCAATAATAATATTATTGTACTAATCAACTATATATTTAAGATATTGTTACGTACCCCATGAAAGAAATCCGCTTTGATTTTTTCTGCTTCTTTTCTGGTACTTCATGGATTGACTGCATGGTGGTGATTGTTCTGACTCCAGCATGTGAATTCCGGCGATGAGGAGGTGGCGGTGGAGGAAACATAGTCTCAGCAGATTTTCTCCGACCAAAACTTAACACGTCATTTTTCTCTTGGTTGGTTTTGTTTCTTGAATCCATCGCAAATGGGTGACGATTGGTTGACTCACTTACTGATCTTGGTCGTTTCACTGCCTCCACCAACTCGGTCACTGAACTCGTTGCCATATCTTTTTGCCTTGCTACAAGAGTTCCACCAAATCACAAAATTAGTATAAACATTACAACTAATTTAAAAGTTGTGCATATTTTTGTTAGATTTTCTTTTTTCGCCACATTTGTAAATAAGAAAAGATTGAAATGAGTACCATCATATCGAATTAATGATTCAGGCAACCCGTTTGGGCGTAGTGTTTTCTCTTTCGTCCCTTCTGTATGCTTGGACACCTCCACTTGCATTCTGTGTATAATCAAGATGAAAACCGAATGTAACCAAACAAATTAATCGGTGACAGAAATCAAATGTACAATAGTTTCCACCTACAATACAACTTAACACACTTAAGATCGTAGTTAAGAACACTATAATAGCTTAAAGTCCATATGCTTGTCACAACTAGCTACACTAACAATTAAACGTTATGCTTTAATTAGTTTTTTTAAAGTTCCTTTTTGTTTTTGCTTTTTTTGACTGGATATGTAGCTTAATATGTGCAAAACTTCCACACCATAGTAAAGTGCTAAGTGTGTAACAACAAAGAGTTTGCGGTTACAAATCCCGAAAACAGAGTTTAGTTGCAACTAGTGGGGTTACAGAGCCAATCTAACCATAAAGAATGATGTTTTTTTTTGTTGCAGTTGACAATCCAGCTGTGGGAGAGCAGTTCAGGTTTTGCATGTTCTGGTTAGCTGGAAAGGACTAGTTTCTTGACTCAGATGTACACACCCTAACCAGGATAATTATGTTACCGTTTTCAAACTCTTTCCCTGGCCATCCAGATCAATGTTTAGTTACGGAGGTTCGGGCCTGATATCTTTTGTAAGGACATCAAAACACCTTACCACTAGGCCACCTTGGAGGTGTTTAAATCCTAAATTCCATATCAATGCAGTCACTAAATTGGGTTGGTGCCTAAAACATAGCTAAATTAGTCCATATCATAGTTTCCTCACTAATTGTAATTTAAGTCTACGACAAGTTAGTACAGCAGTCAAGATTGGCCTCTAGAGCGACCGTAACAAGTCGAGTCTAAAATTTTGGACCATTTGATGATCAACATCAATGAGCATGTGAAAGCCATCCGCTGAACTTTGGACTGTTTGTGTTCAAATAAAATACTTGATAAGATAAATCATATAAGTCAGATTAGAGCATTATTGAGAAGTTGGATTAATTTAAAGAAAGGTGGACCAGAGTCATACATATAGATAACAAAGACTAGACCTTTAAGACCCATCACCTCACAATGTGGTGCCCATGGCTCTAAATTGACCATGTCCCTCCCTCATCCCCTTACCTAATGACTCCAAATACAGAATTAAATGAAACAACTATATTTGTGGATATTTTTGGCTATGAATATTGTAAGAAAATGTATGTATCGTGTTCATCGCCCGAACACTCATATGGTTCTTGACAAAAAGATCTATGAAGGCAAGTTAAATACTTATCTAATAGATTTAGATGGTCTTATAATGAAAACTAAATGTCAAAATTGTACAAGTCATGTGGGGCTTGCTTTGAATGGAGCTCACATTTAGGCTTGAGAAAGAATTTTTTTCTGTAGATATATATATGGTTGAAAATGAAGTATCAAGATGCGTGTCAACATCATATAGACATATACGACCATACAGGTTCAGATACAAAATTATCATTTTTAACGACCTCAACCGATATAAAATCTCCAAAAGAAACATAACCTTGAAGGCATAATACACATAGATGTGCCAAATTGGCAACTAAATGTATATTAGCTCATGCCCGAAAAAAACGTATCATTACTCATAATCTAATTATACGAATACAATCATAGAACATTGATGCTTGAGACTGCTATACATTTCGGATTAATAATGCATCTAGCCAATATAAATATTTAACATGTGCATTAGTGATTTTCTCTTTTTCTCATATAAGTTGAGTGCTCCACTTTGTGTTAATTTTTTATGCATGTGTCTATATATATATCTTCTATGGTATATACACACTTTTTGATTGTCATGTATTATATAAACACATGACAACTAATTAACTTTATGTTTGTCTCTAACTAAGTTGCATTCAAAGCAAAAAAAATATATAGCTAGAACTTTATACAAACTTCTTTACAAGTTGAAATACCAACACAAAACATTTATTTACATAATAAATATAATCAGCTTATCGATAAGTAAAACACTTAGTGACCTTAAAGTAAAAAAAATAATTACTTTAATTTATCAATTAAGCCTAGACTCACATGTGAAGTTTTAAAGATGTGGTTTCAATCATTTGGGGTGTCCAGATCATGTGGAATTATGATTGAGGTATTGTACCGGAATCATATGACTCATACATGAGGTATTAATACTCTTTTATAAGATATAATTTTTTTAATTTATGATTTATCCACGTATGAGATAAAAGTTTCCTAAGACTAATATTAATGGTACTATTTAAGAAGAAGAGGCGAAGATTAAGTAATAAGATTGAAAAAACTAAATAATTACCCGATGAATTTGAGGGTCTTGCCAGATTCATCCTTGATGGGTGAAACGGTGAGAAGGTTCCAAAAAGGGGACCCATCTTTCTTGTAGTTGAGTAGTCTGCCGCAGTATGTCGTACCCTTTGACAGCGCATCCCTGATTTTAGCCACATCTTCCGGGTCCGTGTCTGCACCCTGTAAGAACCGGCTGCAACCCAACCCAAACCCATTCTTTTCAATCAAATCCTTTTCTTTCGAATAATAATTATTCAAACATATAGTTTAAAAGCTTCATTTAGAGTTAAGTTAAACATATTTAACCGACTCAACCATTTCACTTTCAATGTTACATGGGTGTTGATCATATTTAGACTTGTGAATTTAATAAATTTATGTCTGAACATTCCTAATTGACTTATAACGAATTAAGTAATTTTTTTTTCCCGTTAAGCCTAGCTATTAGGTTCTAAATAAACAACGTTATAATTACGCGATATGTACGTACCAGTTTCGGCCGATAACTTCTTTAGAAGTATAACCAGTCATTTTGAAGAATCCGGCACTTGCATATAAAATGGGATAGTCGGGTTTTGTGGCATCAGAGACCACAAATGTTTGTTGAAATGTCGATAACGCATCCTTCAAATCCTCCGATACCCTTGGGAATCCTCTTTCTTTACCTACATATATATATATATCATTAATTAATTGTTACATTGATGATCAATTAGGAAGCTAGTCTATACAAAAATAATTACTAATGGTAAATATAAACGATCAAATTATTTGCAATTTTAATCAAACAGTAGTAATAACTTACTCGATGTCAAAATGTTTGGAAATGAACATCAAAATAGTATGATTTTAATTTATTCATACTCATTTTGGTAACAAACAGCAGCTTTTTAAAAGATACTATATATATCTTTAAATCCAGACTTTATAAATAACAGTCACTAAACTTAGAATAGTGACTCTTTTCATATATCACTTAAACGACTTGTTTTTTTTTCTTCTCTAAAAAAGTGAAGTTATTCTGATATTACAATTACTCACAATACATTTTGGAAACGAATCATAGATTCTAATTGTAGTAAGTAATCAAGTAATAATCAATACTCACCTAATCCATCATCTGATATATCACTAGAGCTCTGAACCGAATTACCCGAATCCCTCCTATTCGAACCCGGTTTAGCATTCGAATCCTCACCAGAAGTTCTTACTTTCACTCCTTGAGGCTTACCGGTCTCAGTATCTTTTTGTAAAACCAGACCCCATTCAGCCGCCCTTTGTTCTGCGGCACCCATTACACCCCCTGGTGACTGTGGTGCCGCAGCAGCAAAGGACGGCAGCTGGGGCGGATAAGGATCTTTAAGGGCCATCCATGACTTATTTATCTCATCAGCTGGCAATCTGCCTGAATGAGAAGCTGTTAGGCCCACATTATGATCATTAATAATTATATCTGCCGATGGTGGTGGCGGCGACGGTGGTGGTGGTTCTGGGTTGTTTTGTGGCGACTCCGCCCATGATCGCCATGCGGGTTGTGACCGAAACGGTGCAGTAGTTTCATGTGATGATGGGTTGAATACTTCAAGTGAGCCACGAACGTCTCTTTGAGCTAGTTGGAATAATGGTGTTGGCTTGTTTTGTGCATGTTCTTTTTGCTCCATTTTCTTTTATCTATTTGATCAACATGCAAAATATTATATATCACATCTATATCTATATATAACTACATATACTTAAATGGAATAGGAAAGTAAAAGGAAATAAAGAATATGTAATACAAACTTTAGAGAAAAGAAAGATGAGATAAGGAAGATATATAAGTGGTTAGTGGTGTGAATGAACAGTATAAAGAATTGAAGAACAAAATACATGCCCATATGGTAGGATATTTTCTAGTGTTGATGTTACATTTGATAGTAACATGAAATGAAGTAAGTGGTCGATATTTAATATGCAAGGGTAATATTGTCTCTTAGTTAATATAGTTTTGGTGAAGTGTAACTTAATGACCACAAGAATTTGGAAAGGAAAAAGGTGGTTTGGAAAATATGTGTTAGGAAGACAAATATACCCTTAACAATATGTTCTATCATCATTAATTTAGCTTTTTGTGGGACTTAAATTACTTATATTGGTGATATACAAAAATGCTTTTTAAATAAGAAATAAAAATGTAGAGGTGTCAACATTGTATGTTAATTCCTTTTATTTATTAGGAAGATCATATGTATTAAAACAGAAAAAGACACTCATGTTTGGTATCAACTTAAAAACATAGCTATTTGTTTAAGTATCTAACTGTTGTATCTACATAATGACTTAAAGGGTGAGAGCTTATTTTTTCTCTTTTCATTTCTAGAATATGGAACTAAGCTTGCATTTGATTGCAAAATTAGTAATCAAAGTTTTCAGCTTCTTAAGTTGTTCTATATATTGTTTTAAAAAACAAACAAATAATATATGAATTATTTACAATTAATCCACATAAAAGACCTTTTACGTACATTTTCCTTAAAAAACAAAAAAACAAAAGGAAAAGGAAAAAAGGTCCAAAGAAACACAATTTACGACATCAATAAAAACAAAACTTTCAATCTAAATATAACTTTATTCAAAAAGAAAATATATATCATATTATCCTGATATCTTTTGGCAAACCAAAAATGAGCACTCTTATAACATTGTGTCCAATAAAGTTGTTATGGACCATGTGTGTATGCTAGCCAATGAGATTGGTGGAGGTTATGTTGTGACATGGGGGTTGGAAGGACATTTATTTGTTGAAAAGAGCAGAAAACCGAATCCAATATTTAAACAATATTGTACTCCGTATTACACCATAAATATCATGATAAGTTACATTTAATTACTTGCATTATTCTTGTTCATTTTTTTAGAACGGCTATTATATTCTTGTTCTTAATTTTATATTATTCGACAATCAATCAAAAAGTTACCCATCATATACATGAAATTTAAGGTAAAAGCAATAGTGTGATAGAAAAGGATTATTTGTTAAACTTTATTTTGAATGGTATGGTTCGCCTTAATGATATTGACTCTTCATATAATTAATCTTCAAAACCGAAAGAAACATCATTATTTTAAGAAAAAACTTTTATTTTCAAACTGAGTAGCATTTTACTCAAAACTTGATATTGAACTCAAAACATTAAAGTCTCAAGTCCGATAAATATCAGTCCATCTATTGATAATTGATTGATGGATTATTTGTTATATAACTTATCTAATATGTATAGAAACTCTTAGAAGTAAAATGTATGATAAAGATGTATATTAGAGTCAAACTAATGGATAAATTTGTTTATGGCTTCACATGATATTCCAAAATCGTCGAGGTAATGGATTAATTTGTTTATGGCCTCATATGATATTTCAATTTCAAAATCATCTAATAGTAATCACCTGCATGGCTACATTATTAATCCATGCATTGTATAATAAGATATCTTGTACAAGTAATTAACTAATATATAATACGCTATTACTTAATTAGCTTGATTGTATTCATAAACAAATTCTATTGCTATAATTGTATGGTTTGTTTATATTAATTTGTCTAGCAATTAATTAAATTGCTTGCTTGCCGTGAAAAGAAAGTAGCGTAAAAGAAAAGTACGTGTGATCGAATTGAACAAATAAATGTCGATAAACACAAATGTACGTGTACGTGTTAGTAAAGAAACCAACTAAAAAGTAGGATTTACCTTTTTTTAGAAATGAAACTTGCTGATCGATCGAGCTTCAAGTGAAGTTTGACTACACTTAGTCACTCACTTTTGTATTGAGTAGTCAATTTTCGGTCAGGTAGTATCTATGATCCCTTATTAAAAAGACTGGTCATATATTTATATACATAAATGGCGAAAAGGATGAGACAGATGAAAGCAAAATGGTGGCATAGCGCCCATGCTCGATAATGCCCCATCACATACAAATTCACATGCTTCTTACACCATTTCCAACCAACCCATGCCATCATCAATCACACACACTAGCTTATCTTCCACCCTAATATATATTATCAACTATAATTATATATGCCATGATCGATTATATGTACACATATAACGGCAATCTTTGTTTTTCCACGATTATCTTTAAAATGTATCGGCCCACTTTTAGTAGCTAGTTTAATTAATTTAGAACGTTAAGTGAGTCTATCATTTAATTTTGAACACGTTAAGAGGCATATCTATTAATTAAGTCGATGATAATCATCCTACCTAGAATTAATAACGGTCGTAAGGGGTGTTAATGCCCCCCTTTTGGGGTTCTAGATAGCACCCCGACCTTATGTATGACGAAATCCTGACTATAATTAGCATGATTTGGATGCTTCAGAGTATTACTGGGAGTGATTTTTATATAACAAAATTTAGTCATTTATAACAAAAGTACAAACTGTATTATGCAATAGTTGTTGTAACTGACTAAAATTTGTTGTAGCAACATCACTTTCCGAGTATTATAGAGATTATATCATTAGTGATTTAGTGAGTCAAAGGACTAAGTAGCATATCGCCCTTAGATTTATGTGGGTCAAGTTCAAGTCGAGAGCTATAAATGGTTCTCCCTAAATTGGAAATTGGTTCTCCCCTAAATTGGAAATTAAGGTTGGAGTTGTTTTGATGTAGCTATTGGTGTCATTGAGTCATTAAATGCTTAGTGTATGAAGTGATTGAATGTATAAATAATATTTGTATATATCTATACTACTAATTAAAGAAAATACCCTCCATGTTGGAAGTTACATGGGGTGAAATGTTTAAAATGTTCTCCCATGTAATATTTTCATCTACCATCCTTAAAATGTTTAATATTTTCACTTACACTACCCTTAACATTAATGATTAAATTACACTATCAATCCTTTATTTTTGAAAATATCTTCATTAACCATTTACATCAATAATTTACATCAATTCACGCTTCATCTACCACCAACAATCGCCTGTACAATTACATCATCGTTGCCACGACCACCGCTGCATTGCGCGAGTAACGTGCTAGTTAAATAAAAAATAGATACTGACAGTTATTTTTATTTATTAAATAAAAAAAACATATAGTTTGACTGAATGTATTTTAGCTATTAACTTTGAAGTCTATTAAGTATAAAAGAATTGAAACAATTCTTATGTAGCTTATGACTTTTTTTTCTAGAACTGCTAAAGAAATTTATTATTAAACGACAAACTAGCAAGGTGATAGTCACCAAAAATACAATTACAAATACACATTCAATCTGGAAACGAAATGAAAAACAACAATCTCTAGATTCATCCCGAATATTGATTCTTATGTAGCTTATGGCTCTAGCAACTTTCTAGTACGTTATGTATAAAAATAATTATTGGCCGATAAAAAATTGACTAACTTGAACAATCAATATTCTTGTTAGAACGTGATGTTGGAGTAAACATGATTCGATTCGAGTTGATAAAACATCACAAATCGTATTGTAGAACCTGTAAAAGCATTAAGCATGATTGTTATTGATTTCGGGTTCCCAAAACAAAATAACTGAGTACTAATGGGATAAAGATTCGGCTGTAACGTGATGCACGAATCTGATGAGGAAGACACACGAATTTAAGGAGGGATTTAGGTGTGTTATGTGTGATTATTCGTTCTTCCATTAACCTTAATTTAGGGTTAATAACTCTCTATTTATAATGAGAGTATTTACACATTCAACTTCTCTGATGTTTGATGTGTTTAACATTAGTTTTCATAGTTTAAACCATCTAATGGGAAACTATGTAGTATATCTTTAAGAGTAAATACGTCAATTATATATTTACTAGATCGACATGGGGATTTCAGTTATTGTCAATTATCATATCATGAATGATAGATGATCAATGTCGTTTACACTAGCGTGGTTCCAACAAGTGACTCACTTTTATCTAACCAACCATTTGGATTTTTTAAAACTACTACTGTATTAATAAATGTTTCTAAACACATAACAGTACATTTACCCAGTTAGGTATCCGTTGTTATTGAATAACTTATGTTAGAGTTTATTGTTGGAGTGTGATCATTTTATTATAAATAGCATGTCCGGAAATAATTAAGACTACGGGGTCACACGAAGACACGGTAACTCTATATTATTAATTGATATATTAAAGTAATATATTAATTAGTTTGATTACGAAATGATTAATTAAACATAATTAAATGGTTAATTGTATTTAATTAATTAAAGAGGGAGATTAAAATGTGAAATTTAGAAATTGGTGTTGGACACTAAAATTAAAGGGGGGCGGGTTTTGATTAAGGCTTTGTAAGCCTTAATCTAACTTGTTTTCCAAGCTAAGATAATTTAAGGGTTTTTCTCATTCTTTCACAAAGCAAATTCTCTCTTCTCTCCCTCTTTCTTTAGGTTCGGCCGAACCCTCTTCCAAAGGGTGTTTCGGTTCTAAGTTTTAGGGTTTTAAATAAAGGGTTGATTGGTTCGTGATCGGGTACTAGCATACATTATACGGGGTGTCTAGTGTGCGATCGTAGAGGAGTTTTGCTTTAAACCCTATTTAATAATAATATCATTATTATTATATTTTATTGGAGCTTTGCATAAAGTACACATCTCAATTCTATTCTTTATTAAATAATTTGATTACATATTTGTTTTGATTCTTCCATTACTCGTGATTATATGTTTATATATACATATTCTAAACATTTATAAACTTGAGTCACCCAAGATTATATATATGAATGAATGAAGCATAGGTGAATTGGATAAGTTATAATAAGAGTGGAATGATTTAATGTAGATTTCCTTTTTCTAAATATTTTTCTCTTATCTTAATACACATATCTATCTGGATTTTGATCCGTTATTTTATTATATTTTCTACATCCACCGAAAGGTATATATATAGATGAAAGAAATGGGGCCATGCCACGTGAAGTCGTGAACACACATATTTTAGGATTTCTTCATAAAATTTTATTTGAATGTTTTCTTGAGTCATTATTTTCTGTATATTAAACGTGTGTATATAGTCTTCTTTTTCAGTTTTAGATATAGTACGTTGATCATAAAACAATAAATAAAAAAAATTCCATGAATTTACTTATACTTGTAGGCAGGTTAAAGGGCCATTTTATTGACTAAAGCTCTCATTTTAAAGTTTTTGTCCTTAACTTTTGTATACTGTCTTTCTACGATTTCAATTAATTTACAATCTCTTTTAATTTATGAATCATTTTCTATTAGATCTAAAAACCTACACACTATGCAAGATTATAATACATAATTATTTTTTATATGTATAGATAGATATCGTGATGATATTTGTATAGAACTATAGATAAATGAAAGTTATTTGCCATGGGGATGATCAGATAAATCCCTCCAGCATAAGCCATGCTGGATTGCTGGCCCTTTATGTTGCTTCCTTTTCGAATTACCCCACATCCACCTCACTTCCCTTTCTTGTTTTTAAATGTGAAATATGTGATTTTCATTCTTAGATTTATCATGGAAAAAAAAAAACATAAGCTGGGGTAGAATCCATTTTTCTACACCCCTACAGTCACTGTAGTAAACTAGACATGGCTTGGAGCCATTCAATTGTAAACTCAATAAAACTTTGTTCCCACACCAGTTTGAAAGTTTTATTTTCTTTTCAAACTTGTACCAAGCAAACCAACTTTTGCGCTATACTGGGATGGAAAAGAAAGGAGAGTAGAATGAAAATCAAAAAATTCATTCTTAAGAATTTTTTAAATGTAAAAAGGAAAGATGTTGAGACGATAGGAGGGAAAAATATCTAGTTATTTTTGTTTTAAATTAAACTTTTCTTCTCATTTTTGATGTGATTAAGAAAGAAAACTTCATCTCCCTTTTCTTTCCTTTCCACCCCTGCACAACATATTTTGACCATACAAAACAATATATGCATCAAACAGTTATACAATACAACAGCAACTGTACAACTGTTTGATGTATATGTTGTTGTAGGGTAAGGTTCATGTGAAAACTATTCACATATGAACATATGTGATTTCAATTATAATTTGATTTGTTCATATGTGACAAATTTGTTCACAAACATCATTCACATATGAACATCAAGTTATAATTTAGAGGTTCTCATGCTTCTTTTAATTCAAATGGTTCTCACATGAATCTTTTCTTATTGTTGTATATGTTAAGTTTATGTTGTGTATGGATCATTTTTCTTAAGTTAACTAAACAATACAATATTAGATTTTTATCACGTTTATCTTAACTCGGTTTTGACATTTATCAAAGGCTACAAAATACATTAACATATACATGACATATGTCACGGGATCTTATATATGTTTTTAACTTTTAAGACCTTTTTATCATTGAAGTGGAAAAGATTCACTAGCCAAGATGCATTGACTAGTCAAGATTTAATTTTCACCTCTTTTTTTCTTTTTCCCCTCAATTTATGTGTCGGTCTACTTGGCATAATTGAATTGAAAGTTATGGGAATATCTGGTTATTAAAACTTAAAAGGTATGCATATATTGACATTGATATAATTATAAAGACATGCATAATGGATTATATAAATTGATGAGATTTTGGATGTGGGTTAATGTTTACTGTTTAGTTTCTTCAATCCAACCAGCAAACATACGCAGATCACCCACAAGAACCCAAAGATATTAAAACATTTAAATGGAATACTACAAATCAAATGCTTTGTGTAGGAAGGTTGTTAAACGCATGTTTGATACACAGATTTTTTTTTGCAAGGAATGGAATCGATTGTCAGAAGAATTAAAATCTAAAAAATGTTTTCTGAAAATTAAGAAAGTAAATGAATATATTACTTCTCAAGCGGCCAAACCCCTAAAGAATGAAAATTTCATTCAATCGTACTGATATTTTTTCATTAATTTGACAACCAAACATAATACAGATCGACATGCAATTCCATTTTCATCATAAACGTGACCTAAGCGTTAACGATGTTCCAAAAATATTATCTCAAGATCAAAGGGATTAACCCTCTTACCAATAAAAATGATGATAAGTTGATAAAAGAAAAGAGGCAGAAATGATAGTTGACGATTGATGATGATTATGGCTAATCCGAAGGGAAGATTATATATATTTTTTTGAACGGCGACAATTTTATTAAATAACAACCATCTAACAAGATGTTAGAGGCCGGAATACAAATAAAATTAAGAAGACATCATGCTAAGAATCTAAAGTGCAAGGAAGCTAGAAAACCAACAAGCTACAAATACTAAAAAGTAGCGTGTTGTTACAAGAATTCCATGGGGACATAACAATCTGAAAGTAGCGATCCATAGATGAAGGAGCAGCATATCATATTCCAAGTAAAGATCTCCATCACAATTAGTGTGCAGGACAACAGATATACCATCAAATAAGATCGAATTCATTCATCTGCTCTATCACGACTCGGGCCATGAGAAACCAAAAGACGATTTTTAATCCAGTCCCCCCAATCTATTTTTCTTTTCTTGTACCTGTTGTTGAACCACAAAAATGAATAATGAACAATAGCATCGACGAGATCGAAGTCTCGTTTCTTGGTGGGATTGAACACAGCATGGTTTCGAAACTTCCATAGTTCCCACCAGGTGACGAAAATAATGGAAGTGATAATATGATTCCCTTGCATTCAATTCGGACACAGTTACCATCCAAAGAGTCGAGAACGTCTATCGGTTCCATGTGAGCCTGAATATCAAAGTCCAGCCACTTACTGATCGCCGCCCACACCTCCCTGGCAACTCTACAGTGTGCCGGAATGTGGTGGAGAGTTTCCAACCCGTTACCACAAATAGGGCAGATGATGGAGGTAGTCTTAATGCCACGAAACCAAAGGTTGCAACGAGTAGGAAGACAATTTCTGAGAGCACGCCATACATGTGTATGTTAACCTTACGAGGCAGAATTTTATTCCACCTAGTACTGATGTGATGAGATGGAAGCATGATATCATCAAGCTGCTTACGAAGGCCATTAACATTAAAGTCAAGATTATATACTTCTTCAAATATACATTGCCATCTTATAGCTAGTATATATTATACTCCTGTGTTCCACATTAGCTCCAAGCACTTTGCATAAAAATGACTTATAATATTTGTTGGTTTTAGTCCCTTGGGTCAATTAACAATTTAAACTTGACAATTTAACAGTTGGCTTGCCCATAAGTTTAGCTTAGTATCCCTAAAATCTGATGATCCAGTACATCTATAACTCTAAGCTATAAAAAGTTTCCAAAATTGGTGATTATATTTTATTGGAAAATGATCCATATGAATTTACCTATTTTAGGTATTGTCATGTTAAAAAAAATTACAAATTAAACCTTTGAATTTGCTAATATACATACCCCTCAATTTTACATAATCTCCCCCTGAAATACACAAGTTTTACCTAAGATAGGTATTGTATGTTTTACCTATGCTTCTAGTAGCATGTATTATACATGCTTTCTCCACACAATTTTTTAAAAATTTAAACATTGATTTCAATCACATGGCTTAAGTTTAATCTTTTTTAAATGATTTGTGAGAGGAGAAGAAAGCATGTATGATATATACTTGAATACTTCTATTATATATGATTTTTTCCTTGATGCGAAAATTTTATCGGATGTTCTAATGTTCTTTCTAATTTTTATTTGAATGACGGATCTTTATATACTTATCATTATCAACAATTATTACAAAATATGTGACTAGCATGTATATTCTACTAAATATATTCCTCAAATGCAAGATGATAAGTTGATAACTAATAATTCTAGTACAAATCGAAACTAAGGTAAAAAATGTAATGTTGACTCTAAAGTCTAAACAAATGTTTGTGCATTCTGGCTTTTTAACTAACAAGCATTTCCTATATCTTTTCAAACTAAAATTCTTATGACCATCAAAGTTTTCGTATTTTTTTTTTATCCATTCCATCTTCTGGTATTGCTCAAGAGATCAAAAAATCTGTATTTCTCCTAATCGGGTACATGCACGACATGCATTTTGTTTTTTTTACTGCTTTTATGTCTTGGATCATGAGATCTAGTGGCTCTAATGCCAAAAATATTAAGCATCTATAAAAGAGAAAAATAACTCGTATAGACTCAACCTTTTATCTTTTTGTCATTTTAGTCACCTATCTTTTACTTTTGTTAAAATAGGATGCAACCTTTACTTTTTTTTACCACTATAAGCACTCACTTTTTATCTTTGTTAAAATAGGATGCAACTTTTCACCTTTTAACATTTTAGTTACCCAACTTTTATTTTTATTAAAATGATAACTAATATTTTATCCATTGTCTATTCTCTTTAACATAAAATCAATACCTATTTTAATTTTAGCTTTAATTATTGGATTCATAAAAATAATATATAAAATATATATGATGTATAACATAAGATAAATCATTTATTCATTAATTAAAGTTAAAAAAATATTATATAAACAACAACGACAATGACTTTATATACAAAGATATTTACAAGGTTTTCGATTCCTTTAGTTACAAAAAAGTTTTTGGTTAAAAAAAAGAAACGGTAAATAGGTATGGATGGATTTAATAATGGTGTTGATGTGTCATCCTAAGTTTTGATGACAAAGTAGTTGTTTTAAGTGATATGATAAGCTACGTGGAAACTAAGATGTACTCTTTATAAGTTACCTAACTACATGTTGATGTTCAAGTATACTTTAATACCATTTTTCAAAAAAAAATTATAATGTGAGATTTTAATGTAAAAACTTATCTAAAGGTTAGATCCCATTTTAAAAAAAATAAAAGTTGAGTGACTAAAGTGGTAACAAAGTAAAAGATAATTGACAAGTGGTAAAAAAGTGAAAAATTGCATCTCATTCTAACAAAAATAAAAGGTAGGTGATCAAAGTGACAAAAAATTGAAAGGTTGAGTCTATATGGGTAATTAGAGCCTAAACATATATTAAGTTTAAATGACTTGTGAATGACTGGATACGAAATCTGTGAGGAAAAAACATCTTAGAAAAGTTACATGTATTCAAGGGCATATTCACTCATTGACGACAATTGTGTGTTGTTGGATGAGGATCTTCTAAAATTGCTTTCAACTTTATAGTAAAGTTGAAAACATCTTGACCTTTTGATTGAAATCAAATGTCATAAATAATCTTGACCCTTGAATTTAATTCAAAGGTTAGGATTAACAACTTTACCAATAAAGTTATAGATAACTTTAGAGGATCCCAATCCGTATTTGTTTTGTACATAGAAAAATTCGAGGATATTAATGAGATTCATGAAAGAACGATGATGAATAAATGATATGTATCGAAGATTATTAGTATTATGCTTATTAGTACCAGTCGCCACTTTCCAGGAGAAATCCTGGATTCGAGTCTTGCCAAAGGCAAACTTGAGATAATCAGGGGATTATTAAGTGGTTGAGATTCACCTGGATACTAGCCTAGCTAGGGGATTAGTGGGTACAAAATGATACATGAGATTATGAGGCTCCCATCCAATTATCCTTTTTTTTTAATTATGTTTATTAGTGGTTTGCTCCTCATGATATCACAGTTTTGAACATCTATATGAGTGACGATCATTTTATCGTACCAAAGTATATATAATACTTAGGGTATGTTTGTTTTTTTATGTAACTGAATAAATAAATAATATTTATATGAATTAAGTTAATATAATTATTTTTTATTAAGTTAAAAAACAAACACTTTTAATGATTTAATGAATTAAGTATTTTTATTAAGTCATGTCTTATTTATTAAGTTAATGAACAAACACCACCTTAGTAATCAAATAAACATTTTATACCATGATGATACAAACTAAAAAGCACTTACTTTGACCACTAGAGGCAAAATTCACCCATATTCTCTTTTGAAATCAAGGCTGGTGTACCAACTATAATCAACTGCTCGCTTATTGCTTATGTGTTTATAATGGCTAGAGATTTCCTCAAGTTACAAATAACTTGATAGATCAAGTTATAAGAACCTTAACCCTTGATTTTAAATCAAGGGTCAAAATATACCCAGTCAAATTGGATAACTTGAGACAATCCCTTCCATTTATAATAGGTTATTATTTCCAAATATCTTTATTATATAAACATATTGTGATTATTTATGTCATAAACTTTCAAATATTGGTTATTAGATGTACTTAAGTATATGTAGCAACTATATAACACATGTAAATCTAAATGTGTGTTTAATAAGAAATGATCAACAAAATATCAAAATCAATGCTAATATTAAGCAAGATAAAATGTGTATCTTTGTGTCTAACAATTGAATTAATTAGACATATTTTTAGACTATTGTTTAAGTCTATTTATCATTACTCATTTTAATTTTAAATGGTTATGTTCTTATAAGAGGTGTTTTGCATTGCGATTTCAAAAAGGATTTTTGTTTTTAAAAGTGTGGTTCGAAAAAATACGACTCTATCTGCTTTTTCAAAATCACGTTTTCTCTTTAATTATACAAATGTAAATAATACTTGTAGCTTTTACATTCATATATTTTATCTGATTATTTATATTCTACAGACACAATAATAATAATTAAATAATTTTTCTAAGCGCAATTATTGTTATTCAAATAGCAAATTTTCTTCCACAGTTATAGTTTCCGTTTTTATTGTCGCGCATTGTATATATAGAATTAAAATCCGTGCAAGCATTTTCGTGTCATCTCATATTCTTTTATTTTTTTGTTAATTTGGTGGGACCCACATGCTTCTTAAAGTTTTGTCCCTTTTCCTCTATTCTTTTTACTGCTTTTAGTAGGACCCACAATCTTCCTTTCCTTTTTTTACTTTTTCGTTGCTTCTTAGGGGAGTGGGAGTGGTTACCCTAAACCCAATCTTTACCTCAAACTTTACCAATTCACCCCAAATCACCCCAAAATGGTGGCGCCACTCACCCCACCCCAATTTCCACATCATCTTTTTTATTTTCATTTATTTTTACTCCACAATAAAATCACAAACTATATTAAATTAAAAAATATATTAATAAATAAAAACATACACATATATTGTTGAAAGAAAAACTAAAAAAAAGAGGGAAGGACTAAACCGTAAACAATAATAAATACATGTAATAAGTTTTCATATGTCAAAACTATAGGGTCAAAACTATAAGGGCTAAATATATAAATAAATAATTATAAAAAATTTAAAAAAATTGGAAGTGGTGTACCCCTGCCCCTTGCCCACTGTCTCCTACATATGTATATACATATACATATATCATGTATATATATGTATGAAACTGCAAACTAGTCTATATATATTAATAAAAATTTTAAAGAATAGTAAAAAGAGAAGGAAATCACCGTTGCAGGCCCACACTCGCGTTTCTCTCTTCTCAGTGAGACCACCCCAAAATTCATCCCTTTCACCCCACCCCGAGCTACCGGCGGCGGTGTGCCCGCGCGGTGCCGGGGTTCCCCGCACACTTCCCCGCAACCACTCCCACCCCTCTTAAGGTTCTTCTTTTCCTCTATTCTTAACTATATCGTTGCTGTTTTTTTCAAAACACACAACCTTTTCTACTTTAATGCTTTTGTGGGTCTCACTTTGAGGTTTTTTTTGTCTCTTACATTTTTTGATAAGGAAAGTGAATTATACTAAATAATAATATTTTGATGTATCTACTAATATTTTGATATATTTATTATACTGGAAATACACGTTACTATACAGTATAGTAAATATTTTATTGTATATGTTTATAATATTTATCTTTCTACTTTTTGTCATATAACTTACGTTTCTTTCATTTTTTTGTGCGAAAGTTTGATTTTATTTACTTTTTGTACTTTTATTTTTTCTAGCGTTTGGCGCGAAATTTTCATTATCTTACTTTTCACTACATAACTTTGTTTTCTTTACTTTTGCCAACCAGTAACTTTTTGACTCTTTCTATTTCCGCCACGAAATTTTTTAACTTTTTAAATTTTGTCACTTAACTTTAATTCTTTTACTTTAAGCACTAAGCCTGTGTTCTCGAGTTTATATGTAAAAGATAAGGGAAAAAAGAGAAGAGGGATGAATAAAAGAGAAGGGGTGGAGTTTCCTTCCTTCCAAATCATCCCAAAAGTGAGAGGAAAATATCTTTAACAAATTCTATAGAATTCTCTTTCCAAATCTTTTCTCTTCTTCCCTTAAATAAAACTCAAGAACCCAAATATTTTTAAAATCCTTTACAATCTTTTCCTTTCCTTTTAAAACAAAATTCAAGAACATACCCTAAAGTTTTGTTTTATTTAGTTTTTAAACTTTTAACTTTCTAATTTTTACCACGAAAGTTTTATTCTTTTAATTTTTTATCACAGAAAATCTTTAATAACCATGAGATATAAATTTTACGTGTTATTATCTTTCCCGGGGCAACGCCCGGGTTTAAAAACTAGTTTGTAATAATGACTAACAAAATCAACATCAAAAACAACTTTCTTTTTTAACCAAAGCAAAATAAATAAAAATTAAAATTAACAAAACCCCTCTTTTTGACCCAACCCCTTTTGTTCTCTACAATGGACATCACTGCAAAAGCTATGGCGCAGCTACATTTTGGTTCATCCTATTTCCTCTCAGGTTTCTTCTTTCAACTCTTAAACACAAACCCATTTGCCCCGTTATATTATATATGTATATATATACACACACACACACAAAATGCTCCCACTAGTTGTTTATTGCTTTATTTACTCTGTTAGCTTTCTACTTTCTTGCTTTATTTTGTTCAATGTTTACTTATGTTAGTAATGTCACATTTGGGTTCTTTTTTTTTTTTTTTTTTTTTGCATTTTGTTTAGTTTAAGCTGCAAAGTTATTAACTTTATGTGCTAAGATTTGTGGGTTTTAAGTGTTTGTGGATATTATGTTATTGGGGTTTTATAATTTGTTAAGTTGTGAGAGTTTAAGAATCAAGTTTGTGATTTTTTTTTTCTGTAGGTAACCAATATTGGTAGATAGTTATATTTGGTTTTCTACGAAGTTATTTTCCGGATTTAAAGCTATGGCAACATGTGTATCAACGTTTTTAGTACTGTTAGAAGCTCGAGATTCAATGAGGGGGGTAAATGTGTTTGGAAGAAGGGTATCAACCTTGAAGGTGAACAATGGGAGACATAACAATGTTGTGTTGTATACACCGAAGATAACATGTTCTGCGGTTAATAATTACAATAACAAAGATTCATTTCTCAATTTAAGGCCTGAGGTTTATTTGCTTAGAGGTGAAGGAAACAAAACAGTAATTAGTCCAGGACATGATGATAAGATTACGGAAAGTTTGAAAGATTCAACAAGGCCTGTTAATTACAATGAGGCTAAGATTAAGGTGATTGGTGTTGGAGGAGGTGGGTCAAATGCGGTCAACCGGATGATTGAGAATGCAATGAAGGGTGTGGACTTTTGGATTGTTAATACGGATGTTCAAGCTATGAGAATGTCGCCTGTTTTCCCTAATCAACGGTTGCAAATCGGTCAAGAGTTGACCCGTGGACTCGGTGCTGGTGGTAACCCTGATGTCGGTATGAATGCTGCTCAAGAAAGTAGACAATCCATTGAAGAAGCTCTTGAGGGTTCGGATATGGTTTTTGTCACTGTAAGTTTTGTTCTTGTAATCCATTGCTGTGTAGCGTTCACCTATTGGTCATTTATCTGTCAATCTCATAACTTTATAGAATTTCGCAAACACTCGAAAACATCGGATATCTGATTATTACAACTTCAAACAACATAAGGATTATCAACTTTGATATTGTACAACCCATTATTTTTACATTTTAACTTAACTTCAAATACTATAAATGTGTGCAGGCGGGAATGGGTGGAGGAACAGGTACAGGTGCGGCTCCAGTCATTGCAGGGGTTGCAAAGTCAATGGGAATATTGACTGTTGGTATTGTGACAACTCCTTTCTCTTTTGAGGGTCGGCGAAGAGCAGTTCAAGCTCAAGAAGGAATTGCATCTTTGAGAGAAAATGTTGACACTTTAATTGTTATTCCAAATGACAAATTATTAACTGCAATTTCCCCGTCTACACCTGTAACAGAAGCCTTTAATCTAGCCGATGATATTCTTCGACAAGGGGTTCGTGGCATCTCTGATATAATTACGGTATGAAATTTACAAGAGGGGTAAAAAGTTAAATTCTATAGTACATTCTGATGGTAAAATGGGCGGGTCAGGTAATGGCCAAAAAGAGGAACTATTGGAAGGGTTAAAATAGGTTTCACTGGGTTGTCCAGATTCCAGAAGTTATTTTTGCCCCAAATTGATACTTCCTTGCTATAATTATTCGGTGTGTGAAATATGATTTCCAAGAATTATAGCATTTCTATAATATTTTTTTACGAATTGGTTTGTTGCAACAAATTACACCTTTTGAAACTTTTGACCAGTTTCTGTTTAAGCCAATTATTTTATTTTACATACCTTTTAAAGATGAAATGTAAGCTAAATCAAAAGGCCCATAAATAAACGGGTCAAATTGCCACCTCTAGTATTTCATATTATGTGTTTTTAACTAAATTTGGCATTTCAGTGGCTTTTAAATGATGATGGAATACTTTCTAGTTTTATATATGCAAGCTTCTGAGCTTCTCCAAACAGTTGATTTATCAGTTCAAATTAGTCGTATGGAGTGGTTTCCACACACACAAAAAAACAGATCAATAAAATTAAATGTAAATTCATTAAATGATGTCAATCACTTTCTTGCAGCTAAATATCTGATTGTGATTCTTAAAAATCATAATAATCGCTTTAGAAATGCTTATCCAAGCATCCCCTTGACTAATTTAAGTGCATTGTTCACTATAAGCATGACTAGCTTCGTGGTTGATACATGTTCCGTATGTTTGATGTTTACTTATTTGGATTATGAAGATAGTGTCTTTCACTTGGGGTTCTTGTTTTAACCTTTTTGATATACTCACACGTATACGCAGACTTCTTTATTATCTTACATTTATCTAACCAAATCTAAGAACCTTTTTTTATACTTACGACATGAGTTACTTGAAATTGCAGATACCAGGTCTGGTTAATGTGGATTTTGCTGACATTCGAGCCATTATGGCAAATGCAGGCTCATCATTAATGGGGATAGGAACTGCAACGGGTAAGTAGAAACTTGAAAGCACTACTTGCTTGAACATAATTGGACTGCATTTTGTTTCTCCACGAAGTTTGATGAGTATCATAGAACTTTATTACTTTTTACCTGTTCAAAATAGATGAATGGATTGTCAACATGCAACATCATCCTAGCAAAGCTCCCATTGTCGATTATTTATTTGATTTTGACCCAGAGAGGAGAACAGTATAAAAAAATAGAATAGTGAAAACCCGATAAGTGTATATAAGAAAAATATTGTTCGAGTTCCTACTAAAGCTTTTTGGGTGAATAATTAAAAGCCAAATTCATCACTGACAGTCAACAAATACAGTTTATAATGATCGGTCACCTGTCTATTGGATTGTCTATTTGATCTCCAGATGATGCTTTTTTTTTTTGTTTTGTTGAATCACATAGCCATATCATATTTGTAGGCTCACTAGAAGGGTGTGGGGGTGAATAGTTAACCTTTGTGTTAGTGACCTCTGTTTAAGATCCCTACTTGTTAACAAAGTATTGGTATTATGAAAGCTCTACGTGCTTTACGCAAATAAGTAAGATGCAGGATATATAAATGAAAAAATGTAAAGAGGGAGGGTAAGAAAAATAAACCCGTGTATGTTGAATTCCATGTGTGTGCACACCTTTTTTTAACCAAAAATGGATATTCGAAGAGTCAGTTCACCGATATAATTTCAGATATTTGCACCGAGCATCCGAGATTTGAAAGGGAAATAACATGATGGAAAACATGGGCATAAACAAAAGCAACTCGGTAGTCAGTTATAGTTCTAAAAACGAAAGAACTTTTGACAATATTATCACTGGATTGCTACTAGCATAGGCTATAGGCATGCCGCTAGGGAATTATTATCAGTGTCTTGCTAGTAGCATAAGCATGCCATTGGGTCTCACCTTGATCTGGCTTCAATCTTGTTAGTGCACAATCACATATCTAATAATGCACTCCTGTTATTTTGATGACAGTAAATAATGAACATGTTGCATCTAATGATATGTTTTTTAGTTAAGGTATCTGATTTATTTATACAACACTCGATATTTCTGTTCTCATGTGTTTGTCTTGCTTTAACTTAAAAATTGTTACAATATCTTTTTTTTTCAACTTTGAAGTTGATATAGATATATTTCGTTACAGGAAAGACTAGAGCAAGAGATGCTGCATTTAATGCTATTCAATCACCTTTGCTAGACATTGGTATAGAAAGGGCTACTGGAATTGTTTGGAATATAACGGGTGGGGCCGATCTAACATTGCTTGAGGTCTCTCTCTCTTTAAAAGTTCTGTTATTATTTTATAATTTTTAGTGCCAATACTCTTTATATTTATAACTTCTATTCTATTGTATATTTTTAAATCTAATTATTCTTAAAGGGTGCATATATCAGTTATATACTTAAAGTTGTCTGTTTGAAAGTTAAAGTCAGCGTATAGTATAAGGCTTTAAGCATCATGCAGGTCATCGATAGTCCTATAGTGGAACTTTCGTAATCTTAACTGATTAAGTTAATGGTCAATTAGAAGTTTCTATCAGCATATTGTATTTTCGTGTCGTTTGACTTTTGTGGTCATACGCTCATGCCTATCACTAACTTCACCTCGCGAGAATTGTAACATTTTTTGGGGGAGCCCCACGAGTTTTCAAATTTCCATTTTAAAGTCAAACGATCTTTTGCACATGTGTGGATTATGCGGTTGTTTATTTAATAAGCCTATCTTTTTATTGTCCCTATAAAAACACATTGAAATTTCTGCAAGACAAATATGCTACTTGGTGAATATTTTTCTAAACTTTTGTTCAGATTAAAACTCAATATCCTTGGGGACATTGTAGGTAAATACTGCAGCCGAAGTCATATATGATCTTGTGGACCCCACTGCAAACTTAATCTTTGGAGCCGTCATTGATCCATCTATGAGTGGTCAAGTAAGCTCAATATATACTTCTATACCACTGATGAATAATAGTGAAGCTTTTAAGGGCTTTTCTATTGAAGTTTGATTTTCTTTCCTTGGGTCAATGCAGGTCAGTATCACTCTAATAGCAACTGGATTCAAGCGACAAGAAATTGATGACCCACCTCCTCAGGTACAATTAGCACTTGATCTTTATAATTGAGGTTTAATCAAGAACCTGTAATTTATAGGCTGTACAAATTTGGTGGGTGAGGGCAGGTCTGGTAACTTGTCGAAGCATGTAGAAAATGGGTTGGTTTTGGTAGATCAAAATACTTTCTCCAAAGTTTAAATAGCTATTCTGCCAAACATGATATGAAAAATTGCTAATGATTATTTAAGTTTTCCATATAGTGATATAAGTCTTATGCAATTTTTCATATGCTATACTCAGTCTACTTACAATCCATTTGACCCGACTCCTTATTGTCGTTATTGCTTGGCCCGTTCATTTGGAAATGGGTGTATACTGGTATGACTTGTTTGCATTATGATTTTGTTGTAAATCAGGCAAATGTAGCTGGAATGAACAGACGGGCAACAACTTTCACAGAAGGAAGCTCAGTAGAAATTCCAGAGTTCTTGAGGAAGAAAGGGCGTTCACGCTACCCACGGGTATAGTATATAACGGCAATATGCTTTTAGTTTAAAAATTAATCAAAGAAATTGTACGACATGCTTTTTACCCAATGATGGATGATATTTGTTAAGTACTATTTGGCAAAGTAGGGAAAGGGATTAAAGCTGTACAGGATGCTTGTTTTGTTTACATATTGATTATATCTTGATCGACTCAAGTGGCACTATGTTTTGATCAAATTTTGCATATTTAACTGAACAAAAAGAAGAGAAATATCATATATAATTTCATTATTCCTCTAAACCTTTCTATCCTAAATCAAGAAAACTCAAAAGTTTTTGTCACAACTCGTTACGGTGCCAAAAAATACACCGAACGCCCTTTTCATATGAACACGACAAAACTAAGCCTCCAACTTTACATGTCGGGTTTTTTCTCATCAGTGGATCTTTGTCCACGGGAAGACCTCCGGGAATTTTGAACAGGGTTGGTTAACGGGTCATATTTTTGGGAAGCTAGATAATTGAGAGCAGTGACAACATCAGCAATGAGTGGTCTCATATTAGGTTGTTCTTGGACACACATTGCAGCTATTGCTAATGCCTGGTATAGTCCTCTCACAGGATATTCACCTTCTAGCACCGGATCTGCCATCTGCCAAAACTTCCTCCTATCTTTAAATAATGGTCGTGCCTATACACAAAAAAAAAATCATAAATTATTCTGTTTCTAGAAAGTCTTGTCAATTAAAATGGAACATGATACACAAGTATAAGACTCAAAATGCAACTAAAGATCATATTTGCCCTTAATTAGCAAATAACTCTACTTTTCAGCCTTGGTTTATTGTCATCTAGAATAAACCCAGTGGATTTATATGTAATTTGTAAATGAGCACAATGTATAATTTCTAGTTGACTCGCCTTTAAGGTTTCCAGAGCCACCACTCACAGTAGATGGCGATTTCAACCCCATTTATCTACAGACGGGTCAAAATCTCTAAAGAGTAAAATAGTTAACACATAATTTAACTAGATCTGGAACAAGCTAAGCAGGTCGATAGTCTTCTAGAATGTATTCAGATATATAAAGAGAGGCAAGGGAAGCATTGGCTTAATGATAACACCAAAAGATGGAACAAGGCATCAGATCCTTCGTATATGTGGGCCCAAAATCCCCACAAAATTGAAAGTGAGATATTTGGATTGTAGATGACTCCCTTAAAAGCAATACATCATAAAAGAAGATTCTCAATCTAAAAAAAACTTTATATCAACTTCGTCCACTAAAGTTAAATCTAAAAGCTATATGTTCATAATTATAGTTTAAGAAAAATCAAACTTGTGTAATTATTTATGCGGTTATATATTTCTAGATCCACAACAAGTTCCATTAATTTTGAACCTAAAAAAAACGATCTTTTTATTCTATCATAGTCAAAGACTAAGCTCCAATGGTAGTATTTCCTTCAAATAGGCATCGTCTTTGTACCATGACAGTAAGAGTACTAAAGAATCAACTAAAAAGAACTTACCCACGCAACAAGATTTTGCTCTGCTGCAGATCTTGTATTATCTATTGCTTTTCTACCCGTAATGAGCTCCAATAATACGACCCCGAAGCTATAAATATCTGATTTAAATGTAAGTTGGCCCGTCATAGCATAATCAGGAGCACAATACCCATAAGTGCCCATTACTCGGGTTGAAACATGAGTTTTGTCTCCAAGTGGACCCACTTTTGCTAGTCCGAAATCAGACAATTTGGTATGGAAATCCTCTCCTAGCAAAATGTTAGAACCTTTCAAGTCTCTATATATAACAGGTGGATTCATCTTGTCATGCAAATACTCTAACCCTCTAGCTGCACCAGCCGCAATTTTCATTCTAGTGTTCCAATCAAGCCGTTTTCTGTGGGGCCGGCGATCTACCATAAAAATACAAACTTTTAAGCATAAATGATTGATTCACATACTAAAAGAATTAGAAAGTAGAGATTCGATTTATGCGAAATGGGGGATTAAAATCTAAATGTCATCTTCTCCCTCATACTTTAACTTTAAGAGTCAAACAAACTACTTCAATTTCAAAGCATAAAATGTTATGTAAAACAACCATAGATAACTATAAAGCACATTAAACTTACTGTTAACGGATTTGCACTTCCGGAAACTAGCTAGTAGTTCGGCACTTGCATTGCATAGAAAAGGAATTTAACAATAGAAAGAAAGAAAAATAATTTAAAAGGATGGGATCAGTACATACCATGCAAATGATCTTCTAAAGAACCTAATGGCATGTACTCATAGACCAATAATCTTTGCTCTCCTTCAGCACAATAGCCGATTAATTTTACAAGATTAGGATGATCCGCCATGCTTAATGTCAAAACTTCAACAACGAATTCCCTAATTCCTTGCAACCCATCACGATCCAACTGCTTTATAGCGACAATCTGCACTTTTTTGTAATTAACAGAAACGTTGAAAGACTTGAGTATATAAAAATTAAATAAAGAATGTTTGCCCCCCAAAGATAGTTATCTTTTAGCTTAAAATAAAGAATGTTTGCCTCCCAAAGATAGACATCTTCGGGCTACTGTGGGTATCCTCCCTTTTCATTATGCAAATTCTTGGATTTCGCAAATTCGCACTAGATACAGAAAAATGGTATGAGTTACTAGTAAAAAAATGCTTTTAAAGAATGGGTCGGACTGGTTTAACCTGCAAATATTTATCCATCCAATTTTATATCTATAAGTGAGGTGTCATTTAAATCACAAAAACTATAATATTACTATAACGATAATCGTAATCTTTATATAAAATGATTTGTGAGATTATATCCCCTACTGAATAAATTACAGACTTCGGGCAACTTTCAAAGCTTTAACCCATGTGTTATGTTCCCTTTTGTTAGTATCAGCTTTTCTTTGGCCAGTTTAAGATTTAACACAACCCAAATGAACCATAAAAATATATCAACGAACACCAACCTGATCAGAATCCTCAAGTTTTCCTTTGTAGACTTTACCAAATCCACCCTCACCCAAGAAATAAGCAGCTTTAAAATTATCGGTTGCACTCACTAATTGCGCATATGTGAACGTTCTAGCTTTACTCATAGAGCCTCCCTCTTCTGGGGGCTTATTCTTCTCAACAGACTCGTTTGAAACCGGTGGTTGAATGACATTTTGTACATTTTCCTTCTTCACTTCATTAGCCCGTTCGACTTTTATTGTATCTAAATCATATAAAAAAAATTATATTAGCATAATGCTCTAAGTACAAACATCAAAAATCAATATTTGTGAAACAAGGACACAAGAAGACTTTTATAGCACAAAAGGTTAAAACTTCATCATGATTTTTGGAAGAGAACAAAGGGGTCATAATAGTAATCAACATTTCAAATGTAAACAAAAGATAAGAAAATTAGACAACTTGGTTTTCAATTCGCCAATCAAAATTAAAATAAATCCCATGAAACAGTGTTTGGATGTGCATTTTGAAAGCGACTTAATTTAATAAAACACAGTCCATGAGTTGTTGTTTGGACATGCTTCTGCTACATGAGCTTGCATTAGTAACTCCTCACAATCGAGCATTCGACAAACTCTAATTAACTTAAGATACACCAATATTTCGTAACTAACTATCCTCTCCTTTTGATAATCAAATACTTGTAACCAAATAGTAGACTAGACAAAATTTACCCAAAAATATAGTAGACTATGCAAACACTAGAAGTTGATCAGATAGTCGGTCATTTGCGCAACCAAATACCACCCTTAATCTTGTACTATTCAACAATGCTCTTTAGATTAAATAAACAAGACTTTTGACCTCTCGATATCATTATAACTAATATTCAAACACAAACTGATATGGACCCTAATTTTTTTACTAAATAAAAATTCTTAACTTGATTAGCAATTGCTAGCTGTTAAAAATAGTTTAAATTAACAAGCTATTAAAAAACTAATATTTCTGTCATAAATAGGTTCAAAAATCAAAAGCTCCAAAAAGCTTTTATCACTTGATGAGATCACTAATCAAAAAATAGAAAGTTCATTACAAGATTCTAACTAACATTTAACACAAGTAAACACCCAACAACAACAATACCCAATCCCGGCAAGGTCACAGTGCAGAGGAGGTGAGCTGTAAACAGTCATACTCTAACCAAGGTAGAAAGGTTGCTTCCAAGCAGACAACCAAGTTAATACCCAACAACTTAATTATATCAAACTACATACAAAAAGTTACATCTAATTTCACTATTAATACAAACTTAACATCATCAAACAACAAATAGAAACCACCAAAATTAACAAATTTTCACAATCAATGACCAAAAACTCATAACAAAAAAATACCCAAATAAAAATAATTAAAATTTAATAAAACCCATATCCCCAAATTGAATTTAGAACACATGCATGTATATAAACAAGAAAAACAGCCCAAATTCAAGAAACATAACGCTTGAAACTTTATACATAAAAATTGAAACTTTATACATACCAGAAGCTTTGGTATTTGATTGATCCTTTCGGGTGTTATTATTTCTATTTTTCTTTGATGATGATTTTTTTGTTGAAGAATCTCCCCCTGCACAAGGGAAACAACCCATTCCTTTTTTTCTGTATCTATATATATATATATATATATGGATATTTATTGATTATATTGTTTAAAAATGAAAATAAATTGTAAAAAAAATGATTATATTATAATTTTTTTTACAGAAAACCCAAAATTTAAACCAATCAGAATGAACACAGGAGAGAGAAGAAAAGAAAGGCAGAGTTTATTTTGCAGGTTTATAAAGAGAGAAAGATGGGAATGAAAAGCCCATTATATATCTTTGATGACTTATGATATAAGTTCACCCCTTCTAGTTTTCAAGGTAACTATTAAGTCCTTTAAATTTTTTTAAAAAGTGGTAGGTTTATCCTTTTCTTATTTCCTAATGACATTTTTATTAAAATTTGATTACACAGATTACAGATAAGAGCAATAAGAGCATTAGATGACACACAACAAATTAAAGGACCATGTCAGGTTTCCTAACATGGTTATTAAATCAAGCTAAAAAAACCTTTGGGTTGGTTGCTCTAAGGTTTATAGTTTTATACTAAATTAATTGTGTGTTATCTATGATTTTATTAGTGTATAAGGTTGTTGAGAAGTAGACAGTATTAATTTAATCTAGGTTGATGGGCTACTTCCAATTCTATCTATTTAAATGATTATAAAAAGATATTCGGCTTTTGCATGAGATAATAATCAAACTCTTAACCTATGTTTTCAAAAGCAAAGATGTTAACAATTTGATTTAACCATGCTATGTCAAAAAGTTTTAACTTTACATCATTCTCTTCACAATCATTTTAGTAGAAGACATGTAGATGTAGTGTAGTATATAGTTCAATTGTATAGTTAAATTATATTATAGCAATATATTGTAATAATTATTAAGGTTGATAGCCTAATTGGTGTATTATTATGATTGTAGTTTATTTTTTAGAAGTTTTTTGTTTACATGAGGAACCCAATTTTAATAAGAGGGAAATGGATTAAATAGTTACATTTATGTAGCATAAGATGGGAAGTCACAACAAAGTATGCAAAATTTCTTTATTTTTTAATTTTCTTTTTGTCTACATGATGAACACAATTTTAATAAGGGGGAAATGGATTAAATAGTTACACTTATGTAGCATAAGATGGGAAAGTCACAACAAAGTATGCAAATTTTCTTTGTCAAAGTTGATAAAAGAAAAGGTTGACAATTTTACTTTTTTTTTTATTTATTGATGAGTTTTTAAGCTGGTTGTCGTTTCTTTAATAATATTTAACATATTCATAAACCCTATTAACCAAATAGCCTAATAATTCTCCTAAAATATTAAGAAGGTGGACATGTGGTATCCACTAATTCTCTTTTCTAATCTTGCCTCCTGGTTTTTTCACATGTCATCATCGCATGATTAAGAGGATTATTAGGCTATTTGGTTATAATGATTAATCATTTTCCCATTCATAAAGCAATACAACTAAACAAATGGTATTAAAGGCAAGCATGTATAAAGAATGCTATGTCAAACACTAAACTAGTCATAATAAAAATTATTAAATAATAAATTGTATATTGACTAACCTATATTCGTAGAAAATAAGACTATCATATATGACTAAGTCATTAAATATAGATCATTGATAGAAAAGAAAAAAGAAATTGTTCATCGCATGAAAGTTCATAATACATTCACTTTGTTCAAGAACCCACATAATCTCTTACCGGTAATTCTATAGGGGTACATCTTGGTGTAATTGTATAAGTTAAAGGGGAGAATGTAAGCTTTTATTATTATATCAGTGAAAAATAGAAATACCGAGTGGGGATTTTGAGATTTTCTGGTGTAATACGGCAGAAAATAATGTTTACAGGTAACCAACATTTATTTGCCACGTCATTAAAAATATATAAATGTCGGTCAAATAGTTGACTCTTGGGCCAAGTATCACTCCACACGTACGCGTATTTGTTGAGAAAGATCCTGCCTACGTGGCATGTATAAGTTTTTTCCTATAAATATTGTGATGTCGAACTACATTTCATGACACATGTATATACCCGTTGTTCTAACCTCATATTATGATTTCGTTTATATCATATCCTAAGTATTATCATCTTCATCTTAATCTTAATCTATACTATAAAATAGTTAAACTAATGACTTATTAACCAATCAAATCGTTTAATTTTATTAAATAAACTCTCGCTTATGTCATCATTTAGATTAATAATAAATTAAAAATCTTAATAATCATTATCCAAATATATGATTATATTAGTTTTTATATTATTTTGTAGAAAAAGTCTCATAATTTACATTTTTTTATTTTTCATCAACAATTTACATTTTTTAGCCCTAAATACTTGATTTATATTTATTTTTAGCCATCTGAGAGATTTTTTTAAAATTTATAATCATTTAATTAGTTAAAAAAAAAATTCAACATATTAAATATTGTCTATAAAAAATTATTTCAAAACCTAATGACTTATTAACAAATATTAAATTAGATTTTTATAAATTATAAATATTAATATTTAGTTTAATATATAATATAAACACAATTTGAACTCTGGAACATATCCAAAACATAATAGCAGATGACGATATACAACATCTTTATCACAAACACAATAGGAATCACAGAACATGAGACGATCACAAAACAAAGCACGATTTATGACAGAGGGTTACTTGAATATTAAATCCACATCAATATGAACCCCATTCAAGATTCATTATATTTCTCAATCAAAAAAGTACATAACTTTCTCCTCTTTTTATATATTAGGTTTGCGTATTAATGTTTAAAGTTACAATTGTCACTTAAATCAACAGTCCTAATTGTTATCAAAGAATATGAAAAAAATCTTAATTGTTATTTAATTCTCATAGGACATATGATTGAAGATAAATCTATGTGTGTACAAGATCACAAGTATGTTTATATTTTAATTTTTAATTATCTTTAATAATAATATCACATTATGAGTACAACTGGTGTCAAAAAGTTCTATAATAGTGAAATTAACATGTGCCTTGTGAAATGAATACGACAAACAATTTCATCAATATGTCTGAGCTAATGATGACAGTGACTAACCTATGATTTTTGTACTATAACTTGCAAAGTATAACACTTATAACCGTATATCTTCAAAATTATAAGCTTTATGACTTAAATGTATAAAAATTTAATATTGATAATATTGTAAATCTCGTGTTCAGTGTTGGACACGGGTCTAAAATATAGTATAATCTATATAGATAAGATAAATTATAATCACAAGTTGTAAAATTAATTATCAAATTTTTTTATTTGTAAAAGAAACATGTTCTAAGTATTTTTGGTGGGCTGAAATGGTAAATTGGTATGTACTTTCAAATTTTTTGTTTAAGTTATCTGAAAACGTTGGATTTTTAGGTTCATTTTATGCAATTTAACCATGATAACTTTGTGACGTTTTTCTAATACATTTCATGGTCACCTCCAAAATATATTAAACCTAAGGAGTGTTTGATATATGAGTACGAAAATAATGATATGACTTCATTCCTATTGAACATGTATAATTAATAAGGGTGATATTTGTACCACAATATTTAATTTATTTATCACAAACATGTTTTATTGATTTACACAATACTCTTTAATAGTTGTATTGTGTGGTAAATATATCAAGTTTTGTAGTACGAATATCAATACTCTTAATTAATAGTATTGGACTTCTTTGAAACAAAAGGAATTGAACCCATCAATATAAATGCTTATTCAAAGGGAAGTGATCTGTACATCATCCGATTTTGACCGTCACCACCAAACATGCTATATAGTATTGTAATATACAACACTTTAAAACATATTTGGTGGTATATGGTCAAAACCAGGTGATGTACATATCATCACCTTTATTCGAAAGTTTTGAATCTCATTGCAAAAGTATTATACCCATTGTGATTCATGTGCTCATCAAACGGTTAGTGACAATTGTATATTTATGTTGAATTTAACTATTTATATTTTTTTAGAACAGCGAAAGGCCAGACTATGGGTATCCGGACTAAATACCGTGGGCCTACCCGGTCTCCTCCGCCCCCCCCCCCCCGCCCGCCCCACTCGGTAAGTTCAACTCGTCCCGCCAAATAAATCTGACCAGCCACAACACTCAAGATGTGATTCGAACTTGTGATTCTTGCTCCAATTTCCGGAGTATCTTACCACTGCGCTAGCAAGTAAAGGACACCCGAAAGTCTTTACAAGAAGTGTTTTCAGTAATATCAAATCATATAGTCATTTATCAAAAGGATCAAACAAACCAAAGTACTTTAATTGTATTTCAAAATATATTACTTTCTTAGCACTTTTCAGATTGTTTATGTAAAACTGCAAATGTATTTTAAAATAATAATTTTACTATTATAACATAACTATCCATCTCTTTATTTTTATAAATACTTACACAAAAGTTAGTTTCAAAATAACACAATTGTGCTTAAATAATCCATCTCTGGAAAGTGTTATAAAAAATTACTCAATTTGTACTTAATGAACTAATTTATACATTCAACCATTTTTTTTTTATTAATTTACATCTTAAGTTGATACCTTTAAATATATCCTAGCTATCACCTTTTAGATTTACACCACCTAAACCACTCGACGTTGTCACCATCACTGCATTGCGTAGGTAACGTGTTATATTAGTTTAGAAAGATGATGAGTAATTTTTTTTATTCTAGGAAACAAATAATCGTTGTATATCAACCTAATTTACAAGACTAGTTAGTTTTTAAATTTGAATCAAACTTAACATGCAAAACATATCACTAGTTATATATTCTAATAAGTGAATATTATATTATATACTCTAATAATTGAATACTTTGTGAATAGTAACTCGCATGCGTTGCGTGGCGAACTACTATTCGTCCATGTTACAGCCCGCACCATCATTCGGATTTATAATACGAGTTACTTCCTAATCCTTTTCATATGTTTTTTCTTTCGGGTTTTCAAATAATTATATTTACGTTTATTTTTTTTGTAACAATATTCATATTTTACCACATTAGATCCTTTTCAGGTTTAAAATTACGGGTTACGGCTTGTTTTTTTACAATATTTTTTCTTTAGGGTTTTCAAATAATATATCAAAACTACTTTTTTGTAATTATATTGAAAACATTTTTTTTTTTAACAATATTCAGATTTTGGCACATTAGATCCCTTTGAGGTTTAAAATTATGAGTTGCTTGTTGGATTCTTACATTTTTTTTTGGGGGGGGGGGGGGGGGTGGTTCAAATAATATATCAAAACTACATTTTTTTTTGTGTTTTTGCCTTTGAATAAGTATATATATTTTATATGTCAAAGTTTTTAGAAACATAAATCATCAATGACAAAAAATAATCGAACTAATTGAAACCATGCAACACGCAGACGAAAACTATTGTGGTTTAACCTATTTATGACAAATGGTTGTTCATTCAATGCAAGTATACTAGATAATACAATCATTTCAACACGACAATTAATGTTCCGCTACACGGGCCGAAAAGTTCCTAGTTTTTAATAATGAAGGGTTAAACAATTATAAAGAATACAAACACACCAATTTTAACTTTTTAACTACTCATTCATTGTATATCAACCTAACTAATAAAACATACCATTAATTTTTAATGACAAATGGTTAAAATAATTATAGAGAGTACAAACATACCCGTTTTAACTATTCATAATTTTCTCCACATGATCATCACACACATATGTGTATGCATGTGTACCCCCTCTACCTTTTTCTCACGAGGCGGTACTAATATAGAATCTCAAAAGGAACAAATTCAAAAATCTATGAATAACAAATTTAAAATAGGGCAAAATGTTAAAATTTTACACAAAAATTTTAAAAATCCATGAAATTTTGAAAAGGAAAAAATTCATAAAAAGGTAATCTATTTACACAAATTTCCTATTAAAGGTAACTTATTTAGTTTTCGTTTATTTAAAGGACCTTATTTTCAAAATTTTCCGAATAAAAGGTATCTCGTTAGTTTTTGACAGACGACACACCTTAAGGCTTAAGTGCCACATCACCGATGCCACATCATCAGATTTGCTGAGATGACAGTTGACTTTGACTAATTTATATATATATATATATATTTGGTATTTATATATAAAAAACATATTTCTTTTTTCTTTTTCTCTCTCCCCGTCTTATTGTTTCCCCTTTTTTATTTCTCCCAAAACCAAGAACCTTAATTGTTGAATGGGTTCATCTTTATGAACAAATGGGTTTGAACGAATTTTGGAGGGGTAATTTTAGGTATAAAACAATATCGGATGAGTTAAAGGTATGGTTGAAATCAAGAATCAATGCTTTTAGTAATGCCAAAGATGACTAATAGGTAAATATATATTGACCAAAGGGCATAAAACGACCGACTTGAGGTGTATGTAGGAAAATAGTAATGCTAACGAGAGGATTCATATTTTATAAAGAAAAAAAAGTTTTTGCTTTTTGAGAAAAAATAGCCTAAGTAGATTGATTGTGAAAAGAAAAGGGGGAACAAATAAGGTGGGGGAGAGAAAAAGAAAAAAAAGACATAATGTTTTTTGATGTATAAAAACCGATATATATATATATATATATAGATTTTAAGTAAAATAAAACAACTATTAAAGTAAAACAAATAAAACAATATGTTTTTCTTTAGTGATAATCACTGTGCATCATGAGAATTATCGTACATCAATTGTTTCGTGAATCTTCGTGTATCAATTTAACCATGATCTAAGGGTCAAGATCTTGTCTTATTTGTTTTACTTTAATACTTGTTTTACAATATCCAACCCCTATATATATATATGTTAGTCAAAGTCAACTGCTACGCCAGCAAATCTGATGACGTGGCACTTAACGGACGTTGTCTGTTAAAAATTAACGAGATACCCTTTATTACAAATTTTTTGAAAATAGGGTCCTTTAAATAAACGAAAACAAAATAGGTTACCTTTAATAGAAAATTTGTGTAATTAGGTTACATTTTTATGGATTTTTCCCTTTTAAAAATACATGATAAAATTTAAAATTCGAGGGGATGTCCCCCCCCCCCCCCCCCCCCCGCCCCCGCTCTTCCCAAACTCTCTACCAACCATAGATCTTTTTACTTATTTTTCAAATATTTTATAATTTCTACTCGTCACCCCTAGCCCCACCACCCGGCCTATCGTTGACGTTGTATGCACGAACACCCCGACCACGATGCGGCCACAACACCACGCTAACATCAACGTCGTCTCACAACGTGACTCACGAATACCCCAAAACATATGGTTGGGAACGGCGCTACATACATCTTGATATATGTGCTAGCTTTATGTTAATAGACTAAGGGTCTGTTTGTATTTTTAACTATTAAGTGACTGAATGAATAAGTAATGTCTGTATGGATTAAGTCAATACAGTTGTTTTTTGTTTATTAAGTAAAAGAAACAAACACTTTTGATGACTTAATGAATTAAGTACTTTTGATTAAGTCACAACTTAATTTATTAAGTCGAAAACAAACGCCACCTAAGAATAATAAATACAAAATGGCTACCTAACTGATCCAACTTTGTTAACCATTCAATTTGTAGTTAGTTTTTTATTCACTCTTCTAGTCTGTTGCGAGTCTAGACTTGTGACTAATAACTTCTTCGAAATATTAATTATTACGTACGTGTCACGTACATGTGGTCGTCGTGCAATAATGTACACTATCTATATCTATACTATATTAATAAACAAACTACTCTTCCCTATTTTCAACGAAAATACCCAAAATAACCTTAATTTTCAACATATTTTTAACTCATATACCAAATCTACCCAATATATCCTTAAAATATTTTGCACTCATATTTATCCAAACTATCTATCTCCTTTATTAATTAATTTTAAATATTTATACCTAATATCTATATAATATTCTTAATAAAGTTATTTATAAAAGATACATCTCTTAACCATAAAATAACTACACTACCATTTACGTCAGATACTTTTAGATTTTATATCAACATCGTTACCACCACCGTCACTAGCACCACCTGTTGCTGCCACCGCCGCCGCATTGCACGGATACCCATCTCGTATATATATATTGAGCAGCTGTTTCGGCCACATTATTTCTTTTACTGATAAAAGTATTTAGCATGGAATGGTTGAAAATTTAAACGAACCATAAAAGTTATGTAATGGCGAAGTCAGCCATCATTGACATAATCAGGCATCCACTTTTCTTAAAATTAACGTATGAGCAGGGCCTAGGATATTTAAAATTTATGGGCCTAGCTATAAAAGTTATTTAAATATAACCATAAATACTATACATGGAAAAATTCCCGAATGATATAGCGGCTTTTAATCTTGAAGGCGCTTTTATACTAGCGTTGTATAAACTAGTTCGATCAGTGGATGACTTTTGATCGATAAATAGTAGATAAAAACCACCGTTTGACATACATAATTAAACACATGAGTTATATAGTACACATTGGTATCATGAAATTTTATAACGCTCATCTCATATTTATATATACTCTTAGCTACGGGAAATCTTACGAACATTGGAAGATCCAAACTGCGGTCTTTACATTCCAAATGGAGGAGGGTATCACATGGAGAAAATTTAAGGAGGGATGTGTGGCAATAATACTTTCAGTACATATCATTTTCCCATACTATTAATAAGATGCATTGTAAATGCTTTATAAAACAGAGTGATTATTCATACTAGCACGGTATCCGCGCAATGCGGTGGTGGTTGTGGTGGCACCGGTGTGGTGGTGGGGGCGACTGTTAGTGGTGGAGCCGACATTAAGTGGTATAGATAAATGATGTAAAGATGATTGATGTAAAAGATTAATAGAGATATTCTGGATAAATGACTGATATTGTAATTTAATCATTAATGGTTTCATAACTTTTAAAGAAAGAGTTGTTTTATTTATTAAATAGTATAAAAGTATAGATTAGGTGTATAGGAAAATTAAAATTAAAAAATAAAGATATTTTAGGTATAAAAAAGTGTTAAATATCTTAAAATAAGAGAGTCAATATGTTTTATAAGGGTTATAGATATAGATATAGTTCATGAACCATTTGTTTTTTGGGTTCATATATAATGATAAACACGCACAATTGTACAAATCCAAATAAAAGTTTAAAAATATAATATTCATATCAAACTTTTTCCTTATAAACGCATACACATGCTTTATTAGAAGAAGAAATATGAGACATGTCTCTCATAATATATGTAGAGTTATGTCATTGTTTGAATAATAATTAAAACAATCATAACAAAAAGTGCATATAGTTAGGTTTGGAACAAATAGTATTTCTAGATAGACCACCAAGACTATGATTATTGAGCTTCCATTTTTAATGAAACAATGGAGTTCATTAGGAAATTAAAGTAAGCTAGAGGTATACTAGCTAAACGAATTTTTCCAATAAAGTAATACAGAGTAACATAAAATCTTGTTAATAGAAGGGGTGGTCTTCCACATACATCGTGTGGCTTTTTCTAAACAAGTAACCTTTATAATCTTATCTTTCATTACAACAACAACAACAACTGTACCCAATCCTTGTGTGGGATATGGGGGAGGTGAGCTATAGACAGTCATACCTCTACCCAAAGGTAGAGAGACTGCTTCCATAAAGACCTCCAGCCAAGCATATGTAAAAACCGTAAAAAGAGTAAAGTGTTTATATCTGTCTCCCGAGAAAATGCCAAGACGGTATACCTGTCCGTTGGGTATGGCTACCTTAATAGTAGGGAATAGTAGCAAACGTACTGCCTAAAAGTACCTAAGCACATTACGTACAATCTAGGAACCATAATACGCAAATAACAACATAGAATGTAGGAACATAATACACAAAGTTTTCAGCAAGGAGCTCAAACAAAAGGGACATAAACCACCAGGACAACCATACCTATACGTAAGAAATGATTAAACACTAAGGGGATTAAACTATTCCTAAACAACCTACGTAGCGAAGTACCTTAGGCCGCAAAGCCAAACTAATCCTAGTATACTCGCTAAAACGCTCCAAAACGACAAAGGTAACCTATACACCTAGTCCTCTAGACACCATCTACTGAGAACACCCGAGAACAAAAAAAGAAAAGTAGCATCAAATGACCTAAATAACTAAAAGCACTCATCAAAACACATATAATAACAACCATGTAGCACGTAGACAAATTTAAAAGTGTTTCAGCATAAATCCCAAACCTACCTACATATAAGGAATTAACTAAGAAATCCTAGTGCCCGATAAGTCGAAGGAAAATAACGGGTGGTGCGCAACCTATGAAACACACTAACTAAGCCGCCTAGCTAGACATTAACTTAGACTAAACCTAGCCTTCTCCCAAGCTCCCAAACCCCTAAACTAGTCCTAGTCCTCTAATAAACTCTCATCGGTCATGTCCTCCAACGGGCAAAGCATTTAGGGGCAGCCAAGAGTAACCTCCCCCCTCGATTTTGGCCTCCCTCTACTCAGGCCAAAACCACTACGGAGGTCACTGCTAACCAAAGTCTAAGGAAAAAAAGGTATACAAAAAGTATCTTTCATTAGACAATGTTAAAAAAAAAAGCAATTATGAATAGAAAAATGTTAAATACTCTTAAGATTATACTAGCACGTTACCCGCACAATGCGGCGGTGATCGTGGCGGCGACAATGTGGTGGCAGATGCGACGGTTGATGACAGATGAGACATCGATTGGTGTAGATTATTGATATAAATGGTTAATGGAGATATTTTAAAAGATAAAGGATTGATAGTGTAACGTTATCATTAATGTTAAGGGGTAGTGTAACTGAAAATATCTGAGTGCTAAGTGAAAATATTATATATTTTAAGGGTAGTAGATTAAAATATTACATGGAATGACATTTTAAACATTTCCCCATGTAACTTTCAACATGGAGGTATTTTCTTTAATAAGTAGTATAAATGTAGCTACTGCCTACTTGAATAATTATAGTGTTAAAAGTCTATGCATGTAATTATTGGGTTTGATGAAAAAGAATTACCTATGAACACGTACAACTCCGATTAGGTGATTATAATTCTCATATTTAGAAGAAAAGTAACAAAGTTTTAAAAACTAACATACATATTGCAAACTACAATTATTATTTTCTTGAAATAACGTGTTTCAAATAACCTACAACTCACGTACTCATATAAAGTTAAGACCATCTAGTGTAAACTACATTATTCTAATCGATCATGCATTATATACAGCGGAATGAATTTTCAAAAAAAAAAAAAAAAAAAACCCACCAGAATCTTGTTAACCATAAGATTCAAACTTGAATTCTTGGGGCAAAATTTCATGCTTTTGACCAACTAGGCTAGCCGTCATTGGCCATATACTACAGTTACTTAGATAAATATTTCTTTATACTTGATTTTTATTTTTATTTTTTTTAAACGTTTTTTAGATTATCCCTTTTCATATTGATATTTGAAGACTTGCTAATTTCTATTCGTAGCGTGTATAAATGGCGAGCATGAATAAATTAGTGTTTCCAATAGTAACTTTAGAAATAGTAGAATAGAGAGGAAAAACAAGCTAAAAGTCAAACATATCAAGGCAAATTATTTAAAAACGAATTATGCTTAAAAAAAATGATTTGATCAGATATGTAAATATGTTACATATTAGTATATTACGATAACTGGTGATGTGTACTTAAAAACTCAATAAAGTAATTATTTTAGTAAGTTCTCAAAAATTAAGACATACCACGTACCTGAAGTTTTAAAGTATGACATATACAATAACTTTAACAAATTATTATATATGTATATTTGTTGTATATCATAATAAGGAATGTGATATAACTACCATCATTTTACATTCATATATTATATAGAATTTATATATTGTGATAAATAAATAAATAAATATTAATGGAACATATATCAGGTACCTCTCATATTGTAAAGTTTAGAAAAATCATATACCTTCTAATTTTTCTAACAAACTCATCAATGCATTATGACATTTGATAAAATTAATTAAAGAACGAAATTTTAAAAAATAGATAAAACACTACTGGATTATAGCTGATGTAATTAATTTATTAAAAAGATTAAGACTTTTTTTAAAAAGAATATATCAGCTAGGCTTACTGTTTACCTCATGGGTCCGAACGCAACAAGTTTACAACTTTACATGCACCAATAATGTAGGGAAACAAAGTATACTCTGATAGCAACATTGCCATTATTGTTTATGTTTATATGACACAAATAGGTGTGGAGCCACAACTACTCTAGTACCTAGTAACTATATAACTCATGTAACTCATTCAAATCTATCGATCGAAGTAATGATCCTATCTACCGATATAAGAAAAAAACAAGTATACTACTTGTATGTGGCCACATCAGCCTACCTTTATTCAACTTTGTGTAGCGAATTTAAACTTTGTGAATTTATTCGACCAATAGGTTTACCCAAAAAGTCTATCTAAATTATCATTCAATAGATGAGTTATATAGATACATTAATGTTGAGGTTGAGATTCTTTCAAGCTAAAAATAACTTAATTGATTACATCAAATTAGAAATAACTTAAGAGGTAAAGTTAGATGATCTCAACCAAAATCAATGGTTTAGATTTAAAAAATGATAATTGAGCTTGACCACTGATTTTAATCCAACGGTCATTAACTTTCTAACTTTATCGCTTAAGTTACTTTTAACTTGAGAGAATCCCAATATTTTCCTTAAAAGATGATATATGAAAAACATGTAAGTCATGAATTCATCATACCATGTCTCGTTAACCATGGCATTAACTATTAAGATTTACCAATTTATGTTGATTATGAGACAATTTTTTAATATGCGGAACTTGAACTACGCATGTCTAAGATGAAATCTATAACCCCAACACACACCACCCACACGCCCGCTCCAAATGTATATCTTTCTGCTTTTCATCCCACAATAAAAAATAACTAAGCATAGATTGATTAGTTATAGTTTTTTTTTTTTATTATTAATTTTAGTTAAGACGGTGATCAAAAGATTTTAAAATATACTAGAGTCGATTTTTCTTTCTAAAATGATTATATATATATAAATTGGGAAAATGATTTATGATGTTAACATCATCTTTGTTAGATGATGTTGCTCTCATAAACTCACTAAAATCAATTTCTACACATATCAAAAAGCCCCCCATAATTTTAATGGTTTGTGAGAACAACATCATCCAACCAAAATAATGTTAACATCATCCAAGTTATCTCGTATAAATTTTATTTGAACATCACCAAATTTTGAGCACGTAAGTGGGTGTAACTTTAGTCAACGACCCACTCATTTACGGCTTATGTTTTTTGTATTCTTAATTCCATTTTTATAAATAAAAAATTCTTTTAGAAAGCTTCTGTTATTCCCAACTGTCGGCTGGTGTCGTGCTCAACACAAATTCTAACACGTGCAGATAAACACAATTATCTAAAACATTATTTTATTCTTATATATATTTCTTAAAATCTTGCACACTTCTACTCTACTTTTTTTTAGTCAAATATTATGGCATACAATATAAGTTTAAGGACTATAGCTATAACTTTAAGAAATGTAAATAGATTTACATGTTTAAATTGAGCAAAACAAACCACATTATTATTTTTAGAGTAACCAACTATCAATACAATAATTGATAATTGGGTAATCGAAAAATTAAGCTTTTAAGTTCGGATTCAAGTGTGAGCAAAAATTCTTCGAGTTAGAGACAAAATTTTGTTGGAAATAACTAGGTATTTTTTGAAATTAAAGTTAGATATATGGGAAAAAAATGTTACTGAAACTATATTGAACATATAAAAAAAACCTTGTTCTCATACCACTTATTGAGATCGTTTCAATCAAATATAAAATCAAATCCTTTTCATTCTAAAATCATATAATGTAAAAAAAAAAAAAACTTTGTAAACTTATATACATATTGGAAATATTTTTTTTTCAATGAGATGCATAGCATTTCTAGCTAAACTATATCTTTGGACTTACTAAAATAAAGTTACTAAAATAAAGTTATTGATAATATATCTAAAATCAAGTTTATTTTATTTTATTTTTATTTTTACATCTTAGTGGTTGAATACCAGCTTTACATGCTGGAGGTCTCGATTTCAAGACATGAGAATCACACTTTATGAATTTTTACAAATAAAGTCTTCTAGTTAAGTATGAGATGAAAGTTGCTGAAATATACAATGAAGGAAGGTGGAATTGGCCAACTGAGTGGAGTGAGAGGTTTCCTTGTCTCGGGAATATTAACATTCCAACTTGACAGAATAATAAAGAAGACAAAGTGCAATGGATGGCTAAGAAAAACCTAATTATGGGGTTCAATACAAAACAGGCTTGGGTGGATTTAAGAGATAATAGCCCAAATGTTGTTTGGAAGAGTGTTATCTCATTTACTTAAATGATACCCATGCAAACATTCATTTTATGGCTGACTGTATAGGGGAGCTTGATGACACATGATAAAATGAAAAGTGGCAGCATGATGGTGTTTTTCATTGTGTTTTCTGTCAAGGAGATGCTGATAACCATGATCATCTGTTCTTTCAATGTTCTTATACAATGAAAATCTAGGAGGATATGTAGAGAATGACTCATTTAATGGCTAATGGGTCAAGCAATAAGGACTTTGTTAAGGAAATTGCAGTTAAGAAGGGCCAAAATAGCATTGGTTGTGAATAAACTTGTTTTGGCTGCAACTATGTACTATATTTGGCAGGAAAAGAACCTGAGAATTTTCAAAAAGGAGCAGAGAAATGGGGATGTTGTATGCAGACTAATAAAGGATAATGTAATGCACAAGCTGTTAGCATTAAAAGTGAATAAAACAAGGAATGTTTTGTGTGAGGCTGCAAGATGGAATTTATGCTAGAGGAATAATACATTGGTTGCTAGTTAAAGGTTTAGTTGGATGTGTTTGCAGAAGGTTTTGGTAAATGTATTTCTGGATTTGGGTAGTGTATGCAAATGGGAATAAAGAAATATGTAACATGACGTTTCTTGGTCCCATTCTGACACTAATTTAGGTGGATTTATATGGGGAGCATTTTCAGATGTATATAGGATAGACTCTTTTTATTGGAATGTTGCTGATAGATATGAAAATGCTCATAGAATTAGATATGAAGATTGTATAGTACAAGGATATGTCCTGTGTACTTATATTTTTCTTGTAAATTTCTTTGTTAATATAATTCACCTTTAAAGTTAAAAACAAAATCCTCCAGTTAAGCAGATTTTATCCCAACTATATGTCGTGCTTTCGGGCGGTTTAGTTAGGGGGGCATTGAAGGTGAAGGGGCTCTTTATCACGAACCCGATTAAGACAACGTAAGCTAGATCCCCTTTACGAGCAAATGTTATACACATTTAATACACACACAGATATATATATATATATATATAATATATATAGTGAAAATTTATTTTGAGAACCTTTTTTTTGCGAGAACCTTTGAAAATTTTTCAAATCAAGCCCAACCGATGATTATTCTTTACATAAAAATTGTTTATTGATTGTTTTCTGAATAACTTATGTGTAATTTTAAAGTTTATAATTGTGTGGGGACATAGATTATCATCCGTTATACAATTATGTGGAGATTTGGATTCTTGATCACATGTGCACGAATATTGCTATGATTACATATGATCGACTTGCATACATGTGATCATAGCAATATTCGTGCACATGTGATCAAAAATCTAAATCTTCACATAATTGTATAACGGATGATAATCCATGCCTCCACACAATTATAAACTTAAAACTTACACATAAGTTATTTAGAAAACAGTCAAAAAAAATAATTTTCATGTAAAGAATAATCATCGGTTGGGCTTGATTTGAAAAGTTCTCAAAGGTTCTCGCAAAAAAAAGGGTTCTCAAAATAACTATATATATATATATATAGTAAGACTTATTTAAGAACCTACCAATAAAAAAGAACTCAATAATCATTCTGGACCACACATTCTTTCCATCTTTCTCTCTCTTCAATTAAATAATAAAATTCATCCAAATCATTCAAAATGTTTTATCTCACAAACCGTAAATCGTTAGACGAAACAAAAAGCATAGGTAATCTTAAAATTTCGTCCTCTTTTATTAGAGATCCAATTCGATATGCTTTTGATGACTTTTTAATTATTCGTTTCTTTTGTACTTGTCTACCTACAAATGTGTAGGATCATTGTTTTCACATGTAAATTAGTAAATGAACATATGTACACAACAATGAAGGTTAAGGGCGGAACCCGTCAATCCATGGCGGAGCCATGGTGGCCAAGGGCGGAGCCCGTCAGTCCATGGCGGAGCCATAGCGGCTAAGGGCGAAGCCCGTTAGGTAGATCACCCATCACCGATCACCCCCTATGACCTATCACCTTTTATAACCTATCACACTGATGTGTCATATTTTATGCCATTTTGCCACGTGACTTTAGAACCAATTATTCGTCATTTTGATAGTTTTATATCCAACTTTCGATGCTTTGAAGGTGTGTTGAGTGTTTTCAGGTTGGAAATTGATTAGACGAATGAATTGGTCGATTTTGATGAGTTAAGGAAGAAACGGGAGAAAGATTCGGGTGAAATCGAGCGAAAGACGAAGAAAACGAATTCTGGAAGTTGTAACTGCCGTTAGCCCAGTAACGGCCGTTACATAGGTGGTTTGTGGTTTCTCCTGTAACTGGCAGTTAAAGAACTAATGGCCGTTAGAAATCAACTAAAGAGTAACGGCCGTTACCCCAGTAACCCCCGTTAGACCTCAAGTATAATACTAACGACCGTTAGCCCACTAACGGCCGTTACACGCGTGTTTTGTACAAAGGATTAGTTAGGGTTCTGCACTTTTGGACGATTTCATAACACAATTTTGATAGTTTTTCATATACTTAGGAATACTTTGGAGCAACCAAGTGATTAGGGTTTCGATTATTTTCAGCTTTTGATTGTAATCATCATTGCTACCGGATTATCATCATTCATTTGGTATAATATGATTTCCTCTCTATTTGTTTGTTCTTGGATTTCTAATATGAATAGCTAAATCTTTAGCACCCGCTTGGGTAGTAAGCATGTCATAGGGGTCGAATTGATGTTGCTTGCAAATGTTGAACAAGGTTTATATGTTTAATCGAAGATCCACATTTATTTGGATTTAAATATTGTTTTCAACTTTTATATTAATTGATTGATAATTGTAATTAGAAGTTCGGGAGAAATCTATGTCATTGTCAATTGATTTATGAAATGGTTAATCGGTCTGTAATTAACCTGAAATCGTTGGAGTTCGGGAGAAATCAACGATGAAGATTAAAACAATTAAATTCATTTCGAATGTGTAAACGTCTATGATAGAGGGATCTGATTAGGCGAATAAGCAGTTCGGGAGAAAGCTTTCAAAAGATTAAATCATAAAATCAACTCAGGATTTAATGCTTAACTGTTTAGAGGAGAAATTACGTGCGGGAGCAATAATTATCTATTTAGCAGTTAAAGTTTCAAGTATAACGGGAGTTCATCTTGTCTACTTTTTGAGTCGTTCAACAAATGCAAGTAATATTTAGACCCGATGATTGGCATGTGAGCTGATCCAAGTAGGTGTTCATTTTTAAATCTGTGTTAAGATTCAACCAATCAAATACTCTTTGCGATTAATCCTACGGGATTGCTGACTTTCTTCACTAACTTTGCAACGTGACAATTCGGTCACAAAACCCCCTTTTTAATCTGAATCACTTTACTGTGACAATTGCTTATTAAGTCCTTGTGTTTGACCTCGGTTTACCAAGTCAACTATATTGCATACGAACGGGTTCACTGTCCGCAAGTGTGTAGTAGTCAGTAGCTAGGTATTTCGTGTTCATAAATTTAAGACTAGAAAATACACATCAAGTTTTTGGCGCCGCTGCCGGGGACTTGAATTAAGTAATTGTTAGTTTTGTGATTCGATCCTCCCTTGCATTCAATTGTGAGGAAGTTAACTGTTTTTCATAATTAGATTTTATTTTTTTTTGTTTCAGTTTTATTTTGTTAGTTTCTGGTGCGGTTAACGTTTTCTTGTGGTGTTTGTGCAGGTGCTTTGTAGTTGATGAACACAAGAACCTCTAGTAGACCTTTGCTTAGTCCTCAATCTAATCCAGGGAAAGCCAGACGACGCTTAATCAGATCAAACAACACGGAGCCTTCAAACACAGAAAACCGCGACCACCCGGACGTAGATTTGGATAAATATTACTCAAAGGAAGGTTCAACGTCCGGGGTGCACTTAAGTCCTATATTCTCCGAAGGTAGTAGTTTGTTCAAAACTGGTGATAGTTCAGGGGAAGAAGATAATCGGGATAAGACTGATCAACAGGATTTAACCGAGATTCCTAGAGAAAATCCTCAGCCAACTCAACCAGTCAGAGCCAGGAGAATGGGTGATAGAGAGCCGGAAAACCCCAATAACCGTCTTTACGGTGACCGTAGGAGAAATATCCCTACTAATAGGGGCACTCCTATTCGCCTTCCAACCACCGGAGTAAACTTTTCTCTTAAAGGAAGTCATTTGAAAAGTGTGGAGGAGGAGAAGTTCGATGGGGTGACGAATAATGATCCATATGGGCATTTGGAAAGGTTCGAGAAGATTTGTAGGTTTTATCACTATGGTGCGAACCAAGATGACAATGTGAAGCTTGAGCTTTTTCCACTCACTTTATGTGGAGGAGCTAAAGCATGGTTAAAGGAGCAGCCAGATGATCTGTACACAACTTGGGATGAGCTTCGTGTTGGTTTCATTGATGAGTTCTACTCTATAAGGACTCAAAGACAGTTGGAGAATAAGATCCGATCATTCACTCAAGATCCGGGGGAAGATGTAGTAGATGCCTGGAAGCGATATAAGGAGATGATCAGGAATTGCCCAGGAAACAATCTGAACACGGAAGCAGTGGTTGAGATCTTCTACGATGGGTTGCTAAAGAGAACTAGAAGGGAATTAGCCGGGGCATTTGGAGGTAGTTTGAATAATGTCACCCCGGCTGAAGGATACAAAATCTTGGATGATATGGCCAAGGAATTCTCTGATCGCGATGAAGTTGTAAGCAAGAGAACGAGTGGAAAGACTGTAGCGAAGTTGGAGAGTAGTGAAGAGTCAAGCTTGGTTGCTGAAGTCAAAGCCCTCACAAAGCAGATGAACGAGAGGTTTGACAACCAAGATGTGAGATTCAGAAGCATTGAAAGGGATGTTAAGGTGATTGCTGATGGATGTGACTACTGTGGGGACATGCATTATTCAGAAGATTGTCCGGATAAGTCAGCTCAGGAAGTTAACTATGTCCAGAATCAGCAAGGGAACTTCAATCAGGGTACCGGTTATCAAAATCGGTCATCAGGTACTTCTTATCCTTCGTCTAATTTTAATGCTAACAATTCTGGTTTTAGTGGAAGCAGGTTTAGCAGGTTCAACAGTCAGCAAAATGCGAATTCGGAATTGAGAGACATCATGAAGGATTTGGTAGGCGCTCAGAAAGCTACCAGTGAGAAGATGGCCTCTCAATGGGATGCTATGACTACTAGGTTGGATGGATTGGCAAATAAGCTTGAGCAAAGTTCGAAGAGTACTCAAGCAACGTTTCAGGATATCGAGGCTAAGCTTGAAAGGCTAGGAACATCAAATAGGCAGCCCGGTACATTACCGAGCAATACCCAACAGAATCCTAAGCCTCAGCAGAATAGCCAAGGATCAGGAGCCAAGTATAGCCACCCAAACGCTCGAAACGAGCAAGTCAACGCAATCACAACAAGAGCAGGTAACATTTACAATTCTGCAAACCCATGGCCTAATGATGTTACTCCTCTTGTGCAGGTTGATGCCGATGGAACCGTTGATGATGAGGTTGAGATAGAACCGGAACCCGCCGTGAAGACACCGGCCGTTCCCTCCAAGATTGCTGAGAAGACTCCTGTTGAGAAACCACCAGTTAAACCGTATCAACCAAAGATACCTTTTCCTCAACGATTGAGGAAAGCGAAGATAAAGGAAAATTTTAAAAAGTTTGTTGATTTAATTCAAAATGTTAACATAACTGTTCCTTTAGTTGATCTTCTAGTAGGTATGCCGAATTACGCAAAGTTTCTCAAAGATCTTGTTTCGGACAGGAAGAAGTTAGAAGAGGCACAGACAACTGTACTGAGTGCTGAGGTGTCAGCCATCATCAAGAATGAGATTCCTCCTAAGCTAGAAGACCCAGGGAGTTTTCTTATCTCGTGTGCTTTTGGTGCTGTCTTGTATAAGGCATTAGCTGATTTAGGGGCTAGCATAAATCTAATGCCTTATTCTGTGTACAAAAGGTTGTCTTTAGGTGATTTGACCCCTACCCGCATGAGCATTAGGCTAGCGGATCGTTCGGTCCAATATCCCATGGGGATAGCGGAAAATTTGCAAATTAGGGTAGGTCATATGATATTCCCGGTAGATTTTGTTGTTCTAGAAATGGAGGCGGATATTAATGTCCCTCTAATTCTTGGCCGACCGTTCCTCATGACCGCGGATGCTATCATCCGTGTTAAAGCTAAGGAGATTTCCTTAGGGGTTGGCGATGACCGGGTTGTTTTTAATATTGATAGGGCTCTTAAGCATCCTTACTCATGCGATGAATCTTGTTTCAGGATCGATGTAGTCAAGAAGGAAGATGTTTTGGAAAAGGAGCTCATGGATTTTCTGGATATGGAGGGAGATGAAGCATTTCTAGCTTGTAGTGAAGAAGAACAAGAAATGGTTGGTGAAATGGTGCAGGAAATCATGGCGTCAAGTGTTGATGAAATGCCACCGGAAGATGACACTTTTGAAGAGATCACCGGTAATGATAGAAGACGAGTGCTAACTTCGGTGGAGAATCCTCCTACCGATTTGGAACTCAAACCACTTCCGGACCATCTAGAGTATGCTTATCTCGAAGGTACGTCTTTCTTGCCCGTTGTCATTTCCTCCTCACTTTTGGAGGATGAAAAGTCTAGACTTATGACCGTCCTGAAGGCCCATAAAAAGGCCTTTGCATGGAAAATTTCCGATATCCCGGGTATAAGTCCAGAATTTTGTAAGCACACCATAAATTTTATTGATGATTTTAAACCGGTTGTGCAAAGGCAACGTAGATTGAACCCGAACATGAAAGATGTGGTAAAAAAGGAGATAATTAAATTACTTGATGCGGGAATCATATTCCCCATTTCGGATAGTTCATGGGTAAGTCCGGTGCATTGTGTGCCGAAAAAGGGTGGGATGACCGTAGTTTTGAATGAAAAGAACGAATTGATTCCTACTAGAACTGTCACGGGGTGGAGGGTATGCATTGATTATCGGAAATTGAATGATGCAACCCGCAAAGATCACTTTCCTTTACCCTTTATTGATCAAATGCTCGAACGGTTAGCCGGAAACGAGTATTTTTGCTTTTTGGATGGGTTCTCCGGGTACTTCCAAATACCCATTGACCCCAAGGACCAAGAAAAGACTACCTTTACTTGTCCCTATGGCACTTATGCTTATAGGAGGATGCCATTTGGTCTTTGCAATGCTCCCGGAAATTTTCAAAGATGTATGATTGCCATTTTTCAAGACATGATCGAAACCTCCATGGAAGTTTTCATGGATGATTTTTCTGTTTTTGGTAGTTTGTTTGAGAGTTGTCTAGAAAGTCTTGACAAAACGCTTGAAAGATGTGAAAAGGCACATTTGGTGCTAAATTGGGAGAAATGCCATTTTATGGTAAAGGAAGGGATTGTGTTGGGACACAAAGTTTCTAAAGCAGGTCTAGAGGTTGATAAAGCAAAAATTGATGTTATCGCTAAGTTACCTCCACCTACTAATGTCAAGTCAATTAGAAGCTTTTTGGGTCATGCCGGATTTTATCGTAGGTTCATAAAAGATTTCTCAAAAATCACCCAGCCAATGACCAAGTTGTTGGAAAAAGATGTCCCTTTTGTGTTTGATGATGATTGTCTTAACGCATTTAACTTGTTAAAGAAAGAGTTGATTAATGCACCAATTATGATTTCACCCGATTGGTCATTACCTTTTGAGTTAATGTGTGATGCTAGTGATTTTGCTTTAGGGGCCGTTTTAGGCCAAAGGGAGGATAAACATTTCCGTCCCATTTCTTATGCTAGCAAGACTTTGAATCCGGCCCAACAAAATTACACCGTGACCGAGAAAGAATTGTTGGCCGTTGTGTATGCTTTTGATAAATTTCGTCCCTACTTGGTTTTGAATAAGACCATTGTTTACACCGACCATTCCGCATTGAGGTACTTGTTTTCCAAACAAGATGCCAAACCCCATCTCATTCGTTGGGTTTTGCTTTTGCAAGAATTCGACATTGAGATCAAGGATAAAAATGGGGCGGAAGATGTGGCGGCTGACCATTTGAGTAGGCTCGAAAACCCTCGCCTTGAGGAGATTCAAGAGCATGAGATTAATGATTATTTTCCTGATGAGGATTTGATGCAGGTGCAAGGAGAAGAAGAACCATGGCTTGCAGACATTGCTAATTATCTTTGTGCTAACATTATTCCCGAAGAAATGACATCTCAACAAAAGAAGAAATTCTTTTCTGAGATTAAGCATTATTTTTGGGAGGAACCGTATTTGTTTAGAATGTGTGCAGATGGGATGATCAGGAGATGTGTTGCCGGTGCTGAAACCCGTGTGATTTTGGATGCATGCCACCATGGTCCTACCGGTGGTCATTACGGGCCATCTGTGACGGGTAAGAAGGTATATGATGCAGGGTTCTATTGGCCCACCATTTTCAAGGAAGCAAAAACACTGGTGGAAGTTTGCGATGCATGTCAACGTCAAGGTAATATCACTAAGAAAGACGAAATGCCTCAACAAATGATACAGGTATGTGAGGTTTTTGATGTATGGGGGATTGACTTTATGGGTCCTTTTCCTCCGTCACATAAGTTTCTTTATATTTTGGTAGCTGTTGATTATGTGTCCAAGTGGGCCGAAGCTAAAGCCCTACCGACTAATGATGCTAAAGTTGTAATTGAATTCTTGAAAAAGTTGTTTAGTCGTTTTGGTGTACCAAAGGCCTTAATTAGTGATCGCGGGTCCCATTTCGCGAATCACCAGCTTGCTAAGGTTTTAAAGAGGTATGGGGTCACCCATAGGTTCTCCACCTCTTATCACCCTCAAACAAGCGGCCAAGTGGAAAACACGAATAGGGCTTTGAAAAGGATCCTTGAAAAGACCGTGCAAGATAACCCAAAAATTTGGGCCAAGAGGCTTGATGATGCCTTGTGGGCGTTTCGAACCGCCTACAAGACTCCAATTGGTACTACCGCTTATAAGCTTCTTTATGGAAAAACTTGTCACCTCCCAATTGAGATTGAACACAAAGCCTATTGGGCGTTGCAAAATTGTAATATGGATCTAATCTTGGCTGGTGAGAAAAGGTTTTTGCAGTTGCACGAGTTGGATGAAATGAGGTTGCAAGCTTATGACAACTCCATGTTATACAAGGAGCGTACAAAAGCTTGGCATGATAAGAAGATCAGGAGGAAGGAATTTAAAGCCGGTGACAAGGTACTTTTGTTTCAATCAAAGTACAAAATCAAAGCACTGAAGCTCAAGACGAGATGGATTGGACCGTATGTGGTGAAAAGAAGTTATTCGTCTGGATATGTGGAGTTGTATGGCAATGATGAGAGCTTCATTGTAAATGGACAACGCTTGAAGCATTATCATGAAGAAGATGAAGAAAATGCGGAGGTGTTCGAAATTGGCTTTTATGCCATCAACAAGTGAAAGTAAAAGGTGATCGAGTCAAGCTAAGGACTCGTTAATAAATTAAGCGCTTTCTCGGGAGGCAACCCGAGTTTGTTTCATTTTATGTTTCATTTTTATCTTGTCATTTTCTTTTCCTAAAATCGAAAAAATCCATAAAAATGTAAAAGTTTTAAAAAGCCAAAAAGATTTTGTTTATTTCCTTTAGTTTAAATCATTTTTCAGCTTTTAATGTTTTCTGTATCAAGAATTGCAGGTCCGTAGGTCATCGTGGGCGTCGAGGTAAGTCAGGTGCAAAAGGTAAGTAGAAGTGTCGTTAGTAAGCTGTCACTTCAGGTCCTGTCATCCGTTAAGTGTCACAAGTTCGTTAGATTTTGACTTTGCTGGACGCGTGTAACGCCCGTTACCCCTCTAACGGCCGTTAGAGGGGGATTTTGTTTTCCTGCTGTAACGGCCAGTTAGGGCCTTAACGCCCGTTACTCCTATAACGGCCGTTAGTCTTTACGTTGTTTTGTAACGCCCGTTATGCCAGTAACGGCCGTTACACGCGAAAAGTCTGGATAGATAAGGTCGATTATTGTCAGGAAAATCTCAAAAATCCAATCTCAAACACATCCACGCACACACGACAGCTGAAAAAAAAATGGGGGAGGGGTTCATTTGCTTCAATCTTTTTGTTTCTTCCTTTTTCTCACATTAATCTCCAAATTCCTTGTTCAATCATCAAATTCTTCAGATGGCTACCAAGAGACAGCGTGACATGCAAAGGGCTGCCGCTTCAGCTGAAGCTTCCGCCTCAAGAGCTAGACAACCTGTAGCTCGAGCACCCGTCATCCGTACTCCCGAGGAGGTACCCGCAAAGTACCAACCTAAGATAACTCTAGATGCTGTGAGGCGTAAGCCTATTATTGCTAATCGCAGGTTAGATTTCGATAACCTGGGGGAGTTAGGGGTAAATGTTGAGGAGTTGAACGGATTGTTGACACCCCCTTGGAGGGCCTTGTTCTCCATTAACACCAACATCTGGAGACACTTGTGCAATGAATTCTTTAGTTCGTTTAGGTTGAATACGGACGAGGGAAGTTGTAAGAAAACAGTTATGACATTCCACCTAGGAGGTCAAATTCATTGTATGTCCTACCAAGAGTTCGGGGTCCATTTAGGGTTTTATAGTGAGGATGATGTTCAGAGGGTGTCTTTTACAAAGGGGATTGTTCAATGGCCCGCATCCATGACTGCAGCTAGGTTTTGGGAGGAGGAGAATTTGAGTGACCAAGAATTCCACTATAATGTCAAACAATCTGCTGTTCGGAACCCGGTTTACAAGCTACTTTTAAGAATGATAGCCGAGACCATCTCCAATAGGCATAGTTGTTCAAATAATGCTACTAGCACTGATTTATTTTTCTTGTATTGCATGGTTCGGAAGGTCTCTTGCAATCTAGCTAGGGCTGTGGCTTTATATTTGTATGAAAAAGGGCATGGTAAAGCCAAGGGTCATGTAGCCGGTGGTTTCTTTGTTTGTCATTTGGCAAGGAGGATAGGTTTGGTCCAGACGGATCAATTTGGTCTTTTACCGGGTTTTCAAGCGTATTGTCGTAGTGGGGTACTTGATAGGGCGACAATGATTAGAATGGGTATGGTTAGCCAGAATGAGGACTCGGAGGATGAAGGAGACGATATGGACGCTGAGGATGATGAGGATGAGATGGATGAGGAGCCGGATGCTGGTGTTGGTGCTTCTGCACCAACTAGAGGTGCCACCTCTAGCTCACATTCTTTTGATTTTTCAGGTTTAGGGCAGCGTGTGGACGAGATCTTTCATGGGCTCACTGGGATTCACGAGCGATTGGACCGCCAGGATGATTGGTCGCGTTTTGTCGGTAGTCAGGTTAACCGCATGGCGTATCAGCAGGAGTACTTCCAGCCTTACATGCAGAGTTGGATTGCTTCAGGGTCTCCCCCACAGGTGCCTTCTGTACCATCACAGGTACCTCCCCAGCAGTTCCCTCCTCAGCAGCCGTTTATGCCACCATCAATTTATCCCATCAGCCAGAACGCTTTTGATCATTACTATCCCCAGTACGGTCAGGCAGCCCCATCGGATGCCGGTACCAGTAGTTCTCAACCGCCTCCCTACAGTGGTGATAGGTACTCTGGTAATGCCTTTGATTTCTATGGTATATTTGGTGGGCGACGTGATGGTGACGGCGATGGCGCTCCTTCAGCCTGAGCTTTGAGCATGGATGGTTTTGCTTATTATCATTGATACATTTTTACATTTTCAGTTTCTCTTTAGATGTGTATTTAATTGTGTATATCCACCTTCCAGAGGTGATGAACATATTTTCTTTCGCTCGCATTTTGGTTTGATTGCATAGAATTTTACATTCAGGTTGTTTTCTCTTTGCATATACATTAACGTTTTATTGTGTGTTCGTGGTGATAGCACGTTGATTATCATATGCATATGCTGGCAGTAAGTTCAGCGCTCATGTTTCTTGTTGGCATCATTCACGCATGGAACACCTTTCATACCCGGCAAGTTTTTCTTATTCCTTATTTTTGCTTCTTAGTTTACCTTTCCTATTTCCCTTAGATTGGCTTAGTTATTGGACATTGAGGACAGTGTCCAACTTAAGTGTGGGGGGATGGTAAATAGGAAAAGTCGGGTATTTTAGAGGAATTGTGAAACTTTTGCTTGCTTGTCCTTGTAGTTAATTGCTTTTGTCACCTAATTATACATATAATTGAGCAATGTAACTACACCCTTGGCAAAAAAATTTAATGTGTGGAATGTATTTGACTGATTAACGTGGCACTCCTTCTGGATTAATAACATTACTAGCATGCTTATAGCACCAAAACACCAAAATGGTGAGTTATTATTGATTCATTGCTAGATATGATAGGTGTTACGGTTTTGGAACCTTTAACCTTGTAAATTTGTCCCTCTCTTAGGCTTTTGGATTTATCCGGAAGTAAGGGTCTCTTTTAGAGCTCTGAACTAAGATGTGCAAGTTTGAGGTTGATTTTCCATTTCCGAGTTATTTCATTTGCTATGAGTGTGCCGGTGGTTGCGTTGATTCTAGAACTTGTCCTTGTTGATCGTTTCGTTATCTTGCTAGATGAAAAAGAGGCAAATTTAGGATAAAACCTTTGTTCTTTGTTCATTCACCTTTTGTTTCGTAAAAATTTGTTATGTGCATGTTTTGTAATGTGCTTAGTAGCTAACTACTCTGGTTAGTGAACCACCCGTTAAAAGCCCGTATGTTGCACTCACTTTTAGTGCAAGAAACAATAGAAAACTTGTTGTCACTAGCCTGTTCTTTGTTATTAAATCTACCTAAAAATAAACCTTTCCTCGCCATACCGATAGTCAAAGTCCTGGTGGGTCATTGGTTGCCTTTGCTAGATTGGATGGTTTGGGTTTTGCCTTATTATGTCGGTCGAGATATTCTCATCTTATGGGGGTAGTTTGATTTCGTCATGGTTTTTGGAAAAGTCTAGACTGTTAATCTTGGCATCTTTTGTAATGATTTGTCACTGTTTCTTAAATTTTGTAAGAGAATACCAATTAGTCAGAGTAAAAGTAGCTCACAAAAAAAAAATATATATATATATATATATAAAAACGAAAGAAGAAGCTTGGGCTGTCAGTTGGTATTTCTCCCTTTTGTCAAATCATTTTATGTAAGTTGGTACGTCGTTTAAAACCAATGAAGTGTTCTTAAATTGATATATTTGATTAGAGTGTTTGAGGTTGGCAAGTTTGTTGAAGTCAACACGGTTAGATTTGGTTGATAGGTTGTTTGATTGTCTTACACCACAATGGTGTCGGTTTTTGGATCATTCTATTGGGGTATGGTCAGGATAACTTATTGGGATGTGGACCGTTGGCAACTAATGACATGGGTTTGTTTGTACTAGACTATATGTGAAAAATTTGTTAAATGTTGTGTTAGTTCTTTGTTTAACACTACTTGTTACCAAAATTTCCATACCTTGTTCAAATACCTTGTTTAGCCTTAAAATGTTACAACCCTTAAAGTCCTATTTTGATAGACGTTATAGGGCGCATGCGCCTTGGCGACTTAGGAACGATCCTTGTACAAGCCTATGGTTAAAAGAATATGCACCACGACTTGGCATTGAGTGATTATTCAAATATTCAGCCCCAAATGAATGTTAGTTGGAGTAGGATAGGCGAGATATCACTTGTTCGTTACATTTGTGCCTAGTCATGTTATTGAGGCTTGTATATCAGTCAAATATTGTCAGACGTTCCGGTTTTCATTTAAGATTAAAACTGCCTAACCATTTATTCACATTCTTGATTGTGGTTGAGCTTCTTTTTGATTACTGAAATGTGGTTCCATGATATGCCAAGGAATTTTATGATTTTCAGTTTGGATTTGCTTGAGGAAAAGCAAAGCTTAAGTGTGGGGGGATTTGATGTGTCATATTTTATACCATTTCCCACGTGACTTTAGAACCAATTATTCGTCATTTTGATAGTTTTATATCCAACTTTCGATGCTTTGAAGGTGTGTTGAGTGTTTTCAGGTTGGAAATTGATTAGACGAATGAATTGGTCGATTTTGATGAGTTAAGGAAGAAACGGGAGAAAGATTCAGGTGAAATCGAGCGAAAGACGAAGAAAACGAATTCTGGAAGTTGTAACTGCCGTTAGCCCAGTAACGGCCGTTACATAGGTGGTTTGTGGTTTCTCCTGTAACTGGCAGTTAAAGAACTAACGGTCGTTAGAAATCAACTAAAGAGTAACGGCCATTACCCTAGTAACCCCCGTTAGACCTCAAGTATAATACTAACGGCCGTTAGCCCACTAACGGCCGTTACACGCGTGTTTTGTACAAAGGATTAGTTAGGGTTCTGCACTTTTGGACGATTTCATAACACAATTTTGATAGTTTTTCATATACTTAGGAATACTTTGGAGCAACCAAGTGATTAGGGTTTCGATTATTTTCAGCTTTTGATTGTAATCATCATTGCTACCGGATTATCATCATTCATTTGGTATAATATGATTTCCTCTCTATTTGTTTGTTCTTGGATTTCTAATATGAATAGCTAAATCTTTAGCACCCGCTTGGGTAGTAAGCATGTCATAGGGGTCGAATTGATGTTGCTTGCAAATGTTGAACAAGGTTTATATGTTTAATCGAATATCCACATTTATTTGGATTTAAATATTGTTTTTAACTTTTATATTAATTGATTGATAATTGTAATTAGAAGTTCGGGAGAAATCTATGTCATTGTCAATTGATTTATGAAATGGTTAATCGGTTTGTAATTAACCTGAAATCGTTGGAGTTCGGGAGAAATCAACGATGAAGATTAAAAACAATTAAATTCATTTCGAATGTGTAAACGTCTATGATAGAAGGATCTGATTAGGCGAATAAGCAGTTCGGGAGAAAGCTTTCAAAAGATTAAATCATAAAATCAACTCAGGATTTAATGCTTAACTGTTTAGAGGAGAAATTACGTGCGGGAGCAATAATTATCTATTTAGCAGTTAAAGTTTCAAGTATAACGGGAGTTCATCTTGTCTACTTTTTGAGTCGTTCAACAAATGCAAGTAATATTTAGACCCGATGATTGGCATGTGAGCTGATCCAAGTAGGTGTTCATTTTTAAATCTGTGTTAAGATTCAACCAATCAAATACTCTTTGCGATTAATCCTACGGGATTGCTGACTTTCTTCACTAACTTCGCAACGTGACAATTCGGTCACAAAACCCCCTTTTTAATCTGAATCACTTTACTGTGACAATTGCTTATTAAGTCCTTGTGTTCGACCTTGGTTTACCAAGTCAACTATATTGCATACGAACGGGTTCACTGCCCGCAAGTGTGTAGTAGTCAGTAGCTAGGTATTTCGTGTTCATAAATTTAAGACTAGAAAATACACATCACACACTATGACCTATCACCCTCAATGACCTATCACCCCCACCAGCTTTGGTTTATGAATATCATTAAGGGCGAAACCCGCTCTGAATCATAATTTTTGTTCAACCTACACATGTGTAAGTTATGTGTAAGTAACAAAAAGAAAAAGAAAATTAAAAAGTCATAAAAAGTATAACGATATGGATCTCTAATGAAAGAGGACGAAATTTTAAGACCATCCATGCTTTTTGTTTCGTCTAACGATTTACGGTTTGTTAGATAAATTATTTTAAATGATTTGGGTGAATTTTATTATTTAATTTAAGAGAGAAAAAGAAAGAATGAATGTGTATTAGTTCTCAAAATAACTCACCTATATATGTGTTTATATATATATATATATACGAGAGCAAGTACCCGCGCATTGCGACGGTAAAATGATGAGGGTGGTAGGTCATAAAGTGTGATAGGTCATAGGAGGTTATATATCATAGAGTGTCATAGCTAAATGCCTTAATCGTACGGGCTCCACCCTCGGATTTAAAAATACGTCAAAAGTATATCGAATGACATCTCTAATGAAAGAGCATGAAATTTTAAGAACACCCATATAATTTTTATAATGTATCGATGTACGGTTTTTGAGATAAAAGATTTTGAAAGAATTAGAGGAATAAAATGATTTATGGAGGAGAGAGAAAGTTGTATGCATTGAATGGTACATCATGCATTAATGTGTATATTGTTGAATTTGAATGTTGAAAGTTGAAAAGTGAATTTGCTTTATAATACTGAAGCAAGTACCCGCGCGTTGCGACGGTGAGATGGTGGGGTGATACCTAGGTCATAGAGTATGATAGGTTATTGGAGTTGATATGTCAAAGAGTATGATAATCAAATGCCTTAGTCGTACGGACTCCGTCCTCGGATTTAAAAATTTGTCAAAAGTATATCGAATGACATCTCTAATAAAAGAGCATGAAATTTTAAGAACACCCATACAATTTTTATAATTTATCGATGTACGGTTTTTGAGATAAAAGATTTTAAATGAATTGGAGGAATAAATGATTTATGGAGGAGAGAGAAAAAAGATGATTGGTTGAGATTTGAGGAGAGAGAAAAGGTATTATAGTTATTTTAGATAAATATAGAATAGATAGGAGGGGCATTTTGGGAAAGTACTTAAAATCAATATTGAAAATTTCAAGTTCAATGTTGAAAATATAGGGAAAATCTGCTTTATAAAACGAGAGCAAATACCTGCGCGTTGCAGCGGTGAGATGATGGGGGTGATAAGTCATAGAGTGTGATAGCCAAATGCCTTAGCCGTATGGGCTCCGCCCTCAGATTTAAAAATTCGTCGAATGTATATCGAATGACATCTCTAATGAAAGAGCATGAAATTTTAAGAACACCCATATAATTTTTATAATTTATCGATGTACAGTTTTTGAGATAAAAGATTTTGAATGAATTGGAAGAATAAATGATTTATGGAGGAGAGAGAAAACAAATGATTGGTTGAGATTTGAGGAGAGAGAAAGGGTGTTAGGTAAATATAGAATTGAAATATGGTCATTTTGGGAAAGTAAATGTTGAAACTTAAAATGTAAACAGGAGAGATCTGCTTTATAATATAGTATAGATACTTAGATAGTATAGATATATATATAATAAAAGTTAGGGTATTTTCGTATAGATATATATATAATAAAAGTTAGGGTATTTTCATAACAAAGGAAACTAGAACATACCATAAACTTGTACCATAAATCCATAACATGTTGACGATTCACTTCAATCCAACTCGACTTATCCAAAGTGAAACTAATTAACGACATAATGAATTCGAGTCCTGGATTCGTCAATAAATCATCTTATTACTATTAAGCCTGGACTCTGTGGAGTAGCCGGCAAAAAAATTTGACAAAAAAAACGAAATACATTTTTTGTGTAGTATGGGCTAATCTGGGCCGAATGAAATATAGATCCAATAAAGAATAAATAACAATGGTATTGTTGAAAACATTAAATCATCTTGGTGGGCTTAGATCCAATAAATCTTAATTAGTACTAAACACTTCTTTCAATTCTATTATAATTGTAGTAAAGAGAAGTTATAAAATGACAAATAAATGTTTACAAATAAAGTTTACAAATTCATGTAAACCAGTTAAACAAGGAGATTGAATACGTAAAACAAAAATGAAAGATCTTTGTATTGGTTTTGATTGGTTCACATGAGTTTGTAAACTTTATAAATATTTGCTACCATTCTAAAAGTTCTCGTACTTTTCAAGTTTTACCTATGGTAGCATTAGGCATTTCGTTATCTATACCGTACTTTTGAAGCCTGACATTCGATGAAATGTATTTTTATAAAGTTTATTATTCTTTACAGAAACGTATAAATTTAGAACCTGATCTGTTATTCGAATCGGATGGCTTTAAAATGATTTTTTTTTTATGAATGATTAAATTTAGCCGATTTTTGTTATAATTAGTAAATGTTCTACTTCCAGTATTGTTCTTGATTCGCGGGTTTGCGTGGCAAGCATTGGTTTTATCAAGCCAGAAATCAGAATAAAACCTGTCTTGCATCTTCTTTTTCCAAAATATTGAAAGCTAAAAACAACTCTTTGGATCCAGCTTGTTGTAGCCCTTTTTGAGGGCCTTGGGATCCATATACAGGCTAGAAGCTCATAACTCCTTTCTAGGGAAAAAAGAAATTACTCATTTGAAGTGGGGCCCATTTCAAACCCATTTTCCTCCTATTGTCCATTTACGTATTTTATGAAGCTAACTTATATATATATAAGGCCCTTGCTTAGAGGGGAGCCTTGGGAGCATCTTGGACGGATGGGACGCAGGACACCGTTGGCAGCGGTCGTCATTTGCTGTGCGTCTCCTGCTTCAGTCCTCACGAGGACTCCCGAAGATGACGAAGTGGGACCGAGGGAGCGGAGTAAACCAAAAAAAAAAAAGCAAAAACCGCTTACCAAGGCAAAAGTACTTGGGAAGTCAAATGCCCGCAACACGACCTGTGGTGGGCAAACAAAACCCCTTACCGTGGCTTAGGGAAAATGTTAATCAAAGATGATGAATATAAAAAGTAATTTAAATAATTATGTATTTCATGTTTGTTTTATCAACTAGTATGTTTTTTTTTTTTAATTTTGTGTTGTCTTTTATTTTTAAATAATGTAATTTGTGTGTTATTAATAAAATGTGTTTTTTTTATTATATTTGAATAGTGTTTGTTAATTAAATAAATGAAAAAAAGAATTGATGATGTGACAAAGAAGTTCTGAAGAAGCTATTTTATAGGCAGAACAGTACTGGGGTTCAAGACTCCCGTCCTTATAAGAAGACCTAAGAATTAAGAAATCTTCTTATCGATTAGTATCAGTGTATAACCTTTTTAACTTCGGTCAAATAAAGGTAGAAGTATGAATTCGATCAAAAAGTATATATTATTATTCCATGATAACCGCTCCCATGTTTAACGAAAACGAATGGAGACATGCATGAAATTATATACGTACAGTCGGCCTATATATATACATATTCTTATTGGCACGTGAATAAGGATTTGACTGAAGAAAGCAAAATCCTCAAACTCCGTCAGATCTACGTCGCTATTCTCAATCAACATGTATATACTTTTCTTTATCATCATATACATTCATAAAAGCTATAATTATAAATTATAAATTTATAAGTATAATATACAGCTAAAGTTTAACTGTTTTTGAAGGCACGGCGTTATATATATAAATAAATATATGCTCTATAAAATAAATCAACAACTCGCTCACACACACACACACACATTTTTTTTTTCTTTCTCCATAGCTAGCTTCTCTACATAAAAAACCCATTCATCTTCTCTTCGATCTCCGGCTAATAATTCCATGCTGAAAAATTGTTGAAATTAACCGAAAATGGAGCTTAAAACTAGTCTATATGTGTCTTCGATCGGTCATACTTTTAACATTTCCTCAGCTTCTCGGTGTTTGTAATAAATTGAAAGAAAGCGGTGAGGGTGTTTGACCGCGACTTGGATAGCTAAGCTCATTTGACTGGATTTGTCAAGTTTAATAACATTGTAAGCAAAAAAATATATATACTTGTAACTAATTACTAGTTGTTAATTGTACGTACGTAGCACTTCTCTTGAACCGATCTATTGTGTTGCATATATATTTGCATGGGAAATGATAGAAATTAAGGATTAATTAGCTTAAACAAGTTTATTTGCAGGAATGACAAATCGACAATCCACAGGATTTATGGACTCAGGGCGAGCAGGAAATGCATTAAACTATATAAAATTACTTCTTGGAAATGATTATAAATGTTATTTCATAGCAAAAATTACTTTTTGAAAACGATGATAAAAGTAATTTGCATAAGTTATGTGAATTTACTTTCAGAGCAGTATATATAGTATTTGATGAAATATTAATTGCATAAATGTATTTATATACTCATATTGGTTTGTTATTTAAGTTATATTTGTGAGTGAAATTAAGTTTATATATATGAGAAGTAGTTTTATGTTTATGAGCACTCTTTGATAAATGCCATGCATATGCATGGAGAAAGTTGGAACTAGCTACTTAATTGATTAATTCACTTGACATACAATACAATCGATTCAGTAGGTTTTACTAATTTGCAAGGCTAGCTAGAGCTAGAGGATCAATAATATGATGTCTACGGAAGATGGGAGACTCTCGGTGCCTCCAGGATTCCGGTTCCATCCAACAGATGAGGAGTTGCTATACTACTATCTACGGAAAAAGGTTTCCTGCGAGGCCATTGATCTTGATGTAATTAGAGAAGTGGATCTCAACAAACTAGAACCATGGGATCTTAAAGGTCAGAAACTATTCTTTTATGCATCTATTATCATCTTCTTCTTTTTTTTTGTTTTTAGCTCATGATACTTTTTGACATGAATTTTTTTTTTTTTTTGACATGAACTTAATTTTATGGATTTGAATGTAGATAAGTGCAGCATTGGTTCGGGTCCACAGAACGAATGGTACTTCTTTAGCCACAAGGATAAAAAGTATCCTACTGGAACTAGGACAAACCGAGCTACGACTGCTGGATTTTGGAAAGCAACTGGCAGGGACAAGGCCATCCATCTTCTTAGCAATTCAAACAGAATTGGGTTGCGGAAAACCCTTGTGTTTTACACGGGACGTGCCCCTCATGGTCAGAAAACTGAGTGGATCATGCATGAATACCGCTTAGATGATCAGTTTTCGAATGCTGCTGCACCATCTGACGTCCAGGTACCACATTTACTATAATGAATATTAGAACATTATACGTAAATGTCAGCAAATAAGTTTATGGGCTACCCTTCTATCTCCAATTAATTGGTTTTAAAAAGGAACCCGTGTGGGCATATATGTGCCTTTGACAACAGACTTGTTATTTTCTTGTTATAGAACTGATTTTACTAACTGTATGCCGAAAACAGGAAGATGGTTGGGTTGTATGTCGAGTGTTCAAGAAAAAGGACCTTATCAAAAGCCCATTTCAAGTTGGCGATCATCATCAAGATCATACTCTTCATGTTAAAGACGATGACCATCAGTTAGTTGATAAAGAATTGCACCTGCAAGCTGTGCATAGCTATGACCGCAACATTACTACTAGTGCAACCTTATTTGATGGTTCCATGCATCTTCCTCAGCTTTTGGCTTCTCCACACGAGCAAACACCGTATTATCTAGCACCGGGTCATGATGGTAATTTGGTCAATACCAACTACAATAATGGGACTAGTAACATGATGATCAGTGATATGGATTGTTCAAGGAATTTGTTGAGTTTAATGTCAGTCAATCGGTCTGGTTGTGATTGCAGTAGTACTGTATATCAGTCACAAGACGAGCCACTATTAGCTACCAGTAATGTGGCTGCAGACTGGTCCTTCCTTGACAAGCTTCTAACTTCCAACCAACATCACCCCGGCTTTACCCTTAATCATCACAATCATCAAGGCACGTCTAATGATCTTTCACATTCCCAACCTTTTCGTCATCCAGAAGTGAACCCCTCATACCTTGGGTATGAAAACGATATTTTGAAGTTCTCCAACTAGAGAAAGTTATTACTCCCTTAATAAAGGGCTATATTTACAGGGATATTCATGTAGTATTACAGGACAATATAATGTCATTTCTTGAGCTCTCGTCTTCCACCTTATATAAATCACTTCTTTTTTCAATCAGAAGTAAGGGACCAGTAATATCTACATGCTCTTGAGTCTGAATTTGAGTGATGTAATACTTTTGAAAGAGGTTTTAACACACTCAAGTGGTCTTAACTTCTTTCCTTTATATACTTTGTAAGGATGTCGATCCTTCTTTATGTATTTCTAACAAGAGAGTTATACACAAAGCATTGATTACAACATTCAGTGATAGTACTTGTATACAGGGTTATAAACTAATGACTTTATTACTCGTATTAGCTCATTAAGATCGGTATTTCCATTCAGACCATAGTTCATACAGGCACGAACAACAGCAACACGCCAACACCCACAAACTAGAACGAAAAGAAAGAACATACAAATTTACATGATTGGTTAAATTAGGTGTAGTACGACTGTACGAGTAATAAATAACTTTGTTTAATCATATTTCCCAAATTAATAGTACAAACTGGTTCGCATTTAACGATAAACTGTTTTGCCCATTACAAACCCACCCATTTTATCATCTCTATAAATGTTTATGTTTTAGAACTTTCAATAACATACAACGGTCACATTTAAAGATAAGCTTTTTGACCCATTACAAAACCCACCCATTTTACCATCTCTATCGATGTTTGGTTAAATTATGAACTGGAATTTTCAAGAACATACAACGGCCACATTCTAAAATAAGCTGTTTTGACCCATAACAAAACCCACCCACTTTAGCATATCTATCAGTGTTTGGATAATTATGTCCTGGAATTTTTAAGAACATATCATGGTCACCTTTAGAGATAAGCTGTTTAAAAAAAAACATACAACCACCACATTCTAAGATATGCTTGTCATTACAAAAGCCACCCATTTTAGCATCTCTATAGATGTTTGGATGATTACGTTTTGGAACTTTCAAGAACATACAACGGTCAAATTTAAAGATAACACAAAATCCATCCATTTTACAATCTCTATCAATTGTTCTGGAATCTTAGCATACATCGGTCTTATATAGAAAACATTACAAAAGAAACATTGAATATCAAAAAGTTGATCTTAATAACTCCGTCCCCAATAAGTCCATTTCTTTGCAGGTTTCCCTGATGCAAAGCATAATGTGCCTGTCACACATGAAGTTACATAAGCAACATATTAGACTACTCATATTAGTTATGAAATAAACATTTGAGAAAACAGAAAATGACTAACACACGTCTTTTTTAATAATACCTTCAGGCATTTCAGGCTGATCAATTGGAGAGCAAAGCGTCTTACAGGCTCCTGACTCCTCTTTAGTTTTAGCTTTTACATGTTTCTCAACTTCCTGAAGTAGTATCACATTCACATTTAAACAAAATAAATCTATAACCTATAATTTACAACCATAATATGTATCTGAACTAAAGGTCTAGATTGCAAGGAGATCGGCCAGATTTAACTTCATAAGAGATGGTAATTTCGACCCATTAGAATGGGCAAATTCAGGCTATGTTTTAGCTCATATGGGTCAAACAGAAACCTAAAAAAATTACTTCAAAGATATCAGGTTGATTTCACTCACTGATACAACATGACTCGGTAATATAACACAAACGGATTGAAAATAGAACACATAGATATTGTGTTTTAAATGCATTAGGCCTAAATCTTTCAGTCCAATGAGAAGATTAAAATTGAATAACATGAAGTACATCTATTGTCATAGTACTTAACATGCTGATTTAAAAAAACTTATTTCCACTTTTATCATGCAAACTAATTATTAACTCTCAAGGAAATTACACTTCTTGCGTTTTTATGGCCCAACCTGTACCAAAATACCCAAAATGCCCATTACATAGTAGAAACTCTTACCTCTTCGTCACACCATGGAGCCAAGATCAACTTCTTTTGGCCCAATGCTTCAATGAATTCATCCCATGTTTTTATAACTTGGACACACGCATCCCGTTTGTCTTTAGCAACTAAAAACATGCTTTGTTGAATGTCATCCAACATCACTTTTACTGTATCAGCAAGCCCGGCCATGGGAACATTGACCTTTGCGCCGTTGTCACGACGAACAGTGCGTACCTAAAAACAAATATTTCCGGCTGTTATATACTAACACACTTGCAGTTATAAAGAATGAACATCTTCATTTTACCTGCTTATTTTCCAGGTCCCTTGAACCTATTTCGATTCTCAAAGGAACACCTTTCATTTCCCAGTGAGCATACTTCCATCCAGGTGTATAGTTATCTCTGGGGTCTTGTTTCACACGTATACCCATGGCACATAAAGCTTCTACCGTCTCCAAGCATGCATTTTCTATTTTTCTATTAACATCTGAATCGTTGTGGGGCACATTAATCACAATAACTTGAACTGCTGAAACTTTAGGAGGCATGACCAGGCCTTTATCATCACTGTGCACCATAACCATTACCCCAATCTGCCAAAACATAGAGTTGCTTAAAAGAACTTAAATATATAATTATATATACGGTGGTAATAAGGGCTAATGAAAACTAATCAGTTACCATCCTAATACTGTATCCCCATGAGTTCTGCCAGGCCAAAGCTTTTTCACCTTTTTCATCCTCGAACTTCACCTCAAACATCTTAGCAAAATTCTGGCCCAAGCAATGGGACGTTGCACCTTGTACGCTACGTCCTGTATTTGGAATAAACGCCTGCAAGCATGGAAGCGCTCATAATGACAATCATACTATAACAATTATTTAAAACAACAAGATGACAGATTTACTGGTTTGGATTAATATCGGCCATTTTCAAGTATAAATTTTATAGTAGATAATCAATGTGTTAACTATGATCACATAGACAACATATTATAAACAATCTTTATCTTTATATATACTAAAAGACAACCGATCTAACAACTTATTGACCAAACCATTACATTTCATAAGTCCTAGCTGATATGAGTAATTAAGTATACCTCAACAGTAGTTGTATAAAGACCACCTGCAAACTTCTCTAGTTCGCTTTTTTTGCCTTTGATAACAGGTACGGCCAAGTACTCCTCATATAGGCGCCTGTATAATTCCAGAATTTGTAGAACCTAAAAACATCATTATTGACAGTTAGACAGACCATCTTACCATAAAACAAATTCATCTTTTCATGCTTGGATCAAATGTATCAATAAATTAGTACTCTATAATACCTCAATGTCTGCCTCCTCTTTCGTTGCATGAGCCGTGTGCCCTTCTTGCCAAAGAAACTCACGACATCTACGATAATGGTATTTTTAGAATTGATATGAGACAAAAACCAAATTAAAATGATGATGGATGAGCAGCTTGACTAAAAAAATCATGACGCTATGAGTTGACATGCAAAATAACTAGGGATATGAACATGCACCTGATAAATGGAGTAGGGTTACTCAACTCCCATCGAACAACATTACAATATTGATAAACTTTTTTGGGCAGGTCACGATGTCCCCTGATCCACTTAGAGAATTTTGGATATATGATAGTTTCGCTTGTTGGGCGAATAGCAATGGGATTTTCCAAATCGGAGTCACCGGATCTTGTGACCCAAGCAACCTGAAAATTTTAAAAAAGTTAAAAGAGTATATACTACAGTACAAAGAGCTATGCACACTAGACAGCCATAAGCTAAAACCGCCAAATTAATATGTAAAACACACCTCAGGAGCAAAACCCTGTATGTGATCCTTTTCCTTTTGTAGAGATTTATTAGACACAAAAAGTTCAAAGTAGCATTCTTCAACCTCCATCTTCTCTATTTCTGGCTCAAAAAATTTCTGCAAACAAAGTGTAGGAAAAAAAAAAGTTAACCGGCCTGGTGTCAAAAAGAAAAGAGCAGGCCGGAGCTCAAACTAAACTTATTGCTCTGGGCTTACTTGCAATATCCTCCAAATGTGCGTTGACGTTGGCCGGAGAGTATAACAGCCAGATATATCAGAATATTCAATCATTTCACCTTTTGTAACAACCTATATATAAGAAAAAAAAGATAATACTAGCTAATTAATTAGAAATTGACATGACAGGGGAACCATCGATCACTACAATTCTTGAAGGTATGAGATGTGTGTAATCGTCCAAAAGTTGGTCAACTAAAATTTCTGTACATCAACAATGCAAAGAAACCCATCTCATTCAACTTTTTTCTTACATGATGAACCGATCGATGATTCATTCACGAAAATTGTAGTCCACTCTTGTGTTCAATAAATTATTCAGCCCACCCTTTTAACCAAGAAAAACACACCATATATATATATATATATACACCTCAGAATACCATTCCCCAAAGTTGCCATCTTTAGTATGGGTAAGGCCTAGACCAGTCTCCTTCTTCCTTCCCTCTGCAGTCACAAATTCTTTATAAAGTTAAAAAAGGGAACACGTATGGATTTATATGTAACATTCAAGCATCATATCTATGTGTGCAGTCATACATTACTCAATCGAGCCCAAATAAAAATTACTCGTCATTAAATATATGATTTCAAACTTTGTTCCAAACATCAAATTTTTTTTCTATAATGCATAAGATCGATCAATCAATCAAAAACTAGCGTACTAATTAAACGTCCTTGACTAATTACCAATGAAATTCTCAACAAATTAAAGCACTATATATATATATATATAATATTCACATTGAATTCTTCTAATTTAACTTAAAATATCAAAAACCACAAGTAACACACACACACACACATATATATATAATAAACTGCTTACTGCTGGATTTGGGAACAACATTAGATGTGTTGTTGGCATTGTTATCTTCTTTTCCACCATCCATTATATTTTATAATCTCGATCACTTAAGTTCCTGCAATTAATTAATAATCTACTTAATTAGACGATCGAGCAAATTAACATTGATCGAGCTGAGAATATATAATTATACAACGACTACAATAATCGTGCGTGACAAACTCATACAAGACAACACCTAGCTAGCTAGAATTATTAGTTACGTGCAGTGGGTTCTAAAAAGATTTTTCATATATATATATATATATATATATATACATAAAGCGCATACTTGGGCTCCAAGTCTGGTTTTTTTGTTTTTTTGTTTTTTGTCTACGTTGGATTGAAAATAATAATAAAAAAAAAAGTTGTCATATTTTAGTAATGAGTGACCCGCAAGAAATTTTTTCAAGTCAAAAGTCTAAAAAAGGAAATACGGAGTATAATGTATATGTGCATAAAAAAAAACCTCTATGGCGATTTGAGCGGGAATTCTAAGGCCGGTTCTTATAATAGAGTCCGGCCCCTTCCGTCCTTGAATTCGAAGACACCATAGGCAGTGAGCATCCAAAAGTGTGCGTCCTCAACTTTAGTCCTTCCAAGGACTCTCACGAACGCCAAGAGTGAGCCCCACTTCTTCATTTTCATTGGCCAAATTAAAAAAATACATTTTCCTCTTCTTTTTCTCTTATTTATAAACATATATGTGTTATATATATAATTTATATAACTGTGTGTGTGCAAAAAACATGAAGAAGACATTATGTGTGTGCGTATATTGTTCTATGTGTGTGTTTAACAATCTGTGTGTGTATGGTTTTACATATATATATATATATACATGTGTGTGTTGAGTATATATGTGTGTGCGTATGGTTTTATATATACATATGTCTTTGTTGTATATATATATTTATGGTTATATATATATGTTATATTTATATTTATATATGGTGGGTAACACTCCAGTGAGAACAGTCTTAAAATAAGAACGGCGAGAACACTTAAAAAACATCATTTTGATGCATTAAAAGTTCATAAAATTAACATAGTGCTTAACTAATTATCATTATTTAAGTGTATAACAACACATTGGCCTGTCAAAATCAAGAAAATCATGTTTTTTGTTTTGTGCATCCATCTTGGATGCATATTCTTCAAAATAATGCATCCACCAAAAAACGTGATTTTTTCGATTTTAACGGATCAATGTGTTGTTAAACACTTAAATAATGATAATTAGTTAAGCACTATGTTAGTTTTATAGACTTTTAATGCATCAAAATGATGTTTTTTAAATGTTCTCACCGTTCTTATTTTAAAACTGTTCTTATTTGATTGTCCCCCTATATATGGTTATATATATATATAATGAAATGAGAAATTAATTGATGATGTGACGAAAAAGTCTTGAAGAAGTTTGTTTATAGGCAGGGAGAGTTCTGGGGAGTCCTGCTGACGTGGCAGTCAGGACTCCCCTGGACTCCTTCTATTATAAGGCCTCTCCTTATAAGGAGGAGAGTCTTCAGGAGTCCTGACTGCCACGTCAGCATATGACTCCCTTCAGGACTCTCCCTGCCTATAAGGGCAAGCTTCTTCAGAACTCGGTCCTAACTCTATACATTTTCTCTCTCTCTTTCTCTCTCTCCCTGTTGCCTTTGGTCCCACCTTTCTGCCGTCTTCAAACTTCTTCCAAAGGACTCCTCCTCAAAGACGCAGCACAATGACGACTTGTGCTTATAGTGTCCATTGTCCTGGCCTTCAAGGACAGAAGAAGGACTACACTATAAGCATATACCTAAGAACCAGCCTAATTGGCTTCCGCCATAGCCAAATCCTGATAGCTTAAACTTCATAGCTTTCTATTCAATTTTTCAATCCTGATAAAATCCATTGGTTTAAATTTGAATAATTCGTTAGCAATTAAAAACCCCAATTTTGAATTTGGGGGAAAAGTTAATTGAGAGATTTAAACATATGTAACAATGGTGCAAAAGAGAATGGTCAAGAGAATGAATGGATTAATGTGAGAAACAAATGATGGAAGGAAAATAACCCGACCGATCAACACCCCTATCTCCAACTTGTAAATTGAAGTCGTAAATACTTTCAAAAAAAAGGGTGATGTGTAAAAATCTAGTTAAATTAAAATCTAGAAATACTTCGTATTGATTACTACACACAATCGGGCAGTGGACCCCTCCGTATGCAATATAGTTCAAAGTAAGTCCAGGATCGTTCCACATAGACTACAAAGAGCTAGCGAGTTTTAAGTAGTTAAAAAGATTTTGGTTTTTAAAGACACCACGTCATCTAGATTTTATGTTGAAAAAGTTAGTTGATTGAAAGAGTTAGAAATTCCGAAGAATTTATCGAAAAAAGAATTGTCTAATATCAAATAGAATTAAAAAATCATCCACTTCGACTCCATGACACACATTATTTAGGTTGCATCTATGTTAAAACCAATTCAACTTGTTGATTTTATAACAAGGTAGAATAAAGAACTCACTAATTGCGCACCTAGCTTATTACCCTATCCGACCCATTAACCAATTATTCAATCCCTAAGTTCCGGTGACCACCTTCACTATCAAGACCTACTAAATTGATGAATTTGTATTGTTATTGTAAACAATCTTGTCTATCGATTTTACCAAACTGTTAACACTTTCAATTCTATTATCTATTGCCGTTTATTGTCTTGTTACCACAAGTCAACATCTATTAATTGTACCCAATTAACTAGAACAATGCACTCCTAAACCTAGATACCTCTAGATCATTCATACACTATCAACGAATCAATAAATAAGAACACAAAAACTCAAAACATTAAGATTACGACAAAACGTTTAACAATCAACTTGAATTCAAAAGATTATGCAACCATTATTCAATGTGTCACTTCATCTCAGTGGATGATGAAGTTATTTAGCTAGACATAATCATAAATAAATAACAAATAGTAAAAGAAAGAGTAAACATCATGTACCAAAGTGCGAAAGAGAATAAAAAGCTAAGAAAATCGATGTTTGAATGCCTTGAATCCCTTGAGCAACCCCTACAACTTGGAGAACGTAAAAGCTGCTAAAAAGTGCCTCAAGAAACCCTAAAATCGACTGGAAGTGAATGTGTGTCAAATGGGAGGGTTTTGGTCTTGTATTTATAAAGTTTACAAAAAGTCTTCACAAACCGACCTCTAAGTGCGACGCACCAAGCATCAGGTGCGGCGCACCTAACCTTGTTTCCAAAAATATATCTGCCCGATATGCGACGCACCACAGGGTTGGTGCGTCGCACCTCCATGTTTTCTCACATCTTCCAACTTTCTGACCAAAATATGCTCCGCACCAACCTTCCAGGTGCGACGCACCAGCTCTGTTTTCAGCCAAAACTTGTAATTTTTATTTCGTCTTCACTCGTACACGTCCATGAACCATCCTAATGCATCTTTTAGTCATCCGAGAGCCGTTTCTAACCATTTCACCTGTTCTAAGGCTGCAACCACTAACAATACCATCAAAGCATCGAATATACATATAATTTGCACATAATTAAGCTTAAAACGACTTAGAAACGATATGAGAATGTCTATATAAATGGACATATCAGGGGGGAATAGTTTATACTATACAAACTACCCTTTTTTTCTTAAACTTTGAAAAACCAAAAATATTTTCTCCTTTATTTACCAATTTAAATATCTTCATCTATAATACCTTTCAACACTTAAAATAACTATAATACCACTTTTAACATCAATTACTTTTACATTCACCACTATCATCGCCCTCATCACCGTCCCCACCACCGTCACCACCACCAACTCCGCCATCACTACCCCACCGTCGTCGCATTGCGCAAGCATAAGTCTAGTGTATATTGAATTAGACCATTTATTTTTATTCACCTTTTTAGTTTTATAAAATTTTATTATTTTATTTTTATCTTCAATTTTAGTTTTATAAACCAGTGAATTTTCTTGTATTTAATTATATATTATTTGATTTATTTTAGAATATGTTTAACATTATTTTACCATGGTTTATTATGATTATGTTTTGTTGATTAAAGGCTATGTGAGACATCTGGTGAAATATATCAATGTGTTTTTTTATGTAACCCGGGCAACGTATGAGCATTATTTCACTAAATTCTATATGCAACTGTTATATGAGAATTATTTCTATTATCATTTTATTTTGTATAAATTTCAAACAATATTAACTAATTCACAATAAATTATAATGAAAAACATAAACTTAAGAACAAGAGTAGAAAGTTATGTCGTTAAAAAGATCGTATTGAAAAAAGAAAAATCGAATTATGAGTTCGAATAAGGATAGTTTTGAACATCCTAGTGATCCCTCTATATACGAAAAATTAACGAAAACCATAGTTAATAAATGTCAATAAAAAGTTTTAATTTTATCTTTTGAAAAGTTAAATACCTTAAATTTAAAAATTAACAAATTTAGATACTTTTAATTATTAAATAAAAAGTTGAATACCTTAAATTTAAAACTAACAAACTTAATATCTTTTTGTGCAATTTATCCTTTTTAAAATGGGATAATCATTTATACCCGCAAATATTTAACATAAATCATGTTTTAAAAATTTTAAGAGGATTTTTACGTCAATTTTTAGGAGGATTAATTATTTTTGCCTTTTAAAATAGATTAAAGATTTTTAAAATGCGGTACCTGATAAAAAAAAAGGAATAAAGAGTAAATATCGCAGATAGTCTGTCAACACTAAAGAATTTGTTGCGGCTGCATTTGCTGATACAAAACAGAAATTCATGAATGGTATCTCTCTTCGGCTAGACACAACATTATATACTTTTTGAAAACGATGGGCTGACATCCAAACGATGGGCTGCCATACTCTTCACAGTGCTCCATACTCTTGATAGGATAAAATGATGGCGAATAACCATTCCCGAGACTTTCCTAAACGTGGTTTGTCAGTTGGGATGGCCCCACTATTCGCTGCGACGTCACCGCTAATAGTGGTGATGTGGCATCTCGTAAACGTGGTTTGTCAGTCATCAGTGCAGGTTTGTCGGGGGTCCCATTATTAGCGGCGACGTCGCCGCTAATACCCTGGTGGGGTTGACCGTTGACCTGGTGGTGTTACCTTGTGTCATATCTTTTACAAGACTTCACCTCCATCACTATAATTCCCATTCCCATTTCATACAACTATACCTCAGACATTATAAATTTCTGATGATATGATCTACACAGACAACAAAAAAGTTTCGGTCATCTATCATCAGAAAACCTTAATGACTTCGTTTCTACTATAATATACCGTTCAAGTCCACCGTCGACAACAAGTCCAGCCAGGTCCACCACCTGCAACAAGTCCCGCCAGATCCACAATCACAAAAAGTTCTCCGACGTCGTTAAGCTTTTCAGCGGTGACATGAGGATCTCTGACAACATCCCTACAACTTCCGTTCTCCGATACCGTTACAGTTTTGTCCAGTTTTTGATAGAAAAAAAAAGAAGCTTTGACTGATTTTGACCCCGTTCAAACGGTTTGTTTACCGGTCCGGTTCAGTTCTAACTGGTCGGTCTATACGGTTCTGTCCGGTTCATATTCTGCTATCAAATCGGGGTCAATCTGACCGGAATTCTTAAAAAGTCTGGTCTGATCACGGTCCGATCTGTCGAACCGGCCGGCTTGAAAACAATTTTGTTTAATGAAATTCGTCATTTGAAAAAAAGTTAATAGAAATTAAAAAGGTACCTTCTTTAATGAATAACTTTCACAACAACTCATCTTGTCATCTAATGCACCATTGGTTTGGTTATAGAAAAGAGTCAGGACTCAAAAGACACTAAATTTCAAAAAGTTGCCGATCATACATTCAATGAGAATAAGAAGCAAATTCCAACCTCTACACCCAAACCCCAAATATTCAACCTGTTTTCCACTAGTTTTCATGTTTTATAGTTTCTTCTAAAAGACAGTTTTTGTTGTATACACTTGGGAAAATTACTTGTGTAATGTTCAGTGAAAATAAAGGAATTCTGATTTTTATTTTGATGTTATGAATTTCTAAAAAATCAAAATAGCTTAGAATTTGTTAACTAGTTTAGGAGTAGATGTAAAATTGTAGTTAACAAAACAAAAAGAAATCTGGTAATTATAACTCATAAATCTTTTAATTTTATTACATGTTTTATCAGTATAAATTAATTTTAAAGATTAAATTCGCAGAAATGTAATGTACTTTTTAAGTTTATGTTTTTATCAATGTCCCATAACTCTAATACCTTTTTACATGTTCTAGAAGTAGCTTACAAATCAACCCTTCATTATAGATAACACTATTAAGGTAGCCATTTTTTATTGTGACGATTCAAAAATGATCGATTTTGTCAACATATAAAATATATAAATATGTATAAAAAAAATTAGAAAAGGTGTGAAGTAGGTTGAATTTTGAGTTTGGTATAGTTATTGAGTTTGCAAGTTGTATTTGGCTTCTAAATTGACTTCTAACATAGAAACAACTTGGTGATAAACCCACCTCACAAAGATAACAAACTCGGTTATCAACATTTTGGTTTTAAAATTAATAATTAGCTATTATCCAAAGTACGTTGTCCCTTTAGCTATTGGTCAAAATTAGCTATTCGGGTTACATATGGATTGTTGATACAATGTGATAAACAAAAAGAAAGTACATAATGAGCATTTTAATGACTTTTAATACTCTACCTTTTATTCGACCCATCAATCCATCATACTATACGGTTTTTGAATAATAGGTCTAAGATCTATATATGTGAAGTTTTATATTTGAATTTTGTTGTTATGGTCGATGTTTTATGATCATGTACGTTCAATGTATTCTTTCGTTGGTTAGCCTATACATGGTAAAAGTGTTAAAAGACATTTTTCTGTAACGTATACCAAAAATATTGAATTTCATGACTTTAAAGAAAACATGATATACCAAAATGACCATGTGGACGACATTGTGTTTATTTGTCTGTATTGACATATCAACTCCAAAAGTCAAGAAAATAGTCACATATTTTGTTCTATAAATGAAATTCGAAGTCCGATTTGAATACGGATAAATGATTTTTTTGGCTTTGTTAAACCAATTAAGAAATGACCTTTTTCTAGCCAAACTCTGTTGATGGTTGGAGTTTAAATCCTTGGATGTTTATTTTCAGTTTGTGCAATATGATTCCATATTATCATATAAGGCCACTGCCATGCACAAGAAAGTACACAAAGCAAAAAGTAATTAGGCGAAATGTATGCGTACCTTCAAAAGATTTTTTTTCTGTAAACCAAATTATTATTATTTTTACTTTTTAAATTAAAATATAATAAGTTCAATAACATGATATTGACCGTTTTTATAGTTGTTATTAACATAACTAAAAATAATTATAAATATTCGCCAACATATCTAAATAACTGTTGATCCCCTGTGATGTAAACCAATACGAGGGTGCTTGACATGGCTTACTTTGTTAATGCTTATTTTGCTTATGTACAAAAATCATAAGCTTAAAAAAAGTTGGCTTATGCTTAGCAACTTTTTTCCGAAAAGATCAAGCAATTTACATGTAAAGTTTCATGATCTCATAAAAGTCATTTGACCGCCTTTCACTTTATTTCTATGTCAAATGATTCCCTTTGTACCACATGACATTACATTAAAATCGTTCAAGTAACTAGTAAGCATAGCATGTGGCCTTCTATGAATTGAAAAATAACAAATATGAAATCTATGGTGGCGGCTCAACATTAAAGAACAATAAAAAAAAACCTACAAGAATTTGTGTTTGTAAATAAGTATAACTATAATAAATTAATAACTATATTGATATACGAGTAACAATATTTCATATATTCATATTATATGATATGATATAATGACATAAAATTTCCAAAATGACACAATGCGAAACAAACATAATCGCAGTTCCCTTTCATTTCTTCACAATATAAGAAAGATTGTAATGTTCACACCATCACACCAAACCATCACACCAAAGTTGTCACACCACCGCCACGACGCCACATCACAATCACAATTTAGTACACTAGTTCACAACCACCGCGTAACAATAACCCAAAAACTAAACCCCACAACACCCAAACACTAGGCCCAATATTAACCCAATACCCTTAAAAAACACAAATAAAAAACAACCCGACTAAGCAGTTCACACCACCACCACCACTCTAAGCACTAACGTGGGGAAAAGGAAGGATTACGTCATAATCAACGACTATTGTTGACGTTTGGGTTTGGGTCTAGTGGCCCTACCCCACCAGGGACACGGACACCGTTCTGGTTATTGTTATTGTTTGTGGTAACAATATTATAGTTGGTGATGAAATAACAAAAAGTTTGGGTTGCTCTGGTTACGAAACAAGTGAGGTCATCGGAAACTTCGCCGTACACTTGAGCTCTTATTTTTCCTCTTCTAATGGATGGAGCCATATTATGGGATTTTATCCAAGAGGGATTTTGATGAATTAAAAAGTAGTGAAAAATAGTTGGATTCAGCAAAAAGTGTGTGGTTTTTTGGTGGCGGGGTGTAACGATTTATATACAGTATGACAAAAATATAGTATGATGAGATAGTTATGGATAATGATAAATCGACCTAATTGGTGTGCTTAAAGATATGTCTAATAATAAAATGATGACATGTAAAAAAATCATGGGCAAGATTAGGAAATAAAATTAGTAGAATCCACATGTTAAATTTATAAGTTATATGTAATTCTTTACTCCTCTACTCTTTACTTTAAGGAAAATGATTAATCCTCTTAAATATTAGACTAAAAATCATCTTAAAACTATATAATTGTGACATGTGAATTTCAACAATTCTTTTTCCTAATCTCACGCTTTAATTTTTCACATGTCACCATTTTATGAATTAGGATGATTTTTAGGCTAATAAGTTAGAAGGATTAATCATTTCCTTTAATTTAAAGAGGAAATAACCATAAAAAATATATAAGAAATGATATGCTTCATTATTAACTAAAATGGTACTCATGCACTACAACGATGACAATTTATAATGTGCGAGATGCTGTAATGAAGATAATTACAAATCGAATATTTTTGAAAAAAATAACATTTTTACAACATTAGGATCAGTCAGGTGATGGGTCAATAAGTGTCGTTTTTAAAATAGTATTAATTGAGTTCGAACCAAATATAGATTTATCTTAAAGTTATAGTTTCATGTGCGTGTAAAAAACACTATTTTTGAATTTTTTTTTTTTTTCATGGGTAGACGGTTAAGATTTTTTTTTCCTTTTTTTTTTTTAACTTAAAAGATAATGATTATTTTGAATTAGATGTACTCGTCTTAACCGATATTTGTGATCATCTTAATAAGATGTTATCGATTCAAATACAAAACAAATCACATCTCTTGATCGTTATGTTACTTTGGAGGTCGTTGAACACTCCTCAAAAGCTAAAGATTAGTTAAAATAAATTTTATATGAGACAATTAGTATAAACAAATGAAGTATAAGTTAAAGACTGCAAGAGACTATCTAGTTTCTTGACCTCATTATTATTTTAGAAAACAAAAAGATGACAATGACTCAATAATGAGCGTGTTTTACTTTTCGAATATAAATAAAAAATAATTAAATAGGATCGAGATCGATTGATTTTGCTATGTCCTCCACGTATAATGGGTCAACAAAAGTAGTACAATTGCAATGACATCTTTACAAATAATTTTAATGTGCAAGAGCACCTTTTGCCATCAATTTAATTTTCAAATTTTCTAAGTTTCAACGTCAAAACAAATTTCAGTATGTAGTATTTTCATTATCCGTGTAGGAATTTCTAATAAAATGTTAGTTGTAAGATGTTTAGTAAAATGTATTTTAGTCTTTTAGTTATAATTTTATAAAAATAGAAAGAATTTTCAACTTAAAAAAACAGATGAAAATTTAGAATACGTGTTTAAAATAAAACAATGTTATTTTTATTTTTTTTTATATAAAAACATGTTCGATCTAATCTATCTGATGGAGTGGAGCGGGGGGCAGGAGTGACGAGAGGCAAAGGGCGGGGGTGGGGCGAGGTGTGAGTGGGACAAGAGGAAGATCGAGTTAATATAATTTGAGGTTTTTAAATTTTAAAATATAAAAAATAAAAAGTGATAAACAATATTTCTTGAAAAACATAGAATAAAAAATAAATAAATGTTTTTCTCGATTGGTGAAACACTTATAATTAGAATCAATTCAAATGTCTACGTGGACATTAATTTTACCACAAATATAATCGCCAAATGTCGAACAAACATCTAATGCATAAATCGAAAACCGGTGATGTCGAACATGAACTATCCGAATCAGTCGAAATCACCTGCTCATTCAGTCATTTGTATACTTATCATATAAATCTTACCTGTTTTTGAAAAAAAAGTCTTCTTATGTATTAACACTTAACATGATGAAGATGTATTTAACAATTTATATCAATTACTTATACCAAATATATTCCACGACCTTATAGAAATTGTGCCTCTAAGATATATAGGCGTGTGGACCATATCATGTTTATATGTTTTTGGGAGCACGTAGAAAGTGTCAATTTTAGATATATAGCACTTGAAGGCATCTGCAATGTTACATCAAAATTAGTTTGCATCATTTTTGGACCCAACTTGTTAGCTACTTCATATTGATTCTCCCAAAAAACCGAAGAAATTGTGAATGCCGCCTGGTGGAGTACTAGGAGATCTTTGCCCCGACTAACAAAAGAGATATAATTCTTTTTTGATTCAATTGTAGTGTATTCTTTCTTGTGGTATGAAAATAGGAATAGAAAGCATAAGGTTAGGTGCAGTGGGATGAGAGTATAGTTAATTTTCTTATAAAGAAAGTGTTAATAATCAAAAGGTTATGTATAATTTGACATCATTCTTATTTATATGTATGAATGAATGGTGATTTGAATTTGTATAGCTAGGCACATCAGCAATTAAGTTAACTACGAGTAATATGGACGTACGTACATTACACATAATCGAAGAAAGTTTAGTTTATGAAATTGTGATCTTATCTAAGACCTAAGATTTTTTTTATTTGGTCTATAATTAAAAATCCAAAAAAGATATGAAAAACGAAGAGATGTCCACAAGTGAATCTAAGACCTAAGATTTTTTTTATCTTGTCGATCTTCTCGTAGTAAACAAAGAGAATCCATATAGGTCACCACCTGATGAATAGAGGATTTTTTTTATTTTTTATTTTCCTTTTGTATCTAGTATCCACCAAACTTAATTAACGCTTTCAAATCTTACTTGATCAACTCAGATTCATTAGCTTGTTTCTAAATAAAAAGGTTGACAATTATATCACACATTAGGAAAAGTCTAGGTAATTTACATGTAAACTTTCAATAATTCTCTTGAAGTCATTTGATCATCAACTTAATTTGCAAATGTTGATTCACTCTGAACCGGCCGGCCAAATGACGATTAATTAACATTACATCCAAAGTAACAAGTAAGCAAATTAACTAAGCATGTGGCATTCTAAAATTAGAATTGAATGACCTAAAGTGATCATAAAGTCTATGATGGCGGCTCAACTTCAAAGAATACACAAAACAAAATTCATGAAATCTACAAGACTGTTTATATATATATATTAGGGGAGCCTTATTTTGAAAACTTTTTTTTTTTTTAAACTTTGAGAACTCTTAAATTATGTATTGAATCACATGTTTTTTTGTTTATTCACATGTCAAACGTTATAAAAAGACATGTTGTAAAAGAAAGTTTTTTCAAAACCTTATATATACCCATTTGTTAACATGTGAACGAAAACGTAAACACATTCATTCACAATTTCACAAAAGGGTATTTTCAAGGTTTTTTAAAAAAAGTTTCTTCGACAACATACTTTTTTATATCATTTCACATGTGAATAAACAAAAAAAATTTGTGAACAAATATATTATTTAGGAGTTCTCATTGTTCTTATAAAAAAATGGTTCTCAAAATAAAGAAAATATATATATATATATATATATATATATATATATATATAATAACATTCATATATAACTATATATATTCAAATAAACACAAAACAAACCTAGCTAGTAATATAAATTAAGGGTACATCATATGATATGAGAGTTAATACCCAAAAGTTCCAGAAGTACACAGACCAAAACACATATTCATCCCATTCCCATTTCAATTATTGTTTCTTCACAATTTTTTTTTTTTTTAGAAACAGCGAAGGGCTGGACCATGGGTATCCGGACTGAATATCGTGGGCCTACCCAATCCCCTCTTCCGCCCGCCCCACCCGGTAAATTCAACTCGTTCCGCTAAAAAAACCTGGTCAGCCACAACGCTCGAGATAGGATTTGAACTTGTGACCCTCGCTCCAACTTCCGGGTGTCCTACCACTGCTATATACTTTACAAATATATAAGCTTTTTACTATCTAAAACACGACACAGGGAAAAAAGGAATAGGGGTATATATCATAATCAGCAGCGACCATTGTTAACGTTCAGACGTGGGTCTAGTCCTCCTCTGCCCCCCACCACGGACGTACATCATTGTCATTGTTCGGTGTGGTTACGTTGTTGGTGATGAGATTGCCAAGAGTTTGGATTACTTTCGTTGCTAAATGACTTATATCACCGGGCAGTTGTGGCTCAATCAAATTGGAAGCCTAAAGCAAGATCTTATTAACGGGAGTAAGAAAACTATATATTGATATTCTAAATAAAATTCATATTTTCAATTTGATTAAATGCGAAGATTTTAACAAATTTTAAGCACTAGTTTGAAATGATAAACCATTCCTAATTGATAGATTTGATATTTCATTTAATCTTTTATGTGATGTTTAACAATATAAATATTTTCGCATAACTTAAGCTTTGAAAAACTTGTATCCATTGAAACAACTGTCACCTAGTTGATAAAATTTAAGTTATCTAATTCTCATTTTTACATAATCGTATACATAAATAGAAAAATATGAAGCCTTCGGACATTTGGGACTTAAAGCCCTTGCTTTACTTGCTTTACCCTTGAGCCACTGCTGTCACCGGGAGCTTCACTTAACACTTGAGCTCTCATCTCTCTTCTTCTGTTCGATGGAGCCATTTTGGATTTATCCAATGAGGGATTTTTAGATGAATTGGAGGAGTGAAAAATAAGATACAAAATGTATAGCGTTTTGTGGTGGGGCGTAAGTTGTGTAGAGCACTACATACATATGCCAAAAATATGATTTATTGAGATGGTTATCATTATTTCTCTATTTATATGAAAGAAATGAAAGAAGAAAGTAAAATAAAATTTATAAGAAATGATAAATTAAAGACACCTTGAAGGTAGTTACAAGAAAAGTATTACAAAATACAAATGAAAACAGTATTAAAATAAGAATATGGTGAGAACATTAAAAAAATACATTTTGATGGTTTAAAAGTCTATAAAACTGACATAGTACATAACAATTATCATTATTTAAGTGTTTAACAACACATTGATCTGTCAAAATCGAAAAAATCACGTTTTTTGTTGGATGATTTTGATGAATATGCATCCAAGATGGATGCACAAAACAAAAAACGTGATTTTTTCGTTTTTGACGGATCAATGTATTGTTAAAAACTTAAATAATGATAATTAGTTATGCACTATTTTAGTTTTATGGACTTTTTAATATATATATATAGTGCATAACTAATTATCATTATTTAAGTGTTTAACAATATCATTTTGATGCATTAAAAGTCAATAAAATTTACATAGTGCATAACTAATTATCATTATTTAAGTGTTTAACAACACATTGATCTGTCAAAATCGAAAAAATCACGTTTTTTATTGGATGCATCATTTAAATGAATATGCATCCAAGGCGGATGCACAAAATAAAAAACATAATTTTTTCGATTTTGACAAATATATAGGATCGATCTAACTTTACTTTACGTGTATTTTTAAGATTTTCCTTCAATTAATTAAAGAACAAAAAGCAGAAACAAATTATGGATCAAGTTATAAATACGAATATAACCTTATAAAACTGATCATCAATCAAAATGTAAATTTAACAAGCAGTAACAAGATCAAAGTCTATTTATCAATTTGTTGACATTTTTATGAAAGGAGTGTGATATACCTACATCAACTTTTAACCATCTACAACAATCTCATATATTTTACAGCACAGTGTACAACTGTTTAATGCATGGATTGTTGTGGATGGTTAAATTTAGTTGTAGATATATCACTTCCTTTTATGAAAAGCATCCTATATAATACCACGTCATCACTCAACAATGTGGTCTTCTAATAAATGCAATAAATAAACAAACATGAACGCAAATTTATATTTTTTCGACTATTACGTAAATCATTCAATCAAATATAAACAAACATGAACAAGACTCCTCGTGTTTAACCGGTTTGTTTAGAGTACTATATAAAATCTCGAACATTAACTTTGACGACAGTAATATATATATTTGTATGATACAAAGCTTTTAAAGGACAAGAGACACATACATATACTCCCTGCACCATATGTTCCTGCACCATATATATGTACCTTCAATATGGCTATACCTTTTGCCATCATCATTTACAATTTCTAAGTTTGGAAAAAACAATGAATAATAATATATATTCAAGTCCAAGTCCAAGCGAAACTATTGATTAAACTTTTCATGAGGTCAAAGTACAAATAACAAATGGCTTGTCATCCCTTCTTCCCTTTTTGGCTTTTTCTTTTTACGCATGATTATATTACTACAGCACGCTTTGATTAACTTTTTACGGAATTAATTATACTTGTATTCGTATATATAACAATTCACATTCCCTTTAGCTACAGTACCATGATGTCACCATGCTGACATCAGCTATTTTGTCTTTTTCATAAAAAATTTTTCATAATTTTTTTTTTATGATTATATATTTTTAGAGTTTCTTATTTTTACCCCTTAATTTTTTATTTTTTTTATTTTAGTATAACATTTTTATACAAACTTAAGTAACAAAGTTTTTAATTTTTATCAATTGACTTTTGGGTTTTTAACTTTATTTATCAAATCTTTATTTTTTACTTACCATCGAACTCTCGGTTTTTTCTACTTTACCTATACATTACTTTCTACTTCTTATAGTAAACTTTAAGTATCCAAACTTTTGGGTAATACTATATGTATGTTTATATGATGCGGCAGTGATATATCTCCCGTAAGAACGTCCGGGTTAAAATTCTTGTTACTACTAATCAAAAGGAAATTTCAAGGTTTTCATTGATACAATGAGATAGTATTATATATATAGTATGGGGGTGTTTGGCCTAGCTTTTTTGAGGAAACTTTTAGCTTTTTTGCTTATCTTGAGGGAAAAAAAGTCATTTAAGTGTTTGTGTGGCTTTTGAGCTTATGCTTTTTAGCTTTTATAAGCCACTTTTTGATAAGCTAAAAATCAAAGTTTTTTTGCTTTTTTTCCTATTTTCTTTTCTTTTTCCTTTCAAAAATCAAAAGTTAATCTAAACACTACATAAAAACTTATAAACTTAAAGAAAAAAAGCCAAAAGGCACTTATATTTTATAAGCATAAGCCGAAAAATATAAGCTAGGCCAAACACCCCCTATATACACCAAATACTTTTATAGTCGAACTAACCAATTTTAAACATCATACTACATTAAGCACAGATCATTAAACATCATACTACATTGATCCCCTGAACTTATATTACAAGAGGCATAACCCCCCCCCCCCCCCCCCCACACACACACACACACACATATATATTTATATATATATATATATATATATATATATTTGCGATCTTTATATATATTTCAATGGATATGTAACACTTATTTTGATGAAGATGTGTTATAAACTAATGTTCCGACCAAATGTGAATTCCAAAACATTAAAGTTGAAACCTGAAATAGTCGTGTGTGTGGACCATCCATTTTAGTTTATTTTCGGGTCACGTACGAGTTGTCAATTTCATATAGATCCTTAGTATCTAATAAGCGAAGAATATATACAAAGGGCCGTCATCTAATCTAATTGAATATTATCATTCCCAGATTTTTTGTAACCTAGATCTAGATCATCTATCTTCTGAATTAAGTAATAATGTACGTAATTCGAAAATTTTCATTGCATATATTTGCTCGTCTCGAAATTTCATTACAAATATAGCCACTATCGGGTTTGAATGTTTTTGCCATCTCTAAACACACATCTTTCACCATCAATCATTCATTAAACATACTTCATATTTAAAAATGTACGTTATGAAGAACGATACATAATTACAAAGTGATTTCGCAATATTGTACGTGTGATATAATTTGTTCGTTCAATTAGTGATGTTCAACGAGCAACTAATCAAAATACTGTTTTTCTCTTTTAAAATTGAAAAGTAGTGACATTCTCCCATCATATGATAAAGTTATATATTATTTAAAATTAAATAGTATTTGGCTTTTTATCTAATTAACGAAATATCGATAAAATTAGATTAATTAATGAAGTCCAAACATTTTTGCCTAGTCAAATAATAGAGTTTACATTAAAAGGGAAAGAGAATTGTGATATCATTTTTAATTTATCTGTATATTATCCGGATTAATAAGCTAATTATATATATTCAAAATAAGAGGTATAGTATACCGAGAGTATGAATATGGTTGAACTATCTCATAGTTCTTAGACATCGACGTAACTTATAAATATTAAAAACTTTTATTAATAAGTCCGGGTTGAACCCGGGTTAATTAGCTAGTTAAATAATATTTGGCTTTTTATCTAATTAACGAAATATCGATAAAGTTAGATTAATTAATGAAATCCAAACATTTTTGCCTAGTCAAATAATAGAGTTTACATTAAAAGGGAAAGAGATTTGTGATATCAAAATTATTTATATCATAATTGTTGTTTCAAAAACATAAGATGAAATTTGGTCACCGACAAAAGTTTGAATAATTACACAAGCAAAACAAACATATAGCCAATTTCCAAATCCCAATCATTTCTTCACAATTATATGCTACTAAGTACTAACATAGGCTACATATTGAAACAAAAAACAAAGGGAAAAGGATTATTGATGACATCATCAACGACCACCGTTAACGCCGACCACCAAGGACACTATTATTGTTATTAATGTTGTTATAGTTCGTTGTCACGTTGTTGGTAGTGAAACCAAGAAGAGTTTGGGCCGCTTTGGTTGCGAAAGATATATGAAACCATCGCAAAGTTCACCATACAAATGAGTTTTGATCATTCCTCTTTTGATGGATGGGGCATTTGGGACTACCGAATTGATTGGAATTTGATAATAATTGAATTGATCAATAGAAGTTGCAATGTGTTGTTACAGGAATTATAGTTTGTGCCTTGTGGTGAGGTATAACGGTTTTATAGGTCAAGTTGTAGTGTTATACGGATGAAAGTACAAGAAATTTTATGCAATTAATTGTTTGTTATTATTAGCATTGGATTATATAGTTTTTGTATTTTTGAGTTAATAGAAATGTAGAAAGTAACATACTCTGTAACGCGTTTCTTTAATTTTATAAGGCAATTTTCTTCATAGTTGCTCGTTTTCTTATAAAAATAATGCAAAAATACACGTGAGCATGAATCGTTGATTTTTTGAGCTTGGAAGTTGAAACTATCGTTTGGGTTCCTACTTTATATATTCGATCATTCATTAGAGGGCTTAGCTAAAAAAGATTTTAAACAAACAGAAGTTTCTTTTGATTTATTTTTCAGTTTAAAATAATATATTAGTTGATTTAGCTCATTTTACATTAATAACATATATATATATATATATATATACATATATATAAAGGTTCCAATGAAAACCATTTGAATTGGAAAAACCATGAGAACTTTTTAATTATAACTTGGTGTTCATATGTGAATAGTCTATGTAAACAAATTCATGCACATATGAACATGTCAAGTTATAACTAATATTACATATGTTTATATATGAATGGTTATCAAATGAACCTTACCCTATATTATATATCCATAAAAATCATAAGCCTAAACATTTATTAAATATACAAAAAATATTTTAAAAATAATGTGTGAAAGTTTTTTCACCAAAATTGGTGTGTTACAATTTCACACTCATTTTTCTCATATATATAACAAACGATCTAGCTAGAAGTGCCAGTTGCAGGCCGGCTCCAACTATAAGGAACAGGCTAAGAGCTAATGTTGTTAAACATATCATGTATTCATGTGTAAATACTAAATACTCGTAACAAATATTAGCTTAAACAATAGAGGCACAGAGAAAAAAATCTTTGGAGAGCATCATATTTAGTGTAATTTTCTTGGATCCTATAAGTGATTATTTCACGACGACCAACATCAAGCATCGACACTAATATATTGTCCCACTCCCGGCAATATGTGAGTGAAAGCAAACTTTGATGTACTATAGATAAATGCAATATAGTATTCATACTTTTTCGATCTGTAGGCAATTTTGGGCCACCGGTACCTTTTTCAATTACGGTCCACCAACCTTCATTATCATTATTAATTAATGAGTTAAAATGAAAAACAAGAATTTGATAGTGAATGAGTTAATGTCTACTTAGAGAAGATTAATGATACTATTATTATGATTAGGAATTTAGGATATAAGTTAAGAAGTAGATACATGAGATGTTGACAATGATGGTAAAACGTGAGATTTACAATAAAGGACTCGATAACTAGAAAAATGAAAGTAAAACAAGATGCCGTGAACTCAAAAAACAACTCAAAAATATATAAAGTCTATTATTATAGTCGTAGTAATTAAAGGTTTCTCTTTCTCTTGGCACTTATAGCTAATTAGCCCTGTAAACTTCATGTAATTATTTTGTTGGCTCCTCGATAGTTTATAATGAATCATAAGATAATTATTGATCTAAAATATATATATATATATATAACTTCGATTAGTTATCAGTCAAAAAATTGAACCCATCATTGATCAAAGCTAGTAGACCCATTCTCTTATATATGCATATCGAACCGCATCAAGTCATTTCCAACAAATAGAGCATTAAATCTTGAGAAGTATGTCCATTTTAAAGATTAAATCTTGATTAAGAAATATCGCAAATCTCGCTAAACATATTCACGCCATTTTGGCAAATATATTTAAAGGGAAGTGATATTCGTACAATTTCTTTTGATGAATGTAACATAATTGTGTTTTATTAGCTTGTACAGTCAGCTATACAATACGTACATTGTGGTACATTAATCAAAGATAGTGGTACGGATATCACTTACCATTTTTAAAAGTACATCATTTTAATAATTATATTTTCCATATACACTTTTTTGGCTAGAATCTCTAAAAACGATCGTGTTTAAATGATTGTCTAGTGTCAGATATATATATAAAAGATGGTTTCGTAACCTACCGGCACGATTCGACATGGCTTGGCCTGACCCGGCCTGATGCCCAACTCCAATTCTCCGCCTTACGAAGTAAATTGACATTTTCTCATCAATTATATATGAAGTCAAACACACTTGGCTCTGAATTTGGATCCGTCACTATACACAAGTTAAACCCTTTCCCACCAACATCAGTACATCACTCAGAATGATAACAAAACATTTATATTTATATATTTATCTTATATTTATATGCAAATATATAATAATAAAATCCATATCGAAAATCAAAATTTATAAAAAAAGAAAAAAAAACTTTACAAGTTATTATCTACACAATAAAGGCAGTAGCCGCCTTTTATAATCAGAATAATCATACAAATAAAGAAATAGAAATTATATATGTATAAAAAACATATTTAACCGTACTGAACCGGAATCGATATACCGAATTAGTACCAAATTAAGTACCAAATACCGAAACGAATAACTACTGGCCGGACCGGTACTTATACATGTACCGAACCGAATTTCAGTTCAGATTGGATCAATTAAGCAGCAAATGAAAAAACATCGTCGTCATCTGGCTGAATCGGAAATTCTGCCGTCTTCAGAAGAAATTAAGCCGGAATCAGGAATGAAAGGTGAGGTGTTACAGCTGAAATTTCCGTCTTTTTGAGCTCGTTTCTTATTCTTTTTCAGAATCATGTTTGTAGCGACAGAAGCAACCGAAACCGCGGAATTAACGATTTGGCTGAAGATTTTGCGTTTGATTTGGCCTCGTCGCGGACGAATTGTTGTTTTTTTCATGAAATGATTATTAGTGTATAATGGTGATGTAGATTTCATTATTATTATTTTTTTTTACAATTGAGAGAGAATTGAATTTGAAATGAGAGAGAATTTCAATTTGTGTGTGTGTGTTTTACTTAGCTGAGAAGAGAGACTGGAGTGGTGTATTTATACACGATTTGAGTGTGTTTGTGTTTATGTGTGGGTGAACTCGGTTAGAACTCAGTAGATTGGCGACCACGTTTGGCCTAGTTTAGTAATGTATCCATTTATTTTCATTTTTGTTAACAATCAAATATAGCTAGATTCACATATGTCACGGATTTGACATAAAATTTATAAATCTGGGACGTAAAACCTTTACGAGTACTTAGGATGATAACAACTTTTAGAATTGTTGATGATAACATACATAAAAAAAATGTATATTTTAAATATTAAAAGTTCTATCCCGAAATTTAATAAACAAAATGACAACATTTTCTTAATGCAAAATAGAGACAACTTGAAGAGAAAAGTTATTAACAAAACCCTTTTTACAATAACTAGCACGGTGGTCGTGGTCGTGGCGGTGACGGTGTGATGGTTGGACGACTGTTAGTGGTGGAGCGGCGGTGAGTTGTGTATATAATTGATGTAAAAAGTTAATTGACATATTTTAAATGATAAAGGACTGACAGTGTAATTTAATCATTAATGTTAAAAGGATAGTGTATATGAAAGTATTTTAAGGAGTGTTAAGTGAAAATATTACATATTTTCAACATTACCAAAAATAAAAATGACTATTTTTTTATAGTATAATATAAATATGTTAGCTTTTTATTTTTGAAAGACGGGGCTGATAAATAGCTAAGATCTTTAACTTTGGTGCGCCCATGTGAAGTTTGAATTTCGGCATCGCTCTAAAGAATTTGCTTTTTCATTTATAGATAGATATAACGTTGTTAAAGCTCTCACCACATCATGTACCAAATTAAATTTGAAATCTTAACCTTTTAAGAAAAATGAAAAATCTCTAACCATTAAAATATCACCCAAATAACAACAATAATATGTTAGCTGCAGTCACAATCAATGCTACCCAAGTATGGTTGTTTTGTTAAATCTTTAATTATAAAATAGTTAAAACAGATGATCTATAAAAGTAAAGAACAAATGTATTGTTTATGCAGCTACCATATATAGATGTTCTCAAGAGCATATAAGGCTATAAGCTATCCCCAACATTTATTAATTTACTTGATGCATTGAGGTGTCTCCAAGATAGAATATTAGAATTGTTTCAGGTTTTAACTTGTCTAATTTTAAGGTTTAGTTTTCGTGTGAGTATATGTAATTATGTATTTCGTTTTTAACCTCATATATAATCATGAAGCAATGGTACCGTTTTGATTACCACTTGAATTGTTAAATTAATAGATTTATGAGAATTTTTTTTTAACATGTGTGTTCATTTTAATAAAACATTCTACTTACATCAAGATTTATAATCAAAACTAACTAATTAATCCGGATGACTATTCTGACATGATTAAAAAAATATAAATAAAACTTTTATCTTAAATTACACTTTAGCCAACTACAACCTTTGTGTCTCACATTTTTATGCTTGAACTATTATCTAAACAAGTAATAAATTATCAAAGCATGTTGACAACTCTTAAGATTTATATTAGTAAAAGTCATCCCACATGGATGTTGACTCGTAAATATATGCCTTAAGTTAGACCAGTAGAAAAAAACTCCACATATACTTAACTTCAAATCCCACAACATTAAATACATCTAATAATTCAAACAGTGAGATCAGATCGTCAGGATTGCAAAACAAGATTCTTTTGAAGCAACTTTGAATGATGAGCGAATCACATCATTATCATTGGTGGTTTGTCATCCTGAACTTTGCTCCATTGCTCTGGCACACAACATCCTTCTAAGTGGCATTGTATATCTATTTCTGAAAAAGTTGATTAGTAAATTATATATAAAAAGTTGATTATTACATGTTTGTACTCATATAATATTATAGGACTATTTCTTTCAAAATTAGATGATTAATTAGCAAAAAGAGCCTTCATTTGAAAGGGAGCTATAAGGGAAGGGAAATCACATATTAGCCATCTACAACAACTATATATATTTTACAACACAGTGTGCAACTGTACAATGCATATATTGGTGAGAATGACTAAAAAGAGTTGTAGAAATATCATTTCCCATACATTATATGCCACCATCAATTAAACTATCATTTAATTTATTCAAATTAATAACCTTTTAACTTTGAGACATTAATAAATTTTCCCTAAAATATACATCTTTTACCTTTCAATCTTTCATGGCTGATTAACAGCTATAATCCCTGAAATAAGTGTTGAAATGTCATTAATTTTGGACGTACTTCATATAAGTTCATCCTTTGTTTCAAATTGTTTACGTATGTTGTGAAGAAAAAAGAGTTGGACAAAAGGAATAAAAAATTACTGTCATCATGGAAACAAAATATAGAATCCCATAATTTGTATGCAATTGGTTCACCAAAATTAAATGACTAATTGTTTTCCTTAAAAACAAAATTTGAAAAAAAAAAAAATCTTTTTGAAAAAAAAAAAAATCCCTAACTGCAAAGAAAAAGAAAAAACCCCTAAATTGAAACGAAAATAGATTTGGCTTAAACATAATATCTAATAATCAATATGCCCATGGATGGAGATGAAAAAGGTTGAGGAAAAAAAAGAAGAAATAAGAATTAAGAATAAGATAGGAAATCAGAAAGAAAGAATAAGAAAGAAAAAAGGTAGGTGAAAAAACAATGGTTTTTTTTTTTTTTTTGAAACACAGGTGCCACGTCGCAAAATTGTAAAGATTTCTTTTTTTGAGATCATGTTTTATTAGGAAAAAAGATTTTTAAATTTTGTTCTTCAAATAAACATAAAACTTAAAGTTGACTATAAGGAAATAAATTAAAGAAAATGCTAACTACCGTATTAGGAGCTATTGTTAACATGCATAGAAAAATTAAATCTTCTAAATAAAAAATTCAGTCCCTTGAAATTTTAATAAAATATATTAACGTGCATAGAAAAATTAAGTTTTTCAAAAAAAAAAAACTCACACTCTTGAATTTTTTTTAATAAAAATATATTACTTTAAACACGTTGAATGACGCGCGCGGTCTATAACAAAACCAATAAACAACATCTATGTGTTTAAAATTTAGAGTAAATAACACTTTTCGTCTCTGAAGCTGACACGTTTTTCACTTTTCGTTTCTTAAGTGAAAAAATTACAATTTTGACCTTAAAGTTGGCCGATTTTTTCAATCATCGTCACTCGCCAAACGTCGTTAAGTTTCAGCCGTTAAGTCGGACACGTGGAACACACGTGAGGGACTGAAACTGCAAAAAATGACAAGTTTAGGGACGAAAACTGAAATTTACTTTTCTGTTGTCATCATCTTCTTCCGGCTAACTTTCGTCGGAAAATTCGCCGAAAAACTTAAAATGCCGATATCTCACTCGTTTCTTCGAATTAGACCACAAAACCACCACCAAACTTCTCAAATATAATTTCCGCACGAATCCTATAACCGAAACGAGATCCAATGAATTGGTTGCCACACCCGAATTCTTTGTACCTCAATCTACTAATCTAACTATTGTAACAACTTAATAACTTTAACGATTGACCAATAAACTATATCGAAAACCTTACGATGAAACTAATATCTAACTAAATTGCCAAAATTGAAAGGTAACGAATCGCTATGAAACTTAACACAATACTAGATGAATCAATTGTAAACTTGTAACAACTTTTAGAATGAGATTTCGACGTAAGGATTTCACGAACAATGGATTTAAAGTTTCTATAAAAAATATAGAACAAGATCTATAATCAACCAAATGACGAAGTGTAAATTGCTTTTAACTTTTATTACATAAACTAAGAATCAGGTGACGATGATCAGAATTTTTTATCTGAAATATTTGAGTTGCAGGGGCTTGTCAGGCCTCCTGGTCCTTTCGTCCCTCTTTGCTTCCTCTTTATATATTTCTAATTTTTCGATCTTTTGTCTTTGCCTCATTGACAAAAATCGAACGCACATGAATGTCTCTCCCCATTTTGTACTTTTCTTTTTGGTGCAGAGCTTATGGAATAATAAATGAGACACACCATTGGTGTCTTAGTGAGGAGCACGTACACCTAATCCAAGACTTATTTGCAAAAACAGAAATATTGCATTCTTGGAACAAGCTAAATCGTACAGAAATATTGCTCAAAATCCATGTTATGGGTATTTTGAGTTTTCCGGAAAGTGTTGAATTTGAAATCTTTTGGTTAGAATTCGTGTGGAAATTAATTTTGTGAAGTTTGGTGGTGGTTTTGTGGTCTAATTCAAAGAAACGAGTGAGATATTGGCATTTTATGTTTTCCGGCGAATTTTCCGGCAAAAGTTAGCCGGAGAGGATGAAGATGATGACAACAGAAAAGTAAATTTCAGTTTTCGTTCATGAACTTGTCATTTTTTGCAGTTTCAGTCCCTCACGTGTGTTGCACATATCTGACTTAACGACTGAAACTTAACGACGTTTGGCGAGGGACGATGATTGAAAAAATCTGCCAACTGTAAGGTCAAAATTATAATTTTTTTACTTAAGGGACGAAAAGTGAAAAACGTGTCAACTTCAAGGACGAAAATTATAATTTACTCTAAAATTTATTATACTTCAATATTGATATCTCAAAATATGTTATATATAATGATGTTAAAAAGGAATCATACCATTTCTTTGATTTTCATATCCATCAAACAAACACTTCTAAATTTACAATAGAAGTAAACAAATTAGACAACCAAATGGGCAGTATTAAGTGGGTGCGTTGAAAATCAAAACTTGCAATGCGTCCGGTATTGAGACGTGCCACATTGGCCTGTTCTTGGTGTTAATTGAGAAAAATCTAAAATACTAGTACTAGTTTTTGTCGTAGCGACTTTTTTTTACTGAAAACCGATAAAATATGATATAACTATCTCACTTAGCCCTATTTTTATTACTAATATAAGTCATCAATATTTTCTTTTTTTCAAGTTAAAGGATTGATGTATCTATATATCCCTCATTATTCAAAATATCTATCACTTAAATATATACTTGATCTACCAAAATTATTTCAATTCTTAAAATAATTAAAATACTTTTTTCAAATCAATAACATACATTATTCAGCTACGGCACCACTCACATTTACTGACTTCCATAACCGCTAGTCCGTCATATCGTGTGGGGATGAGTTTACTCTATGATTTACAAAACATGCATGGTTTAGCTTTTGCTTAGATGTTAAGCTAATAATTAACGGAGTTATAACTAGATTACGGTTGACGGCCGGCTTGACGTTGGTTATGACGTCATTCAGTGAGTCACGTGGTTACGGCTACCTCTTAAAGGCCGGCATAGAAAACTTCCAAATATACGTACACACCTAACTATTTTATCTTCATTAATTAAACACGTTACCTTTCCACTTTGCCAGTCGCATAGCTATTGTTCTTTATAAAATATTTTTATATATTTATGTGAATATATTCTTGAGTGATTCACAGATTCGCTAAAAATACTGAACTATTTGTGTAGGGTTCAATGCGAAAGACTACGACTATGACTACTCTATGAGATTATACCATGGTTTGTAATTTGCGCGATACATACATTTTATTAAATTAGCTAGAACTCGTAACTTAATTTCTGGCCGATTTTATTCTCAAATACGCTTATTAAAAATGACTCGTGTTTTTTCCCCGTTAATCTACCACTAAGTAAAATTCGAAATTAAAGGAAAACGGCCTTTCGCGAGGACATTGACGCCCAATAGTATATATGATCGACTTTTGAAGTAAATAACAATTTATTTCCGGTTTAGCGATTTTAAACGAACACACCGTGTCGTAAATAATACATGTCTGTTGATGTAGTTTTTCCAGCTTGTAGTGGCTTTATGATTCACACTATGGTTATCTGAGTAGCATATACATAAAAAAATGTCGTCTCTGAGGATTTATGGACCTTGGCCGAGGGGGAAAAAAAAGTCCGGAGGATAGAGCAACAATTATAATTATATTAAATAAAATACTGAATAATATCAAACTTTTATGACATTAAATCTAAAAATAAGTCCGTTCATAATACTAAATAATATCCTAAGTTTGATAATTTGAATTCCAAAGATATGACTGTGCTGCTTATTACCTTTTAGACTTTTGTGAACTGTGAAAATGGTAATTGATTGCAGATTCCAAGACTTTAGCATATAACACAGCACAACAGCAGAGGTTTAGGTTTTTTTTAATAGGCGTAACATTATTTTTTTTAACCATAAAAGATTTGTGAGTAAACTTTTTTTTTTTTTTTGAAATAAGTCTGTTCATTATTTTTTTTTTTAACCATAAAAAAAAAAACAATAGTCTTGAAATTTCGTCATCTTTCATTAAAGATGCGATTCGATATACTTTTAATGACTTTCTAAATTTTGTTTTTTTTCATCACGTTTATCCTACACATGTGTAAGTACAACCTACACATATGTAGGAAAGACCTGAAACTGGTGAGTTGTATAACTTGTCCATGGGTAAGTACAACCTGCCTATAAGTAAGTACAACCTACACATGGGTAAGTTACTTATAAAGTTCATAATGAGGACGCATTGTAAAACCCTAAATACTAAACCCTAAAGCTTAATTTTTAATCCGAGGGGGAAGCTACATTCTAAAAACCCAGGAAAATCTAAACCCTAAAAACCTAAAACGGATGAGGGTTCTCACTCTAGGGTTTAGGGTTTGAAGGTCGAGGGTTAGCCTCGGCTAACCCTCGACCATCAAACCCTAAACCCTAAAGCTTAATTGCTAATCCGAGGGGGAAGCTACATTCTAAAAACCCCGGAAAATCTAAAACCTAAATGCTAAACCCTAAAAACCTAAAAAGGATGAGGGTTTCCGTTCTAGGGTTTAGGGTTTGAAGCCCGAGGGTTAGCCCGGCTAACCATCGACCTTCAAATCCTAAACCCTAGAGTGGGATGTGTTAGGGGTAAGTACAACTTGCCCATGGGTAAGTACAACTTACACATGTGTAAGATGAACGTGGTGAAAAAAAAATGAAATTTAAAAAGTCGTCATAAGTATATCGAATCGCATTTCTAATGAAAGATGACGAAATTCTAAGACTACCCATGCTTTTCTTTTCGTCTAACGATTTACGGTTTGTGAGATAAAAGTTTTTTAGTGAATTAGATAGATCTTTATTAAAGTAAGAGAGAGAAAAAAAAGGAACTGACGAAAATACCCCTCTAATGTTGAGAGGGGTTTTTATTTTTAATCTTGTCCATCCATTTTCTTTGATCAAAGGGTGTAGAGGAGTTCTTGGATTCTTTTTTTTAAGAGTTCTCAAATAACTAATCCTCTATAGATATATACATAAAAAAAAAGTGAAAAAATCAAACCCCTAAAAAAACGGATCTCGACCGGTCATCCACCTCGGCCTATGTCTAAGCCGCCGCCTCTATAAGTTACAAACAACGTATTCTCAATGCATGAATATATGTAACTCTATATGATCTTAATTAATTCATTCTTGATCTTTAAAACTAGATTACATATATATATGGTAACAGACTTGCACTATTGAATGTATATGCACGGTAATTTGTTGCTTAATTATGTCAAAACTAACTATAAATCTATAATTACCTGATCATCCGATGTTGGCTTTTCACAATCTCTATCGTAGATTCATTAAATTAATACTTGTTTACTTAAATTTAGAATATCCTGATTGAAAATAATGCTTAAACAATCTGGTCCCATGTGTTATCGCTATCTTTTATTAATTAATTTAAAACAAAAACAACCATATATATATATCAAATAATGTATGTATTTCCTAAAACACGCGGCTTCTATATGTATACACATCAAAATATAAATTTTATCTATCAAACCACGCGTTTTAAATTTCCTCACAATGATATATGTCTGGTTAATGATGATTCACATTTAAAATTTCTTGGTACCCTATATCAATTAGTATCAAACTATATTAAAAAAAAAATGTACATATATAGATGTACTCTAAAAGGTAGCGTGGATATAAGGAGTAGTGTCGTTGAACCCTTCGCTTTTCGGATAGACACTAGAGGAGTACCAAATTGTTAAATGCAAAGAATATGTCCTAATTAAATACAAAGAGTGTTATTGAATATTCTCTATAAAAAAATATTGTTAGATGCCAAAATGAATATGAATCACCTAATCAACGGAAGGACAAAAGTCAAACTAACAGTAGTCCAAACCCATCTCGTCAAGCCACTTCTTTGCTCGTCAAGGATGGCACCACCTCTACCTCATTTCCGTCATTGGAGATCTCGTTAATTGGGAAATTAATTAAGAGGTAAGACTAGAGGGGTGGGTCCGTGGCGGTATGTGGAACCAACAACTTAATCAGTTATTATTTTTTTTTTTTTAAGTAGTTTTTATTTACTTTATTGTGTTATTTAATACTCGTATTTGAGTAAGAAGTGAAAGAAATATCAAGATTAGTAGGGAGTTTTTTTGACTAGTCTTGAGAAAGATGTGACAATGGTGAAAGAAATCAAAAAATTATCAACTATCAAGATTAGAAAAGAAAGTTTAGACCAGATTCAAAATGGGTAAAGAAAGATAGATGGTAAAAGTTGTAAAGTCAAATGGGTACGTTAATGGAACATTGTTAAGTGTTAACTTTGTATCTGTAACTTTTATATAGTAGCACTTTTTAAATACATGATATTAAAGTGACGTTGAAAAAAAATAAAATAGTTTTGTATAATTAATGGATGTGTATTTTATAATTCATAATTAAGTTCGTGAATTTTGTTCATGCACACGACGGCACTAGCGGGCCTATGGTCTTCTAATCCATCTCACAAGCTTTACACGCTTTAAAAAAGATTTTATTATACTTGAAACAAATTAAAAGGTATTTGATGATGTCTATACACACAATTATAAAATTTTTAAAGAAGAATACATATGATAATGTTTTATAATGTGATAGAGAGTCATTGACAATGATTGTAATTTGTAAGACTAAATTAATTATTTGTTTCGATTGCACACATTAGTTATTGTAGTTTGAATATTCATGACAAGAATGGGGAATTTTCCAATGACGGATTATTTAATATTTAATGCCTTTATTTAATTGCATACCCACATTTATGCATGTCTGTGTGTGTGTAATTGTTTAATTATGGGCATGTGTATTAACACTAATCACTACTGAACTCAAAACTTATAAATCAAAATATGGAAATCAAGTCCGGATATATATTGACTTATTGAGTATAAAATTAATAAAATTACACTACTGGAAAATACTATCGATCTCCAGTGTGTTAACGTGGATAAATGCTTACAAAGTACGAGTAATTAATTATTAAACTTGTAAGTTCAATTTACAAACTTAACCTAACCTAACAATAAGTCACACGAATAACACATGAAATCTCTAACTTTGAAATGCTATATCTTCTTATTGAAACATCCAATCAAAGATCCCTCTAGTCAGATTGTAGATCTATGTATGTGTCTTGAACTCACGTACACTTAAAATTTTGTAGTGATCCAACCGGTTAACTAACCTAGCTAAAACATGAATTCTCTCATGGCTGCACACACATATTAATTGCCCAAAACACTCTTTGTTAATCCAAGCTTATTCGGTTTTACATTGGATTGATCAATTCGCCCTCTCCCCCTTTATATAGAAAAAGGGAAAATCCTACGAACAATGCATCCGATGCCTACCTAGACGCTAACTCTATTAAACTGGCCGTCTTTATACTTATTGCTTTAGACTCCAATTTACAACTCAGCTTATACATAGCACTAATCTAGTCCAACACTGTATTGTTTAGTTAAAGATGAAAAGGAGAAGAGAGGAGAGGAAAGATTCCTAATCACCTCAAAAATGAGGAGAAAACTTTTGAAACAAAAAACAACTACATTTCCCTCTTTTATCCTCTCCACTTCTTTCCTTTCCACACATAAAAATATCTTAAGAATGCATTTTATAATTTTATCCTTTCCTTTCTTTTCCACTTTTAGATAAACTAAACAATACAATGTAATACAAATTGCATAATTCTAAATCTACATGATTAATAATTAGCTAATAATGTTTTACAGAAACATTGAAAGTCCGATTTTGTTAAAGCATAAAAAGAGTTGGTGTTCTAGTCGTTGTAAAACTAAAAACGTGGATGCAAAATCCTAGATGTTCCGGTTTGTAATTATCGTTCTATATATAGCTCCTCGCTAGCTAGCTTAGTTAATAAAAATGTTGTTTAGAAAGTAAAAAAATAAAGTAAATAAAAGAGTTGATATGTACACGATACAATAGTAGTTAGTGGTCGTTTATGACAATCTTACGATTTACTATGTAATTACATATGTTCATTATTGTATGACACTTTTAAACATGCCTTTTCTTTTTGTTGGTTCAAACCAATTTTATTACTTATTTAATCGTTAAGGACTGATCAAGGTACCAAAAAACTAGTAAATAATAATAATAATATTAATGGAAGTGATCTTTTATAATAATAATAATAATAATAATAATAATAATAATAATAATAATAATAATAATAATAATAATAATAATAATAATAATAATAAAGTCCAAAGAATTTCATAGTAAATATTCTGAAAGATTTCAAGTCTAACAAGAAATTGATTCAACTATCGGTTACTCATTTTTGTCGACAAAAATGAGTCATATAGTCACCGGTCAAAAGTATCTTGTCTTTTCGCAACATTTTTATTTTTATTAATATTTATTATGTTATAATAAACTAATATATTACTAGCTGGTTTCAATTCATAACCCAGAGAATTATCAAAGTTGACTTTATAGTAAACAATCCGATAATGCACGTATTATTACTTCTGGTAAATATGTCGTACCGCAGATTTTTTTGTAATTGTTGGCCATTTAGAAAAAAGTTTTTTAAGAAGTTTTCTCCTATAATTTTACTAAAATTTTGGGCTAAAGCGCTAACACAAGTAAAAGGTTTTTAATTGAGTTCATAGTTCGGATTTTAAGGGTTAAAGGATATATATTTGACGCAGATGGAAATCTAAGATAAACAATCGGATCTGTTGATTCAAAAGAATATTAGAAACAATTCTTCTAATATTCGTTGATTCAATAGAATACTAAAATTTAGGGTTAAATCAAACTATCACACAATGATAGAGAGAAAATTACTTTTATAAAATCATCAAAACTGATCTAGTTCTAGGTTTACGTGAACATAAATAATGCAACAAAATTCGAATGGGCCTAAACAAACAAATGGGCCAAAAGTTATAACAAAAAAAAAATCCAAATAAACCCGAAAAACATAAAAAAAAAGGTCCATAACTCATAGAAAACGGCATTTTTGGGCCCGAAGGCTGACCCAAATCGCTTTTGTAAATTGATGCTCCTCGTTCCAACGGTCATTTTGATTGGTCGCACGTCAAAAACGGAGCTCTGTAGAAAAAGTTATGCCCATTTTAGTGAAGCACCTTTAGAAGCTCGATCTCGGGCCTCTAAATATAACAAAGCCTTCTCTTGCATCAATATTGTAAATAATTTCGTAAATAGTATTATAAGCTATACTATGTGAAAATTTTTAAACTAATGGATATAGAAGATACTACTCAGATAATTAGTTTGGATAAATAGGATTGAAAAATATTTTGAAAGTCTTTTAAATAGATATAGTGTGTTGAAAATGGAATGTATACTGAGTTTATTTAAAATAGATAGTTTAAAATGGAAAGATATAGTTTGTTGTATAAAATAATAAAGATATAAATTGACTACTTGACGATTTACTTTATATTTTTTTTAAAGACAACAACGGATAAATGATTAACACTCTCTATACGGATACGTTCATTCCGGTTCCACCTCGATGTATGCTTTTGTAGTTTCCATATGTGTACTTGAATGCATTCAAAGAATAGCAGTTTAACATCATCCATAAAGATGTACTGTTAATAGTGCTATAAAATAATCGAAAGAGTCTCTTGAAATTAATGGTTATGATGCGTAAAACACGTAAAAACTCAAGCACAACGGAAATTAAACAAAATGAAATTAGATACTTTTGGTATTTTCTGGATTTTATGAAATAAACAACAAAACAAGACGATAAATAAAAGGATAGATAAAAGAATCCACCACCAAGATTCGTAAAGGCTAAGCCACCGGAATCAAGGATAAAGGAAACACTCTAAACCACCACTATGTTTGATAAAGGTCTGGTCACCACAAACATAGATAAAGGAATCGAAGATTTTGGATCTCACCACTATATTTGATAAAGGACGAACCACCACAAATATAGATAAAGGGATCACTCCAAACCACCAAGATCAAAGATTTATAAAGGTAAATGAAGATTTTGGATAAGATATAGAGGTTGCTCTATTAATTTCATTCAACAACATAATCTGATTTACAATGAGAAATACAACCCCTATTTATAGATAATAATACTATTTTCTAGGAGCTATCAAAATTATAATAAAATAATAAAAAGCTGTCATGTGTAAAGGACAACTACTAATTTATTAGCCAATCGGAAATGGACAGACAAAGTTTCTAAAAAGATTCCTTTTGTAAGAGGACCCACCTATGATGCACCGAAACTCCAAACAGGTAGTCGTACCCGTTTCAGAAACTTCATGGAAACGTTTCTGTGTACGAAACACGAGTGGAACTTTTCCTTGAATTTTCCATAGATATCGAAACATTTTTTTGAAGTTTCCATACTGAGTCTAATTAATATTAGAGTTTAATGGACTTTTTGTATTCTAAATAGACTATATTATATACAATTTGATCAACATTCGATTTTTTTTAATTTCAAAACCGATTATTAAACACTAAACATTCGATGAGTGATCACTGATCAAACATATATTATACAAATACAATTATACATAATATCTGAAGTCTCAAGTCTGTCTATAAAAATTTGATATATTTCAAATTTGTATTTTTTTATTGCCGTACCCGTATCTTGAATTTTTTAGTTTTGTCGTTTCCCGTTCCCGTACCCCTTTGCCATACCCGTTTCGGTGCTACATAGGGACCCACAAACCGTTAGAAATAACATGATCACTCATTCTTCCTTGTCTTCTTCTTCGACAGCTGTCATTCTTCCTTTATTTGGACCTCACATACATGTGACAAATTAACACAAACTTTATTAGGCATCCACTGGAGACTTGAAATCTGAAGCAGTCATCAGTAGACTTGACTGGGGCTGGTCACTAGAGTGCTTCAGTGGAGAACGTTATTGACTTCAGGAAAGCTTCACTAGAGGATCACTAGTGGTAACATCTGGAGCAATATGCCACTGGAGAAGGGTCACTACTGGCGACTGGACTGGTTCAGGAAATAGTTGTTTAAAATGGGCGACAACTGGTAGAATCAACATTGCTTGTTCTGGTGGCATCATCTGGCCAGTTCTCTTCACTTCACTTAATTTCTTCAGTTCAGTTGGGTTTCCCAATTCACTTGTTTTCTCCAGTTCAGTAAACCTGGACATTTCTGCATCAGGTTATCTCTTACAAAAAATTTCAAAGATTCGTATGAATATATGTGTTTTATAAAAATTGATTTTTTAGTCTAACAAAATTGACTAATTTGCTCTCCTAGCTAAATACCTATATGTAGCGGTAATGTTAAAACGCTTTATGTCAATGAATAGAAAATCACATATTTTTAAAATGGAAAACTATTTAAAATATATTAATTTATACAATTGATTATCACACCTTTCTAAACATCACCAACATCAATCACTACATAAGGTCGAAGCATAGCGCTTTCTTGCCACAAGCCTAACTATGCTCGTTAAAAACTAATAAACTAACCTATGACGAATGACACGAACACAATTCTAGTTTTAATTAATCTATAAACAATTCTTATTGAGTAATGATATATATATATATATATATATATACTTTTAAATTCCCTCATGATATATACTTTTCATGATGATGTTCAAAATACATATTGCATTATATAGTTGTTTAATATAATCATTAAATATATACATTTTATGTAGGATACCTTTTTTCTGTATATGAATAATTACTCTTTTCAATAGAACCACATATATATTTTTTTACTAGTGCTCAGGTTCGTCCATTGGATGAGTATTATAATAATTGTGAAACAAAAAATATATTCCTAATATTACAACTTAATAAATACGAAAGCTAAAGAAAAAACATATGAAAATTAACTCCATATAAATATTAATTATAGTTTACCCTTTTTTTCAATTTTAATTAAATAAAAAGAGAAACAATAAGTGTATTACTAATATCATAACTTAATTAATACGAATGCTAAAGAAAAAAAAAATGAAAATTAACTCCATATAAATATTGATTCCATTTTACCTTTTTTTTTCAACTTTAGTTAAATAAAAAGAGAAACAAAAAATGTCGAGTATATAATTCGAAAAATACGTATCAATTCATCAACAAAGACTATGTCGAACGTTTTGATTTTTCTTCTTTTTGGCCTTAGGTTTTTTCTTAGGGTTGAAAATATGTGAGGGTTTAAGAAGCAATAATGAACCTATAATGGAGAACAAACTAAATTAAAAGAGATAATAATAACAATAACATAAGAATTCAATGTTAAATAATAATAATTATTATTAAATATGAACAAAGTATATAAATAAAAGGGGTTTGCTAAATACAGCCCTTAGGGCTGTGTTTAAGGTGCATAAATTGTTTGTACATTTACCATGAAAATCAGGGGACGGACTTTTAATATGGAAGATACAAGTTTTTTTATATTTAGCATTTTCTTAAATAAAAAAACCTTTTTGGTAGTTGATCGTAGCTTTTTTTTTTGCTGTAGGTTTTTTCATAGGGTTGAGAATATGTGAGAGTTTTTTCTAGGTGATATATATAGATAATAATAAAGATTTTTTTATAAGGTTTTTTTTATTAAAGGTCGGCCATTTTTTATTAAATAAATATTAAAAATAAAGGATTATTAAGGATGAAGTATTAGGCTAAATGGGGGAGATAAAGGGTGCCAAGTGTACCCCATCCTCCTCTTTTAGTTATATTATAAACTAGGTATTTTACCCGCACGATGTGCGGTTATTTAAATTGACAATGAATATTGTTTGTAGATACTTGTAAAACATGTTATAAGGAATGGTATCAAAGTTAATTAATATGTAAATTAGTAGTAAACACATTTATGTTTAGGAACTACGGAAATATGCCATACAATGTAAAAATAAAGGTAATCTGATGGGAATTCTCTGATTCAATGTACAACATTGTTATGTTGAGTTTTTTTTTTATATCAATAGTTAGTTTCCATTCTCAAACTTTTTGGCAAGAGTGAATTTGGGTCTTTCAAAACACAAATCTTCAATTACGTCGTGATGTGAATTGGTTAACAATACTCATATATATATATAATGTGACTATCAAATGAGAACCAAATTAAAATAAGAACAAATGTGAACACTTAAAAACTACATTTTGATGCATTAAAAGTCCATAAAACTGACATAGTGCATAACTAATTATCATTATTTAAGTGTTTAACAACACATTAATCCGTCAAAATCGAAAAAATCACGTTTTTGTAAAAAATAGTCAATAAAAGATAAATAAATTCTGTCAGAAAAATATTTAAAAAATACTCGTATTAAAAGTAATTTTTTGTTTGAGTTGGGGTGGAAAGTGACTGCTCCTATACACTATTTTTTCTCTTTTAAGAATTAAATCATCAAAACATTAATTATCAGATTTTTACATGGCCAATAAATCTCAATTACAATAATACAATCACGATGAAGCCAGGGTTTCTGATGAGCCAAACTTTCTTTTTAAAAAAATATATACGAGTCGATGACTAAAAAAATTAAGTCATAATTGCCAGGGTTTCTGATGAGCCAAACTTTCTTTTTAAAAAAATATATATGAGTCGATGACTAAAAAAATTAAGTCATAATAATATTTTCATGTAAAAACTTATAAATTGCAATTGATTTCCATAATAGATCATTTAAAAAAATATAAATTGTGGGAAAAAATATGGAGATGCCACATAGGATAAATCCTACGTGGCATATTTTTAAAATAATTTTGATTTTTTAGAGGTTTTAGAATCGTTCGGTTTCCTATTGTTTTAATAATTATATAAATGTTTTACACTTGATCTTACAATTAAATTTAAGAAAATGATTGATAGATATAAAACATAGACATAAAGATATTTACTAATGCTTAAATGATTGACATATGTATCATGATTTTTTCCTTTCTTTAAAGATTCATCATGTAATATACCTATTTTTAGACACATTAATTTTACATATTAATCATTTTCCTTAAATTTAAAGGGTGTTTGGGATTGTGTTATAAAGTGATTATCTGATTATTACGTTTGTAAAACGCAAATAATTAAAAAAAAATGTTTGTATGAAAAAGTGATTATCGGCTATGAAAACGCAGTTTTGGAGAAGCAAGTACCTGCATACTTTTTCAAAACGTAGTTTTGAAAGCGCATAATCTATTTTGAAAACGCAGATTTTGTTTTGTAATCACAATAACAAACACCCCTTAACTATAGAGAAATTATATGCATGTATGTAACAACGTCATGTTGAAAAATATCCACCTACTTCAACTCGATTCAGATGGATCTATTATATGTTATATAGATACATACAAGATACAAAGAATATTAGATGGATCTATTTATCACATCAAAATCATAATATGAAAAATGATATACGCTATAATATAATATTATACCGCGTTATTGTGGTCCTGTTACAAATATTTGGCAAAGTTATTTGTCAGTTGAATCTTTAATTCCAACAATGAGATTCTTTTTATGTTTATATAAATCTTGACTTTTTTAAACAAAGTTCACTTTCACTTGATACGATATGTTGGAGTTAAATAACATTCTTTTAAATGAATGTTATATTCAATCTTATTTTAATATGTAAAAATCAAATCTAATAAGTTGTAGATAACTTTAAGATCAAAAATCTAATTTTGAATATTTTTATAAATTGAGCTTAAATACACCATGGATCCTATATCCCTCTTTATACCCAAAAAGAAATTATATATCGAAGTGGATTATTAAACATATAAATTGCAGAGATATCTCACTGAGATTATGAAGATAAAGAAATTTACTACTCGTACTAGGTACACTATAAGTTTTTAGTTATTTATATCTATATTTCTATTTCTATATTTATTATATAAAACATTCTGCCTCCTTTTTTTTTTCAAAAAAAAATATTTGAACTACCTAAATGACCCTTATTTTTTATTTACTAATTTAAACATCTCTACCTAATAAACCCTTAAATCTAAACCACTCATTTTACCCTCTCTCCTCGAATTTCAACCACTCATTTTTTCTTTCTCTTGCATAAATTATTTTATTTCTCTAATTCATTCAAAATATTTTATCTCAAAAACCGTATACCGATAAATTATAAAAATTGTATGGGTGTTCTTAAAATTTCATGCTTTTTCATTAGAGATGTCATTTGATATACTTTGGACGGATTTTTAAATTTGAGGGTGGAGCCTGTACGGTTAAGGCATTTGGCTATCACACTCTATGACTTATCATCTCCTATGACCTATCACCTTCATCATTCCACCGTTGCAACGCGCGGGCACTATGCTCGTCAAATTAATTTTTTTAAGTATCTCATTAATTAAATTTTAAGGCAATTAATATTAGTTAAGATTGCTTATCTATTTTATGCAAGAATAGGGTTTGTGTATGGGTATGTTTTGGTTGTAATTGAAAAAGATTAGAATCAATGGATGAAAGAAATAAAGAAAAAGATTAAATTTATCGAATTTCGTCCTTTAAAGATTGAAGAAGACTAAATTACCCTCAAGTGGAATGCATGTGATGGATTTAACAAAGAAAAGATAACGTTTGTTATAAAAAAGGATTGAACTTGAACCTTATTCACCCATAAAGGACTGTCAGTATCTTTTTCGATAAAAAAGGATGAAACTTGACTTTTGTGGTAAACTACAAGGACAATTTTGGTCGTTAACTCTATATTTGTGTTTCAAGTGGGCTGGGTTTCTTGGGCTTTATTAGAGCCTGACAGGAGAGATATATACCCAACAATGTAATCCACAGCCTATGTTTGTTCTATTGATGACTTGAACAAGCATCTAGCTATTTGCAAAAAAATAAAGCTAAACTAACAGATACCAATTAAACTAAAATTTTTTATAACTCTTACATTCTAAAAAGGCAACCCATTCGATATAGGAGTTTTGGTTCTGGCTTTGACAGATCACTATATTCACTTTATTGTCTCTTCTGATTTTAAGGGATGTTAGGATTTGTGAACTAAAACTAATTATCTAAGGTGAAACCAAATTATGTAATTAATCTTCAATCCGCGAATACGTATCCAAAAAATTGATCTCCTACAGCTGTTTAGATTTCACATAATCACTATCAAAACACACGTACCCATACACCCCGTTATTTGTATATTCTTGAGTCTGCCATTTTTAATTGCTTGCTATCCTTCTTAACTTGAATTACTTGTCTATGATCAGCTAACATATATATCAATGACTGCAGAATTGTTACCAGACTTCAAATCTGCAATACATATCAAGGGTCAAGAGATGCAGGTCTAACTGAAACTTGTTAATTTCCTAGCATATACTGACCCGATATTGAAGCTAAGCAAACAATAAAACCAATAACCCAATTACACATCTGCAAACTACAGTCTTAGATAAGACAGAAATAGTAGCACTCTAAAATGACCGAAGCAATAAATGAAAATAGCAACACAATGCACTAATGCAGTATGGAATAAACCTCCTATGAATACAAAAAAAAAAAAAAAGACAAAGTACAAACAAAAAAAAACCTTCCAACATATTTGGTACTAAAATCTGTTTCACTGGTCCAGAATACCATCGGCATCGGTATTCGTTAATGGTACTAGTTCGATATTGGTTATTGTTGAATTTCGCTCATCCTCTGGATCACATTATCAACTAATGAAATGCCCTGTTTTGTAATCAAGATACTAATTGGTAAAAACCATACACAAAAACTTTTACTACCTCTAGAAGCTTATTTATATTTGTATGCATATTAGGGTATTTATATAAGGTTAAAAAACAGGTTAATAAATCAGTAATTATTTTTTATAGATATAAGTTTACATAAATTATCAATCTAATGTTAATATATATTACCGTATTATTATTATATTCTTCAATCATGGCAGCATAAAGAGTTTAAGACTAAAAGTGAGCTGAAGAAGAAAAACATCTGTTAGCAGGGGCTGAAAGTTAAACAAAGTTTGTTTTATCATTAAGCAAGGAATATTTTCCGTGTAACCAATACTTTTCTTCTTCCTTGTAACTAATACATTCCATTCCTTACAAACATTGTCAGAAATCAAAATCAAATAAAAGAGAAACATATAATCTTCTTCATTTCAATCAATTAACTTGAGAAACATATAGTCTTTCCCATTTCAATCAATATTTAACTTTGCTTCTTCATCTGTATAATTTTAATTTTCTTTCAAATCAAAACCCCAAGAGACAAACAATCTTTCCTTTTTCCAATGGCAATTGCTGAAGTCTTTCTTAGCGCATTCATTACCGTGCTGTTTGAGAAATTGGCTTCTTCTGATCTGATCAGGATGGCTCGATCTGCAGGAATCTATTCCGAGCTCAACAAATGGAAAGATACCTTGTCCCAGATCCAAGCTGTGCTTGTTGATGCAGGCCGAAAGCACATAACCCTCATTGCTGTTCAGTTATGGCTAAACAAACTCCAGCTTTTGGCTTACGAAATAGACGATGTACTTGATGATTTGGCCACTCAAGCTCTGAGGCGCCAGTTGAATCAGCAATCTCATAATGCCAGCACCATGAGTAAGGTATTAAAGACCATTCCAACTTGTTGTACTAATTTCACTCCTCATAAAATTAAGTATGGTCATAAGATGAGTTCTAAACTCGATGAGATTTCAACCAAACTCCATGATCTTGTCGAGGAGAAAAACCTTTTGGGTTTGAATGATAATGTTGGAAGGTCAAATAAAACAATTAAAAGATTGGAGGAAACTTCACTAGTTGACGTCTCTACAATCGTGGGTAGGGAAACAGATAAGAAGGCATTGCTCGGGAAGCTGTTAGACAATGAATCATGTAGTCAAAACATCAGCGTCCTGTCTGTTGTTGGTCTGGGTGGAATTGGCAAAACCACTATTGCAAAGATTCTGTACAATGATGAGAAAGTGAAGGATCACTTTGAACTCAAGTCATGGGTCAGTGTTTCTGATGAGTTTGATGTATTTAATATTAGTAAAACCATTTTTAAAGATGTAGGTGGGGATGACAAAAAAATTGAAACTCTTAATCAACTTCAAGGGAATATTAGCAAAACCAAATTTAAAATTGGGGGTGGGGATGACAAAAAATTTGTAAATCTTAATCAACTTCAAGTGGCTCTTACTGAAAAACTTTCAAAGAAAAGGTTCCTAATTGTTCTAGACGATGTATGGAATGAAGACTATAACAAGTGGGAACTCCTCCAACGCCCGTTTGTTGTAGGGGCACCCGGAAGTAAGATTATTGTCACTACCCGGAATAGTAAAGTTGCATTGGTGATGGGTTCTTCTCAATCTTATCCTTTAGAGCTTATGTCGGATGAAGAAGCCCTGTCTTTGTTGGCCCAACATGCACTGGGTAAACAAAATTTTGATTCGCATCCGACTCTTAACTTGTATGGAGAAGGTTTCGTGAAGAAATGTGGCAGATTGCCGTTGGCGTTGAAAACACTTGGAAGGATGTTGAGAACAAAATCAAGTGATGACGAATGGGAGGAGTTGTTAAGTAGTGAGATATGGAATTTACCGAATGAAGGTAATATTCTTCCCGCCCTAAGACTAAGTTACTATGATCTCCCTCCACATTTGAAGCCTATGTTTGCTTATTGCTGCTTATTCCCTAAGGATTACGTGTTTCGGAAGGACGAACTCGTCCTGCTCTGGATGGCAGAAGGCTTTTTGTACCGGTCAAAAGGCAGCAAGTCAATGGAGAGTTTAGGTAGTGAGTGTTTTGAAGAGCTAGTGTCGAGATCGTTTTTTCAGCACTCAACTAATAATAAATCACAATATACAATGCACGATCTTATAAATGACCTGGCAATAAGTGTTGGAGGGGAGTTCTTTTTTATGTTGGGTGAGAAGAATGCCGTTGGCGGAAGAAATGAAGCTTTGGAGAAGCTCCACCACTTTTCATTTATTCGTCAAAAATATTTAATATACGGAAAGCTCAAGGCACTATATACCGCGAGACGCTTGCGAACATTCTTACCGGTGCCAGTAATGATCATTAGATTCCAACATTTCTATTTATCAAGCAAGATCCTTACAGAATTACTTCCCCAACTACAGTTTTTAAGGGTGCTAAGCCTAGCTGGTTATGTAATCACAGTGGTACCACGGTCCATTGGCAATCTCAAACATTTGCGGTACCTCAACTTTTCTGAAACTCACATCACTTGTTTACCGGAACAAGTCGGTAACTTGTACAATCTCCAGAGCTTGTTGCTTTCTGGTTGTTACCGACTATCAAGCTTGCCAGACAGTCTCACAAAGCTGATAAACCTGCGACATCTTGACATCGATGATACCGCAAGTTTGAAAGAGTTGCCCATGGGGATAAGTGGATTGACTAGTCTACAAACTCTATCCAAAGTTATTATAGGAGATGCTAATGGGTTCAAAATATCCCATCTTAGGGACCTACAACATCTTCAAGGCCGGCTTGCCATTGAAGGATTGCATAAAGTGACTAATTCAACCCACGCAAAGGAAGCCAACCTACAACAAATGAAGGGTGTTCGTGATTTGAAGATGGAATGGAGCGACGTCTTTAATGATTATCGAAATGAGTTGATTGAGTGTGAAGTACTTGAAGGACTAAAGCCTTTTAAGAAGTTGACCAAAATCGTGATATCGAACTACGCAGGAACAAAATTTCCAAATTGGCTTGGGGATCCCATATATGATTGCTTAACCCAAATTATGTTATTTCGTTGTAGAGGTTGTACATGCTTACCAACACTTGGACATCTACCGTCCCTTCAAAAGCTGTTTGTTAGGAGCATGAATGGGTTGAAGAGGGTGGGCTCAGAGTTACTTGGAACCGGAAATGGTAATGCATTTCCATCACTTGAAGTTTTGAGATTTATAGATATGGAGGGTTGGAAGGAATGGTCAACTATACATGGGGGTGGCAAAGATGGAACCGCTGTATCATTTCCCCGTCTTAGTGAGATTTATATTGAAAACTGTCCGAAACTGGATGTATTGACAATTGAGCCAATACATTCACTTCGGGTTCTTCATGTAGAAAAATGTTCAGCAGTGGCGTTAAGAAGCATGATTGACGTGTCTTCAACAATTACTAGATTGACAGTGGAGGAAGTTAATGGACTTCCTACTCTGCTAGATGGAGATTTTTTGGAGCATCTTAAGGCTGTTGAATATCTAAAGATTTCAGGTTGTGATGAACTCACATACTTGTGGGAATCAGAAGAGGAGGCATGCAAGATTCTTGTTAATTTACAGGAGTTGGAAGTAGAAAAGTGTAAGAACTTGATAAGATTGGAAGAGAAAAAGGCGGATTTGGTGATGTGCATGAAATCTCTTAGAAGTGTAAGACTTGATAATTGTGTGAGATTGGAGAGTTACCATTGTGGTTCAGATAGTAATGAAAATTTGATGATATCATTTTGTGATTCAGTAACATCCTTGACCTTCCCAGGAGTGGATGGTCATCACTTGCCATCCACTTTTAAGAGTCTCCGAGTTTGGGTATGTCATAATGTGGAGGTGAATTGGCTTCTGAGCAACTTCTTGTCATCACTTACATCTCTTACTCTATGTGAAATTCCAAGTTTGAGGTTGTTACCAGAAGGATGCTTACTTCATCTCACCCACTTGACAATATGGGCAACTGAAATAGAAGCCATTCCAGAGAAAGGCTATGGTTTTCTTCCGCATCTTTGCCTGAGATATCTTTCGATCTTTGAGTGCAAGAATATGAAGTCATTTCCACATAAGCAATTGCAAAGTCTCACATATTTGGAAGACATGTTGATAAGGGATTGTCCAAGCATAAACTACTCATTTCCTGGTGGTTTGTGGCCTCCTAATTTAAGGAAGTTAGAAATAGGAGGATTAAAGAAGCTGATGTCAGAGTGGGGGATGCAGAATTTCCCAAACTCACTTGTGAAACTATCGTTAGATGGTGAAACTTCAGGAGAAGTGGTTTCATTTGCAAATGCAGAAGATAGCAATACTGCTACTACTTCAACATCATCACCGTCATCATGTTCTTTCTTACTTCCATCATCTCTGACTTCTCTTGAAATCAGAAATTTTGAGGAACTGGAAACAATTTCAAAAGGAATGGAGCACCTCACCTCCCTTGAAAAACTTGAAATCTTCGACTGCCGGAAGCTAAGAGATCTGCCAGAGACACTCCTCCCTTCTTTCTCAAGTTTATCTGTGGGTGATGTTTCCCGGGAACTGAGAAGAAAGTGTAGTAACGGAATAGTAACAGGAAAGTACTGGCCCATCATCTCCCAAATCCCTGATCATGACATATAAAAGAGTTAATTACACTTATGGTCCCTGTCGAGGGACGTTTTCATCCCTACCTTTCATATATTACTGTTTTGGTCCAAAAAACTTTGTCATGTCATGTTACACTTTTAGTCTTGTGGTAAGAAAAAGACTAATATATCCATCATGTGCAGGTTACGTGATGGGTTTTTAACGTTCGTTTCGAGAAATGGACCAAAAGCGTTGATGGAGTAAAGTTTTTTGAACCAAAACGGTAATATATGAAAGGTAGGGATGAAAACGGTAATCTTTAACCATCGACAGAGACCAAAAGTGTAAATAACTCAATAAAAAATATAAAAAATAATGATCTCATGAGGAAGATGAGATTCAATTCCAGAGAACTCATTAATTAAAAAAGGGTTACCCATATGGAGTGGTGTTTAAGTTTGCACTTTAATTTATACAACAATATTGTTGCCCGTATGATGCATCTTCTTTCAAATAATATTTCAGTTGTTACCTTCGTATCAAACAAGGTGTTAATGTTATACCTGACATTTTGAATGTATGCTGAATGATTCTTGTGTGTCATATTTGACAATAGGTTGCTTTCCTATGGGATCACTGTGTAAAACATTAGTGAAGCTTGTAAACCAAAATGTAAATGCTACATATATATAGAATTATATCCAGGAACATACATTTGTTTGAGAGGACGACTAATTAGGTCTAAAATCAAGTTGTAAAATGTGTCAAACAATGTTAAGTATCCATCATTTTAAGGAACTTGAAATCAGTTTGTAGCATAAAGAAGAAGGCCATGCATTTAGACATTTGACATCACCTATATGAGATTATTGGCTATTTGGTAAAGCGATATTAGGTTGACGTTTAAGTTCTGAATAAGTATTAAGTCTCGGCTGGTCACTAATGTTTAGTGTAAGTAGGTCCCTGACGTTTTGTCACAGCTGATTGCATACCATCACTTTTTTTTTTCCTAAAAATGTTTTATTTTTATTCATACCAAACTCATATATCTTTTTCTAAAATACATCAGTGGTGGAAATGCCTACCGTCACTTGTGTTTATGTACTTTGAATAATGATGTTATGGGTCACTATTTTGGATAAAACTCATTGTGAAATGTTTTAAACTATGTATTTAGAGGTCGTTTGATGTAATTTTGTAACGATGATCCGTGGAAGTCGCGATAATCCGCCATGGCGGGGTGCGACAGACATCACCGGCCTATATGAGAGAAGTTTGGCTATTTGGTAAAGTGATAGTAGTAGGTTAACATAAGTCTCCTAATTAGAATTCTAAACAAATATTGTATGTGTGTATGTATGTACCTCGATCATGTGTCTAAAATCCGACCATTGACCAAACACCGTAAAAAACAAAAATTTACCCGCTGCCACAATGGTAAAAGAGAAATGATAATTGTACCACTACATTTGATTAATCCACCACAATGTACTACTTTTGTAGCTTACAGTATAAGTCAGTAGTACATATATGTGGTAAATGTATAACTTGTTGTGGTACAAATATCACTACCTATGGTAAAATGATCCTCAACTGTTGACTGTGGATTAAACATTGGTAACTCCTTCCTCTCAATTGTGGAGCAGTAAAAGTAACACTTCTTCAGTTTTCATTAGAAGATTGAAATTTGAAACACACTCGCATCCATTTCTTAACAACAATTCAAAATCAACTTGCGGAAGCACAATTCAAGAATCAATTTAAACATAAAGTTATTGATCTGGAAACAATCGATTGAGATATACACACTCGATAGAATTAAAAATGTATACATTGAACAAGATTAGGGGTTCGAACAAGTGAAAAAGTAATTGAAAGGTTAGGTTGTTTTTAGGGCGTCCTTGTTTTTAGTTTCAAAAAACTTTTATTGCTATCGTGTTGGAGATATTTGCGTTGATTTTTTTATTATACTTTATATATATATATATATATATATATGGGAAAAGTGAGTATGAGGCTGTTATGCACCTAACTTGGGTGAAAAACCCCTCATATACTAATATTTTAATATTTTAAATAATTACATGCCCCCCCATGATTTTTACCTTTTAAAAAAAGGTATGTGAAAGGTTTTTCACCTAACTTGGGTGCCTAACAGCTTCATATTTCCTTCCCCTTATATATATATATATATATACACATGGAACATCACAAGGAGAGGTCAAGATTATGACCCCGTCCACACTAAAGAACCATCTTATCAAATACTTTGTAGGAGATATTAATTCGTCCGAAAGCACGACAGTTAATAGAAAAAACAAAACCAATGGCTTCTCCGATCTCGAAGCTGGATCTCTCAAGAACAAATTTTTATTATTTTTTTTTATTGAAAAAAAGTTTTTTATAGATAAAAACCTTCAAAGTTATCAAAATATTTAAGCATATTCGATTAATCAATCTAACTCATATGCCTATAAATTAACCTAAAACTTTAAGAATTTTACATGTGGATTCCACTAATTCTCTTTCCTAATTCTTGTCCGATGATTTTTTCACATGTCATCGTCCTATAATTATTTTGATTTTTAGGCATACAAATTAGGTTGATTTATCATTATCCATTCGGCTGTTGTGCATTATGCGGACACACCTTCAATATTTTTAACATGATTCTAACTTTTTTTTTTGCTATAATAACTACAAAATACTATATTTTTTAACGTGTGCTTTAATATTAACTGGGTTACCATAATGAATGGATAGGTTTATGAGGTTTATGAAGTGTTCATATACAAAACTAAACATAAGTATTCATTACTAAGTTACTTATTTTAATATATTTCTTTTACACACTAAACATAAGTATTCATATGTTGGTTGATTGATATTCATTTTGGTATCTGGATGACTGTACTTAATCCATTGTTTCTTATTTTTTGTCTTTATTTTCTGGTATCCACCCTACGCGGTGAGGAGACATTTGCATTGTTTTTTTTTTTCTTTTCTTTTCTTAAGCTTATTTGTTGCATGAAACAGTTATTACTTTGATAATTTGAAATTTTTGTGGTTGTTAGTGATGCGAATGAAACAGGATGTTATGTTGATGGCTATAGCGCAACACAAGTGTGTGGGGAACCCCTTGGATTCTCTTCTCATCTATTTTCTATGACATCAATGTGTTGAGTGTGTGATGGTGTGCGTATGCTGGCAGTAAGTTCAACGCTTTAGTGTTGATTATATGTATGATGCACACACAACTCTCGCACCTTCCGTTTTGGTACAAGTTGTTTCTCCCGCCAACCAAAGTGTTCTTCCTATTTCGGAAGCGCAATTTGTGACACGGGGTTGACTAACTTGTTTCAAAACCCCTATTTACCTTTGTTTGACCGAATATGGACATTGAGGGCATTGTCCATCTTAAGTGTGTGGTGGTTGGGGGGGGGGGGATAGGTTTAAGCTACCGGGTTTATCGCTTTTGTTGTTTTGCCATTGAGATTTCTACCGGTTTTGTTGATGTGTCCCTCTCGTAGGTCTTTGGATTTTATCTAATGTCCTTGTGGTAAATTGCTTTTGTCATTAAACTTTTAACTTAATAAGCAATTTTACTACAAAAATTTTCCTTGACAAAAAGTTTTAATTGGCGAAGTGTGTTCTGAACGGTTATTTGGCTAGTCCTTCGGGATTGATAACATTACTTGCATACTCATATATATCCAAAACACCCAAATGTGAGATTTCATCATTTCATATATAGTTATGTCAGGTGACGGTTTTGGTTTGATTGTCTCGTAAATACGTCCCTCTCTTAGGCTCTTGGATTTATTCGGGAGTAAGGGTATTCATTTTGATGCCTTGCACTAGGATGTGCGTGTTTGAGGTATTTCTAAGCCATTTCCGGGTTCTTCTTTTGATAAGAGTGTGTCGGTGATGTATTGATTCTAGAACTTGGCCTAGTGATCGTGACGAGTACATTGGATGACGAAATGGCATTTAGGTTTGACCATACTTTTTCTTTCTTTCTTTTCATTTCTCTTTTGTATATCCATATCCCCACTATAGAACCTTATACATATACTTGTATATACATACATTTTTCATTTTCACTTTTCTTTTGTATACCTTAGCAAATTATAGAGATATATATCCCTTTTAACTTAGCCTTTTCCATTGTATAAATCCACCTATTCATGTAAACTTCACCTAATTATACCTAACTATACCGATAGTCTAATCTGGGGGGCCATTGATTGTCATTGGTTTGTTTGGATGGTCCGGGGAGTTTCAGTGGATTAATTAGTGGAATATTCTTGTCTATGAGAATACGTCAATGGGTTAAGTTATTGAGGATTGTCTTGGATCGTTCAAACAAAGGAAGTAAAGTGTTATAGACATGTTTATCATTGTAAGAGGGTGTCTACTAGTAGAGTAAAAATGGTTCGAAAAGAATAAAATTATGAAAAACAGAAAAATATAAAAAAAAAAAAAAAGAAAGAAAGAAAGAACTTGGGCTACCAGTGGCTATTTCTCATTTTCAAATATCAAGAAAGTTAGTTGTATCATTATTATGGAAGACTTGGTTGATTGTAAGTTGTTTGAAGTTAATACACCACAATGGTGTCGGGTTTGCTTGGTACTTTGGAGGTGTGTTCACGGAATGGCATTTTATGGGTTGGTGGTTTGGTGGCAATCAATGGTATGGGTTTGATTAGACTATGTTGTACATTTATCATATATATATACTATATACTTTTGTTTCTTACCTTTCACCTTTAACCTATAAATTTCCCATACTTCCTTGTACATACCCATTTATACATAGCCTTAGTTTAACTATACAGCCATCCTTATGCCTATTTTGACGATGTACTTGATCCTTGCGCCGTTTTGGTGGAGTGACGATCCTAGTTCAAGCCTATGGTAAAAGAGTATACATCACGACTGAGCTATGAGTGATTCTTCATATATTCAATCCCGAAAGTAAGTTTGGTGGAGTAGAATGATATTGATAGGTTCGTTTGTTTCACTTATGCTTAGTTGATTATCGTGGCTTGCGGATTGTTCAGGTATTGTCAAACATTTCGGGTTTTCATTTAAGATTAAAACTGCTTCACCCGCTTTTTGTCATTCGACATGCTCGGTGTTGTTTCTTTTTTATACTTGTCACTTGTTTGATAGTTTGATTGTCAAGGATTACTGTTACTTAAAGTTTGGATTTGCTTGAGGACAAACAATGCTCAAGTGTGGGGGGATTTGATGTGACCAACTTATACCCATCGCCCACATCATTATTGGCCTATTTCTTATGTGTTTTAAGTCGTTTTCGTATGCATTTGGCGCGTTTACGGTGTTTTTTTAGTGTTTTCAGGCTCTAAACAGGTTACGCGTTCAAGTGGCACATTTTCGGATGATTTAGTGGCCAAGAGATTGATTCATGAGATCAAGAGTTGATAAAGTTAAGAAGATTGAAGAGTTTAGCAAGCTTAAAGATCGAAAGACGAATTTTACACAAAGCTTGTGACTGCGCCGCAGTGGAGGATGCTATGCCCACTGCGCCGCAGCCATTATTCTCGGAAAATTGTTGAACTAACCCCACTGCGCCGCAGTGGGGGTTGCACAAGGCTGACTGTGCTGCAGTCAGAAGATGGTTAATTGAAGCCGTGGATTTGGGTTGCGCCGCAGTGGAGGTATCTATTCCCACTGCGCCGCAGTCGCCGAAGGTCAAAGTCAAACCTACTTCATTGCGCCGCAGTGAGGGGATGCACATCTCACTGCGCCGCAGTGAGTGCACGGGATCTGAAGGTTTAGTTCGTTTCTGCATCAGAATTTTGGGAGAGAATAAATAGAAAACAAAACCCTAACTTCCAATTTATCTCTTTCTAGGAGCTGCTCTTCAAGGGGTTCTATCAGGTGTCCAAGCAAGAGGTTTTTCTTAGGCGGATCCACTGAAGATTCACGAGCACCCATCTAGATCGTATTAATTTTCTGTCTTGCAATTTTCTACTTTCTCAAACGATTGGTACAATATGTTCTTCTATTTTATTGATTATTATTGTTTTACAATCATGAGTGGCTAAACTGTTTATCATTCACCTTGATGTAACGAGACAAATGATGTGATTGCAATATTTTTAATTTAAAGAGTTTATTAAATTATCGTTGTTCCGTGATCTTGATGATTTAATTCTTTTTAATTATTAAATATGATATTGGTTGCATATATTTCTTCGTTGGTGGTACCAGTTGAATGTATGTGTGATTTTAGAACGGTTACTTGTCTATGAGTAATTATCACTAGTTCATGGTATGATAGTGAATATCATTTTAAGAAAAGAGGTAATTTTGTCAACGTGATTCATAGCGGTTGGTGGTACCACGTTATTGTCACTTAGGTGCAATTGATAATTCGATAGTCAATAAAACTAATTGTTGGAAAAAGTTGTCTTTGCTTTGGTGGTACCGTCTTGGTTAATTTAACTAGCAATTAGGTGATTCGGTAATTTGTTCACGGTTGGTGGTACCACGTGAGCACCTTAATCTTGTCACGATTATCTTCAAACTCTAAAGAATTTGATCTTAATTAAATGCAATCACATTTGAAGTCGAGTGACATTTGAAGTCGAGTGCAGTCAAGGTGGATGACTTTTATTATTATTGTCTGAGGTTCTCTTTTATTTTATGTAATTCGTTTTTAAATTAAACTTGTTAAAGGAATTTCGAGGCAACACCCGTTTTATAAACCATTTCATCAAACAACTAGTCAATCCAATCCGTGCGAACGAACACGGTCTTACCTCTTAACTATATTACAAACGATCGGGTCCACTGCCCGTGAGTGCGTAGTAGTGAGTTCTTAGGTGATTCTAGTTTATAATTTTTAAAGCTCGATTTTGCATATCAATTTACACAAACAATATATAACGAACTAAACAAACATTTTATTAGGACAACACTAGCTTAATGAATAGAAAACACAAAAAAAAAGGGAGTGATATATCTACATCAATTTTTAGCCATCTACAACAATCACATATATTTTACAGTACAGTGTACAACTGTTTAATGCATAGATTGTTGTAGATGGCTAAATTTAGTTGTAGATATATCACTTCCCAAAAAAAATTGCCATAACCTATTGTTTTCATGCCCGAACAGAAAATGATATATACCCGATCTGCCATGATTACTTAAGGGGCAGGGTTTGCTTTTGATTTAGCCTTTTTTATATACATGTAACAGTTGTTATATAACATGCTTTCAAAATGCAGGCAGCTTTGGCACATGTACAAATCTCTATATCTCTATAATATATAAATATCAATATCAAAATGAAGTCGATGATCGATGGTAGCCTTTCTAGCTTTTGCTTTCACTTTTACTTTAATTTCTTTAATTATGGGAAATGGAAGGCATGTACTTGGAGTGATTTGGTAGATACATTTCCGAACCTGCATTCAACTTTCGTTAATTACCTTTATATCATATATATAAGAGTAAATGCACACATTAGTGTTAAAGCCACATATATTATTTCTCCTATTCATATAGTATATCATCCAATTCAACCACGGTTATTCATTATTTCATCGGTTTTCTTGTCACGATTTATGTTATAAGTGAAACAGGGAAGAATGAAGAACGGGGCGTCTCTTTTTTTGAAGAACATAATATCTCTAGTGACATCGGTCACAAAATCTAAATCGTTGGCTATTAAAAGTAAAATAGAGACCCTGAAAGCTAGAGTTATAATTTTCTCCTTGTTGAAAAACAAAAAGTTTCATGGTCTCACACTAAGAAAAAGTTCAATCTCGCATAAAATTCATGCGTTACTACTTGGGGGTCCATCACAAGAAGACGACGACGATGATCAGAAAGTTGTCCAAAGTTTGGGAGCTTATGATGACGATGATTATCCGGATTTGAGACACTCCCTTTTTGATGAAGAGGTTGATGATGAGTTAGGAACTCCAAATACTTCTGTGATTGATTTGGTGAAGAACTTGAAAGAGAATGATGGTGAAGATTTTCGTCTAGAGGATGAAATTGATCACGTCGCGGATCTCTTCATAATGAAGTTCCATAAGCGAATGAGACTTCAGAAACTTGAATCTTTTAAAAGGTATCAAGATATGCTAGAGCGAAGTTCATAATTAAGATATATATTTCATCTCGTAACCGGCTACTATACCATGACTACGTTCAATATTAATATTCAGCTCGATCAATCATATCGATCGTTGGCTTTAAACCTCCTTTTGTTTTTTTAGTCTCATAGGTTGCGTGCAAACCTCAAGTTGTTTCGTTTTCGTTTTTTTTTTGTTACTCGGTTGTTTTTCTTTAAGCTAATTAATCTGTTATCATATGATTATAACTGAAATTAATATACCACTTTTCAAGTTATTTGAGAAGTGAAGGTAATTAATATACTCGTTTTTGTACTTGCAAAAAGTGACATAACTATAGTAGTTTTATCAAATTCTAGTAGAAAAAAGTCTAATCAAATACGATTTGTATTGATTTTGAAAGATATTATGAAATTCTCGATCGTATATTCCAAAAAATTACAAAATTAAAGTTTCATATCATTTCAAATTCTAATTACAGATTTAATGACAATAAAATATTTAGTCATAAACTTTTTGATAAGTGTCTACATAATATTATTTTATTTAAATAAGTATTTATGTTTAATGCATATTCAAAATCTGTCACCTTATTTTTTTTTTTAAACGTTCATGTTACGGGACGGTTAGCCGTTACATCCATACGGATAAACAGTCATTAGCGACCGATCCACGGAGTCAGAGACCACATGGGAGGAAAAACTCACCAATTTAACCGCTACAGAAGTCATGACGTTAAATTGGAGGTAAAACTTTGTCTACTCAAACTCGAACCCTGGTCTCAGGATTCAATTCGGAATGCCGCTGAAAAAACCCTAATTCCATAATGATATCTCTCTAATTCCAGAAAAACCCACGGAATAGTTCGTCAAACAGCACGACAGTCAACCTTTGTCTCTTCAGACTCGAACATGGCTCTCCCCAGGCCAAGCCTTAAAGGGCTTTGGATGCCGTCGGGCTATGAACCTATTGACATATACTCAAACTGATCCAAACTAAATGAAATTTTATACACAAATAACATATAATGTTTGAAATATTTTAAAGGGTCATCTTAGAACTATGAAAGTGAATTTTTATACATACAAAACTATATAAACCAACTACATCCTTGATGTTAAATGGGTCGGGTAAATTACACGTTGGGCCTTTGGACTGACAGTTTACCCATTGATGTGTCATATTTTGTACCATTTCCCACGTGATTTTAGAACCAATTATTCGTCATTTTGATAGTTTTATATCCAACTTTCGATGCTTTGAAGGTGTGTTGAGTGTTTTCAGGTTGGAAATTGATTAGACGAATGAATTGGTCGATTTTGATGAGTTAAGGAAGAAACGGGAGAAAGATTCGGGTGAAATCACGCGAAAGATGAAGAAAACGAAATCTGGAAGTTGTAACTGCCGTTAGCCCACTAACGGCCGTTACATAGGTGGTTTGTGGTTTCTCCTGTAACTGGCAGTTAGGGAACTAACGGCCGTTAGTTATCAACTGAAGAGTAACGGCCGTTACCCCAGTAACCCCCGTTAGACCTCAAGTATAATACTAACGGCCGTTATCCCACTAACGGCCGTTACACGCGTGTTTTGTACAGAGGATTAATTAGGGTTCTGCACTTTTGGACGAATTCATAACACAATTTCATAGTTTTTCATATACTGAGGAATACTTTGGAGCAACCAAGTGATTAGGGTTTCGATTATTTTCAGCTTTTGATTGTAATCATCATTGCTACCGGATTATCATCATTCATTTGGTATAATATGATCTCCTCTCTATATGTTTGTTCTTGCATTTCTAATATGAATAGCTAAATCTTTAGCACCCGCTTGGATAGTAAGCATGTCATAGGGTCGAATTGATGTTGCTTGTGAATGTTGAACAAGGTTTTATGTTTAATCGAAGATCCACATTTATTTGGATTTAAATATTGTTTTCAACTTTTATATTAATTGATTGATAATTGTAATTAGAAGTTCGGGAGAAATCTATGTCATTGTCAATTGATTTATGAAATGGTTAATCGGTCTATAATTAACCTAAAATCGTTGGAGTTCGGGAGAAATCGACGATAAAGATTAAAAACTATTAAATTCATTTTGAATGTGTAAACGTCTATGATAGAGGGATCTGATTAGGCGAATAAGCAGTTCAGGAGAAAGCTTTCAAAAGATTAAATCATAAAATCAACTCGTGAATTTAATGCTTAACTGTTTAGAGGAGAAATTAAGTGCGGGAGCAATAATTATGTTTTGAGCAGTTAAAGTTTCAAGTATAACGGGAGTTCATCTTGTCTACTTTTTGAGTCGTTCAACAAATGCAAGTAATATTAAGACCCGATGATTGGCATGTGAGCTGATCCAAGTAGGTGTTCATTTTTAAATCTGTGTTAAGATTAAACCAATCGAATACTCTTTGCGATTAATCCTACGGGATTACTAACTTTTCTCACTAACTTTGCAACGTGACAATTCGGTCACAAAACCCCCCTTTTTTAATCTGAATCATTTTATTGTAACAATTGCTTATTAAGTCCTTGTGTTCGACCTCGGTTTACCATGTCAACTATATTACATACGAACGGGTTCACTGCCCGCAAGTGTGTAGTAGTCAATAGCTAGGTATTTCGTGTTCATAAATTTAAGACTAGAAAATAATCTCTTTTATATCATAATTCACAAAAGGAAAAAAAGTATAAAAAAAATAAATAATAGGGTTTCTCTCTACCCTCTTCTCTCTCCTTCCCCAACGGCTCTTTTTCCTGTATCCTTAGATCGGAGACTGAGCGTTTTTGAGATCGAGATCAGGGTTCTTGAGATCGAGATTATTCCCTTCAGGTTAAAGGTCCTACTCCGGTAGATCTAACCATATTTTTTTTATCATTCTTGGGCCGGAGGTCCCTTTCACCTTGGTGGATCTGGAGGCGGGCTCTCTAGGTCATCTTCCAACACATTTAAAGGGTCTTGATGCAGCATTATCTGGTGGGCTACCATTTGGTGCTTTGACAGAGTTGGTCGGACCTGCAGGAATTGGAAAGACCCAGGTGTGTCAGTTCTCCAATTCATTAACTTCTCACAACATTATGTTTGGAAACACACATGTTGTTTAAGTCTCTTGAACTATGTTACCGGTTCTGGACTATATTACTAGTTTATGCCATCCTCCTTAAGTAGACGTTGTAGATCATAGCACAATTGAACATATATTTTGCTTATTTCTTGAAGTCTTGAACTTGCAGTTCTGCTTGAAGATTGCCCTTTTGACTGCACTGCCGTCTTGTTATGGAGGCTTGGATGGTCATGTAATATATATTGATGTAGAATCCAAATTTAATTCGAGAAGGTACCTGTGAGCTGCCTTTCATTATTCAGTAATGATTGTTATGCCTAAACCACTTGCCTAAAGCTATGCCTAACATGGCATAGAAAATATGGAAATACGGAGACAGTAAATGGCTAAACCATCTGTCATCCATGGACTAGACTAGGCATGTGTATCATTATTCTTTTTTTTTTTTTTTTTTTTTTTTCCATTTTCATCATTTCTTCTTTTGACACATGTTTGCTCTAGCTTATCTTGAATCTGAAGTTCCAATTAGTTTGATCATGTTTCCTTTTTTATAATTTTTACTTGATAAATAGATATTTTAATTTTTATCGGTTAATCGAAACTGGTCTTAATAGTTTCCCAGAAATATTTTGCTTGGAGGGCATAACAAAAGAGGTATGGTTTAATTGTCCCACTCTTTATATTTAAAAATCAGATACAAGGACTTAATTATTAAAAATAGTTACTAAAGTAAGTTTTTGGTCACTAGATAATTTCTCAAAGTGCCCTAATTGGAACAAACTATACAAAACAACAGTGCTGAATTGCTGTGATAAAATATTAAAAAATGTATCAATAGAAGTACAAAGAAAGATGTGTATGAGTTACACAAGTAAACGTTCACTTGATATTGGATATCCAGAGATATAAACATGCCTCTGTTATAGAAATATATGTTTTTATCGTATTTTAAATATTTTACTTATAAAGGTACTCTTTCATGTTTTTGTATAGATGGCAGGTAGGACTGTAGGATCACAGTTTTAAGACCCGGTTCTATTGCTGAGTTCACTGAGAGGTTTAGAAGTTGATTCTTTTCAATGTTTTTATGCCATCTAAAGTTCATTATACATCTAATTATCTATGTGTATGTGATTGTCAATATTCAACTGTTTCGTCTCCAGCTTGCAAAAAATCAAAGTTTCACTCCTCCAGCATCAAGTGAAGTTGCTAATCATCGATAGCATGGCTGCCCTTGTTTCCGGGTTAGTTAACTTTGCACAAATGACAAACCACTATAAGTCGATACAAAATTTAAATGATAATGCTTATTGTGTTGTATCTAGGGAATACGGACAAGGACCTCAAAGGCAACATCCATTGGGTTGGCATATATCATTTTTACAGTGAGACTTAAGTACTTAACATTCTCAGCTTTTTTTGTTGTTGTAAAGCACTAAAGCTATATTACTAACTGGCTTAGTAACCTATATGGTCTTTGATATTGACATTTCCAGGTTCCTTGCTGAATTTTCATGAATACCTAGTGGTGATGACAAACCAAGTTAGATCTCGAATCACTAATCAAATCTCTCAGTATTCTTTCCAAGGTAGGAAGTCATGGTTGTGTTAAATGTATTGTGCAAGCTTCCATTGTAAGTTGAGTTATTCAATACAAATTTGCAGATAATAGGCCGGCTACCGTGGACAGTACTGGAAACATTGATTCTCATCTTGTTGCTGCGTTGGGAATACACTGGGCTCATGCTGTTACCATTCGTCTTATTCTTGAATCTAGTTCAGATTGGTTTCATGCTTTTTCCGCACCTATGAGGCTATCATTAGAGGTGGCAATTTTGAAGATGGAGTCGTCATTATACCTTGTAACAAATCCTTCTATTTTGGAAGCTGGAACTTAGTTCTAAGTTAGTTCTTGTAATCTTTTTAAGTGCATGTTTCACATTGATGATCTTTTTTTTTTTCCGCAGGCCGGCGATTTATAAAGGTGGCAAAATCTCCAATGTCGCCACTACTGGCATTCCCTTTGGAAGTTACTTCATAAGGTATAGTATTGCTTAATGACGTTGGAGTAGAAATGATAGGACCACAAAGTAACGCAATTGATCACCAAGGTATGTTCTAATATATCTGTTCAAGTAATACGAATACAACTTACTGTAATTCAGTCACTACCCAGTTTTTACTTATATTGGCCTCTATTTATATATTATCTTAATGCAACTTGTTGTGGTTTACAATCTAAAAGCAAATAAGAGGCAAGTAGTTGTTAAACCAATTGTTCTCTACACAACAATAAACTCTGTTTGATAGACAAATATCTTTTAGTTCCTTCATGCATTAGAGTTAGCAAAGACTGATGTCCATTAATTTTTTAACCGAACTTTCATGGTGCGTGCTATGAATTCCAACCTAGCTGTATAATTGTTAAAGCCGGTCATCTACATGTGTGCATACACATGGTCAACATTTCTCTAGGTTCACTTTATATTAATATGCGATCCTCATGCTACTTGCATGCATCTGTTAATGTTATATACTCGGTAGGACTAGGAGGGATTTAGCGATAGTCTATATACCATGGAAGTTATTTTGTTGATTATGAAGTAGCTTAGTAGTTTGTGTATGATAATTTTATCATAGAGACATAAGGCGAAGAACATAAAGCAACACATGTTCAACTAAGTTGTATCCCGCCTGACTTTCTGCAAAATGTTTGGAACCAGATGTACTTGTGTCTTCTTATATGTTGATTTCGTTTCCAGACCTGACAGTTTTGCTGTTTCTAGAAAATCGTAGTGAAGTGTTGGCCAAGATTTAGATTAGTGTGAAACTTGTCAATTCTAAATGTTGTTACAAAGTTATTGATATTCAGTCGAGATTGCTCAACATTATTGTTGGGAGTACGGAGTACAAGTCCAATTTATTTATGAACTGGCAACATTTGTAGACAATTCGGTGCACTCCCTCACAAGGTTCTAATCTTTGATTCTAAACAGTTGCCTGGTATTTACTACGAGGACCTTTAGCCACATTTTGTCAAAGTTTCGATGGGTCAATGGGGGACGATAATGGGTCGGTCATCCTAAAAAGAAAAAAACCGCCATAGCAGTACATTCTTAGCAGTAAGTACTAATTACACATTTACTATTTGTAGTTTTGATAGTGTTAAACAAAAGTAATTAGTTGTCTTGGGAAGCATAATCATTAACTTAACGGCATTTTGTAATAATATCAATGACGATTTTTTATATGATCTGCATATTGTGTTACTACTACTTGAAGCGGATCCAGACAAAGAGGACAGGTACTTCCATGGCATATGTGTTTATTTGTTTTCATTGTGTCTATATTATGCATGCTTAAATATATTTTTTTTATCTACTAATACCGAATAACTAACTATTTTTATTAATAATGTTAAATAATTAAATAATATGGGCATCTAATATTTTGACATGATTTATAATTGGTTAAATGTCGTAAAATAACAATCTACTTTTCACTATGGAAATTTGATTCTCTACAAGAACAGCCAAAGTTGGCTTTCTTTATCCCCTTTGTAACAACATTGACTTTCTTGATGATCAATAACTAATTCGGCGTTGACTAGGCATTCTGCCAATGCGGCGGTGACGTAACATATGACTTCTTTATTAAAAAAAGTAAAAAGTTACTTTAAAGAATATATATATATGTATATATATATATATGTCCACTGTCCATGTCACCCACATCAACAAACGTGCTCAGTTGTCATGAGAGATAAAAATCTCAAAGTGGAATATCATATTTATTTTAATATTTTCAAACAATGACAGCTATGCAGTTGGTGTGATTGGTGTCTTATAGTCATTTTATGTGATCCACACATCTTCAGTCAACTCCTTTGCATTATTTGCCAATTTTCAACCCAAACAATATCTGAAATTAAAACTCAAACCTTAAGAAACAGGCCGTCTTCCCCTTTTTACATATGGCTATTGCCGAAATCTTTATAGGAGCATTTATTACGGTGTTGTTTGAGAAGCTGGCCTCTGCTGACTTGATCAGGCTAGCTCGATCTGCAGGAATATATTCTGAGCTGGAGAACTGGAAAAGCACTTTGTCCCAGATTCAAGCTGTCCTTGTTGATGCAGGTCAGAAGCACATCAAAGACAGTTCTGTTCAGTTGTGGCTCAACAAACTTGAGCATTTGGCTTACGAAATAGACGATATACTCGATGATTTGGCCACCGAAGCTATGCAGTACCAATTGAAAGAGACATCTAATGCCAATATTAGTAAGGTATTGAAAGTTATTCCAACTTGTTGTACTAGTGTCGCTCCTCATAGCATAAAGTATGGTCGTAAGATGAGTTATAAGCTCGATGAGATTACAACCAAATTGCGTGCTCTTGTTGAGGAGAAAAGTATTCTGGGTTTGATTAGTAATGTTGAGAAATCACATAGAACAAGTAGACGATTAGAGGAAACTTCATTGGTTGATGTAACCAGAATTGTGGGTCGTGATGAGGATAAAGAGGCATTGCTAATGAAGTTGTTAGGAAACGAATCATGTGATGAAAACTTCAGCATTGTGTCCATTGTTGGTTTGGGTGGGATTGGCAAGACCACTCTTGCACAAGTATTGTATAATGATAAGAAAGTTAAGGATCACTTTGAACTCATGTCATGGGTTTGTGTGACAGACGAGTTCGATGTATTTAATATTAGCAAGGCTATTTTCAAAGATGTGGGTGGGGAAGACAAAAAGTTTGAAACTCTTAATCAGCTTCATGTGGCCCTTTCGGAAAGACTTTCAAGTAAAAGGTTCCTACTTGTTCTAGACGATGTATGGAACGAAAGTTACAATGATTGGGAACTCCTCCAACGCCCTTTCGTTGTAGGGGCATCCGGGAGTAAAATAATTGTAACAACACGGAAAACCACGGTTGCATCTGTAATGGACTCTGCTCAATCTTACCCTCTCGAGCTTTTGTCAAATGAAAAATCTTTATCTTTATTTGCTCAGCATGCATTAGGTAAACAAAATTTTGATTCACATCCAACCCTCAAATCATATGGTGAAGGTATCGTGAAGAAATGTGGCGGATTGCCTTTGGCTTTGAGGACACTAGGGAGGGTATTGAGAACAAAGACGAAGAATGAAGAATGGGAGGAGTTGTTGAATAGTGAAATATGGAATTTGCAGAATGAAATTCTTCCAGCTCTAAGGCTCAGCTACTATGATCTCCCACCGCATTTAAAGCAAATGTTTGCATATTGTTGCTTATTTCCTAAGGATTACTTATTTGACAAGGATGAACTGGTCCTACTATGGATGGCAGAAGGACTTTTGCAGGATTCGAAAGGCAGCAAGTTAATGGAGAGCTTAGGAAGGGAGTGTTTTGAAGAGCTAGAGTCACGATCGTTTTTTCAGCAGTCTACCATTGATAAATCACGATATGCAATGCATGAGCTGATAAATGACTTGGCCACAAGTGTCTCAAGAGAGTTCTTTTATACATTTGGTGATATGATAGATGTTTACGCCAAGACTGAAGCTTTAGAGAAGTTCCACCACCTTTCATTTATTCGTGAACGATATGGAGTCTACAGAAAGTTCAAGGCATTAAAAAGAGTTAGATGCTTGCGAACTTTCTTAGCTATGTCAGTTACAAAGTTGTTTACATGGCAAAGATTTTACTTATCAAACAAGGTTCTTACCGAGCTAATTCCCCAACTACAGTTCCTAAGGGTGCTAAGCCTAGCTAATTATAACATTACAGAGATACCACAATCTATTGGTAGTCTCAAACATATGAGGTATCTCAATTTTTCCAACACTGACATCACATGTTTACCCGAACAAGTCGGTGACCTTTATAATCTACAAAGCTTGTTGCTTTCTGGATGTCCACATTTATCTAGCTTGCCAAATAGTGCTGTAAAGTTAGTAAACCTGCGACATCTTGACATTAGAGATACTCCAAAGCTAACCAAGACGCCGTTACGACTTGGTGAGTTGACAGGTCTGCAAACGCTTTCCAAAGTCATCGTTGGAGGAGCTGATGAGTTTAAAATATCTGATCTTAAGGGCCTATTGCATCTTCAAGGTCAACTTTCCATTGAAAGGCTCGATAAAGTGATAGATGCAACACAAGCCAAGGAGGCAAACTTACAGCAAAAGAAGGGCCTTTGTGATATGGAGATGAAATGGAGTGATGTCTTTGATAGTTCTCGTAATGAAGTGACTGAATATGAAGTTCTGGAAGGGCTACAGCCTTTTGAGATGTTAACAAGCCTCAAGATTTTGTACTATGGTGGAAAAAAATTTCCTAGTTGGGTCGGGGATCCCTCATATGTTTTCTTAACCCAGCTTACTTTATGTGGCTCTAGAAGTTGTATATGTTTACCAACACTTGGACATCTACCGTCACTTCAGAAGTTGTTAGTTCAAAGCATGAATGGGTTGAAAATATTGGGTCCGGAGTTACTTGCACCTCTCAACTCTCCCTATGGTGTCGCATTTCCATCACTTGAAGTTTTGGAATTTAAAGATATGCAGGACTGGAAGGAATGGTCAACTGGTGACAAAGAAGGAACTGCTGGATCATTTCCTTGTCTTCATGAGATGTCTATAATCAGTTGTCCGGCACTAGATGTGGTGGCAGTTGAGTTAATACCGTCACTTCGGGTTTTAGATATACAAGGATGTTCAGTATCGGTATTGAGAAGCATAGTTGGTCTATCTTCATCAATCAATAGATTGACAATGTGTGATATCAAAGGACTTACTCAGCTATCTGGTGAAGTTTTAGCTCATCTCCAGGCAGTTGAAAATTTACGCATTTTACAATGTGATGAAGTTAGACATTTGTGGAAATCAGACGTGGAGGCATGTGAAATTCTTCTGAGTTTGCAGAAGTTGGAAGTAAGTGGGTGTGTAAATTTGTTATCCCTGGAAGAGAAAAAGGTAAATTCTGTGATTAGCATACAATCTTTTAGAGAAGTTGAAATTAACAATTGTCTGAGGTTAGAGAGTTACTATTGTCCAAATAATATCGAGAAGTTAAAGATATCCGGTTGTGGTTCAATTACATCTTTGACCTTTCCAACAAATCACAACCTTCCGTCCTCTTTGAAAATTCTTAATATTGAGAATTGTCATAATCTGGAGGTGAATTGGCTTCTTAATAACTTCTTGTCATCGCTTGAATCTCTTGTCATTTATAAATTGCCAAAACTGAGGTTGTTCCCGGAAGGATGCTTAGTTCACCTCACCACGTTGATGGTTTCTAGTTGTGATAATTTAGAATCTATTCCATGTAAAGGCTTTGGTTTTCTCCCATTTCTTTGCCTAAGATCTCTTTTGATCAATAATTGCAAGAATCTAAAGTCATTTCCTCATGAACATTTGCAAAGTCTTGCATCTTTGGAATATATGTGGATAAGTTACTGTCCAAGTATTGACTACTCTTTTCCTTGTGGTTTGTGGCCTCCAAATTTGAGCAACCTGTCAATAGGAGGCTTAAAGAAGCCCATTTTAGATTGGGGGGTGCAAAATTTCCCAACCTCTCTTGTTACTCTAATCTTGTATGGTGAGAACTCTGGAGTGATTCCATTTGCAAATGCAGAAGATATGACGAATAGCAGCAATACTACTACGTCATGTTTCCATCTTCCATCATCTCTAACTTATCTATATATCAGTAATTTTATGGACATGAAATCACTTTCAAAGGGGATGCAACACCTCACTTGCCTTGAAGAATTAGTAGTTTGGTCATGCCCAAAGCTTAGAGATTTGCCAGAGACGCTAATTCCTTCGCTTTCAAGTTTGTGTGTGAATTATTGCCCGAGACTGGGAAAAAAGTATCGTAGTAGAAAAGGCAAGTACTGGCCCATCATCTCACAAATTCCTCATCTTGCTATAGAATGATCTCCCTCGGGTACATCTCCCTCCTTGCACTCAGAAACATCTCTACTATTCATTTATGTTTTCAATAAGACCGCCAAGTGCTAATCTTGTTATACTTTCCTAGGTGTCATGTAACAATTGTGTTTGCAGATCTCCAAGTTAGTTAGTTGATATATGAATTTTACAATTGTCCTGTGCAAGGGTAGTACCATAGATATTGGAAATTTTGATACTCATCTCGTTGCTGCTCACTGGACTAATGTTGTTTTGTACTTGAAATCGAATCAGTTTGGTTTTTCAACACATATGATTAGATCCTGCTAGTTTGCGATATACCTACTGGCCGATTTAGGTAGTGTTCTATATCGAATGTGTCAGGTTAAAAATCAATATTAGCTAAAAGGTTGAATGTTTCCGATTTAAAATCGAAAATATAGATAATTATGGTAACTATATAGTTTAATTACTCGTATATTTTTAACATATTAGTTATCTATATCTATAAGAAGTTCAAAAATGGAAGAAGAAAAATGTTTGCAGGTTAACCCAAAATCTATCGATTAGATGCACCGTGTTCATCATTTACCTGAATTGATCTAATTTGTATGTATCATTGTCGCTGCTGTAAAAATCATGCATTGATATTACCTTGTTATATTGGTAATTTTGTTTTTGTAATTTGTAACTGATGATAAAAGAAGACCTAACCAACAGATATAGATAAGAGTAACTAAATAAATGGTCCTTATGGTTCACTTGAAATAAATAATTAAGTAAATAAAAAGCAAATTCCCATAGAACATGTGCATAATATTGACATATCAGAGGAGGTGATGAAGAAATTCTGTACCAAATCCTGCAATTTTGAGCCTAATGTTGGTGAATATCTAGTGTTAAATATCATATGAAGGATTAATGAATCAATTATAATGCAGGGGAACGATTTATGAAGGTGGCCAAGTCTCCAATTTCCATTTTAAGTACTTCATGGCTGAATGATGGAGTAGAGATAACAGGACTGCCAATAGACATGATTGATCATTATGAATTGTTTTGGCTTGTATGTTCAAGTAGTTACTGCAGTCACTTGTTATCCAATTTTCACTTGTATGCCTCTTATAGTCTTATATATTGTGTTCATTGAACTTGGTGTGACGTCGCCCCTATAATCCAAAACCGAATTATATGAAGTAAGTCCTGTTATCTCTTAAAATCAAAATATATAAGAAAAAAAAGCGTTTATAAATTTTAATAATAAGTGATTTTAAGCTCGAGCAAGTCACACCTAAAATCAAGACTGAACTGATCTATTAAAAAAAGACAGAAGCGAGGAAAGGCCCCCTTCGCTGCTCTCTCTGTTTTTCCCTCGAGCGGGATTTGAACCCACGTCCGACTACCTATTAAACTATACACAAGAGGCCGCTCTACCGCTGAGCTATCGAATATAGAGGTTTTTGACTTTTTGGTTTTATATTTGGAATCAATGTGGGTTTGATTTATTTTTAGAATGAGAATGAATTTTGAAAAGGATTGGGACTTTATCAATAAAGTTAAATTTTTTGTCCACTAAATTAAAATCAAGAGTTAAAATTTAAATATAAGTTTTAAAATTTAAATCTAAGAGTTATATTCCACCCAACTTCATTAGTAAAATTATATTTAACTTTAGAGGATCATCATTGGTGAGTTTGAAATATAACTACATTGATGAGTTTGATTCGTAATCTGCAATTTTACAGCAACGAATCACACACTTTCAATCAAAATGAAAGTTTTTTTTTTCTTCAAAGTGCCAAGCAAAATGGAAGTGATTTATTATCTTCGAGACAAAGTACCTACGCATTGCGGCGGTTAGATGGTAGGGGTGATAGGTCTTAGAGTATGATAGATAATAGGAGGTGATAGGTCATAGAGTGTGATAGCTAAATGCCTTAGGCGTCCAGCCTCCGCCCTCGGATTTAAAAATTCGTTGAAAGTTTATTGAATGACATCTCTAATGAAAGAACATAAAATTTAAAAACACCAATATAATTATTATAATTTATCAATGTACGGTTTTTGAGATAAAAGATTTTGAATGAATTAGAGGAATAAAATGATTTATGGAAGAAAGAAAAAAAATAAGTGGTTGAGATTTAAGCAGAGAGAAAAAAATGAGTGGTTGAGATTTAAGCAGAGAGAAAACAAATGAGTGGTTGAGATTTAATATTAATGTTGAATGTTGAAAAGTTAGAAAGTTCAAAAGTGAATTTGCTTTATAATATAGTATATAGATATGCTCTATATCTTAAATCAAATTTAATTTTCAACTTTTTCAACATTCAACAATTGATCATAATTACATTACACTAATAACCTACATTACTTGTCATCACCACCACCAATCGCCACCGCGTGCCACTACCACCCGTCACCACCACCACCACATGTCACCACCATCGTCGCATTGTGTGTGTACTCTTCTAATCTCTACTATTTTTTAAAAATCATCACACACTCTCTCCCAATACTTTTCAACACTCGATCTCATAAAAATGTCCCTATGCGAAATGACTATTCTACCCTTAATGAATTAATTAATTTTCTCTTCTATTCATTAAATTAAACATCTGCACTTAAAAACCTGTAATACCCATAATGAAATAATTTACAACATAGACCCATTAACTCTTAAATTAACTACACCATCCCTTTTAGATTACTTATTTTTACAATAACAACCATACTGCCACCACCTGTCATGCCACCACCGCTACCAACCATCGCCGCCACCACAATACTGCCGCTACCACCACCGTCACATTGTGCTGGTAAAATACTAGTACTTTATAGATATAGATTTCTATACTCCCTTATAAAGAGTATTGAATCTCTTGAATTCAACACTTTTTTTCTTCCCAAAATACCTTTACTTAAATACAAAATCCTTATATATATATACCTCCATTTCGTGAAGAGATCAAGTGAGAACCACATATATGGTGAGAACCGTGAAAACCATTGAAAAATCATCTCTAAGGGCTTTGCCCTTAGCATTAAGGGCAAAGCCCGTACCATAACAACCGTCACTTTCTCTTGGATCGCCGCCCATCAAATCCATACAATTCCCATATGAGTCCGGTGACAACCCCTTTAGAATGGATGTGGGGTAACGCCTGTACCGTATCCATACATTTTTTTAACACGTAACCCATATGATTTTTTACAAAAAAAATATATAATTTTTTTTTAGAATGAGTTTTTGTTAAAAGAAAATAAGAAACAAAATTTTTTTTCAAAAAGTGAAAAATAAAAAAAAAAAAAAAAACCACACAAAAATGAAGAAAGTGGGAGGAAAACTAGTGGTTTTCACGGTTCTCTCCATATTCGTGGTTCTCACGTTAACCCTACCCCCTCCATTCCTCTCATTCTCTCTAATCATTACACACTTTCATCGACCTCGGACCTTCTATCACCCTTCGTTGGCGTCCTCCTTCTCCACCGCCTTCTTCGATCTCCACCACTACCTCCCTTTTATATTGTTATCACCTTCTAGCCGCTGCAACACGCGGTCACTATGCTCGTAGATGTTAAGATGGGTTGGGTAAATTACATCTTGGGCCTGTGGAGTGTGGACTACTCCAAATACTAAAACAGTTTAAATAAACCCAAACCCATTGTTTATCTATCAAATATATTTCAGAAAGAATCTCTTTTATATCACAAAAGAAAATAAAAGTATAAAAAAAAAAATACGGAGTAAAAGAAAAAGAAAAATTGGCGGGAGAGATCGGGATATGGCGAACAAGCTAATCAGTGAAATGGGTCTGCTGCCCAAATCCATTACCAACATTTTTGCTGCTCGAAATATCATCACGGCAAAGGTATGATATTATCTATATCTATATCTATATTAGTATATAATTTAATTATAGAAACTTAATAAATTATTATATGTTAAACCCTATCTTTCATTATCTATATTATATAGTTTAATCCAATCATTTCGATTGCATTGTATTCTAAGGTTCCATTATTATATTTCCCCCGCGATGCGGTGGTGTAGTAACGGGTGATTATTAATGTAAAAATAATTGATGTAAAAGGAGGACTGTAGTTATTTAAGAGCTAAGGGTAGATATTATAGGTATTTTTTTTTTAGCGGAGATCTTTATAATAGTGAATAAAAAAAAGAGGGGCATATTGGGGTTATCAACAACATAGTTTAAAAATTTGGAAAGAATCTAATACTTTATAATGTAGCATATGGATAGATAAAGATAGCTTCTATTTGATTTTTGGAATCAAATCAGCTGCTCTTTGACACTGTAATTTGGTCACGAGCAACGATCGTGACTTGTAAAAAATGTTAGATGTCAAACAGTTTTAACTGGTAATCACTATCATTTTACTTGAATTACAATCTCATAAATAAGAGGAGGTAAGCAAAAATGCTTGGACCACTTATAGTACGAAATCTGTTTTAGCAGGATATTAGACATAAGTAATTCTAAGTTGCAAAGTTGAGCCAGATCTGTTTTAGCAGGCATGTGATATTAACGATAGCCTGTCTAAGCTGTAAAGCTATATCCCAGAATTTAATCATTGACTTTATTGTCTTAAATGCTGTTTTTTGTTAGGATGCATTATCGTTGACAGAGTTCGAGTTAATGGAATTGTTGGATGTGGGTTTAGCAGAGGTAACATTTGCAATAGCTCTCATTAGTGAGGTTGCTTCTCCACCCTATCAAACGGTAAACTCACTCTCTCAATTGAACCCAATTCTTTTTGCCACTTCATTAGTGAAGATAGCAGACATATTAACTCTGTCCTCAGAAGGCCATAACAGTCAAAGTTAGATTACAGCTCTCAGCTTTTTGTCATGTGCTAGCTATAATATGCAGATTCTGAAGAGATTCGATCCCAACATATACATTTTTGAATACTTACAGCTAAATTTGTATTACTCTTTAGTTAATTCACTTTTTCAATCTGTCTAGAATCAGGCACATATCTTCATTTAGCATGGTATACAGTGTGTGCAGATACCTCTCTATCTACTTCTTTGTATTGTATAGTAATCATAATTGTTTCAGCTGTCGTTATAGGTGCAATCCCTGCTGGAGCAACGCATGCAGAATGAACATCTCACAGGTCATCTTCCAACACATTTAAAGGGTCTTGATGCAGCTTTATCTGGTGGGCTACCATTTGGTGCTTTGACAGAGTTGGTTGGACCTGCAGGAATTGGAAAGACCCAGGTGTGTCAGTTCTCCAATTCATTAACTCCTCACAACATTATGTTTGGAAACACACATGTTGTTTAAGTCTCTTGAACTATGTTACCAGTTCTCATTGAGTTCATTCTTAATAAAATCTCTAAACTGCTGAACCATATTCATCTTTATCAAAATAGTTTTGTTGCTGGACTATATTACTAGTTTACTGTTAGGAACAACCCTTAGTCTTGCACAGCGGAAGCATTTAAACAAGAAGATAAAACATGAGAATAGATAAACGACACACGAGATTTAACGTGGTTCGGCCCCAATGGGGGGCCTAATCCACCGGCTGCAAACTAGGTATTTTATTGATGCTCTGAACCATACAAATTACAATTACATATGAGGGGTATATATAGGAGGACATCTAGGGTTTTTGCTTGTTGAACAAGGAAACCAATTTGGGCTTCCTTATCAATAAACATAGCCAGCAGGCCCGTAAGGCCTTCACAAACCCAACAATCTTCCACTTGAATGCCTTGCGATAAATTTCAGCCCGCCATTCAAGCAAACAATATCCACGTCATCCAGTAACTCCAGTAATCTTCAGATAACCGAAATCCTCAAGCCTTTGGTTCCAAGAACAAACTAAAACTTCAAAACAGAAGTTTCCCAAGTCTTCAGTTCTCCATGAACAAGCTAAGATTTCAATAAAAACAGATAGGAACAGAAGTCTTTACAGGTCCAGCTCCCAAACCAAACTTCAATCCATGCATCCCAAATGATCTAGTTGCAACAGCCCTTTTCATGAGTCACCTGAAAGGCCCATTGAAGCTGTAAACCACTCCAATACAGTCAGACACAACTGACTCAGTCATGGCAAAGTCCACCAATGACTCATTCTCAATCTCAATCGGCTCCTACTGATTTTAAATACCGGCTCCAGAGACTCCAGAGGAATAACAACACTCTCCACCAGCGGTAGCATCACAAGAGAGATTTCATTCGGAACCCTGGTCTTCAGAACTTAACGTTGATTTCAACATATGTCAACACATTCCTCGTGCTCCCGCTATAACAAAATCCTGTCTAAGTTCAAACCTTCGAATACGCTCGAATAGATTATCTGAAAGTCCCAGAGTCCTCTACCGTACACCAGACTCGTATAACTCTCGAATCCGTGAGCCAAGTCTTTTCTTCGAAAGTTGGTTCAACTCTTTCGGTAGTGCAGTAATCTGCACACTCCAAAAGTCTAAACAATAGACCAGTGCTTCACTATAGTAGGTAACATAAAATGAAGCAAACCAGAATCTGTAACAAAAGTCTTCACTGCCTTCTAATGAGCCCCAATGCATCAACCACCCAGACACATTCTCATAAGCAGAAGTTTATCAACCTCGGGCGATTCTAAAACCCTGAGCACCTCACGCAACCCCACAAGTCAACTACGCACAACTCCTACCCTCTCTGTTATTCCAACCCATGCTAAACCAGACTTCATGAGACGAACCTCCACTCGTATTCAAGCAGCGAAAACCTTCCCCCAATACCAGTACAAAGATCCACTCAAAAGTCAAACCATTGATCAAAACTAAACAAGGAATATCATCCACAGTCCAAACCAGTTAACAACAAACGATCAACAACAGTAGAGAAAAAAAGCGTTAGTTCCATGACTTGACTAACTTTTTTCACTCGTGTCGACACCAACAACCCCAGAGTAGGAATACTCAAAATACATAGCACTCTAAACCTGCTAGCTCTATTTTCTTCAAAACAGGTACCATATCCAACAGAAACGGTCTAACTTCAAACGATGGTACTTATCTTCTTTTCTTTTCTAATCGATCAAGGTAATATCACAACATCAAACTTAGTAACAACCACCCGCAAAAACCACATCCTGATCGTGAACCAGAATAACCCGAGATACAACTCAAACAATAAACTGAATAGAGACAATACCTCAACCTCTTATCAATGATGAACAAGAATGTGACGATGGTAACCAAGAACAGTAGCCAAATACCCTCTCGAACAAGAAAAACTGAAACAATGCTTTTAATATCTTTCAATCGATCAATCAACACCAAATAACCCCAAAAAACAGAAACCCTAACAGAGTTCCAATCGGCGGCGGTAGCTGACAGCAGCAAAGACAGCTGCAATAGCGGTGACAGGCAGTTAACAAGTGATGAAACGCGGCGGAACAGCAGCAGATCAGCTGCCAACCAGACCCAGATCGAATAGAAAGCATAAACAGCAGCAACAGCAGTAATCCAGCAACAAAATCAGCAGAAAACAGCAAATAGCTGCTGAAAAGCAGATTTCTGCAGCAAACAGCAGCTGAACAGTAGCTGACAGCAGCAGATAAGCAGAGCATATATCAGCAAATCAGCAGCAAACAGCCACAAACAGCGGCGAACAAGGATAAAAGAAACCCTAATCGCGATGGCTGTAGATAGCAGCAGGTGGTACAGCAGCGGAAACTGAGAGAAAACACGAACAAGAGAGACAAAAAACGAAACCCTAATCGTGAAACACAGCCCCTTGGCTCTGATACCACTTGTTAGGAACAACCCTTAGCACTTAACGGAAGCAATTAAACAAGAAGATAACAACTAGAAAATAGATAAACGACACACGAGATTTAACGTGGTTCGGCCCCAATGGGGGGCCTAATCCACCGGCTGCAAACTAGGTATTTTATTGATGATCTGAACCATACAAATTACAATTACATATGAGGGGTATATATAGGAGGACAGCTAAGGTTTTTGCTTGTTGAACAAGAAAACCAATTTGGGCTTCCTTATCAATAAACATAGCCCGCAGGCCCGTAAGGCCTTCACAAACCCAACATTTACGCCATTCTTCTTAAGTAGAAGTTTTAGATCATAGCGCAATTGAACATATTTTTTGCTTATTTCTTGAAGTCTTGAACTTGCAGTTCTGCTTGAAGATTGCTCTTTTGACTGCACTGCCGTCTTGTTATGGAGGCTTGGATGGTCATGTAATATATATTGATGTAGAATCCAAATTTAATTCGAGAAGGTACCTGTGAGCTGCCTTTCATTATTCAGTAATGATTGACATGACTAAACCACTTGCCTAAAGCTATGCCTAACATGGCATAGAAAATATGGACATACGGAGACAGTAAATGGCTAAACCATCTGTCAACCATGGAATAGACTAGGCATGTGTACCATAATTCTTTTTGATTCCATTTTCATCATTTCTTCTTTTGACACATGTTTGCTCTAGCTTTAGCTTGAAATTAAAGTTCCAATTAGTTTGATCATTTATCCTTTTTTATAATTTTTACTTGATAAATAGATATTTCAATTTTTACAGGTTAATCGAAATTGGTCTTAATAGTTTCCCAGAAATATTTTGCTTGGAGGGCATAACAAAAGAGGTATGGTTTAATTGTCTCACTCTTTATCTTTAAAAATCAGACACAAGCACCTAAATATTAAAAATAGTTACTAAAGTAAGTGTTTGCTCACTAGATAATATTTCAAAGTGCCCTAAATTGGAACAAACTATACAAAAAAATGTATCAATAGAAGTACAAAGAAAAATGTGTATGAGTTACCGAATAAATGCTCACTTGATGTTGGATATCAAGAGATATAAACATGCATCTGCTATGGAAATATATGTTTTTATTCTATTTGAAGTATTTTACTTATATAGGTACTCTTTCATGTTTTTGTGTAGATGGCAGGTAGGATCACAGTTTTAAGACCTGGTTCTCTTGCTGAGTTCACTGAGAGGTTTAGAAGTTAATTCTTTTTAATGTTTGTATGCCATCTAAGTTCATTTTACATCTAATTATCTATGTGTATGAGATTGTCAATATTCCACTATTTCGTCTCCAGCTTGCAAAAAATCAAAGTTTCACTCCTCCAGCATCAAGTGAAGTTGCTAATCATCGATAGCATGGCTGCCCTTGTTTCTGGGTTAGTTAACTTTGCACAAACGACTAACCACTATAAGTCGATACGAAATTTAAAAGATAATGCTTATTGTGTTGTATCTAGGGAATACGAGCTAGGACCTCAAAGGCAACATCCATTGGGTTGGCATATATCATTTTTAAAGTGAGACTTAACATTCTCAGCTTTTTTTGGTTGTTGTAAAGCACTAAAGCTCTGTTACTAATTATCTTAATAACGTATTTGCTCTTTCATATTGATATTTCCAGGTCCCTTGCTGAATTTTCACGAATACCTGTGGTGATGACAAACCAAGTTAGATCTCGAATCACTAATCAAATCTCTCAGTATTCTTTCCAAGGTAGGAAGTCATGGTGGTGTTAAATGCTAGGTTGCGGAACTCAGAAATCGGGATCGGATCGGGGGGGGGGGGGGGGGGTCAGGATTTAAAATTTGGATCGGTAAATAGCGAGTTTTTTATGTATAAAATAATAGTTTTTCAAATTATATGTAAGAAAAATTAACACATTGGTAAGGTCTTTGACCTTCGGGAAATCCACGAGGGTTCGAATCCCACTTCCTACATTTGTAGGAGTGGATTATTAGGGGGGTTTCGAGAGTCCTGGGTTTCATCTCAGGCATGTGTGGTTCGAGCACTGCATACTGCCTAATTGGATGCCACTGTGGTGTTTCGAATACTAACTACTAACTCGTTGTTAAAAAAAAAAATATATATATATATATATATATATATAAAACTTAAACATAACATAATTTTTCAACTTAAACATATTTGTCTAAGAACAATAACATAATTCATAAAAGCTTTACCATAAGAAAAAAGTTTGACTTGGTCGACCCGATCCGATACAGCCGACCGATATAGCCGAGTCTTGACCGATACGGCCGAGCCTTGACTAATTTGACACGAGTCTAGAACCCTGGCCAATTTTCAAACCGAGTATGGCAAACTCGTATTCCCGATCGGCCGATACACGATTCGACTCGGTGAAATCGGCTGTATCGGCCGAGTTTCACAACCTTGGTTAAATGTATTGTGCGAGTTTCCAGTGTAAGTTGAGATATTCAATACAAAATTGCAGATAATAGGGCGGCTACCGTGGACAGTACCGGAAATATTGATTCTCATCTTGTTGCTGCTTTGGGAATACACTGGGCTCATGCTGTTACCATTCGTCTTGTTCTTGAATCTAGATCAGGTTGGTTTCATGCTTTTTCCACACCTATGAGGCTATGATTAGTGGTGGCAATTTTGAAGATGAAGTCGGTCATTATACCTTGTAACAAATCCTTCTATTTCGAAGCTGGAACTTAGTTTTAAATTAGTTCTTGTAATCTTTGTAAGTGCATGTTTAGCAGTCATGATCATTTTTTTTGCAGGCCGGCGATTTATAAAGGTGGCAAAATCTCCAATGTCGCCATCACTGTCATTCCCTTTTGAAGTTACTTCACAAGGAATAGTATTGCTTGATGACGTTGGAGTAGAAATGATAGGACCACAAATTAACGCAATTGATCACCAAGGTATGTTCTAATTTATCTGTTCAAGCAATACGAATACAACTTACTGTAATTCAGTCACTACCCAGATTTTACTTTTTTTTTATTGCCTTCTATTTATATATTATCTTAATACAACTTGTGGTTTACAATCTAAACAAATAAGAGGTAAGTAGTTGTTGAACCAATTGTTTCCTACACAACAATAAACTCTTTTTAATAGGCAAATATCTTTTAGTTCCTTGATGCTTAAGAGTTAGCAAAGGACTGATGTCCATTAATTCTTTAACCGAAATTTAATGGTGCATGCTATGAATTTCAACCTAGCTGTATAATTGTTATAGCCGCTTGTCTACATGTGTGCATACATATGGTCAACATTCTCTAGGTTAACTTCATATTAATATGCGATTCTCATGCTACTTGCATGCATTTGTTAATGTTATATACTCAGTAGGACTAGGAGGGATTTAACATTAGTCTATATACCATGGAAGTTATTTTGTTGATTAGGAAATAGCTTAGTAGTTTGTCTATGATAATTTGCAGGTCACAGTGACATAATTTTATCATAGAGACATAAGGCGAAGAACATAAAGCAACACATGCTCAACTAAGTTGTATTCTGCCTGACTTTCTGTAAAATGTTTGAACCGGATGTACTTGTGTCTTCTTATATGTTTGATTTCAGACCTGAGAGGTTTTGCTGTTGTTCGTAGTAAATGGTAGTAAAGTGTTAACCAAGATTTAGATTAGTGTGAAGCTGTCAATTCTAAATGTTGTTACAAAATTATAGATGTCATTTAATCAGTACTCAACATGATTGTTGGGAGTACGGAGTACAAGTCCAGTTTCATTATAAACTGGCTAACATTTGTAAACATTTCGGTGCCCTCCCTCACCTGATTGTAATCTTTGATTCTAATCAGTTGCCTGGTATTTATTACAAGGACCTTTAGCCATATATTTTTTAAAAGCTTGTAAGTATAGTTTGATAGGTCCCCAAGGAGATATCATCATGATAATTTAAGATGTCTCAAAGAGATGTAGAGGGTGGGTAAATACAACTTTTTAACTTAAATCAACTTTTTAAGCCTTTATAATGCGGAATATAAATTAAGGGTAATTGGATGGAAACCTCATGATCCTATGTACCATTTGGGCCAGACTAGTGTCCAGGTGAATCTCAACCACTTAATAATCTCTTGATTATCTCAAGTTTGCCTTTGACAAGATTCGAACCCAAGACCTCTCATGAAAAGTGACACCTGGTGGCCACTGCGCTATTACCTAGTGGTTTGCGGAATATAAATTATCTTAACATATTTGTCCATAATGAGTCTGAGTTAAAATTCAATGGAATAGTAAGGATAAATAACAGAATATTAAAGACAATAAAGTAAAGTGCAGTCCTAGTACAAAGTGCAAGCTGATTTGAACTTATTATTTTATTGATGATTAAAAAGAATTACAAGTAGTTGCGTAACAATTTAGCCTACAAATCCAACTACTTGGTTGAATAACAAGTTACAACTCTGTATATTAACCTATGAGCCTAAGCTAAATATAACACGGATCAAAGCTGATTGCTGTAATCGTTGTAAGAGTTAATATTATAGATGCACACATTCTTGAGACTCTAAGGTTGGTTTATATAGGCATCAACCATGGCTTAGATGTCGTCCATTGTCTTCCACGCGTCTTGATCTAATGGCCTCTGCTTCAGTACCTGGTGATAGTTACATTGTACTTTTTGTTCCCCACATGCTCTCCAAGGATGATCGTGCAACTACATTACAATGAACACCTCATATAATGTTTATAATCAACAACTGATACTTTAGAATGTCCTTTCTGTACTTATCCAGTTGTATGATGAATATACAAAGTTATATAACAACTTTAGAGCACTTGCAATACCCCAAGTTGTATTTGTACCTTCCAAGTTGACTGCAAGAACTAAGCTGATTTCACCTATGAGCTTGGCCTTTTATCCTTAATCTTTATCTTTGACTTAGACCAAGTGCTTATCTTTTATTTGATGCAGCTTGAATGATACTATCTCTCTGTGAAAATGTTTAGGCTGAATCAACTTGGATTAGTCCAAGCTGACCCAGCTCCAAAGACTCAAGTATTTCTGAAATTGTTTGCCATTTTCAAATCTTGTAATGTATGAGCAACTTGACTCCAAAAGACCGATTAATGTTTTCCATCTTTATCTATTAATCCTAGTTTATGATTATAGACCGATCATGATGTAACACCCCGACAAGGTGGAATTACGAGGGTTAGTTACTAAGCACATCACGACATGCAAATTAAGTAGAGAATTCTAAATGCATTAAAAGGATTAGACAATCCATACAAATCATTTAAATACAAGTACCGGATCAAGAATAATGCATAAGGAGCACGCCCATCAAACGTTTACAAAATAATAGTTCAAAAGATGGTAAATCATCCTAAGCATAACCCATAAGTGGGAACTATGAGTCACGGATCCATGAAGTCCAATCCAAGCACAATCAAGCAATAAATCATTAAATACATCTCCCATTAACCTGTTCACCTGAAAAGTGTACTAAAACGTGTCAACATAAAGTTGGTGAGTTCGTAGGTTTTTGTAATAAAATCAAGTGTCGGGATATCAACCATTATCGATAAATGAGGATTAGAATACTTAATCACGTCACATCATTACAAGATAATACAATAAACGTCACGTCACCGTCATAATATGGGCTCAAAAACCCTTATCCCGAGTATGACCATGCCGGGTGTGGATTCGTCGATCCATCATCATGTCAATACATAATAATATATAACGTCATACATCAGAAGTATAACATCATAATAAAGTGGCCATGATCATACTGGGTGTTGATTCTTCAATCCCACATCAATACATAATAATATATAAGATATATGTCATTCATCACATTTAAACGTCACATAACACATATCACAATCAATCAATTAAGTATCTAACGTCTCATTTCATATCACAACAAATTATATCAACCGACAAACGTTTAATCAACGAGTACACTTTCCACCCCAAATAAACTAAACGTAGGGGCTACGAAACTCATCTTTGCCTTCAACGCCGAGTTACACGTAAGTTATAAGTGTTCAATGAAATTTAATTTTCCCGAATTCTTCAAAGTTCACGGCCTATCAATACGTTTACATAACATATGTATATTAATATGTATGTAATCAATTTGTATGTATTAATGGTAATTATATTAATTTGTAAGTATTAATAGATAATTATATCAATTTGTATGTATTAATGTGTAATTTTATTAATTGTAAGTATTAATAGATAATTATATCAATTTTTATGTGTCAATGTTTAATTATATTTATAATCCCTTATAAAAAGAATAGGGATTAAGACATTAAACATTTTTTTTCTTCCAAAAATACCCTTATTTAAAAATAAAGCTAACCTCTTTCCCCTGTTTCTGACTAATCGTAACACACCCGACCCTTCCACCACCGCCTTCCATCTCCACCCTAAGACCATTGCCTGCACCACCACCTTCCACCGCTGCCCTCCATCTCTACCGCCTCAATCAACACCATCATCACCGTTCATCACCGCCGCAACGCGTGGGCACCTGACTAGTTAATATATATAACCACATCCTTTTCATTTATATTTGTATATATATATATATATAGGGAAAAGTTAAATTAGGGACTCCTTATACCATCACCATGATCATCTCCGACCACTACTATGATCCTCCGGCGACGGCGACCATCTCCGGCGAGACTAACACATGTGTAAGTAACTTACACATGTTTTAAGTAGAATTTTTTTTAGGTAGATTACCCATCACCGGTCACCCCTATGACCTATGACCCTCTATGACCTATCACCCTCAATGACCTATCACCCTCAATGACCTATCACCCCCACCATCTTTGATTTATGAATATCTTTAAGGGCGAAGCCCGCTTCGAATCATAATTTTTATTCAACTTACACGTTGTACTTACACATGTGTAAGTTGTACTTACACATGTGTAAGTCTCGCCGGAGATGTCGCCGGAGATGAATATGGCCGGAAATGTCGCCGGAGATGATCAATGGTGATTAGATCTGATGAAAATGGACGGTTTAGATCGAGTCCTTAACAGTCCCTAAAATAAGGAGTCCCTAAACTAACCCACCCCTATATGTGTGTGTGTGTGTGTGCGCGCGCGCGCTTTGACACGATTTTAAGCCCCTCAAATGACTTGAATTGGACACAAATACTAACTTGGGAAAGACCCAAAAGGAAGCCCAGACCATCTCAAAGTGAACGGCCCACAACTAGGAAAAATAGAATTGTTGTAACTATATGGCAGCGTAAAGGGCGCCAAAACTAGCGTACAAGACGGCAGGCCAAAATTGATGGGCGTAAGATACGGTCAAGACCTAGCGTAGGGTACGATGGTTCAACATGGTCTAGCGTAACGTATGGTGGAAACCACATAAGGTACGGTGGCCTGGGTAACTCATTTTTGGCGTCTGGGACTCGAATATGGGGCGGAAACAGAAGATTATGGATGTAAGGTGAAATTTGGTGTTGCAGGGAGGCGTAACCTACGCCAAGAAGGGCGTAGGGTACGGTGGTTCAGGACAGGAAGGAGATTCTGGGCAGACCTGCAGAAATAGAAGAACAAGGGGGGTTGACTTTGAAAAGTTAAAGTTGTCCAATAACAATTTGAGTCGTGATTAGGCAAAGTGAATCCAACGAAAATCTGAGCCGTGATTAAGTTTCCAACACTTTAGCAAGTAGGTAGAATAGTATTTGGTCGTACCATGAGATCAAAGATGCAAAACAAATATTTTAATTTAATTACTGTTATTTGCTTTTTCCAAACTATTTTCAGACTGAGCCTCTCGCTGAATAAGCGATTGTGACTTTTATTTACCTTTATTGCATAAGTATAATAGGAAATCGTGACAACCCCAGAACCACTAGAATTACACGTATTATTAGATTAGATAAAGCAACGCGTCCTTGCGAACGATCCTGTAGCTTATCACTAGACTATACTACATTGACCGGGTTCTCTGCTCGTAAGTGTGTGTGCGTTTTAAGATAGTTACTTGTACAACATTTATAAATTTAAAAGGCAAAAATAAACGCAACATCAATATACGGAAGAAGTTATAGCCACTTAAAAACCGCTTAAAATGTATTTTATTATGACTAGATCTGGTCTTACTTACTAATTTTAACCTTTTTCTTATTTTTTGGGGTTTGTTGCCTTTACACGGTAAGACCCGATCGCAAAATGACAATTTTGTTATTTGCACTATTTTATCCACATAGAGATAAGTATGTTTATGATTACACACGTATACGATAGATTCCGACATTTTAAACTCATTTGGAACTCTAACAAAAAGCTCCAGCGGGCTGTTTTGGGACTCATATTTGACCCATTAAAATACACCCGCTTTTAGTAACTGTTATGTCTTTTGAAAGGCCTAACCACATGCTATCATTACCTATTTATAGATTTAACAAAAACAATATACACAAGAAGTTATAGCCATTAAAAAACCACAAAATATGCATTTGTTTAAGGCCAGATCTGGTCTTACTTACTAAATCTAACATTTTCTTATTTTTGGAGGCTTGTTGTCTTTGCACGGTAAGATCCGATCGGAAAATGACAATTTTTTTATTTGCACTCTTTATCAATGTAGACATAAGTTTGTTTATGATTACATAAGTGTACGATAGATTCCGACCATTTAAACTGATTTGGAACTCTAACAAAAAGCAACAACGGGCTATTTTGGTACTCAAATTTGACCCCGTAAAACACATCTGTTTTAAATAAGTCTTATGTCTTTTGAAAGGCCTAACCACATGCTATGATTACCCATTTTTAGAAGGACACCCCCCCCAAAAAAAAAAATAAATAAATAAATAAAAATAAATAAATTTACGGATTGAGTCGAGTTTGGAAATAACACTAACTGGGGCCTTGTACAGAGAGAGGAAGTAGGAGGGGAGACTATCAAGCACCAAACAGATCAGGGTAATGCGGCCAGCAAGGGAGAGGGTGTATGCTTTCCAAAGTGATAATCGGGCTTCGAAGGTTTTGATAACTGGTGTCCGATTTTTAACTAGATTTGTATTTGCTCCCACCGTTGAACCGAGGTAAGTGATGGAAAACTGACGAGGATTGCACATGAGGTTTTGGCATGAGGTGTTACTAATTTCGAGGGAAAGATTGATGCCATAGAAGCATGATTTTTGGTGGTTTATATTAAGGCCAGAAACAAGGTGAAAACATCTCAGGATTCTTTTAATGTTTAGAAGATGAATTGAGGACCACATACCGATAATGATGGCATCATCAACATATAGAAGGTGGGTGATTACCGGTCCATTATTTGGTAGTTTGATGCCGGAGATGAGACCTAGGGTGGCAGCCTTTTGCATGATATTAGAGAAAGCCTCCATTGCAATGAGGAAGAGAAAAGGGGATAATGGATCGTCTTAAGGGACACCCATTTCACAGTAATCAGAACGGACGATCTAGTGGAGGCCAAGACGCATCTGATCCATAGTAGCCAGCGTGGTAGGAAGCACATCTGGTCCATTATGGAGATTAAAAATTCCCAATTAACCAAATCAAATGCCTTTTCAATATTCGATTTTGAGACAGTAGGCTTCAAGTTTGGATTTCTTCAACCAATTGATAATCTCATTTAGCATTAAAGGCCCATCCATAATGTTTCGTTTACTGAGAAAGGCCGATTGGGTATAAAGAAATTACTTTCCCAATCTTGACTTTAAGTCGGTTGGCCAAAGTTTTGGATATGACTTTTTTGATGCAGCCGATTAGGGTGATGGGTCTATAATCATTTAGTGATTTCACCACTGACTTCTTGGGGATAAAAGTGATATGAGATGATCTGCATCTGTGACTAATGCTCCCTGATGAATAGAAGTCGGGTAATATGGAATAGAAGTCGAACTTGAGATTTTCATAGAAGGTTTTTATGAAGCCCAAATTGAAGCCATCAGCCCCTGGTGCCTTGTCACCGTCACAGTCCCAGACAGCTTGTTTCACTTCAAAAGTAGTGAATGGAGATATAAGGAAGGCAACATCTTCACTGGATAAAGATTTCAGTCCTTGGCAAATTAACTTGGGCCGAGAATTGATGGGCTCGGTAAATTTAGCCTTGAAAAATATAAAAGCAGCCTCACGAATTGAAGGCGGTCTTTGTGCCAGTGTCCATCGATTTCAAGTCCCACAATCCAGTTTCTAGAAGACCCGTTGTTGATATAACTGTGTGTAAGTCCCAACTCAAGAGATGGTACTAACTGAAAACACCTCTATGTCAATGGTGAGATTACTTTGCAATATAAACACTAAACTGGAGATGACCAGTTGCAGTGAGCGTATACCAAGTTCTTGGTAAGATTACTTATTAAGGTGACAAGTAAATAAGTAAAGACAATTGCAATAAGTAAATACAATAAAGTAAATATGGTGAGACCAAGTTGTAATTTTTCAAGTGTATTTTATTTATTAACTTAAATAAAATGCAAGGTTGTTGCAGAACCAAGATAATACACGAATGTACATATCCTAACAACCTATGAATTACAAATGATCTAATACTTGGAAATTCTCCTTAACAATCGAAACACTTAAAGTTGTGAAGTGTTCCCTTTTACGATTGAGAGAATATTGCACAAGTTCACCAAGAATATGCAAAATCTGATTATGCAAAAGGTTGTTTCTTGGTTGTGCAAAGACCTTTATTTATAGGCAAAGTTGGCATTGGGATTCCAATTTTGCCGCTCAAATATGGTCGAGAGCATTTAAGGATGTAATTTAAAATCTTTTGAAATGCTAGATAAAGTAAGACTGTCTTGTTTTATCCAACCCGCTTTATCCACTTTTGTAATTTAATCAAAGACAATTGTCAGGATAAAGGTGCATAAAGCAAAAAGGTCTTTCTCGTAATCAGTGTAAAGCTTTGTAAGTACTTTACACGGATACTCCAGTTCTTGATCTGTGTAGAATGTCAACTGGGCTTCGCTTCCATTGTCATTTTCTTTCTTCCACTTGATGTCTTCGACTTCAACTTCAACTGGAATGTCTTCAGGTGTATTGGTCAGATCTTCAACTGGAGGAAGTCGTCAATTGCATAAACTGTACATTGCAACTGGACTTCTAATATTTCTGGACAAATCTTCTGGTCTCCAGATGCAACTTGAAACTGGTCAGTTTTCAGCCAAAACTGGATCTAACAGTACGAAAAAAAGAAGAATTTTCATCACCACTTCGGATCCCATTGGCTCTCGACTTCTGATGAAGATCTTGTGTTTTGGCACGTTCCAGGGCCAGGAGCTGGTCGTTTGTTTCAATCCATTGGGTAACGATGGAATCAAACTCTGTCAATTTGTTTAGTAGAGTAGTCGATTCCAGATTTTCATTGGAGTTGTAGGTTCGAATCCACTCCTTTAATTCCTTCTTCAGCTTTTTGAACTTTGAATTGAGAATTTGATTCGGGCGTCCATAACGCGGGCCAGATTCCGGGCTATTGATGATAAAGTCTTTGATGCCTTGTTTAGACAGCCATGAATTAAAGAAACTGAAAGGGATAGGACCAAAATCCGGGCTTGTGGTGATTAAGGTTAATGGCATGTGATCGGAGCGAGGTAGGGTAGTAAGGGCTGCATTTGGCCAAGAATCCAGGAAGCTTTGGGAGACCAAGAATTTGTCGATTCGGCTTTTTTTTTTAACACCATTATCTTTAATGTATGTAAAATAGCTCCCATGCATAATATATTCATGGAGGTCGTTTTGGTGGATGAAAGAATTGAAAGAGAGGGCTTCAAAGTGGTTGAAGTTGGATTTTTTGCGGTCCTCTGGGCTACGCACTGAGTTAAAATCTCTAAAGATAACCCATGGCCCCTGTAAAGTGGACTTATGAGCCGATATATCATCCCAGAGGAGCTGTTTTGCAGATGATTCTTGGGGTGCATAAAAGTTTAATATATGGCAGATGGAAATGGTACTATTGATGAGACCAGAGATTAAAAGGAAGTGGGGGGATTTGATGATATTTGTGGGAGTGAAAAGAGATGAGTCCCAAATACTTAAGATGCCTCCGGATCAAACTTCGGATCCAGAAGAGGGAACAAAGTCGAAGCCGAAATTGGAGTTTCCCCAGAATTGTTGAGGGTGAAGGTCTTGAGCTGAGGATTTCTGTGTTTCTTGGATTCCAATGAAACTGATTTGGTGATCCTGTTTTAACTGATTTACCAACGAGACAAGTCTCGTCATTGTAGCCACGAATGTTGATCGATAAGAAATTCATTGAGGAACGGTGTGGGCACGGTCTTGAATGATTTGATCTTCTACAAGGTGTTCGAAGTTAGCGAGCTTGGCTCCAATGCACAAACCAACTTCGAGCGTGGCCTGGGTTTCTAACTGTAGGAATGAAGAATGATCGGGATTCGATGGTGGGAGGAGGTTAGAGGAGGAGGAGTATAGATTACTTTGGGATAAAAGAATCTGTCAAGACTTAGATTTATGCATTTAATCGGGTATCGTTTCGGATAATTTTATATGGTCATCAGAAGGTGTTGACATTTTGTGAGTAAATGTAAATGAAACAATAACGTAAACTTTAATGCACCATAGTTGATACACACAAATTATTAAAGAAATGACAAATAACTGTCATACATCTTAACCTCCTTCAAACACCGTCGAGGTATTGGGGCTCAAACTCATGGGAGGCGGCACTGAGTAGTTACTTACTTACAAATAACTGTCATAAATAATAATATTTTATTGTTATGTAAAACGATATACATCATTCGGGCGTTGCCCCGAGAGACATTATATTTATTGTGTCCCGTAATATATAAAATTTATAACATGCTTTCAAAAACATTACATAGTACAAAAACTGAGTTGATATTAATTTTTTAATAAGTAAACAATTATAAGTTAAAGAGTTTTGACAGTATAGTTTTATAACAGATTTATAACAGGTGAATTTCAACCACTTAGTTATCCTCTAATTATCTCAAGCTTGCCTTTGGCAAGACTTAAACTCAGGATCCCTATTGAAAAGTGACGGCTGGTGGCTACTGTGCTATTACCCAGTGGTTAACACAAAATAATATTACAAACATAATTAAAGCTAAATTTTAAAATCATTGAAAATAGAAAGTCAAACGAAAATAATCCATAATAATAAAATGTCAACCGAAATAAAATTAAAAATTAATAAGCTAATTTCCAAAATAATTGAAAATAAAAAGTGAAATGAAAACAATTCATAATAATAAAACATCAACCAAAATTAAATTGAAAACTAATAAGTATTGCTAACTAATTTTCGGAGATGGTTAGGTGTATATATTCAAAACGTACACACTACTGCTATGTGTGTGTGTATACATATATATATTATGTAATAGTTCACGTGTAATAAGATAAGATGATCTTAACAAATCTAAAAAATAAAAACATGCAATTAAATTAAGTGATATTTGTAAACAAATGGGGACCAATTCAAAAGATTAAACACATAATATGTTAAGTCCAAAGTTAAAAAATGAAACGCGCCCAAAAGAAAATGACGTTAGTCCATTATGAAAATGAAAACGGGCCCATAAAAATAAAATTGGTCCGTTAGTATTCTTTACACGCATTTTCGTACATTTGTTTTTAATGTATACAAGATATGTCATCCGGGCGTTGCCCCGGGAGACATAGTGTGTATGGTACTTTCTTTATGGTAAGATAAACTTGTGAAGTATTATGTGTAAACACAACTGTACGCATTTGAAGTAAGTTGCATGTTAGAGCAGGACACAGATTAGATGGTTGCATCGTCAACTACCATTCATGTTATTGTCATGTACAAAACGATATATTCCTAATTGGTAGATTAGAGAAAGTACAAAAAGATACAACCGTGCCTTAACCTAATAGCGCTAGTGGTCGTTTAGACGTTCCAAAATATATAAAGTTACATCACAGATGTTAAGTTGGTCGTAAAAGACCCAAAAATAGCAGCATGCATTACTCCGTTTGCGTTCTGTTGCTGCAGCAATTACCATATCATTCTATTGATCAACAAAAGTGCTCCTTTAGAAACAATACAATAATGAGTTATAATGGTACTAAGGTTTGTTTCATTGAGCAGGAATAGACCTTGAGTACTTTCTTTTTGATGTTTTGATTGTTTTGGAGGGGGTAGAATTTCTGGTAAGAAGTCACAAACGACGTTAGTGAGTGTTATGATGAAAGTAAGTTGGTGGTTGTTAAAAACAAAGTACCTGATGTATCCATGCTGTCGTGTTCTATCAAACGTTTTCGTTGCTTGGGTGCGGGGGTTGTTGGGTGATCATCGAGGGAAGATGTTTCAGTGGGTTGCTGTTTCAGTGAGAGTGGTGCATTTGCTTCAAGTATGCTGTTAACGTGAACGGTACCATCTGTTTTAACTGTCTAACTGTAACATATGACGTTGTCCATAAAGTTTTCTTATTTATTGTGGTAGAACTTTTGGGTCCATGCAATTTTCAGTTGTAACCAATTCATGGTACGGAATGCCAGTTAGTTGTTCTACCGCTCGATTGAAGAAGATTGCATCAGTTGAACCTGTTTCATCTGTGATGAGAGTGTTTAAGGCGTACCTGTATTTATATTTGGTTATTAGTTATTATAATTTAAACTCAAAGTATGATGGCTTTAGTAGCTTACAGGTGTACGTGTTGGTTTGTCCATGGTGGCATGGGTACGGCAATGCCACAATATTTCACCTTGCCTATTCATTTCTTGATTTACACCACGCGAGCAATGTTGACAGGCGGGATAATACCATGATCTATAGGCAAAGATATCTGTTATTGTTATTGTGGCTTCACATGATAATGGAACACGTTGCGAAAACCATAATAACAAAGGTTATACTAGTAGTATTAATCATTTTTGCTGTAGCTGGTTGTACAATATATATCAATATTAAATTGTGTAAAGATTAGTGTATAGTAGAATCACTTAGAAGATTGTAGATGGATATGTCCAAAAGAAAGAAAAGGTTTGGACTTTTGGAGAACTAGTATGGTCCCAACGGAACAAAAACTGGACACTGTAGTTTGCACGAATTTCGATGGCTTTCTTTTTAATATATATTATAATATATATATATATATATATATATTAACAAAATATTAAAATATAATATGTCAAGTCCAAAGTTAAAAAATGAAACGGGCTCAAAAGAAAATGAAGTTGGTCCATTAAGAAAATGAAAACAGGCCCATAAAAATAAAAGTGGTCCGTTACTATTCTTTACACGTATTTTCGTATATTTGTTTTTAGTATATATATTAATGACATAATAATATAAACTTTGATGCACCATAATTCTTATAGGTATTATTGTTAAACTATTAAAAGAAAAATATTTTATAACATTGAATATTAGTATAATTCATATCAAATAACTTAACTTTGATACTTAGATATAATTTGATAAATAAAAAACTATGGCAAATATAAAATGAATTATAATTAGATACATACATTTTACTTCCTATCCTAAATCATACTTCATGATTTTCAAACCCAAAACCTATTTGATCATTAGGTCACCTAGAAAGTGGTTAATTTAAAAATATAAAAGTTTGATGAAAAAATCATATTTTATAATTCATTATGTAATAAAAAGAAAAAAAAATCTTTTTATTTTATTAGTTACATATATAATATAATGCAACAATTCATGACATTCTGATGAGAACAAGGATGTAATAACACATTTAAGACAAGATTATCATCAATATGAAAATTCACATTTAACACTTTATGGCCAATTATACTTTTTCTTCCAACCACTTGGGCTTCCTTTAGCGAAATCAAAACCATGATCTGTTACACCCCAATAACATCTATTCTGCTTTAAAATGTTCTGACCACATTCGACAGCCACCTTGTCATCGAAAACATTAAAGTCGGCCTCGCTGTAAACAGTGCCATCGTCATTCATCCAAAAAAACTGCCCTTTAAACGTAGTTGTTTCGGGAGAATTCATACGGAAACTCCAACTAAACGATTGGCTTACTCCCAATGTTTTGTTTCCAAGATCATTATCTTTTGAGAAAACATGAACAATTAGGTGATCGACATTTGCATTGGTGACTTTTATTGTATATGGCTCGAAAGAGTTGATATCTACGTCAGAAGTCGGCGTAAAAGAGTCTATTGTATTGTTGACATTTTGTTTAGTGCATGTAACAAAGTAAATATGATATGATGTTAAAACAATCATAAATATGTAGTGCATTGCAAAACCCATGTTATGTTTTCTTGTTTATGTATCCACAAATAAGTGTTCGTGTCAAATATATAGAGATATCCTTATTTAATGCATATATCGTGTAACGCCTTGATCTTAAATATGAAAAAAGGTTATTTATACATTAAATAGACATTATGAACATGTATTGCGTATTAAAGTGTATATTTTTGTAATATACATCAATTAAACTAAATAGTTTCATTGAGTGATCTAAACATTTTATAATTATTAATTATTATAATGTTGATTTTGGAACAGAGGATATATACAACGATATGTTAAAATCCAATCAACATGCTTAAGAGAGTGTTTGTGATTACCTTTTGAAGTGATTATTTGATTATTAGGTCGTAAAATACAGATAATCTACACAAATGTTTAGATACAAAAGTAATTATTTATTTTGGAAAAACATATACATATATATATTTTAAAAACGATTTTGAAAACACAAAAGTTGTTTTGTAAACGTAACGTCAAACATCCCCTAAATAGTTTAGGGGTTTAAGAATATGAAAAAAATTAGAAAGATTTTTGAGCTTATATGGAATAAATAAAAAATTTGCACACTTGAGCCTTGAGGCCATGAGGGGCAAACATATGTTTGGTTAGACTGACCTGATGCAAACAATCCAACCCACCCACCTCCATCAAACCAATATAAACACCCACCAGCTCAAATTCACAGTCTTAGGTTACACAAAAAAAACTGACCCAAATGACATCCAAACTGACCCAGGAAACCCCAGACGAATAACTTTTATATTAACTATTATAATTATAATGTTGATCTTAGAATAGAGGATATATATGCCACATGTAAATCCAATAAACAAAGGATGTTTGAGATTACGTTTTGAAATGATTAATTGATTATTACGTTTGTAGAACACAAATAATCTAAAAAAATGTTTGATTGAAAAGTGATTATCTTTTATGAAAACGCAAAATCTATTTTGAATACAAAAAATCTATTTTGTAAACGCAACACTAAACATCACCTAAATAGTTTAAAGATCTATTTTGAATACAAAAAATCTATTTTGTAAACGTAATACTAAACATCACCTAAATAGTTTAAAGACCTATCCTATAACTAAACGAGGAACTTTGGTTACACTTTGGAACCCCTTAAAACCCTTAAAATTATACTTTGGGGGTAAACCGTAAACATAAGTTTGGTTAGACTGACCCGACACAAACAATCCAGTCCAACCCACCCACCTCCATCAATACACACCCACCCGCTCAAATTCAGTCTCAGTTTACACTAAAAAACTGACCCAAATGACATCCAAACTGACCCAAAAAACCCCATACGAATCAGAACACCAATTTGCAAAATCATTACAAGAATCTTTTGAAAATCTTGAAGAATCACAATTAAAACCCCCATTTCCATTAACAATCCCTACACACCCACAATACATTCAACTCAATCAAGCCATTTTATATGCCATTCTAACCCGACCCGATTCTTCAAAACTCCATATCAAACACTTGCACGCTGTTATAACTGATGGGTATGCTTATTTTACTTCTTTACTTACTACTTTAGTTAATGAATTATATACAAAGTTATTTGACAATGTGAGGGTTCAGGTGATATGGGTTTTGTCAGAACTGATTGATGTTAGTGCAGATGGTGTAGACGCTTTGTTGGTTTCGTTGTTTAGGCAGACACGTGGCGGTTACGATTTTAGTGATGGAAATTTATGGTTGTGTTTGGAATTAGTTGGTGTTTTGTTAAGAAAATGGGGTTGTTTAGTTGAGGAATTTCCGGGTGTTGTGTCGAATGGTTTGTATGTTTTTCTTAGGTTGTTGGGTGATCATTGTTGTGATAAAGTTTTGTCCTTTTGTTCGAAAGTTGAGGTTTTGAAGGGTAGAGAAATAGAGTTTTGTGTTAGGGTTTTTAGGGAGGAGTTTGGTTTGTGTTTTAGTATTGGGAGGGATTTGGTTCGGGTTTTGCAGGATTTGGTTCATGTGGATGAGTTTCGAGATATTTGGAAAGATCTTTTGTTGCAGCCTGAGAAGTTTGGAATGCCTGGTTTTACGGATATTTCACAACTGTATTGGTTGAGGACTTCTAGCAGGTATTTTTTACTTCGTATTAGTCCTGAAATGGAAGCCCAGTTACGGTTTTTGCTTACAAATGTTAAAATAGGAAGTCAGACTCGATACCAGACTTGGTTTGGGAAAAAGTTTTTGAATGTGTTGGAAAACGAGAGTGTTGTGATTGATATTGTTCGGTTTATATGTTGTGCTCATCACCCGTCTAATAAAGTAATTCTATCGAATGTGATGCCCAGATGGGCTGTTATCGGGTGGTTACTGAAATGCTGCACTAAGAATTATATCGAAGCTAATGTGAAGTTGGCGTTGTTTTATGATTGGTTATTTTTTCGTGAAGAAGTTGATAATATAATGAACATTGAGCCTGCTATCTTGTTAACGATAAACTCTATACCTAGATATGTTGACATGACAAATAATCTTTTGGAGTTTTTACTTCTTTTGGTTGATCATTATGACATCGAGAGGAAAGATTTGATTGTTAGAGGTGTATCATCGGCTCTTGATATGCTTGAAAGAAAGGGGGTGGTTCAGTCGTATGATGCTTTGACTAGTTGTGGCATGATTTCTTCTTTACTTAAAGAAAGACTCGTGAAGCTGTTGCCAAGCAAGAATGTGAGTGTCTAAGTTGATAGTCTTTGAAACAATCAGCTAGTTATTGACCGCCAGTGGAGACATTTTGTTTTTAGATTGACCCAGACTCAACCGACATATACAATTGAATGGTTGGATTTGAAAATGGAAAGGGGTTTTGCAGGAAGAAAGGGTTTTGAATACAAGGTATGTTGCAAAACAACTCTACTATATTTTATCTAATATGACGGTGTATATAACTTTTTGTGCCTATTATTGCAATCAATGTCTAATTGGCAATTTTGACAGCTTATAGATAAATGGTTCGGTTTTTGTAACACTTCAATCTCAAATGGTGAAGTGGGTCAGGTGGGTTAAATTTAAAATAGTAGGCTAAAATAGAAATGGGTTGAACAATAACGAAGGTATTTTTTTTTTAAAACGACAACTTTTATTTCATTACCTTGAGATATATAGAGAAATTATCACAAATCGTCCCTGTGGTTTGCTCGATTCGCATTTTCGTCCCTGAACTTTTTTTTTTATCACCAAGTGTCCCTGGGCTTTTCCATTTCATCGTCAGACGTCCCTTCTACAAACGGCCGTCTCTTTTTAGTCGTTAAGCCCCTCATGTGCTTGTCACGTGATGTTAAAATCGTCCAACTACACTAAAACAAACCACAAGGACTATTTCTTCTAACCAAAACCTACTATCCAACCCAGTTCTTGTTCTAAACATAAATTTTGATCAACATCCCACATCAAATCCACCAATAATCCATCCATAAAAATAGTTTGATTCCCTCTAAAATTCCATTGTAATTTCTTGACCCGAATCATGGACCGTTTATCTATATACACAACTAAAACCGGATTCTTCAACCCATCATCCTCTCCGGTACACCGGATCAAATTATCATGAAATTTTCTGGTATCGGAAAATTTAGCCTTGGTGGCGTAAAGGGTATTGCCGGAAAAATGTTCTTTAGAGTGGATGGGAAATTTTGCCCTGTTGTCAACTTCAAGTATGTAAATAAATATAATAAATTTACATGTTTTGTAGTCATATTTCACACCAGTAATATAGAAAAGAATAATAAGAATCAAAATAGTGTTTGGATTAATTGATCCAAAATGATATGTTTTGACTCCTACAAATTTGGACCCATTACCTAACCCACCCATTTTGCCACATCTTTGTATTGAACAACTAAAAACAGACATAATATAACATGCTGTCTATATCTGTGTAATGATATAGCAGACAATCCCATGTAATATAGCATATCCAATTGCCATAGACTAGAAGAAAGAATATATAGCATGTCTGTTTCCGTGTAATATGGCTACTAGTAATCTATACAGATTTAATGAATTAGTCGTATCATATGCCAAACCAAATAATTGGATCTAAACTACTGCAAGGTTTTCTCAAGTGGATGTAGACTTTACTGGGTATCAAACTATCAATTGGCAGATTATTGACTTTTAAGAATGTCAAAAATCATTGTATTTTTACGAGTCTTGTTCCCTCTTCCATTACAAAATTTTATTGGTCCCATTGAACTGCAGACCAATCAAGCGATCAGTACATTGTTATATTGTACTCGTACATACTTACATAGAACATATCTTATCAGTTTCAACTTGTAAATGGTGTGATGAGTAGTAACGACCATAGCCAACTGCGTAACTGATGATGCCCGTATAAAAAATTTGTCCGCTACACAGTACATAAGATTTCTCTTTAGAGAGTAACCAGTTCGGTTGAAGATTGTACATGGAATCCTAGCTGATTTACCGCTTGTCTGATATCTTTTGGAAATATGGCCATGGATAGTTTGAGTAATTTTATCACCAGCATAGAATGATAGAAAAAATAAATGAAGTGCTAACTGACAGCTAGAATTAAGTAGATCAGGACTAGCTACAAATATTTTTTTTCTTGGTCTTGTTATAGTCATGAGGGTATATGTGGAATATGCATGTACACGTATGTCTTAAAGTTGATAAATGTCTCGTTTGTCATGTTTGATATTGAACATATTCCGTTTCTTGGGTTATGATGAGCAACGGAATCTAGAGCACGTTTGATGGTATAGGTTAAAAGATACGGAAATGAAAACGATAAATCTTGATATGACAAATTTTCATTGCAACTAATTAGTACTTTTTTTTCAACTCTCAATCCCCCCTTTTTTTTTCCGAACATTCAGTCGGTATGCGACATCATAGAAACCTCACCGTATAATGCTGAAACCTTGCACGTACCCTAGACAACGAGATGTTGACCATGGCTGTTACAAGTATTCAGAGGAAAATCCAAGACTTGTCATCCCTAAGGATCAAACTCAAGACCTTGGGGTAAAACTTGGGATGCCTTTGACCAGTTGGACTAGTCATCATTGCTGTTCCTTTATCCCCTGCCCCGCAACTGCTTCTGCTCACTTGCTATATCCCCGCGTCCTTGCACGACTCAGCTCGTTCTTCTTCGAGCCCTGCTTCGCCCTTCCCCCTCTCCCTGTTCTACCGTCCAAAACACAAGGGCACCAATAGGCATTAAGAATCTCAAAACCTGTTACAATTCGGAACACGGAGTCTAGTCCTCCACGAAAAGTAAGAAAGTCCGCATATTTTGACCAATTCAAGGTGAAAATGGGGTTGCTCCCTCGGTAAAACTAGGATAAAGTTGAGTCAAAAGATCCCGATTTAAGATAAATTAATGTGGAAGCGGTATTTCTATAGGATCTACCACAATGTTTAGAAATTGATTAATTGGTAAAGATACATGTATTTGATGTCCCGCCTAAAAAAAGTAACCCAAGCCCTAGTAGCCCTGCTAAATGGTGATTCAATATGGATTCTACTTTTCGATAACAAACTAGTTATGATGCAGCAAAACTAGAGTTGTAATTTGCAACTATGGCGTGACCTTTTTAGTAATTGTCCAATTCACAGTTTCATAGCTTTGATGTCAGTACCAAGAAAAGTAAAAGTTATTGTGCACAAATCAACTCTACTTGTTGTGTATTGGACAATCTCATATGACACAATTTAATTTTATCTATACTTTTTAATAAAACAAATTCCCTTTTTATTAAATATTTTTGTCTTTAAAATACCTTATTTACCCTTGAACTTTTTTCGTTTTTTTTTCTTTACGTAACTACCCAAAACTTGTATTTTAATAATTTATACTTTAAGCCTTTATCTTCTAAAAATTCCTACTATCGCAATTAATTCAACCTACGTACACCACTTGTCATCGCCACCACCACCAATAGTACTATCACCGACACCCTTAGATCGTCTTCCCCACCACCACTGCCTCATTGCACGGGTACCATGTTCGTTCTATTAGAAAAACTCATTATATTAAGTCACGCTGTTTTAATCAGAGACTACAATGAGGAAATCTTTTTCTCACTTTGCAACCAAGAAAATCAGGAGGTACAACAGAATAAGGCGGTACTATTTTTGAATAACTACTAATTAGCCATAAGAAATAAACAAAATAAAACGTATTTAATTTATACAAAATATATATATATATATATATATATATATATATATATATATATATATAATATAAAGTTTTGCTAATGGTTTTAATACTTTATTCACCACAAAATAAAAATTTGCTCTATAAAATCACATAATAATCAAGAAAATGTAATATTGATTATATGTTACTATCTGCACAAATGATATTTTTGTCCTTCATTTATTAATTAGCCTAAGTTTTGTAACTTTAACTTCAATAAACGATAATATTTAGTAGTAAACTAACTAAATACATATTTGAAATTTTTTATACAAATAAAATAATAAATGAAGTATATATATATAGTCCATTGTTTTGGGACCAAACTACGTACAAGAATAATATTGAACTTTAATATTTGTACATTGTCTACTGTATTTGATGTGAAAATCATTTTTTCTTTTAAGGACAGATACAAAAGCATTAACAAGCTAGTCAAACAAACCATATTTATGAATTATGATAAGAAAATTCAACTTGAAGTAAATCTCGTGACTCGACTTAATGCGGTTGTACAACTTGGTCAAGAAAAACGTAAAGAAGGGTACCAAAAAGATCTTTAAATTAGATGAACATAAATAAATAATCCTTCTCATTGCATTCTTTAAGAAACCAACCACACATGCAATGACTCCCATGTTAAACAAGACACGTTCATTTTTCACAAACCATACAAAACAAACACTCTTGTGTCAATATGCATTACCACACACCAATTTTCCACGTACCCACCATTCTCTATTCAATCCTTCCCACACATATATTTCTAACACCCCTTCTCTTCTTCTCCACTAACACAATTCATACCAATTTGCTTCTTCTTGACAACATTTATTAAACAATTAAAACTACAATACTATGACAAACTATCAAGAACAACAACAAAAACAAGAGAAAGATCAAGAAGTTTTATGCTCAATGGATAAGTCCCTCAAAAACCCTAATATTGATCTACCATTATTACCATTATCTTCTTCACAAGATTTTGAGACATCACGTCATCAACATAACATTATGCATAGTGCAAATGAGACACATGAAGTGCAAGGGATCATAACCAAGAATGAGAATCATGAAGGAATTAAAATGCTTGAAAACCCTGAGCAGCTGAACACCCTCAAAGACGGTCCTGGCAACTCAGATATTTGTTCGCCATACATCTCATACACCCTCAAAGACGATCCTGTTAACAACCAAGTTTCATTTTCTCCCATAGTGGTGGGAGAAGAAGACAAGACCAAACTGCTACCATCATCACAACAAGAAGCGCCAATGGTGGAGGAGAGTGGAAGAGAAAGGCTAAAAAGGCATCGAGAAAACATGGCGGGTCGGGTTTGGATCCCAGACATATGGGGACATGAAGATTTGCTTAAAGACTGGATAGATTGCACCGTGTTTGATTCTTCTTTAGGAAACAAGACCATTTTGTCAGCTCGAGCAGCCTTGGTTCAAGAAGGAAGATCAACCCTAAGGATACATAACCAATGCTAGCTAATTAATTTTCAAATTAAACTACCTACTAGTTCTTCAAGCTAGTATTCTTCCTAATCTATATACATATATATTTATTTATATTCTACTATATATGGTTCAATATATTAGTAATTTAATCAGGTTATTGGGTTTACTTAATTAATTAAGTGCTTAATTGAACCATGTCTAGCTAGCTAGTATGATATACTCGTATCATTAGCAATCCAGTTTTAGCTTGTGTATTGTACGTCTAGCTATAGTACATTATTTTATTATCGATATATAAAAGTCTATAGAGTCGACCGTCCTTAATTCCAGTTGTTGTATTAATTTGTGTTTATCAACATATATAAAAGCTAGCTAGCTAGCTCTAGCTATTTTTAATTTATGTACGTATTTCTTGTACGTCCCATTAGGGTTTGATCAATCGTACGTTTTGAATATCCTTTTTCTTTCCTAACGAAAAAATGATGCATAGCTAGCGCATTGGGTTAATTAATTTAAGGCTAATATATATATAATTAAGCACTTAATTTGTTATTCGACAAATAGTAGATAACAATAATTTGAAAACAGGTTGAACTGGCCAGATGAACTCGATTTTCGAAACATATCCAGATTATTTAAATCTAACATCTTTAATCTCTAAATAGATGATTTTGCTTAGAACAGATAGTTAGTATTATACTGTAGTAAGAAAAGCCTAAAAATTTATGAGGATCACGATATACATATAGATGATTAACGATCAAGAAGGTAGAAGAAGCATATATAAATTGATTACATCAAGTGCAACACAATGAGTTTGCAAACAAAATTCTAGCTAGAACTCGATCTTATATATATGGTGAAAGAATATATAAACCGGCCAGCACTATCCATTTTCGACAAACTTCAAAATAAATGCTTAATTTAATTACATCGTTAAAGTAATTAAACTTAACTAGAGTGTTAATTTACGTCCAGTAATCCCTGTCAAGGACCTCACACATATCATATACATCAAAATGACAAATGACAAACAAACTGGAGAAGATTTCCTCAAGTTACCCTAACATGATCAGTCATGTTAGGGTAATCTTGACATTTAGATGAATATTAAGGGTCAAGATTCAAATATGATTTTTAAATTTTGGGCCTTAATATTCATTCAAGGGTCAAAATTTCTCTAATCTAACTCAAGTTGAAAAAATTAACTTAAAGGAATCCTCTTCTAAAACAAATAAATTGTGCGCGCTTTATTAATTAACAATGATGTGATCAGATAAAATTATGATCAACTAGCTGGAGATCAAGGTTAATCTTAATATAATTTTAACCTTAATCTTAACTTTAATATATATTAAATAACAAAAAAAAAATCTGAAAGAAGTTTTCTTAAATGTACTGTTAAAAAACAGTACCGACCGGTTTTTTCTTTCATAAGTTTAATTACATTTTTTACATTCAATTTCACTGGTTTTTTCTTTCATAATTTTTCTTGGAATTACATATATTTAATTTATCTTAAATATATATGTTATAAATAATCTATGTATCTAACACATGTCTATATCTAATATTTAATATATGGTATTATTGTTTTTGTATATATTAGTTAAAATTAATCCTTAATAAGTATATACGAAAACAATAATATATACCATATATGTTTTTCAGTCGTTGTGAAAAGTTATATAAGGTCTTGTTTGATGACACGTATATGTTCTTTTTCTTCTTTGTAAGGTAGTTTTTGTTAAAAAGTGATCATTGAAATAATAAGGAAAACACAAAAGAAAAAGGAAATGATATTTTTACGACACATTTTAGTCATCTACAACAATACATGCATCATGAAGTTGTATTTTGTGAAAAAAATTGTATATTTGTTGTAAATGACTAAATTCTGTTATAAAAATATCACTTTTTAAAGAAAAAAGGAAAAAGATTGCGTATGTCGTAGAAAAACCTACTACCACAACTTTATGAGGTCACTTAATAATTCTATGTACTTTTTGCATGCGAAGTACATAAAATAAAGTTTACGAATTAAAACTGCATATGTATCAAATCACAAAACAGCATATTCCAAAATTAATAATGATTGTGAATTGCCGATTTGGTGTCGTACGCAGTTGTTATAAATTATTCTAGATAGAAGAAAATATTGTATTAACTTTACAACTTCATAATACATAGCTAGTATTTTTACTATAAATTTCAAATTCAAATGTGATTAAAATAACATCTTTTTCAATAAGGATTGGAAAACATTTACGAGATATTCTAGTTAAACCACGTACGTATACCACGTGGGTAGTAACCCGACCTTAATTTCCCTATAACAACCATATTTCTTTAAGTAGTTACTTAATTACTTGATAAAACACTAGTTTTTTAATTCAATTAATCTTGTTGAATTGATGTAATTTGTGCTTATGTTCGTTGGCTAGTTTTATATATATGGATACTACTTTAGCATTTAAGTCCATGATTATTTTTTAACAGTGTATTCAATAATACCCACTTTATTGATATTCAAAAATTTGATCGATCTAAATGGGGTGACATAATTAAAGTCACCTCATTTGCCCAAGATGTTGCTCTTTCTACCAAACATCATATCATTCATTAAGTTGTATATATATTCTAATATAATAGTTATATTTATTATGTTTTATTATTTATTATATGTAAAGTTTTAGAAAATAATAAAATATATACCATTGTATTCGATCTATATCTAGATGTAAATAAAAATAAATCATATATAATGGTATATTTTAAATTCTAAAAATTTACATATATTAAAAATATTAATAAATTTCAAATATAACTTAAATATATGATTGAGCAAATGAGGCGAAACTTCTGGGTAACTAGGTTGACAATTTGACATACATCGCTCATTTGAGTTTAAAGTTAACCTTAAGCAATTAGGCGATATATGTCATTTCTTTTGATGATGACAATATGGTGTTAATAAAAGACCCTTTTGATGATAATAATCTATTAAAAATTCACACAAAAAGAAAAATACGTGGAACTGCGAAATATATATAGCTGTCATTTTTATGGTCGAAATGGCATCCTAGATTGCATTTAAAGAAAGTCACATAATAGTACTTTCAACCACGTGCATCTATTTGAACCTTAAATTCCATATACTTTTGAAATAAAAAACAGTATAGTAAACGACAAGTATCTGACCAAGTTTACGAATATTCATTCCATCCCGACACTAATGAAACTGCCAGGAAAGTAATACAAATGCTCAACTTTATCTACATCCATCCTCTTTAGACAATGTTCTAAAACCGGATCAGCCACCGCGACTTTGGTTTATTGGTTAGACAAGTCAACTCGGTCTCAAACATGACCCGCTACTAAACCAGTTAGACCGGTCACATCAGAAGTCTCAATAATAGATCAAAATTTTGGAGATTAAATTGCTCTCAATTTGAAATGACTTGAGTATGCATGTACAAAATCGATTCAAAGTTTAAAGACCAATGCTTCGCAGGAACGTCTTGAAACTATTTGTTATATAACTATTGTTAGGTTCATCAAGAACAAAACTGATGGTAAGAATACAGAAGAAAAAATAACACACTTCATGGTATTTTTTTGACTTTGAGCAATGCCATATAAAATGACCTTCTGCATTCATGTCTCCCTTTATCCAATCCAAGATTGCTTATAAACTGTAACTTTCTTTAAAAATTTCGGTACAAACAGTATTAGCTAAAAACACAAGAACAGATGCCAATTATCTTGTAAAGTTACTATATCGAATCCAACTTCCAAATCTTGATTGTGCCGTCATCACTTGCAGATGCTAGAAGCCGGCTTTCCTGCATACACAGATTTGCATATTGTGAGATCAATTGTATAACAATTTATGTTTGTCTTTTTATAATGTAGTCGAAACTGTGACTTTTATTTGATAACTTTGAAAGTGTTTGATATCCAAAAAAAGTAGTTTTTAGGTCCTAAATCAGATTTGTTTACCAATGAAACTATGATAGATTTAAAAAAATGGGAATAAGTTTTCCTGTATATATGTTGCGTACAACTTATGGTAAAAGATTTACTGATTTAGTTACCAAAACATTGACATTCACAGGATACGTATACAGAGTTTGCCTTTCTAACGCAAGAAGATTAAGACCCTAAAGAGATTACCGTAGGGCTCCATCGCACTGAATTTATGTCCATATCATGGGCCTTCTCTTTCTTTAGAAGCAGTTTATATGAAGGTCCATCAATCTGTAAAATTAGAGAAGAATGACATGTTATGAAGGTTTTGTTCAATTTTAATCATTCTGCAAAAGGTATTTCCTAAAATTAAATCAATTTGTAGATGTTTCTCAAATCTTTTTTGATGAGCTAGTACTTGACCATATATTTCCATTAATTTGCACATTTTGCACGTCGTTTTGATAATGTTGATCCGTCCGTCCGTTTAGATGAATGGCCGATCTTAGATTCTTAATGAATACCAAAGTACTGAACCATATAGACAATTAATGGTAAAATCAAGTAAAAAGTGAAAATTCATTATCTTAACTCAAACCAAAGCAACAGTATAAAGAGACATAAGTTTAGAAGAAGTACAATTAGTGCATAAAAATGAAAAGAGTTACCCACCGAATGATCCTCAGACTCGACAAATAAGCATATGGAATCATCTGCTGCTCCAGTTGCTATTATACCTTCCCTATAACATTCACAAATTAAATGTCATTATATATCCCTACGGATAAAAGAAAAGCGAATATACTAACCTTGACCAATGGACTGCAAATATAGTTCGATCATGATAACCAGATAAAGTGCAAAGATGTCTCCTGCCAAACCAAAGAAGCAAAACACAATATTCATATAGCATGTGAGTGGGTAGGTGTTTCATATTTATATAAGCATTTCATCGAAAACAAACTTGGGTAAATTAATCATTGATTAACTGAACAAATTTATCTCGCATGTATATATATATATAGGGGAAAGATAAAATGAGTCCACCTAAAAAAAGTCCATGTAACTTACACATGTGTAAGTTAACTCCGACCACCACCATGATCATCTCCGACCACCACCATGATTTTCCGGCCACCGCGTCGCCGGAAAATCATGTGTAAGTTATTTACACATGATTTTCCGGTGAGCCCGTTGCCGGAAAGTCTTAGTGTTTTTACAAAAAAGTCTTGTATATCGTAGTAGATGATGATGGTGGTGTGTAAGTTACGAAAATCAATGGACTTTTTTTAGGTGGACTTATTTTATCTTACCCCTATATATATATATATATATATGTATGTATGTATATAATATATTTAGAATGAACATGCATGCGAGGCGAATCAAAAAATCGAATGCCAAGGTGCTTCCCGTCACCCGATTGCATTTATATACACACACACACATACATATAAAGGCTTGTGAACGAATAATCAAATGAGTAAAAATGGGATAGTTCTCACCAAGGTGCATTCCCCTCACCCGATTGCATTCTTACAATGTCTACACCCCAGACCTTAACGGTGAGATCATCACTGCAAAATTAATCCACAAGAATGAGTTACTTTAAAATTAACTCATCAGAAATTAAATAGTAATGATATTACAATAGTGAGTAAGATGTAAAATCGAATTGACCCGAAACACTATTCACACACAAGAAAACTGTTTTATATATAAAAAAGGAGTTTCACATGATTATCAAAAACACATGAGTATATAAATTGTGTTTGTTATTTATTAGTGGAATATTTAAACATAGAAATGATTGTCAAATAAATATAGAAATGATAAGATAGAGTGATAATGTAGTATTTTTATTGTACTTAAAAATTCCAAATTTAAGACATTGTCCATTTGTCCATATGTTTTATAAATGAGTATAGATATAGATATAGATAAAACAATTTAGAAGGTTCAATGCATAGGCAAAAGCCGCAAGACACTTTAGGCAACTCTAATCGATTTGACTTGCTCGACCCATTTGGCAAGTTTCCTTTTCAGCTACATTACTTGATCCGACCCATTAGAGATAGTCCATAACCCAAATTGACACATTCATACGTAAATGGGTCAAAATTGTCGCATGTAAGGGAGAACATTGATTCTGACCAACAAGTGAAAAGACCCCATCATACCTGCATGTAACCATTTTGTCTCCAGTGGCATTAAAAGATAAAGCCCACACCGTAGATGAGTGTCCACTGGTATTCGTTACAACAGCTTTATTAGTTTACTATATAGAGTAGTTGATATAGTTGCAAGAATACGAAAGTAAGAAAAAATTGAGCAGTTGCTAGGTTTAAGAAGACAATAGAGTAAGAAAAAATAGTTTCACACAAAATTACAAATAACAAAAAGGTTCAGCCAGTACCTATTAGATTCACCTAAAGTCTGAACACAACGCCAATCATCACTATCACCATCCTCTGCCCAAACCTGCAGATGTAATTAAATACATTGTAGAGTGACCAACGATATTTACCAAATTCACTATGAGCAGGTATATATTTTTTTTAAGTATAAAAATTGGAAACGGGTAGAAACTCGAAAGTTGCTTAAAGTGTTTTTGCTTAATGCATAAAACCTCATGAATTATTTCATTCAAAAGATTATGAGGGAAACAATATAAATAATCATACTTGACAGTCATTATTGAAAATATAACTATCTTTTGAAAAGAAGTGCTTTGAGCCAAAATTACTCGTTTGACTAATTCCAACCCTCCCACTTCACCAAGTCTACAGTTCATGCATGATGCAACATGGAAACATGCAGTTGTGTGGATTACCTTTATAGTGTTATCGTAGCTACACGAGAACAGAACATCCACAGTTGGATGCCACTCGACCATTTTAACATCTTGTGTATGTCCTTGCAGCACAGAAACACAATCATACTCATTCCCTGGCAAAACTTCCCATATCCACACACATTTATCTCGGCTACAAGTTGCAAGCAGTGAACCAGATGTATTCCAGGACACGCTTTTAACTTCGTTTTCATGACCCTATACATATAAAATTTAATAAAAATGACTAACAGGATAATCATCAATAGTTATGCAAGGGAATTCCCAAGTCGTGGACTTGCTTCAAGTATAGACAATCAATACTTATTGACACAAAATTGCAAAGAGAGTGCTCAACTGCTCATACGAGTATATGACATAGGGTGTCCATTTGCGTTCTAAAATTGGTTATCAATTAGTGTGACTTGAAAGTTGTTCGTATGCGGATAAACAAATTCAGCTTCTACTTATCAGATTACTTTGGGTCAAATATAATCAGTTTCATACCAGCTACAACAGAATCATTTATCAACTGGTAAAAAAATATATATATTATTAATTACCATTTATAATCAAAACTAATAAATATACAACAATCTGATGGGTAAATGCCTTTAGTGGTAAATCAACACATAGCTACAACAGGATCGTTTATCTAAGAGTAAATTTGTCAATGTCACTCATTGGCTATCTGTTGATTTCTTATACAGTCAAACATTCAATTAATCATCCATCTGATTATCAAACTTACAGCTTCAAAAAGCAGAAGCACATTGACACACTACTTTCCTACATCCTGTCGCATTAAAGCTGGTTATCTAATTTTATTTTTCAACATAGAAGACTAGCACAGAAAACACACATCCAAACACCTCCGTAAAAGAATATCAACGCAGTCATAATATTTATAAAAAATCAAGAAGTACCTCTAAGGTGGATACACATTCAAACTCATCCCCAATTTGTTCCAGAATAGCGGTGGTCGCGTCAAAACTTGCAGTCGCCAATTTATCACCGGACGGTGACCAGGCACATGATCTAACAGTCCGAGTATGAGTCTCTTCTAATACTGCCTGCACTCAGTCAAAGATTTCCGTTACTAAAAAACCCAAAACGCAATGGCATGTAAAAACCTAAGATCTCAACTTACATCAACATTTAAGTAGCTTTTAACAAATTTTTCTATTTGCCTATTATCACTGGGTTCTACTTCCCTTTTCTTCATAAAATACAAACTTACTTTTGAATTGTACTGTTTTAGACATTCTACTTTTTGTTATGCACATCAGGTCATTAAAAGATGGTTGTGTGCAATACAGGTTATCCGGTAAACAATAAACCCACTTTTAAGATTAACAACTTTTTTGTCTAAATGTTATATTTATACATCAAAATGCTACATTTATATGTATAACGAAATAATTAATGTACAACTTTGTACATCTAATATTCTAAACCATGGTTTGTAATACTTGCTGTGGGTACTCAAGTGGTTGGCTACCTTGTAACCAGTAATCAGCCTAGCAGGGAGTACTCAAACTTAGAATTCTTAGGTATAATTTCCAAATTGAATGTAAGGCATGTTCATAAACAGTACGTAATTACTCGGTAGATTTAGTATTGTACTGGTCCCGGTTAGTACCAATACCGTGATAAGCCGAAACAAAAACCAATACCAGTACCAAAGTAGCATGGTTGGATTAAGTGGTTAACACCCTTACCTTCCGAGACAGAGGTCAAGGGTTCAATCCTCACCCCATGCAAGCCGGAGGTCCTTTTCTATCATTTAGATAGAACCTGGAAACAGCCTCTCTATTTAGGTAGAGATAAGGCTGTATACATCTCAACCTCCCTCCCTCATGCACCAATGACGTATTGGGACCTAGAACCAGTGAAAGACGGCATTGGGTGTTACATATACATTTATTTAAAAACCAATACCAGTACCAATACATTCAGTCAGTTCGGTATTGGTACAGTACCAGTTTTATAACCCGTATTTGATACAAAAATCTTATCCCTAGTTCATAGGACCCTAGAAACTTGTCTAATAACACTAATACAATTGTTCAAATACTTCAAACCGATTTTTGACCGAGTTCGGTCACTGACCATGTAATCCATTTTTTAAACACTGTTCTTACCAGCTGTATACTTGCATAGTTAGCTCAACTAAACTTTTTCTAAGCTCTATATAATGTATACAAAGGCCATATATATATATATATATATATATATATATATATACACACACATTTACCACTATATAATATATCGAAATAAGTTGCAAGTATATCACTTCCATATAATAATCCCACATAAACCCTAAAAACTAAAATTAAAAATTAAAAAAGAAAACTGAAAAATATGAAAACAAACCTTGGAATCAAAGGAAGAAGAAGAGGATGGAGTACGCTGTTGCCAGATTCTAACAGTTTTATCGCCGCCGCATGAAGCTAGCATGGCCGGAACACCTCCGGTGCCGGTGGCCGGATTCCAAGAGAGGCCCCACACCCTGTCAGTATGACCTAGTAGGGTTTGAACTTCATTAAGTTGTAATCTATCTTCTTCTTCAAGTAGTAAAGTCATATTGTTTGACTGACGGAAAAGGGTGTTTGGATCGGAAAATGGTGGTTTGGGTTTCGCCGGAGATTGTGGCGGCGGGAGTGTGGTTGACTCGTGGGCTTTTATTATTTTTATTTAGTAAATTATGTTTTTGGTATTTATTTTTTAGAGTAAATTACACTTTTCGTCCCTGAAGTTGGCACGTTTTTCACTTTTTATCCTTAAAGTTTAAAAATTACAATTTTGACCCTAAAGTTGGCCAATTTTTTCAATAACCGTCCCTCACCAAACGTCGTTAAGTTTCAGCTGTTAAGTAGGTCACGTGCAAAACACGTGAGGGACTGAAAGTGTAAAAAATTACAAGTTCAGGGACGAAAAATGAAAATTACTTTTCTGTTGTTGGAAAACTTCATCTTCTCCGGCTGAGTGGCCGGAAAATTCGCCGGAAAACTTGGAATGTCGATATCTCACTCGTTTCTTCGAATTAGACCACGAAACCACCACCAAACTTCTCAAAATTCATTTCCGCATGAATCCTAACAATTAAAACGATAAATCACCGTGATATATGCAATTTGACAATTGTAGTCCAAATTCTACAAGTTGTATGTAAATGAACAGAAAGCTCCTTTGAACTTCTAGAATGAAACAAGAATAATACAAAGCCCGTGAATGAGATTTGTAAATCTTCCTTATAGTCCAAAAATGCAAATAAAACACGTGAAATCATAGTGTTGTTTCGTGAGCTCTCAATCCTAAACCAAAAATACTGTATGACCAAAATATAATATATATATATATATATATATATATATATATATATATGTTATCACCTCCTCACCACCACTCTCTTCTTTACTTCAATCCCCAAACATCACGTACGATTACCGCCTTCTAGCGACACCAATCGGTCACCACGTACCCCATCACCCTTTCCTCTTCCTCTCGACACCCCCCACATGAATATACAAATACATATATATATATATATATATATATATATAGTTACGATACTTACCATTCCAAAGCTCACCGTCGGGTCATCACCACCTCACGCCACCCCTTTGTAACCATCAAACATCGCGACCATCATATACAAGTAACAACAGCCGGCCACCACCCCTCAACATCCCTCACGTCTCTCCCTTTCTCTCTCGTTGTTGCTACAACTCACCACCACCTTTATATATAACCAACACAGCCGACCGGTTATAACACGAACAGGTGGTGTCATAGATGTTGTATGAAGGGGGTAGCCGTGGAGTGGTGGTGAACAGTTTGTGGGGTGGTGGTGAACCGTGGGGTGTTGGAAGCTAGGTGGTGGTCGTATGATGAAAATCAAAGGTGGGGATGGTTTGTATGGTGTTTGAAGGTGATCAACTTTTGTTAGGATTCGTGCGGAAATGAATTTTGAGAAGTTTGGTGGTGGTTTCGTGGTCTAATTCGAAGAAATGAGTGAGATATCGACATTCCAAGTTTTCTGGCAAATTTTCCGGCCACTCAGCCGGAGAAGATGAAGTTTTCCGACAACAGAAAAGTAATTTTCATTTTTCGTCCCTGTACTTTTAATTTTTTGCACTTTCAGTCCCTCACGTGTTTTGCACGTAACCTACTTAACGGCTGAAACTTAACGATGTTTGGTGAGGGACGGTTATTGAAAAAATTGGCCAACTTTAGGGTCAAAATTGTAATTTTTAAACTTTAGAGATGAAAAGTGAAAAACGTGCCAACTTCAGGGACGAAAAGTGTAATTTACTCTATTTTTTAAGAAGAGCTTATGAATTTCATAGATATCCAACACTATTGTAGTGGTAATAAAACTTAGGTTGATTAATTGTTATTTATAATAAAATTTAAAAATAAATTTGGATTTATTTATGTATTTGCATTGTATTATCAAATCTCTAAACTTGATTTAGACTCGTATTAAATATACCAGATATTTATTAAAATTTTAAAATAAAAATGAATTACTAAATATAATAAACAAAAATTATAACTTCAAATATAAAAATATAATAAAAAAAAACATAATAATTTAATGCAAAGAATATGATTACAAGAATATAATACTGAAAAATTAAACAAGTAAACAATAAAATTCCATCCAAAATGTTCAAATGAACGTCAAATTTCTCATTTTACTATTGAGAAAGACTGACAAGATATAAGTTCTTTGAATTTAAGTTCAAACTCTACAAACCGCATTTTTGATATAAAATTTCTGACTACATTTCATAACATTTGTTACTAAATTTTGTTACGAATCTATTAGTGAGCAGAGATTAATAATCTTTTGAGAAGAGCACTAGGGTGAAACAAATGCATCATATTATTCGGTATGTGAGATTTGGCCGAATCCATTGTTATTTTTGTAATGTTACCATGACAATGTTTTTATTAGTTATTAAAACTTTCTTGCTTGGCTTTTGTTCTATATCATATGAAAGTTTTATGGGTACGAAAAATTCACAGGAAATTCTGTGGACAAACATCTTTCCTTAATTGCTAACTTAGATATCATCTTTCCGTTAAGGCGTAAATCCACATAGGGGTGTTTGGGGTTGTGGTTTAAAAAAAGATTTGGCTGCATTTTCTCTATGAGAATGAAGATAATCACTTTTGTGCCAAACACTTTTTACACATTTGGATGTATCAGTTATTACAATATTTAGATGATAAAAGTAATATATACAATGCTTTCAAAATGATTGAAATTCAAACTAGACGGGTACAATATTTAGTTTTTACCATCAAATACTAAAAAGTAAAAAGTTGGATATTAAACCAAAGGTATTAAGCTTTACAAAAGGTGCCATATACAAAAGGAGGCCTAAAATTTCATCAGAAACTGACAATGCTTTAGATTGATGTCAGAGTCCGATTTTAAGTTTAAATCACTACAAAGCAACACTAACTTGCTGACTTGTTACAGTTAGTTCCTTTTCAGTGTAAGCACTATCTTTACCTGTGCAAAATTTCAATCTATCAATCAAATTTCTTGATATCCATGAATCTCCTATCCCACTCCTGTGAATCATACTCTTGTTCAAGAACGTCTTTTTCAGTAGTGTAAACAATCTGATCATCGCCAATTACAGTCCTCTCAGACATGTTTCGAGCACTGAGAATCTGTGTACATCATACAGGAGTGAGTGAATAATGCCGAAATCCAAAGAAACAGAACTTAGAAAATAATGTCAAATTCAGATTCCAAAATATGCATAACATCATAATTATTTAACGGATCAGTGAGTAGAACAAGTAGCACGATAGGCGGGTTAGTTAACGGGTCAAAAAGAGTTCAGGTTCAGGTGACTTTCTGATATCGCAGAGGTGGATTGGGTAGACTAGTTATCACATTTTCTGCCCAGACATAAACTTTTTTATTGAGAAAAGGTCATATGCATTAACAAAATACACCTTGAGTGACGTTTAACCCGTTCAAGGTTCATCCAATCTGGCATCTTCCTCCATGTAGCTACATGGTTTGGTATGACCCGTTTGAGATAAAACACTTCCCCTATCGACCCTTTCACAAGTAAATGAAATTATATGGCATCTCTACATGCGATGATCAGTAGATACTCCAATCAAAGCATAAAATTTTTGACCCCATGATTAATTGATCATGAATAATTGGCTCATACCTTTCGCCTGAGAGAGACATCTGCCAATTCAAGTGCTCTTGCACGCAGCTCTCTAGCTCTGTTCCGCTTTTCTATTTCAACATTTGTTTTTCGAATAAAATACCATCGTACCAAAGGTATAACAAAAAAGGAGGCAGCATAGATCTGTGCAAGTTCATCATGATAAGCAGTTAGTATGGTTAAAATGTAATATTGTATTAGAGTTTAAAACTATAAGATGTTTGACTCTTTTTTATACTAGAAAATCAGTTCAATATCACACAGATTTAATATCGGCCTTTGTGAATTGGTAAAACTAACTATAGTTAGTTGTTGCCAAAGTTACATCTTGGAAAAAAAATGGAGCATTCTATACAGGTGGTAAGAAACAGGTGAGTTGGGTAACAGATCATAACGGTAATTAAAAGCTTCTAGTTGGGTTGACCTGCCAACACTTTTATAAACAAGTGAGGCTATTACTATATTATATAAGAGTACAAAAAAGAGTATAAGCATTTAGAGTAGTCTACAAGAGACTGTAAACACTTGATATGCTTTGGGGACTATTGAATAGTTTCCATTTGGCAACAAAATTTATTTACCCCTTTGACACGTGTACAACAAAACACAATCCATGTTAAATTATATATAAATGGGTTGAGAATATTGTCACATACCTGAAGAAGAGGGAAGATTTTAATTACAAATGAAATGAATCCGTTTGGTTCGGTGATCGTCAAATCCCTTGAAATACAGTCATAGAGAAATAGTTAGAGACTTGAAGAAGAATTATGGATATTATATAAGATTTATTTTGAACGTACTTTAGCATGGCACCAAGAACAATCACCCCAAAGAGATTAAGTCCGCCCAAACCACCAACCACAGTCATCTCTGAATCGCTAATTTTGCTGCATGATGAGAACCAACAAATGTCAAAAGGCTAGATGAAACAAAATAATACTGGTGGCAATTTAAAAACCCATTTACTTACGAACAAGTCAACTGGGATTATGTTTTATCTCAAACAGGTGAAATAAAAAAAAACTTAGCTCCTAAATCAGTTTACTCAAAAGAATTTGATTATTATTCTAATAATATTGTTTTTGTTATTATAACTATTAACTAACACATTCATTATCCTACAAAAGGACAAAATAGTGTTTGCGTGTCAAGCCAACCTGACCAGGCTGTTTCAACCAGTACATAAATGATTGTTTTCAAATTGAAACCTTTTCCATACGTTAACCAACCCGCCCAGCTTGCAACTAAGCCACCTCTACAAAATATGGAAGTTATTAAATAATAATACATTATAAGACCTGAAAGTCCATTTTTTTTCCTTTATGAAATTAGTGCCTCCAACCCGTTCACTAAACTGTCTACCCAACTCTTTCTTTTTATCCCTCTCCGAAGCAGCTGTACGTTGAAGTGATGGAAAGCGATACAAGATATTCCCCTGAGCAAAGAGATGAGACTTAGACCAGCAATAAAACAATTCTAAAAATCTTACTGTAATATTAATCCATAAAACCTACAGAATCATTAATTTATTGAAAATTAGACATTTGATATGATATAATTATTGTAATCAAGGTTGACCCACTAGACTTAAGAAAACATACACAATTAAACGAATATAAGTTGAATGGCACAGTCGTACATGACATTCTGTTTATTTTAAAATTCAAACGAAATTCAATTAAATGATTATTCAAACATACCTCTTCATCCACTTGTGGTTGACCATTGAAACGCAGAAGAACAGGTAATATGTATGAGTCATCATCCTGTAGCAAAATTAATCAAATAATTTAATTAAAATGGAAAAGCTTGAATAATTTGCATATAACAACCCTATGACATATAGCTTGATAAATAACCAACAAATAAGTTTGTACTTTTTGATTTAAACAGAAATTAATGTCACAAAATTGATAAAAATGAAGAAGTTAGATTATTACTGAAATTATATAAAAATTTATACTCAATCATACGAGTCAGTTTGTACTTTCAGCAAAAGGTGTTTCGGGTCAACCTGACTCGTATGATTGTAAGTACTATCCCATTCAATTCAGCACCAAGCACATTATATTTTTTCTGTTTGATTATTCCTATAGTTTAATAAAAGCTGTACCGTCCTCTGTGCAGTTTCTACATCAAGATATGGAGTAAGTTCCTCTGCTGTAACAACACCGCCATTTGATCCAATGTACTGACCAATCTGAAATAATGTGATAATATACTGTTATTAGATTACCGGTATAAGATACAAGCATGAAAAATTAAAATCAAAATACAGAAGTACATAATAGAAGAAAAAGATAAACCTTATACAGTAATGCAAAACTGTGAAGCACAACCAAGATATACATATAGGCTACATCAAAGAGTTCAAAGACAAATCATTAAAAGCAATTGACAACTATGTTAGAGCTCACTTATTACCAGCTTCCACCTTGCTTCTTCAATACTTTCATTTGGATCACCATCACCAAACACAAAAGAAAAGACCTACAAAACATTCAATTAATATACTAGTTGATTGTTTACAGCAGCAAATAATTAGCATACAAAATTACTATTCTGAGCTTACAGGTTCAATGAAACTCATTCCACTATTTCCATATCGATCTCGCTGCCTTCGATGATAATATGGATCCCAATACCTAAAAAAGAAGTACTACTTTCATAACACTTTTCCTTGACATGCTTTTCTATACTTAACATGAACAGATATTACAAACAGGTAGATATCAAAAAACTTACCAGAACAACTCAGATCGACTAGGATACAAATCGAGTAGTGAACCAAAAGAAATTCCTCTGCTTCTCTTCCGATCATCTTTATCACTGTAATTATCAGAAATATGTAAACCGTCTACATAGAAAATCTACAAATAAACTATTTTACCTAATTCTGATATGAAATAAGAACTAATTACTAAAATCAAAAACATATGAAGAGTATAACCAATCACCTACAACTTGTGAGAATAGCAATGATTGCAGTAAAAACAATAAGAATGGAAGCAATTAATGCTGTTCCAAAGGTAACTCTGACCAAGTATTCAGCAACAGACTGAAAAAAATCACATTTAGATTCAAATTATAAGGGATTTGGACCTCATATTGATACTTTATTAGCATCACATGCAAACAACACTTAAGAGATCAGACTATATACCTTTGTCTTCTCAAGATAAGGCTCTGTTCTTATCCAAAGTGACCTAGCTGCAAGCTTTGAACGATAATCTTTTGTAAACACATAAAGAACATCACCTTTATCTGAAACCTGCTTAAATGATACTGAAAGTTATTGTGCTTACTACATCATGAGAAAACTTCAATGAGCAACCTAGATGATATCTCCATGTATGTATGTTTCAGTAACAAACTTAACCTTAACAAATGTTTAGCATGTCAAAAAAGAAAAAAACTTTATTTCACTGAGGAGAACAAAGAATGTGCATACAGATATAACCCAAAAGTGACAATCTTCATGAAGCTAACAATCCACTACATATATCCCAACATCGCCATGAAATGTTTTCAGATGTTCAGTGTTAATTGCAACATGTAGGCTAACATTGTCTATTTTCCCCCTAGGAAGCTAGGAAAATAAGACATGGTCCAGTGTTACTCAGCCAAAGATCATAGAATTCAAGTCTCATAACATAAGTAACACCATTCCACAAACGAAAGAAACATGCTAACCTTGTGTATTTTCCCTCAAAGCAATTATTAGGGAAGCATGTACGATGTTTGGCATAGTTGAAACCTTTAACGAATATTAATCATTACTATTTAATATTTATACCCAACTAGCATTGCAATGTTGATGGAACAGAGACGTAACAACTAAAACAGATGCAGCACGGAGTCGGCTCAAAATAAGGATTTCTTAGGCCCTCCCTATCCTGACGCCGTCATCACCACGTCTTGACTGCCACGTCAGCTTTCTCTGTCCAAGACACAACCAAGAACTACCCCCTCCCTATCATACCCTCATCATCACCTTATCCTATTAAAATATTATAAACCCCCACACACATACACTCTCTCTCTCTCTCTTCATCCCTACATAAAAGATAAATAAAATCATACACAGATAAATTGCCTTCAGGCCCGCTTTTGCTCGTCCAACGCTTTCTAAAACATGCCAACTTAAGATAAGATGAGTAAAATGATGAGATCCTTCCTACCATGTCCTCGTCATAGATGATGAAGGGGTTATGACATCCCCTTAGGGGGGGCCTTAAAAAACGTAAAAGTCTTTAAATCCAAAAACAAATCATTAGAACCAACTCTGACCTAAGTTACAATCCTGGCTAAAAGAGACATGAAGTTGACTCTTCTTCAACTTAACGAAAACAAGAACCAAAACTATAAGGGGCCATTACAATCTATTATTTCTGTTTCCTATTGACACGATGTCTGGGATTGTATTTCGGGAGATATTGTCCGATTATAGCGTTTGCAAAACGCATAAAATCAGAATTTTAATGTTTAATCCCAAGCACACGTGGTTCGAGCTCCGCATACCGAGCAATTGTGGTGTCTCGAATGCTAACTACTAACAAATAACTCGCTCTTAAAAAACAAAATCATAGTATCCAAATTTCAGAAACATTATGAACACATTTCCCCACACGGAACAAACACATAATAAATTAAATCATACAAAATTAAAAAAAAATAAATAAAAAATAACTGTATGTATATATACCTGTAAAAAGCCATTAGTATCAGCAGCAATTGCCTGTAAGGCTTTCTGAGCTTCAGTCAACTTAATCCCAGCCTTACTTGCCACGTCACCAACAGTCACTCTCCTTCCATAACTATCTACAGCTTCCATCGTCCGTTTCCGTACATCCGTCGCTAACTTATCGCTCTCGATTATCCTCCCGTAACTAACCCTATCTTCCACATCAAAACTAGCCCTAATTTCCGTACAGAAATTCCTAACATTAGTTATATAATAAGACTGTTTGGATGTTAGTTTCAGAGATTTAGTGGTCCGAGAAATGTGGTGATTTTGAAGCTTAATTGTTGATTTGGCGGGAAGGTTTAAAGTGTAGTGATAGTAGGGTTTAAGTGTGATTTTGAAGCATGTTGAAATTGATGCCATTTTTTTAAAAAGAAGGTAATTTTGATTTTACTGGTTTTGAGGGAGTTAAAAAGGATGACATGATGGGGGTGATTTTAGGTATTTTATTGTGATGAATTGGGACAAGCGGATGATGATCAGGAACTAGATATTATTTTCGTAAAAAAAATTATTATATAATAAAGTAAACTTTTTTTTAATAATATATAAGATCCATCCATTTTATGCCCCTTGCCATTTTGCAAATTTCATTGTAATTTTTTCATTGTGATTTTGACCGTTTATTACGATTTTGGTAGTTATATTGTGAAAATCTAAAAAACTAAGTTAAATTGATATAATTTTTTAAAAAAATTGGCTACTTATGGTTTATACTATCAATCTGGATATCATTCTCGATATAAATAACTTAGTCTTAGATCAAGTCGCCAGCTGGGGTCCTCTTTGGAGAAACTGGCAGAAGGGATGTTGACTTGGAGAACTAGGATCGAATATTGATTCCCCATGATTTTGGACATTTACTTCTTGAGTGTATGGGCATCCGTGTTATCATTCCTGTTCTACAGGAGTGTGCGGGTTCCAACTTCCAGCATACTACCCACATTAACATCTTACACTTTCGGTTCAAAAAAAAAAAACTACTTATATATTGCCACCTGATATGATGACAACTAGGAGAGGTAATCGACAACCTCCCGAACACATTGATATGGTCAAATTGTCATTATTAACATTGTGATAACGATTCATTAGTAGACAACTACAGTTTTACCTATTTGACTTGTTAACACTAAAACATAACCAAAAGTGACCCATTCACATAAACGGGTTGGAAACGTACCTGAAAAAAAAGAAGTATTTTAGATACAAATGAAATGAATCCGTTAGGTTGTATCGTCACATCACTTCAAATACAGTCACACGCAACAAGTTAGAGAATTTAAGAGGTATACTTATGAGTATTGCTAATTGTTATAAACGTACTTCAAGATAGAACGAAGAAGAAGCACCCCAAACAGATTAAATCCGGCCAAACCACAAACTAGGACCCTCTGTTTGATGCTTGTTTTACTGCATGATGAGTTGATGAAAGCACAATATTAGAGATAGAAACTTTGGCTATATTTATGAACTGGTCGATTTGGATTGTATATTTTATCTGAAATGGTTAATTAGAATAAATAACTACAAAAGAACTTGTCACAAGAAACCTATTTTGTATGCATACAAGTATCCAACCTCCTAAATCCTTATACACAAAGATTCAGACTTCAGTATATCATTGTACAAACTTTTCTTTTTCTATTAAATAACCAACACATTAATAATATAACTAAAGGACAAAAAAGTGTTTGCGGGTTTAACCCAACCTACCTGGACCATTTCATTCAGTGCTAATAAATGACCCATTTTAGACGTTATACAACCTACAAGACCCATCCATCTCATCAACATTACAAAGTACTGAAACAATTAAGAAAGTCACAAGACCTGAGATCCCATTTTCTTTCCTTAAAGAACTTATCGGCCCCTCCAACATGTTCACTAAATTTCCCCTCCAAGTATTCCTTTCTACCACTTATTTCTGAAGCAGCTGCACGTTGAAGAGATGGAAACCAATAATAGATGTTCCCCTGGTATAGATTTAAACAAAAACAAAACACTTAAGATAATCTAACGTCTACTGACGGAAGGTGGCCATTTCAACCCGTATTTTATGTCTGATATCTTTGAATCACAATGGTAAATAACTTACATATTACTGTAGTACAGATGAAAATGGCCAAGTGGGTTGAAATTTGTCAAAGTTGATTTCCCAATGCGTAAAACCTGTTAACTCATTTTATTCAAAAACCATACTTTTCTTATATTAACGGGTGACCGGAGTGAGATCCAGTTCAGGGTACTTGGGGAAGTAGAGCCTTTGGCTCCTATGTACGCAGCCTAAATGATATTCATAATAGCCAAAAAAATTTTTTGAAAACAAGTGTTTCAAGTCACCGCACCCATTACCCAACCCGCCTATATTGCCACCTCTGCTAGAAATCAATAATTGACAGAAAAATACAGTCTTCCCAACTCAAGCAAGGTACATCTTCATCAACTTGTGGCTGACCATCAAAGCGCAGAACAGGTAATATGCAAGAGTCGTCATCCTGTGGTAAAATCGAAAACAAATTTAACTATTTAAGGGTTGATGCTTTCAAAAAGCAGGTCATAACCTATGTCCTAGGAAAGGTCATAATTTTCTTTGAATCTTCTACATCAAGATATGGAGTAAGTTCCTACACCACCATGTGATCCAATGTACTGACCAATCTGCAGAGATGGAGTTAATATTATGAGTATTAATTACGGAAGAGTCGTTAAAAAGCCTCAAAAGAAAACCAAGATAAAATACATATTAGGAAAAAAAGTATTGAGAACAATGGACCATTCAACTAGTGGCTGAATTATTACCGACTTCCACCTCTCTTCTTCAACATCTGCACTTGGATCACCATCACCAAACATAAATGAAAAGACCTACAAATGATTGATAACTTGTACTAGTTCAGTGTCTACACCAGTAAACAATTGGCATTAATGAAATACAAAACTACAATATTTGTCTTACAGATTCAATGAAATTCATTTCCTTGTCTTTCTTTTGAACTTCCTGCCGACTGTAGTAATATAACTTGAACAAGAGGTACAATATTTGAAATAAATAGAAAAAGAATTGTGAACAGAATATTACCAAGAAACGTTGAAGAACGGTGTCTCCAACACCGGACTTATTTGAAACGCAGCCATGTCATACAAGACCGGTGTTGAAGAAACCGGGCTTGGATGATTTGTACAAAGCCGGTGTTCTCAACACCGGACTTCCTATGTTTGTAAATTTTCAGTTCAAGTTTCCTATAAACACCACAAAGCTTGAAAAAGTTCCGATCCGTACAAAAAATTCCTGTAATAAGTACTATCACTGATGTCTCCACTAGCACTGTCATTATCAATAATTTTTGTAAACATTGATCTAACCCTTATAGATGATAAGATCACAGTGATTAAGAGTGTATAAAGAAAAGAAACGATTACCAAAGACCTAAGATGATAACGATGATTGCTGTCATAACAATGACAACGGAAGCAATAAATGTTGCTCCAAAAGTAACCTTAGCCAAGAATTCAGCAGCAGACTGTACAATCACATTTAGATTGTGATAAGCATTAGGCCTCGTGTTGATCCCAAAAATCAAGAATAACATCACATATATAGATACTTTAGGGAGGGTTTGAATTTGCGTTCTGCGACATCTTTATTTATTTGTTTTTTGTTCAATTTATCTACACTATATCCTAAAATAAACGAAAACTAAATACTACTTAGTTAACTGATTATTACTATTTTAAACAACACATACAACACACTACCATAGATATTCGGATATATTATATACCTTTACCTTGTTGAGATATTGTTCCCCTTTTATCCGAAGTGACTTGGATGCAAGCTTTGAACGATAATCTTCCGGAAAGACATAAAGAACATCACCTTCATCTGAAACCTGTTGACACAATTATGATCCACATTTTTCACCAATCAAATCCAACATGTTATGCAAGCGTATCATATTAAATCATAAAAACATCAGCAAATCATTAGTGACCAAACAAATACATATGAGCATACAAACTACGCAGGAATGTATCCAACTATACACGTTTTGTTAGTGAATATATTGGAGTTCCGATTATTACGTTTTGATGTAACAAACTTCCAGTTTGACGGTACTATGTCTATATGTAGCCGACCTCTTACTTGTAAACCATTGATGTGGGATGGGTTTTATGACATGGAAACTTATATATAATGATTTAAAAAGTACATACAAACACATCACAAACCGGCATGGTAGCCATTACACCAATGCCACCAAAGTGCAATATTATGCACTCTTATTCTCATACCCACAAATCAAACACCCCCTAAATTTTCAAGTTCAATACAGACTATAACAAAACATGTATAGTTAGACAAATTTTTATGTAATTTAGCGAATAAATATTAACCTCCAAAAAACCATCCGTATCAGCAGTAAGTGCCTGTAAAGCCTTGTGAGCATCATGCAACTTAATCCCAGCCATACTTGCTACGTCACCAACAGTGACTCTTCGTCCACACGCATCAACAGCATCCATCACCAGCTTCCTTAAATCCACCGGTAACTTATCACTCTCTATTCTCCTCACCGGACTAAGTGTCTCTTTCCACGGCCAATCAAAACCGCCAGCTCTTAATTTAGTCACATAACTTCTACTGTTATTATACTGTGTACCATTTTTTAAAAATTGCTTATGGAAAATGGTGTTGTTATTATGTGTTGTAAGACACAAAGGATTGTAAAATTGGCGGGAAGGTTTGACTGAAAAGATTAATGAGGGTTTTAAATAGGGTTTATTAGTACTATTTTTGTTGGGGGTTATTGTTAAGCAGGTAGAAATTGATGCCATTAACCGTCAGTGATTTAAACTTTGAAACAGTAAAAGCGTGAATTTGCAGATAAATGAGAACTCAAAATATATATAAATGATTGTTATTATGATAATTAAGATGTATTAGGTTTTTGGTATCCGAAAAAAGATTATCATTATAAAAAAAAATAATTATATTATAGTTTTATTTACATATGGGATATGACTTAATTAAAAAAACCAATAAGCAGGACAATTAATTTTTTTAATGATAAAGTAAGCAAAAAGATGTACCTAATGCAAAGAGTTCATCCCTATAAATTTGGAAGATTTTGCTAATTCACAGTAAGATGTTATAAATAAAAATAATCATGAAATGACAATTTTATACTCCAAAACTATGAACCTTCTATAAAAAATTCAATACAAAGGTATATGATATGAATTACAACACATGAAATGACATTTGAGAAGGATTTTTTGGAGATGAAAACAATCCCACTAAGATCTCGATCTCACAACCTTGCTTCACATTATACATACGAGATACACCTATTCATCTGTATACTTCACTTTTCTTTTAACAATTGTAATCCGTATAAATAATCATCGATTAATCAGACTTCTCGATTTCTTTAAATCTCCTATCCCACTCCTGTGTGTCATAATCTTGTTCAAATATGTCTCTTTCTGTAGTGTACACGATCCGATCCTGGCCAATCGTTGTTCTCTGAGACAAGTCCCGCGCACTAAGAATCTGTATGATTATACATAAGTCACATTAATAATGCTAAAGAAGTTCTCTAAGATTTGAATATGGAAATAAAAACCCTATTCCACTGATATGCACAGCAGAAAAATATTGAACCATCATCAAAGGTTGGTAACTAGCATCTACGTGGCAACATGGTCAGTTGGGTAATGTGACAAAATGGGTTCTGGTTTAGACGGGCAAAACATGCCATTCGCGAGGTTAGATTGACCTGGGCACACTTTTTTTTTTCCATATTTTTTTTACTTTATGCACGAGTAAGGTGCTAGTTTTGATTACAAAAGCAATATTATTTAAATCACTGAAACATTGAATAAATATTAATGAGGTGGTATGCATTAAAAATGGACTTTGGGGGCTTTCAAGTTTCAACCCAATCAACCCGTTTCCCTTTTAGCTTAGTTGGCATGGCCCATTTTACCCATTAGAGATTATGAACAAAGAAAATCGACTCATTCATAAATAGCTAGGCCGAGCTCAATATGTGATGATAACTAACTGCTCCAATGAAAGCATCGAATATTACAACCATCATTGTCTAGAATAATGAACCAATTATGGAATTCTAGCCAAATAAAGTCAACATATTGAATATATCCTTCAGACATACCTTTCGTCTGAGGGAAACATCTGGCATCTCAAGTGCTCGTGCCCGCTGCTCTCTAGCTCGATTCCTTTTGTCTATTTTGGCATTTGTTCTTTGAGTAATGAACCATCGGACCAAAGGTATAGCGAAGAACGAGGCAGCATAGATCTGTTCAGTTCATTGTAGTAAGATAAATAAGATTCAAGAACTTGCAGTAAATCCATGGAAGCAAGTTTGAATTCTCAATACAAGAGAATCAGTTCAATTCTCAATACAAGAGAATCAGTTCAATAACACACGTAACTTTAACATTGGTCATGTAGAGCTACAGAACTGGGAATGACAGCAAACAGTTCCATAGATCACAATACCAATTACCAACAAACACAAGAAGACATATTTATTATGTAATTGGTGTTCCTGGTATAGAACATGACATCTTGACAACCTTAACCGAGAAACATGATGGTCAACTGTCACTACAACAGCTAGATTTTGCGACAACTGGATCAGCAAGGTTCTAAATTGACACGAGCACATTTCCAAGACAAGTTGCTTTGACACACCAACACTTTTTATCTTCTTTGTGGAAGTTCAAAAATAACTAATATATTAGATCCGTATACAGTAATGATTCAATTTATCTGAATAAAGTAACTTGAGAGGTAATCACTTGCGTGTTTTTCAAAACCATTAACCCGTTCCCCTTTTAGATACATTTTAATTTTTTATCTAATATGACCTAGTTACAATCAAACATAACTCAAGTTAACCCCTTAATCTAAATGGAATAGAATCCCAAGTAGTGCCCATGGAACATTAATGAAGTATATGGTACGTACCTGGAGAAGAGGAAATATATCAGATACAAATGAAATGAATCCGCTTGGAGAGACCGTCATATTCCTTAAATATAATCACCAAAAAGAGGTCAGCAAAGAGAAGAGGAAATTAAGGATAAAATTTTTGAAAATTAGGTTTAGTATGGACGCACTTCAACATGGTACCAAGAACAATCACCCCAAAGAGATTAAGCGCGCCCAAACCACCAACCATCGCCCTCTCCGTGTTGCTAATTTTACTGCATGGTGAGTAAAATTATGTCAAAAGGCTAGCTGCAAACAAGATATGGAAGGAATAGAGGCGGCAATTTCGATCATTTAATTTATGATTTGATTTGGGTTATTTTTTATCTTTAAAAGGTCTAATGGGTTAGAAGTAACATGAAATGAAACGTCAAAATGCCTGTTGTGACCTGTCAATTTCACCTCTACAAAATATGGAAGGAACTAAGCAAGTGAAGAAACCTGAAATCCCAATTTTTTTCTCTGAAGAACTTGTCGACTCCTCCCACCCATTCACTGAATTTTCTCCCAACGTATTCCTTCCTACCACTTCTTTGTGAAGCAGCTGTACGTTGAAGTGATGGAAACCGATAAAGGATGTTCCCCTAAACCAGATGACATTCAGATAAAGCTTAAAAATAACTATGAAAATTTAACTACTATGAATCAGTAGACTAATGTATACATAACCAATATGAAAAAAGATACAACAAAGATGAGAACTGATACAACAATGATGAAGATACTGTACTTATTACTGGTGCCCCTGGGTTGGGTAACGGGTCACAACGGGTAATATTTTAGTATAGTTTAATATGGGTCGGATCATAGGTCCAACCTACAAACACTCATCTTTTCTACTTTTCCCTATTTTATGGGGGAAGTGAATATGGTGTTGTCACACACTTACACACTCAACTTGGGTGAAAAACCCCTCACATACTATTTTTTTTATACATAAAAAACATGGGGGCTACATCATTTATTCATTTACAAAAAAATATCAAAAAATTAGTATAGTATGTGAGGGGTTTTTCACCCAAGTTGGGTGTGTGACAACACCATATTCACTTTTTCCTTTATATATAGTCGAAGTGTTAAATATATAGTCTAGCCAGGGTGAACCCTTTTACCCAAAAAAAATGTTACATATAATTATAAAATAGTGTTATTACAAAATGAATCTGAGCTTTTACAATAAAGTGATTTAGATGGTTTTATGCATCTGAATACATTTCAGATCATCTCCAACCTGTTTGCCCGACTTAACCATTTGGCCCCGTAAAGATAAAATATAACCCAAATCTCCCACTTTGTACATGAAATTTGGTTTTTTCATCTTTCATATGCAGACTGGCCATTTATCTAGCAACATACCTCTTCATCCACTTCTGGTTCACCATCAAAACGCAGCAGAACAGGTAATATGTACGAGTCATCATCCTGTGTAGAGGAAAGTGTATAAGCATGACGGCACTGTAATTACAAACTATTTCTAAAAAGAGTCTACACATTTTTTGTTAAAAAATAGTCGGAACTTTAACTAGTTTAGCATTACAGAAAAAACAGGATTTTATTGTAGAATCAAAAGCTTGCAAACTTCACATATAGGCATCCCTCGGTCTCTATAGCATGACAATACTTTTCCAAGAATGACTCAACATGGGATAAGTTTTTAGTGTACAGATAATGTCAAATAATTTCAGCTTCAGGAAAAGCAAGTAAAAATGATGATCATACAGGCAAAACTATGTTTAAGTAGTCTAAATGGTGTTTTCATCTAATTACATGATGATAACACATCAACAAACTTTATGATCCTTACAAGATGCAAATGGACTCAAATTTCTGTATCAATATGGAGTTCACCATTTATTTCATCATACATACAGTTGGATCTAAACAGGAAAATACAAAATAAAAATCCCTTCAGACATACAAGACTGAAACCACATTGACCAATTCACAAAACAAACATCCTATATACAAGAAACAACATACAGTTGGATCTTGGTAGCCTCCTAATAAACTCGATGACTAGTTATAAACAGCTACTTAAAATGAATGTCAGCCTGCAATATTTCTTAGTTCAGAATAGTTACTTGGGGGATAATGTTAACCATAGTGGCCATTTAAGCATCAAACGCAATGATTGATTCCCTCGTAGAACCGTAAGCTTTTCTAGATATAGGTTCCTCCTACCTTAAGATACCGCTTCTAATAATTTCTAAATATTAATAGAGGCCATACCGTCTTTTCTGCAGACTCTACATCAAGGTATGGAGCAAGTTCTTCGGCCGTAACAACTCCACCATTTGCCGCAATATACTGACCAATCTAAAATAGCATATGATAGATTATCAGATTGCCAATAAAATTACAATAGTATAAATTATACATACACAAGAAAGATATTTATGAAGATGGGCCATTTAGTGCAAACCCAAGATATACAATTATACATATATAGCTAGACAAAACATTGTAAGTAACGGACCACTAAACTAGTGCTCAAATATTACCAACTTCCACCTCTCTTCTTCAATACCTTCATTTGGATCACCATCACCAAACACAAATGAAAAGACCTACAAAAGATTGATAAATTGTACTAGTTCATTATCTACACCAGTAAAATATTTGCATAGGGAAACACAAATTTAACTTTTTTGGCTTACAGATTCAATGAAATTCATTCCATTATCTTCTTTTCGAACTCGCCTCCTCCTATAATAATATGGATCCCAATACCTAAACGAGAAGTTCAAAGAGTAAAGAAAAAGCGTATCTGCAAGACTTGAATAAGACATGCAATTATTGCCATAAAAGGAAAATGATATCTAATACGGTGATTGTATAATTCCTCCATATCAAGCCGTCCACACTCAGCATAACTGGATGTAAGATAAACTCTTATCATAACTGACGATACTATATATTTTAGCAATAATCATGTACTTGTAGTTATAAATTGAAGAACTAGATATATTTTATATAGACTTAACTAGTCAGAAAGATATCTAGCCTTTTTGACATGTTCCAGATATATAAACTTTATAAAATATTAACATTAAGATAGATCCATTTTAAAAACATTGATATAAACAGGAGTAAAAGAAGTTGTGTAAGAAATAATACCAAAACAAATCAGCTGGATTCATATAGAAAGAGAATCCTGAATCAAAAGATCTTCCTCTGCGTCTTCCTCGATTATCTTCTTCACTGTCATTAGCATCAACATTTTAACTACCTCGGTCAAAAACCAACGATGATAAAATATTTGACCCAACTCTTAGAAATGGCAAGAGCATATTGATCAAGAGCATAAAAAAAAACCATATTACCTACTACTTGAGAGAATAGCAATAATTGTTGTATAAACAATAACAATGGAAGCAATTAATGCTGTTCCAAAAGAAACCCTGATCAAGTATTCAGCACCGGACTGTAAAAAATTGTAGCTTTTTAGCATCATAATGATCCCTAAGTGTATCATATCAGATGTATAGTGCTTAGGACTGTTAGGGTTGGGATTATATACCTTTGCCTTCTCGATAACAGGTTCCGCTTTTATCCGAAATGACTTGGCTGCAAGTTTTGAACGATAATCTTTTGGAAACACATAAAGAACATCTCCTTCATCTGACACCTGCTTGACAAAATTATTTCAAAATGATTACAACCATCTCATCAAAAACTTTAATGAAAAATCTGATTATTTATCCATGTATCTTCATTTCAATGATAAACTCAACTTGGAAAAACACCCAGCATCATTATATAAGGCGACACAAAGTCTCATATTCGAAATCTCCCGAGTAAACACCTTGGAACAGCCGAGGAAAAGTCTGAAAACAGCCTCGGCAATACCAATTAGCCGTGTATATCACAACCAAAGACTCAACTCTCCCCGTTCAGGCTACCACTCTGTTTCTACTATTTAAAAAGATGCTATAAATGCACATTTCTTTTTTTTTACGAGTGTCGATCAAATATAACAACGAAGGGTCTAAATTATGTTAACCAACTGAGTTGGATCAAGTGGTTGGAGCCCTTGCCTCTGGAGACAGAGGTCAAGGCTTCAATCCTCGTGGCCAGCAAGGCTAAAGGTCCTTTACTACCTTTGGTAGAACCTGGAAGCAATTTCTCTCTACCTTGGTAGGGGTAAGGCTGTGTACATCTCAACCTACACCAAACACCGTCGAAGACGATATTGGGACCCAAAACCCGTGGAAGACAGCATTTGGGGTTACTTTACTTTTGTAGGGTCTAGACTTTAGACTACGTTGTCTTATCGCCTTATCGAATCCACGAGAGTCCCTCACCAAATAACTTGTAGCGGGAAAACCCCCTAATAGTCCGCCCAAAGGCACATTTCTTTTCTAATATACACTAGCATACACACACATGCACAATATGAGGCTGGGGCTGATAGGCACTTAAGTTGGGTGAAAAACCCCTCACAACCTTGTTTTAAACCATAAAAATCATGGGGGGCAAACATTTATTCAAAATAATAAAATATTGGTATGTGAGGGGTTTTCACCTTGGGATACTCATTTTTCTCTCTCTCTATATATAGGGATGGAAATATGAGGTTATTAGGTACCTAAGTTGGGTGAAAAACCCCTCACATACCTTTTTTAACCATAAAAATCATGGGGGGCAAACATTTATTCAAAATATTAAAATATTGGTATGTGATGGGTTTTTCGCCCAAGTTGGGTGGATAAAAGCCTCATACTCACTTTTCTCTCTCTCTATATGTGTGTATACATATATATATATATATGAACACACATACACACACATATATATACATATATACACATAATAAGGATAGATATACCTCTAAAAAGCCATCAGTGTCAGCAGCAAGTGCCTGCAAAGCTTTCTGAGCTTCAGTCAACTTAATCCCAGCCTTACTTGCCACGTCACCAACAGTCACTCTCCTTCCAGAACTATCTACAGCTTCCATCGTCCGCTTCCGTACATCCGCCGGCAACTTATCGGACTCAATTATCTTTCCCGGTCTAATTCCGGTCACCGGCGGTACATCAAATCCAGCCCTAATTTCACTCACATAATATCTTCTATTATTATTATTATTACTGTTCTGTTTACCTAGTTTAAGAAAGTGCTTATTATTATAAAAAATGTAATAATTATTATAATTGTGTGATTTTACAGAATAAAGGAAATGTTTTGACTTGTAATTAGGTGTAATTGTAAAGCATGTTGATATTGATGCCATAATAATTATTAATTTGAGGTGCTTGCCATGAGAAATTATTTGAAAAAAATGGTTTATTTTGGATGGAAATGAATGGGTTTAAGTTTGGATGGAGAGTAGTGAAGATAGATAGGATTGGTGGTGGAGACCAGTAACAGCACCTACAAAGTCTAGTTAAACATCGGTTATGTTTTTGAGTTTTTTTTTTTTATCTAAGAAGAAAGATATATAAATAATTTAAACAATCAGTTATTTTCTTAAATTTAATTTAAAGATAAAAATAAAATTAGAAGAAGTGAAAGAGTTTTTAGTTGTTTTTGTTTTAAAAAGTTTTTTATTATTCTTGTAATGACTAAGTATGGCTTTCAAATTAAGTTTCAAATTAGTGGATATTGCCAAAAGGAGTGACGATGTCATACGCAAAAGATAAGGCCTCTTTTTGTGTTTTCATACCTTAGGATTTAGAAGACTTTCAAGAGAAATATTATATTTACAAACTAATTATAAACATAGTTTTATAAATTGACATAACTTATGAAATGAATCATTTATGTTGAAATTTGTTTTCTTTTTCTTTTCTCTGTTTTTATTGGTGGAGAATGAGTTTGTAAAAGAATGTCTGTAATTAGTTCATCACTCTAGCATTTCTTTACTTCCAATCATTTCATTTTGAAAATTTATTTATCAAGCTTAAAAACTATAAACAACATTTATTTTAAGGCAAGGAGGGCTTCAAGTAATGAAACTGGTTTGTTTGTTGATGGTTAATACTTGTTGCTATAGGCAACATTTTATATATGTTAATGGTAGGGATGTTATCTTTCAAGTTAATCGAGTTATCTGGGTTTTATACTTATAACTTAACCCGTAACTTAAACCTGAATCATAAATCAGATTATTTGAGTTCGGGTAATTCGAGTTGGGTTGGGTTTCGTTTAACCCAATTTAACCCGAATGAAACTAACGATTCCTTTCGGGTTCTAACAAATCTTACTAATAATATATCTGTACATGTTCTCATCAAAAAACAATTGGTAATGAGAATGCTTTCATGGTGCATTTTAAATGATCTTATAGCATTTGCAAGCTCAAAGGATTCTATCAAATCTACTTGGTTACTGTTCCGGATAAACTTCTAAAGGAAATGCATACAAAGGTCGATCGTGTTGGATTACATGTTTACTAACAGGTTTGCCAACCTCCATACATGCCTTTTCACATATAAGTATCACATTTTTTGTAGTCATCTATTTACATGGAATTTTTAAAAGGTTAATTTATAACAGGGTTTAACTCATATACAGATGAGTTATTTGGGTCACTCAAATATTTATATGTATAACCCATATATCAAACCATACAAAATATATAAGTTAAGATTACCTCAATAACCCACTAAAACCTGAATAAGGTGTTTCATATAATCTAATAAAATCTATACTACATTTTAAATTATTTAAATAATGTACATGTATTTAATAATTAAAAAACCATTTGGCATAGTGTAAATGTATTTAATAAGATAAACCACTTGGTGACATGCGGACTCCATGGGAAAGTAGCCTAACAAATTATTGGCACGACCGGGTTCTATCATCGTCCTAGATCGGATTTAATTTTCATGTTGTGGTATCCGTTGAGGTGTTTGTATAGGTACGAATGCAATATCTATATCTATAATCATATATAAAGCATATTGTCTACCTTTTTCTAGGATTTTTAAGACTTAAACTTTAAGTTAAAGCACGATCTTAGCCGTTCATTTTTAGCATGATAGATCAAGACCATATATTCTCATTTTGTACTAAGGACAATATGGTCATTTGACATACTTTTAAATATAACAAAAAATTGTATGTCAAGAACATGACAAAGAGTTTATTAATATCTATGGTCCATGTGATCCTTTAATATTTTTCTCCCCCTTTCTCTTTCTCTTCATTTTCCTCTATCTAGATTTCAAAAAATTCGCCAGAATTGTAACACTCACCGATCACACATCTCAAAGTCTGGAGTCAAAAACATGAGTAAAAATAGGAACTATCCGCTGATATGCACGGACAATATTTTTAGTAAAAGATTAAGGACTCCTCTTGCTTATCCTTATCTAGTACTCTAATAAAGTTTAATTCAAAATCAGTTAATCAAAACAAAATCAAATTACTTTTAATAAAATCAAATTATTTATTCATATTACTGCAGCGGTGTAAAAAATACTCATGCCCAAATAACTTGACATGACCCTCATGAGTTTTGGTCAAATGTTTTAGTGAGAAATCAAATATATGTTCCAAAAATAGATCTCCTTTTAACATGATTTTAGTTATGTTCCAAGTAATGAGCTCATATTTTTAATGTTTCAGTTCTTTCGTATCAATCTACTCTAAAATTATATTTTGTTCTGATATATGAATATCTTTTCATTTTTATTTATTTTTTTAAACAAGCTAGTAATTAGTAGTTAGTAGTTAGCATTCAAGACACCACAGTTACATCTAATTGGACAGTATGCGGTGCTCGAACCATGCATGTCTGGGATGAAACCCAGGACTCTCGAAAACCTCCTAATAATCCACTCTTACAAATGTAGTAAGTGAGATTCGAACCCTGATAGATTTCCCAAAGGTCTTGGGCCACCAACCCATTGGCTATCTTTTCATATTGGTATAGTTAGGCGTTGTGCGAGAACTCATTTTATGCTGGTCTTATGGTGTTATGTTTTCTGCTTCAACTACATTGATGTTTTGTAACTACTACTGTTTGTTACGAGTTTGTTCTTGTACACGCTTACAAGGAACAGGCTTGCTTATGTTTTTCTGTCGTCATGTGGTATACACTGCTGCTGCAATTTGGTATTGAATCTTGAAATGAAAACAAATATGGTAGGCCATGGTCTTGTGCAAGTCTTAATATCATCATTGATAATATGCTACTTGAAACTGTGATATACAAATAGAAAAGCTTGAAAGTAAAAACTTCTGCACACAAGTTATGAATTTAAGATACATCGGAATATGATTGCTTCTAAGTTCTGAGCTGTTGTTATATTAGCCGAATCTCAAGGCCGCTTACAATAAGGCCGGACATGGTTCCTTCATAAGTTATGAATTTCAAATACATAGGAATATCATACATTCTACGTCCCGAATTTGAGTTAAATTTCCACACAAGAACCTCCATCCATCCATCATCCCTTGCTTTTGGAGACCCATCAGTATCAGGTAAGTTCCATGGGCTTGGAGGTCTAAAACAGATAAGTCTCATCTCTTTGTTTTTCCACTGTAAAACATTCCTTACTCTCACAGGACAATGCAACCCATGACATGTTTCTGAAAGTTTATATACAAGGTAACACATGTAATCTAAACCTGGTAACAACATTTGACATGGAATTTTGCTCTTAACACTAAAAATTTGTCGCTTTGAAAGCTCAATTCCCTTTTGAAATCTGCATGAACAATAATATCTCACGTGAGTACATAATTCTTAAAGACCGAGTAATGTTAATAAGATCTTGAAAATCCCATGAGCCGAGAGGTAAAACTTTTGTGATTTTTAAAGACCAGGGTATGTGAAATGTGTAAGTGTAGCAAGTGAGCATGAAAAAGACATAGGTTGATGTATCAATATGAAATGATCTATGACTTTACCTATCTTAGGTATTGCCATGTTAATAAAAGTTACAAATTAAACATTTAAATTTGATAAACATAAATAAACCTTCCTAAATTTTACATAATCCCCCCTAAAATACACATGTTTTACCTAAGATAAGTACTGCATGCTTTACCTAAGCTTTTTCCATATCATTACAAACTTTTACATTATTAATAAGGTAGTTTAGAATAACTGGAATTCAATTATATATGAAAGCTAGTTTATGACAAACTAGATTCAACATAAATGGATGAGGTAGATAGAAAATCCATTAGTTTAATAGGGGAGACACCAATGATCCTTGGTTCAAGTAGTTGAGGTGAGACACCCAATGACTCAATAATGGGGAGGTCATGGGTTCAAGTACCACATAGAACAAAAAATTATGGGGTATTCATGTTGGGTCAGGAGGTTTTCTCCCACCTATGGTGGTTTCCTTATGTAGCGTGGAAATGATCGGGTGAGCCCGTCAGTAATCAATATTTACCGTATAAAAAAAAAGATATATGGAATTTGTTCAACAAGCAAACCTGGAATCGGCTAGATATATCGTACGAAAAGGGTTTAGGCTTCTGTTTTCGAATGAATAAGAATAAAATGGATCGTATGGATCCTTTTCTGAAAGCATATAACATATCTTTTCGTAAAAATAATGTACTCCTACTAGCACGTACTCCTGTTCACCAAAATTGAGATACTTGATCAGCAAATCACAAAGACCTAAAATTATTCTCTATATAAATAACATCAAAAGATGTGAAAAAAAGGATATTTTAAACCTCGTTAGGTTTCTTGATTTCTTCACATTTTCGAGATTCCTGATATTTCTCGATCTCTTTAGACCCATCTTGTTCATATTCCTGTATAAATTACCTCGTTATACACTTATTATTAAAATTGAAGCCAAATATTGTATTATTTGATTGTCTAAAGAATATGATTACAAGAGAAAATATATAGAAAACAAAGTAACAACTAGCACCCTCTACTAATGACACATGTTTAAACCTAGCTCAACTTAGTTTAACAATATGTATAATCATAGTTTAATATTCCCCCGCAAGCTAAGGCCGGGGAACGACCTGCAGCTTGGAACGAAGAAAATTAAAACAATCAGTAGCAAGTGGTTATTGTAGGATATGAACTTGTACCGTGGCCTAATTTATCTACCATGTTCCAAAATGTGTGTATATATAGGGTAAAGTTCATGTGAGAACTATTCACATATGAACAGAGATAATCATAAATATAATTTGACAGTTCATATGTGAACGAATATGCTCACATATATGAACATCAAGTTATAATATAGAAGTTCTCATGGTTCTTCCAATTCAAATGGTTCTCACATGAACCTTTTCCTATATATATATAAATAAAAAATCAAGAATGGAAACAGAAACTTAGTTACTCCGGAACTTGCATTGTCTATGGTCCGAAACTCTATGCCTTCAATATAAACGCTATTTCCGCAATAGCTTCGTGAAAAGCTCTCCAGTAATACTTCGAATTCAGTATCTTCCTTGTAATTCAAGATTTGGCCCAATTCAATCATCATCCATCCGTCTTCTCTCCATGTGGCAAAATCTGAATGTAAATTATCGCTCCCCCTCTTGTACTTAAGGTTCACATACATCCGTTTAGCTAGACATTTTCCTGGTTCACGAAACTTAAAGACTAGATGAACCCCATAGTTATCACCTGGAAGTAAAAGTTGAGGTTTTATCTTGATTTGGACCTTGAGATTCGATATATCCAACATTTTCGCTACTACCTGAAACCTGCAGATGGTACAAAATTTTAAATTCTGTGACAGCCCTTTTTTCCCCGCGTACAAGCTTCTATTTACGAATTTTATAATTCTTTTAACCCAAAAAAATGTAGTATGTATTTTATCTAAAATTCTAAATTACTTCATTTTGTGCAAGCTTCTATCTAAGAATTTGATAGCTCTCAAATCTCAATGTAAAATCTAACAATTATCTAGATTACTTGATTGATTGTTGTCTTTATTCATGGCCAACAATTACGGACATCTATGGTGTGTTTGTTTTGGGTCAATGGCTTCAAAATGTATGTAACTATACAAAAATGCCTATAATATGTATGAACCTATAATTCTGTTGATTGTAGGTGTATACCTATCCTACTTTTAAGATTGTATGTATCCAGGTATGTGTGGCATAAATATATGCTACCACGTCTAGTGTCAGGTTAAATATTTGAAAGTTGGGGTAATTTTAACAACTGACCATTCAATGTAATGAATCGTTTTCTGACGAGTATTGGGACTTCAGTTGCCTAATACTCATTCATCGGAGACTTTTGTTTTGGGTCATGTGCTGCTGTGACAGTGGGTCACTCAGAGAATTTTTTATTCTCTTTCTAATCTTTGTTTGTTGATGATTAACAGCTGATGTTTCAGTGACACGTTCAGGATTTTCCTTTGTTTGAAGTGCAATGAAGTCCAGTTTGCTCCTACTGACATCAGCTGATCTCTGCTGGATCAACTGATCATTGCTGGATCAAGCATTTTTCAGCCTTTCGAGTTTAACAGCATGATCACAGATCTCTGCTGGATCAATTTGATCTTTATCAACTGCGGCTGCTGATCTATGAATCTTATGAGAAGATTTTGGAACAGGCTTGAGTCCTTCAGCGACCTCAAGATCAATTTCTTTGATCAAGGGGTCTGATCCTCTTCATCCTCTGCTCCTTCTGAGATAATTATAGGTGTTCTTTATTTTCTGGGAGCAGCAGCCTCCCTTGAATACTCGACATCATTTATTTTTCCATACAAAAAAAAAATATTACTTTTTTGGTTAAAAGTATCAGAGGGTCCTGGACCACCTCTCAGAGCGAGATGAGGGTTGATCATCATTTGCTGGATTTGTGTGGTAAATTTGTGAAAAAGTTTTTCATAATGATTAAGTGAAGAGCACCTTCAAACACTTTCTCACTTGAACTGATGGTCTGCGTTGTGGAGTACGTTTGAGTCATGTCCTTTTGGGAAGGCTCATCACTTGAATCCTGGTTCGTGATGAAAAAGGGACTGTGTGACCACTGACTTGTATGATCAGTTTAGGGAGGATTAAGATTGATGTATAGGCAACTAGAAGACTATCAAAGTTGCAAGACGATTGTCTTATGTGGGTGCTGGTGAATTGTCTGGAGTTACAATTCATAACTTGGGGAGATCTACTGCGTTTTGAATCTCTCCCCCAGAATTGCATTAGTTTGAGGTTGTAGATTGCTCACTGATGCACTTTCCAGGAATGTTGGCTGATTTCATTATTTTTACTCTTATCAAGGGAACAGATGCTCTTAAAGCAAGAAAGTGCCTTAAGGTGTTGGGTTTTATCTTGATTTAAGTAGGTTCAATTTTTTAAAATTTCAAGGAAAGACAACACGTAGGTATACTTTTCAATGGATAATTCTTAGTAAACCACTACAATATGGTGTCCAAGTGAGGGAAGCAAGATTTTAGGGCGTACACGATAACAAACGCATTCAGCTTGAGGTTGAGCTGCTAATGAATGATCGTGAGTTAAATAATGGTCAAGAAGGTAGAGCCAGATAGAAAGAGCATCAAGGTCAAGTTGCTTTGAACGCACAAAGGATGAAAGAAGCGGTGCTTACGTGGTTCAGGAAAACAAGTGTTGATGTAGCGGCTAGTGGCGTGTGCAGAAGGAGAGCTCAAAGTAAAAATGTTGTTAAGCACGTGGATTGCAAGTCAAGGATCGTCAGAGACGTACCCCACAACCACGAAGTTTTGTCAAACACCCCCCCCCCCCCCCCCCCCCACACACACACACACCCCCACCCCCACCCCCACACCCACACACAAAAGTAGAAACCGCATGAAACCATTCACTGAATTATACAGGGGTAAGATGCTAGTGTTGATAATCGTCGATGTCAGCTTAAAATAAGTATGCCAGTTTTAATTCTAAGTGTACCTTACCAAGAACTAATTACTTCCAGATACATGCAACAAATACCGATAAAGAAAAGGAGAAAGAGATTTGAACCTTGATTCCGTAGTTGATCGCCACTTGCGTTGCCAACGGTTAGTGTATGAAAGTTTTTTTGCTGATATCATCACATTTCTTTTTCCGTTGCTCCCCAAAGAAAACCACTGTTATACAACAAAGAAATTAAACCTAATCTTTATAGTAAAGCCAGTGCATGCATGATTTATGCGCAATCCTTTTTAGCAAACATTTTTGACAATTAATCTGTATTTAGTTTTATTGGTTTATATAGTACCGCTTTGCCTTCTTGAAATAAGAATCCATCACGTAGCATGTTGTAAAAATCCTCAAACAATAATATAGTTTTGGGTACCACAGAAGCACCTGACAAATAATCTAATTTTTCATAGTCCATGGGGAATTTGGGCCACCAGATCTCATAATCCTCCTGTATTTTAACAATTAAAACAATAGTTTAATAAATTTCGCTTTTATGTCATTCCTGATTAACAAATACTTTATATAGAATATTACCTTAGTACAAATCTAGAAAATTAAGAACGAATAACAGGTTGCAAATTAATCATAAATATATATATATATATATATATATCCTTTCTACATGTAACACATCTTACCAAATAATATTATCAAAAATCTGTGTGTTTGTGATGATGTAACATTGTCTCGATCTGAAGGCAAAGCCCAAATGACATAAACTATAAACAACGAACTTACTTGGTATTTCAATGCCAATGAAAGTCTTTCAACCAGCTTATTAGAATCTGGCCGATAATAATGATCATCATGAAGGCAATCAAAGGTGATGGCAGAATATTCATCGTATGATCGTCGCACAATTTTATCCTTTAAACCCTCAAGTATCCTCTCGTCGAGAGTATGTTCTTTATACCAGCTTTTAGCCAAATAGACAAAAGACTTGGAGTACTGACCCTCAAATTCCTCTGCGCACGCCACTTTCCCTAATAACATCTCCAATAAAACCACACCTAATGAATACACATCAGAATATGCATCTAAAAAACCCAACTTTTTGGACTTTGGGTCTAAGTAGCTCAATGATCCATATGAATTATCATCATCGATATGTTCAACTTTCTTTTGTTCCAAAGCATATGAGAACTCCTCAAAATTAGAAAGTTTAGCCCTCCAATCGCCGTCAAGTAGAATGCTACTACTTTTGATGTCTCCATGTATTATCGGAGTATCTTTTGTAATGCTAGTCGTGTGAAGATATATCAAGACATTTGCAACATTGAGGCCTATCTTGAGGCGTTTCATCCATGTAAGATCAGTAGCATTTTCCAAATGCTTATCGAGTGTTTTGTTAGACTCGTGCTTATAAACAATTATTTTTTCACCCATTTTGTTACAATACCCTACAAGACCAACTATATTCTCGTGCTTACGTTCAGATAGAACTTTCAACTCTCTCATAAATTGAGAGTTTCCTTCATCCGACCCGCTATCAAATCTCTTTGCAACAATGGGGGTATTTCCATTAGCATTTGCAAGTGGAATTTCTCCTTCATATAGTCTCCAGAATCTTCCTTTTCCAGTGCAGTTGCAATCACTGAAGTTTTGTGTCCCCAGTTTTATGGCTTCAAGTGAAATTTGGAGGTTGTCCGTGTTGTTATTCTGTGAATCACAATATGTACTGTCAGCTTAATGTATAACTCAAATGATATAATATATCCACTTCATATGAAACAACTATCTCCATAAAATGATGAATGCAAATGGTATTTGCTGGCTTATATTTTTTGTCGTTCAATTCAGATCTTCGTACAACCTCTTTAAAAAAAGAGTTTCAGATTTCAAACATCTAAATGTGAAAGAAAAGACAAACAGTCTGAATCTTGAAACCTCGGAACTAGATTTAAGAGGTTATTAAGGGTTTTTTTTTTACAAAACCAAACAAGGCCTTTGATTCATCCAACAAAAAAACTATTCATTCCAATGATCAAATTATCATGATAAGAAGGAATTTCTTTATAATGAAAACAATAACTTACTTGAAGGTTCAAAGATTTCTCAAGTTCTTTGATGATGACTTCCATTGTTGGACGGTCAACTTGAGCTTTTTCTACACATTGACTTGCTATTTTTAAAAATGTGTATAACGAATCCAGATTGAGCCCATCATTTAGCCCGAAAATATTTTCATCAGCTTCCTTCAAATGTGGATCTACCATTTTCTCTATAGTTCTATCATTAACGCATTGTCGTGCTACTGATGGAAGGCCCTTTGTATTGTACATGTCATCATATGCCAAGTTTCCAGAAAATATTTCACACAAAACTACTCCGAAAGAGTAAATGTCAGAGCTAGTTTTCAAGTTACCAGTTTTCTCATATTCTGGATCCATGTACACTTGGGTACCACCAATATTATGACTAATAAAGGTGCTACGTTGGTCATATGTAGGGTGTAACTTAGAGAGCCCAAAGTCTGCAATCTTTGTCTCCCACTTATCATCCAATAAAATATTTGCACTCTTTATATCCCTGTGTATTATGCATTCTTTGTCTTCTATAACTTTGTGAAGGTATTCTAACCCATATGCAATATCAATGCATATTTTTATACGTTGAGCCCAACTAAGATTAGTAATCTTATCACTATTTCCCAAATAATCTTCCAGGCTTCCATTAGAAGCATATTCATAAATTAGAATCATTTCTTGTTCTTCGTTTGAGAAGCCAATAAGAGAAACTATATTTGGATGCTTACATTTACTAAGCAGTTCAATTTCAGCTAAAAACCCTTGTTTAGCTTGCCCGTCTACCCTATGAAAGAGACGTTTAATAGCTACAGTGCTATATTTCTTTGGCAATTCAGGTTTATTCTCATCTTTTGTGGTTGTTGATGAAGTTATGCCGTCAAAATGGCCAAGTTTTACTTTGTACACCGTACCATATCCACCCGATCCAATGCAGTATGTGTCAGAAAAATTTTCTGTCGCTAATCGTATATCATTCAATCGAATTCTTAAGTGATCCAAATTTTTTACCTGCAAATTTACGTGTTACAAGAAAATCAAAGTGATGCACCATGTGTTAAAGAGTAAGCCCAAAATTAGGTTTGGGGTAAATGTTAATGGGGGTGATTAAAATGTTTTAAATGTTGTTTATTATTGCTTTTCTTTTTTAACAACAAGCTAATCTATTAAATTACATGTAAATCTGGGCCGGACCCAGGACTCTTGAAAAACTCTCCCCAATAATCCATCTCTACAATTGTAAGAAGTGGAACTCAAAACCTGGTGGATTTCCCCAAGGTCAAAGACCATACCAATGAGCCACGAACCTCATTGGCTTATTTTTGCTCTATTAGTATAGAGATAGTTAAGAATACATTTTCACTTAGTAACCCAAGTATTTTCAAGAAAAGATTCCTTAACATTAACTACTTTACATCAATTAACTACACTACTCGCTGTTATCACCACCACCACCATCAGTCGCCACTACATCGCCGCCGCCGCCGCATTTACAGAATACCTATCTATAGTTTCATTATAAAGATATCTCATCCCATGTTGAAATGCTGATCAATCATCCTAAACATTAACCTAAAAATTCTCCAAAAACTACATGAATGTGACACTTAGATTCCACTAAATCTCTTTCTTAACTTTATCCTTTAATTTTCTACATGTCATTAGGAGGATTTTAGACAGATAAATTAAAAAGATGAATTATTAAACAATATGTAACTTATAAAAGTCAAACCACCAATAAACTATTTGTGATCTTTAAAAAAATCTCAAATAATTAGATAGATAGATAGATAATGGGAGAAATTAGAATTATCATCTTCAATGACATGTTGAAGATAATTATAGATAAGTGTAATGTAATTATTGTTTTGGAAACTCGAGTTCCAGAAAAGCCCTTTTTACCATGTCGTAACCCGAAATGCAGATAAAATATACATCAGATAATTAATATTTACCACAATAAATCTTAATAAAATCAAACCATTACCTTCAAGTGGCTGGACAAAGTACGTTCTGGATGTTCCTATAATATCATCAATCACCAAAGTGGGAATTAGCTTAGCAAAAATATATGTTATTAAGTAGAGTGTGGTACCATTTCTTATATGAGATGGCAAAAATATCTCGTAATCCATCCTTCCTGCTACTCTCTCTCTCACAAGGTAAATCATAATATAGAGAGGGGAAGATAATTGGGGGGGGGGGAGAGAGAGAGAGAGAATGGGACAAAGGATACTCCCTCCATTTTTTTTTTTTTTAGTGAACTGGATTATAAAACCATATAAAAATAATGTGGACATATAAAAAGCTGGTGAAAAAAAATAAATTAGAAGTTATAAATAAGGGAAAGAAAAAATAAACCTTAATGAGAAAAACTATTTTTCTTTGATTTATATTTTAATTATCTTGTATTGTAGAATTGGAAAGTAAATATATATTAGAGTAAATGTAATAAACTATGCACAAATATTTATGTTATATCCCTTTATCCCATTATAATTGTATAAAGTTTTTTTCTTTCAATTTTGACGGTAAAAATCTTTGTTTGTGTTATATATTAATTGATAAAAGTTATATCAATGAAAACTACATTCAAAACTCAATCAATTCATATATGTTATATTAATTGTTATTATATAACATAAACAAAAACATTTACGGTAAAAGTTGAAAAAAAAATGTCAAAAAATCAAACTAGGACACTTAATATGGAACGGATGGAGTATTATAAACTACTTGGAATTTCAATGTATGTAATGAGCTTGTTTTGTCCATTTGATATAGTGATGCCTACTTGGCACCTACATGGCTTCTATATGACAGTTAGATCAAATGAACAAAATAACGAAGTACATACAATAAACACTTAGAATAGTTAATTGCAAAACATAAATATTCGTCTATAGCTCATTACTTTCAAAGTTTCAGGACACTAAATCGCTAATCCTTAATAATAATTATAAAAGGTAAAGAAAAAAAGAAAAAAAAAAGAGAGAATTAATGGACTTACAAGACTTAGATCATGTTTGTATTGAAGTTCCAATGTTCGCTCAAGTCGTTGTAGAACTTTTTTTGTATCTGGACGTTGTGACCTTTGTTCCTTCAAACAAAAATACGCCGTCTCGGAGAAAATGTTTAATGATTCCAAGTTCATTTGTTTCCGTAGCTCGGGATCAATCTTCCCATCCAGTGTGTTCTCTTCGTAACCGGCTCGGGCCATTCGAGCAAAATACCAATTATCATTGTGCTCTGGAGTGCTTACAACGGATGATGCTACCATTCCAAACAGGACTTCAAACAGAACAACACCAAAGGAAAAAACATCAGACTTATTAGTCAAACCTCTAGTGGTTTCATATGCTGGATCCATATATAATAATGAGCCTTTATATTTATCCGTAAGGTAAAGCTGATTCCTTTTATCTCTAACAGCGAATCCAAAACCATGTAACTTGGGTTCCCAGTGGTGATCAAGTAATATTTTGGAGCTTTTGATGTTACCATGTATCACACTATGATTCTCATGTGCATCATAATGAAGATAAGTCAACGCACGTGCTATCCCCACGCATATATGCAGTCTCCGCATCCAACTCATCGTTGAAGTACTACTTAAATGTTTGTCTAGACTTTCATTCGCCTCGTACTTGTTTATGATCATTACATTTAATGTATCATCAACATTCTCAACGATTTTAAAAATAGGAACGATATTTTTATGCCGGAGATCTTTTAGAATAATAAGCTCGTAGAAAGCAATGGGTTGTTGGATACATGTCCGTACAACAATATCGACTAGTAATTTTCTTGATGATCGCGTGATGAGTCGTGCTTTGTAAATTTTGGAGGAAGAAGTTTGTGAAACAAGATTTTCATCAGAAAAGATGTTGGTGTGAGATTGTATCTCAACTAGTGAGATTCTAATACGGCGCATATAATCATCTAGAGACATAAGAGATGTGTCGATGTTGGAAGATGAATAAGACATGATGTTTGTAAGTATTGATGATATGTAACAATTTGAAGTTTATTAGAAGAGCACAATACAGGGTTTGGAGGATATACAATGATTGAAGGTAGGAAGGAAGAATATATCATCGAATCAACACAACCACAAGCACGACATAAATGTTCTCTCTTTCACACTCTTTTCCTGCTTGTAAACAAAAATGAAAGTTTTTGATGACTTTTTATAAATTTAGAAGTCAATTGTTTGAATTCCGATAACAAGTAATAAATTCGAAAACAAAAATGATATTTTGTATCTCATATTATTTTATTGGATTTTCTTATTGAGTATTGCTATATACACCCTTAGTTAAAATATTTTTTTACCTACTATAAATTTTAGACGTGTTAATATGAAAAATACAAATTTTTAAAGAAAATGCACAACTTATAACCCATTGATCTAAAAAAAAAACCCACGCAAGCCCCATGGGTGGCTCAACAGTACTATAGAACTAGGCGATCGCTTTAGGTCCCAAAAATACAGAGGCCTCAATATTTTGTATACTAAACTTAATGTTTGAATTTTGGATAGTACCATTAATATAATTTGCATTACATTAACACTTTTACTGGTTTTTGCATCAACATTTGTATCTTTTCATTAGTAGTAGCTTAATAACATAAGTCGATCTACTTTTTTTTTTGTTTACTTTGATCTATATGCTAATGAACTAGACCCCCAAAACTGACTTTGCTTAAGGCCTCTAAAAAACTTAAGTCGCCACTAACAAGCCCATATGAGTTTAACCCCGTTTTTAAGTAAAAACCTTCCATGATTAATTGACAATTGAATAAGTCATCATTTTTACAAGTTTGACACGGGCTTACTTTGAATTCTGAGATGCTTAATCTATACAACTTATCAGTTAAAGACTACACAAAATAATTCAACTAGAATTATTATATGCCCCATTGCCCCTGCTTAATTGACTTCAACATGCTTTGGAGCTCAACTTGAATATGTTCATAAAATAATAATGACATCCAGCTAACTCATTGTCTAGGAATATAAATACTTTCACAAACATATTATGATCCTAAATATATGTACAATGTACATGTTTAACTTGACTCATTCTACATAAATACATCACACCAACACAAATAAAGTAAAACAAGCAAATGAAAGTGACGAAGTTTGTTAATGACAGTTTGTATGAATCCTGGCTAATATACCAAATAATCGTTACATACACCAGTACGTAGCTGTGAAGCCAATATACCAAATAACAAGCCAACTAATCCGGATTGACTTAAACAACTTTTTCCTGAACTGTACATATAACTTTGAATGTATGAAACAATAACGAGCTCATAGCTTTAGTGTAATATTAACGCTATATGTATATAAAGTGGGAATTCATTACTATTCCAATTTGGGAAAAATAATATATACATTCTCAAAGTAACCCAATTACAACAAATAAGATTTGACATACAAATAGAACCCAGAAGTAGAAACTTGAGTTAATTGCATTTTTGGTTCATGTGGTTAGTATGCTTTTGCAGGTTTGAGACCTTTTCAGGTTCCCAAAAATAGGGACCAACAATGCCAAGAAACCTGAAAAAGTCTCAAACCTGTAAAAGCATACAAACCACAGGGACCAAAAATGCAATTAACTCTAGAAACTTAAAAATATTTGCACCTATTAAGATGCAATGTAAAAAAATGCTTGAAATTAGAAACTTATCAGTATTGTGACAGTCTACATGGGGATGGGCAGAATACACGGACAGATGCTCTTACATTGGCCGAATCTCGAGACTGCTTACAATAAGGCCGGACATGGTTCCTTCATAAGTTATGAATTTCAGATACATAGGAATATGATTGCTTCTCAGCTCACATTTTGAGTTGAATTTCCACACAAAAACCTCCATCCATCCATCGTCCCTTTCTTTTGGAACCCCAATCGTATCAGGTGAATTCCATGGGCTTGAAGGTCTAAAGCAAATAAGTCCAACCTCTTTGTTTTTCCACTGTAAAACATTCCTTACTCTCACAGGACAATGCAACCCATTACATGTTTCTGACAGCTTATATACAAGATAACACATGTAATCTTTAGCTGGGGACAACGTTTGGCTCTCTATCTTGCCCTTAATACAAAATACTTGTCGCTTTGAAAGCTCAATTTCCCCTTGAAATCTGCATCAACAATAAATCATGTAAGTACACAATTATTAAAAACCGAGTACTGTTCGTAAGATCTTAGAAACCATATCAGTGGAGTGGTAAAAGTTTTATAATTAGTACATACCAAGTATTTGAAATGCATAAGTGTAAGTGAGAACCACAAAGACAAAGTTTGATGTATCTGATACGAATCAAGCTGAAAAGAGAAGCTCGGCCTAATTGGTCAAGGTTTTTAAGGGCCGGATACTATTTTTAGTTATTGCTCCGTATTATTATTATTATAATTAATAATATTTCAGTGACTTGATGAACAAATTAGGTTAGGGATGAACAAATTTGGTTAGGAGTCTGTTATTTAAATAAGGGCATTAGGCCACCGTGTTTAGGTATGGAGAAATATGATTAATTGTACTTAGGAACTTAGGGCCGTTGGGGCATTAATCCAGATTATCTTGTCTTGTTCTTTCTTTATTTTCTGTATATTCTTATCAGTTCTACTGGTATTATCATTCTGTTGCTATTTTCAGGTCTGGTTTATATCAGTATTGTTAATGAAATGCACATGCTTTGCTGATTTTGTTCCTTCAATTTGTTTATATTGATTATTACAAGTTTCACATCATTACTAAGGTAGTACAAATTAACAGAAATTCAGTTATGAAAGACAGTTTACTACAAAACTATATTCAGTATATATGGGATATGTAAATGGAGAAACCCATTAGTTAAATAGGTAAGACGAAATGAAGATTGTTCAATAAGCAAACCTCGACTCAGCTAAATATTTCAAATGAAAAGGCTTTTCTTTCGAAGACTTGTAGGGAGCTTCCATTTCTGAAAGCATTAAACATATCTTTTCACACTGTATTTCTTTTAGCAAGAGCCCCTGTTTACCAAACGTTGAGATACTTGAATACTTAATCAGCAAATCATACGAGAGTAAGTTAAGTATACATTCTATAAACATCATAAGATATAGAAAAGGATATTTTAAACCTCGTTAGCATTTCCCGGGCACTTCATTATTTCCTTAGATTCAACTAGAGAGTGTTGTACTTCCTTCGGCTTCTTGATTTCTTCATATACTCGAGTTTCCTGATATTTCTCAATCTCTTTAGACCCATCTTGTTCATATACCTGTATAAATTACCTTGTTAAAACTTAAAATGTTGGACATGAACTTGTACTTGAATTATCTACCACGTTCCCAAACAAAAAACAAAAAGAAAAAATATTGGAAATAAAAACTTAGTTATAGTCTGAAACTTGCATTTTCTATGGTCCGAAACTCTATGCCTTCAATATAGACGCTACTTCCACAGAAGCTTCGCGAAAAGCTCTCCAGTAAAACTTCGAATTCAGTATCTTCCTTGTAATTTAAGATTTGGCCCAATTCAATCATCATCCACCCGTCTTCTCTCCATGTGGCGAAATCCGAATGTAGATTGTCACTCCCCCTCTTGTACTTTAGGTTCACATACATGTGTTTAGCTAGACAATTTCCTGGCTCACGAAACTTAAAGACTAGATGAACCCCATAGTTATCTCCAGGAAGTAAAAGTTGAGGTTTTATCTTGATTTGGACCTTCAGATTCGATACATCCAACATTTTTGCTACTACCTGAAACCTGCATATGGCACAAATTTTGAATTATGTACCTGTTTTTTCCCCACGTAAAAGCTTCTATTTATAAACTTGATACTTCCTTCCACCCAAAAAAAATGTAGTATGTCTTTCATTTCATCATCGTTAACAAGTTAGGACATCTCCACTTATAAAATCTATATGATGTGATTGTTAATGCTGGAGAAAGAGGGAGCAAATGGTGTTTAGTTAAAAGGCTATATAAACAAATAGCTAGGGATACAAGGGTGGTTCGATTAGCATTAAGGTTTGTTGGTTTTCTTCTAATAGATCAATGATTTTAGAAACCACCAACAACTGCCAGGACTATCAAAAAATCACCCACTACTCTGTGCGACTGTCACAAACCTTCATAAACCACCAAGTTTCATCAAAAACTAACCACACATACAAAAAGCGAAACCACTTGAAACCATTTATTGAATTACAGGGGTATAATGCTAGTGGTAATAATTGTTTAGCTAAAAAAATTCACCAATTTTTATTCTAAGGTTACCTTATCAAGAAAAACTTCCTAACCTTATGAAAATGCATATAAAGGAAGAGGAGAAACATAAAGGAACCTCGATTTTCGATTCGATCGCCACTTGCGTGTCTGTATTGGTGTCAATTTCTGACCACACGGAATCTCCATTGAAAATTTTCCATTTTTGATTATGTAATGAGAAGATCTTGCCTTTGGCACTACTCTTATTTTACACGATCCATGGTTGATGTATGAAAATCTCTTTGCTGATATCATTACATTTCTTTTTCCATCGCTCCACAAAGAAAACCACTATCATACAGCAAAGAAATCAAGCTAAATCTTAATATTAAAAGGAGGTGCATGCACTATCCCTTTTAGCAAACATTTTAGCTTTTAATATGTATTTAGTTAAAGTAATTGAGACAAGTTTAGTGGCATTCATGGTTAGCTTAGTACACTCTTAAAAGAACTAGCAAGTGGGTTAAGAAATGTAGATGAATGGATCCGGATTGATCCATCAGTGGCAGAACCAGGATTTAAATTGACCCGAAGCACATATTTTTATCACTAGCATTGTATCGTCATAAAGTAACCATAATGACTAGATTGTAATGATTTTCAGCAATTTAAACATTTGTTGGTAGTTTTCTCATTTAGTTGTCCGATTTACAAATATTATTGTTAGGAAATACTTTTAAAGTTTAGAGTTAGTTACATTTCACATATCACTTTGACCAGCAGTACTAATTTTTGGGATTATTACCAATGAATGTAACTAATTATGATCAAATGTATATGTTATGTAAATAACTCGAAAAATGTCTGTGTCACGTAATGAACTTTCAAATCTAGGTTATTGGATGTACCCGAGTATATGTGGCAACCATATAAGCTGTCACTCGTAAGTTTTTGATTAATTAGGTACATCCAATAACCGAGATTTGAAAGTTCATTACATGGCATAGACATTTTACGAGTTATTTACATTACTTAAACAATTGGTCATAGTTACATACATCCATAAGTAATAATCCCTAAAGAAAAACAGTATTTTTCAAAAAGAATTACACTACATCGATCTAGACCGCCTCCTAACTACAAAGTAGTTCCGCCTATGATCCATATAATAATGGATCAAGAGCCAATCCATTCACATGGAGCCCAACTCTCCAAGGGCAAGCAACCCATGTAGTTAAACATGCATAATGCAAAATTTTGATAAGGAAATAGATACGTGAGAAAATAGAGTCAGGGGCTCGACCCTCACCCCATGCAAAGGTCAGAGGTCATTTTTTATCATTTAGATTGAACCTCTAAACTCTCTACCTAGGTATAGAAAATCTGTTTGTTTCTCAACCTTCCCCATACCCGTCGAGGTATTGGGACCAAAATCCATGGAAGATGGCATTGGGTGTTTACTAATACGAACCCATTCCATAATAAGCTCGCATCATGCCATAAGCTAAGTGTAGAACTCATTCCCAAAAGCTAGCTCAAAGAAGGAGAGGAGACCTTGACTTATAAACCACCAACCAATCCCATACTTGGCCGATGTGAGATCATATCAATACCCCACCCTTTGAAGAGTCAACGTCCTCGTTGGTCACGGCTATGTTGGTTACGGTTGATACCCTTCTCCTTGGGTCTAAGCCACCACTCCGAGTGTTGGAACATCGAAAGGTAGGGCTGGCTCTGATACCAATTGATACGAACTCATCCCATAATAGGCTCGCATGATGCCATAAGCTTAGTGTAGAACTCACTCCCAAGCTAGCTCAAAGGAGGAGGGGCACCTTGACTTATAAACGATCAACCAATCCCATACTTCGCCGATGTTGGATCATATCATTTACTTACTTACATTTCTCTATGTGAGAAGATGAAACTAGTCAAACAAAATAAATGCATATAATTTTTCTATTGTCTCCTAATCGATCATCTTTATACTATATAACAATAATAATGAAATAATGAAATGCCTTGTCCGTTTAACTTTTTCGTCTTTAATCTATATCCAAATATTATATTATAATAATGATCTTATTAAAAAAAGATATCTTATAGAATATATATCATTATAGCTATAGTACCAATTTGCCTTCTTGAAAGAGGAATCCATCGCATAGCATGTCGTAAACATCCTTAAACCTTCCCGAAATAATGGGAACACCTGACATATATAATAGTTTTTCATAGTCCATGGGGAGTTTGGGCCTCCATATCTCATAATCCCCCTATATTTCAAACAATTAAACCATTACTTGAATATGTATTGCCTTTATTTTGGTACTAACTAATGAATACTTTATTTTTAAAAAATAAGTAAATACCTAACTAAAAACAGCTTTTAGATTAATCACAAATAATGAATTGCATTTCGATTTTTGTACATTTTGGGATTTTCTGTGTGTTTGTTTATCTGTTTGGAAAAGAACAACGCAGCCAATATCCATTTTTACACATCTTTTCTTAGATAATTTTAAAAGGTGTATATATTTTGTTAACTTATTTGCATTTAGTAACATGGTACCGACGTAATGCGACGACGATGACGACGGTCCGCTAGTGGCGGTGACTAGTGGTGGTGGTGGTAGCTTCGAGTGATGTAGGTTGATGTAAATGTAGTTAATGTAAAGGTAGTAGTTGAGATATTTTAAAAGATAAGACTTTAAAGTATAAATTCGTTGATAAAGGTTTAGGGTGTAAATTAGTTAATTAAAGGTAAATTGGTTAATTTTTCCTTCAAGAGGTTATTAAGGGCAATTAAGTCATTTCCAATGTCTCAAAATTTTTTTTAACTATTTCCAAAAAAGGAAGAGGGTTAGAATTTTTATAAGCTAGTATAGATAAATGAATGCAAAATGTTTACATTTTTGAATTCTAGATAACTAACATTGTCATTGTACAGATTATATGTATGTACGCACTTATAAATGTGGAGATCAATGTTTGACACATGAATTCATTTTCTCAACCTAAAGAAAGTGTGAAGATATTGAGTGCCAATAATTGATCTAATTTTTTAGAAATGTATACAAACATAATATTTATAGATATATGCACTTATAGTAGTATACTTTATTAATTGATTGATCATAAAATCTGGAATTTACTATACAGTTGTAGATCATATCTGGATAGGAATGAAATTGACAAAAGATAATTACTAATTTTGTAGAAGTATGAAAACAATGCACTTACTTGGTATGCCAATGCCAACGTAAGTTGTTCAACCAACTCACTAGCACCTGCCCGAGAATGACCATAATCTTCAAAGCATTTGAAGGTGATGGCAGAATATACATCTAATGATCGTGGCACAATTTGTTCCTTTATACCCTCAAATATCCTCTCATCCACTTTGGCCAAAGAAAATTCCTCAATTTCCTCTACACAAGTCAGTCTCCCTAACATCATTTCCAATAAAACCACACCCAATGAATACAAATCTGACCATTTATCAAAAAAACCCCACTTTTTGTACCGTGGGTCTAAGTAGCTCAGTGAGCCATATGCATTATCATCATCAATATGTTTAAGCATCTTGCGTTCCATATCATATGAAAACTCCTCGAAATTAGAAAGTTTAGCCCTCCAATCAACATCAAGTAGAATGCTACTACTTTTGATGTCTCTATGTAGTATCCGAGTATCTTTTGTAATGCCACCTGTGTGTAGATATTCCAATCCCCTTGCAACATCAAGGCCTATCTTGAGGCGTTTCATCCATGTAAGATCAGGATTGTCCAAATGCTTATCGAGTGTTCCGTTAGACGCATGCTCACAAACAATGATTTTTTCACCCATTTCCTTACAATACCCTACGAGACCAACGATATTCTTGTGCTTACACTCAAAAAGAATTTTCAGCTCTCTCATGAATTGAGAGTTTCCTTCATCCGACGCAAATCTCTTTGCAACAATGGGGGTACGAACAGTAGAACTTTCAAATAAAATTTCTCCTCCATATAGCCTCCAGAATCTTCCTTTCCCAATGCAGTTGTAGTCATTGAAATTTTGTGTGCCTAGTTTTATGGCTTCAAGTGAAATTTGGAGGTTGTCGTTCCCATAATTCTGTGAATCACAACAATCTAAGCTATAATGTATAACTCTAATGATTTAGATATCCACTTCAAAGTTTCTTTAATTATCCAAGACATGTCTTTATGTTTCACTAATTATCTATTGTCATATAAAAATAGTAGGTTCATGTGGTGAATAGAATATTCCCTTTGAAAGATCAAATCATGATGAAAAGAAAAAAAGGTAAAATGAAAAAATTACTTACTTGAAGGTTCAACGATTTCTCAAGTTCTTTGATGACGAAATCAATTGTTGGACGTTCAACCTGAGCTTTGGCCACACATTGACTTGCTATTTTTGAAAATGTGTACAATGAATCCTGATTGAGCCCATCATTTGGCCCAGAATTATCTCCATAAGCTTCCTTCAACTGTGGATCTACCAACTTCTCTATAGTTTTGTCATTAACACATTGACGTGCCATTAATGGAAGGCCCGTTGTATTGTACATTTTGTCATATGCCAAGTTACCAGACATTATTTCAAACAAAACTACTCCAAAAGAGTAGATATCTGATTGAGTTTTCAACTTACCTGTTTCCAGATATTCTGGATCCAAGTAAACTTGGGTACCGCCAATATTACCACTGATGAGGGTGCTATGTTGGTTATATGTTGGGTGTAGCTTGGAGAGCCCAAAATCTGCAATCTTTGCCTCCCACTTATCATTCAATAGAATGTTTGCACTCTTTATATCTCTGTGAATCATGCATTCTTTGTCTTCTGTAGCTTTGTGAAGGTATTCTAATCCATATGCAATATCAATGCATATTTTTATACGTTGAGCCCAAGTAAGATTAGTAATCTTATCACTGTTTCCCAAATAATCTTCGAGGCTTCCATTAGAAGCATATTCGTAAATTAGAATCATCTCTTGCTCTTCGTTACAAAAGCCAATAAGAGAAACTATATTTGGATGCTTACATTTGCTAAGAAGTTCAATTTCCGCTAAGAACCCTTGTTCTGCTTGCCCGTCTACCCTACGAAATAGACGTTTAATAGCTATTGTGTTACGCTTCTCTGGAAATTCAGCTTGACTCTCGCCTTTTGTGGCTGTTGACGAACATATGCCGTCAAAAGAGCCAGGTTTTGATTTGTACACTGCACCATATCCACCGGATCCAATACGATATGCATCAGAAAAATTGTCTGTCGACAGCTGTATATCACTCAATCGAAATCTTAAGTGATCCAAAATATTCACCTGCAAAATTATGTGTTAAAAATAAAAGCAAAGTTATGCACATTGTGTTACTTTAATATACCCACGTATTTAGAATCATAAGTCTTGCACAGACTAGGCCCAAAATTAGGTATGCGTGTAAATGTTGATTGAAATTAACATGATTTAAAATGTTGTTCATTTACCCCTTAGGTATAAAGATAATTAACAGTACATGTCTTATTTATCATAAAATCATAACAAACCTCAACATATTATCAAGGGAGGGAAAAGGGCAAAGAGAATTGAAGTGGAAAATATATACATCCTGAGTAATTACCATGTTGTAACCCGATATGCGGTAAAAATATACATCCTAAGTTATTATTAACGACAATCATTTTAACCTTAATGAAATCAAACCATTACCTTCAAGCGGTTGGATAAAACAAGACTTTGATCATGCTTGTATTGAAGTTCCAATGCTCGCTCAAGTCGTTGGAGAACTTTGTTCATATCTGGCCGTTGTGACCGCTCCTCCTTTAAGCAAAAATAAGCTGTCTCGGAGAAGATGTTAAACGATTCCAGGTTCATTTGTTCTTGGAGATCGAAATGGATCATATCATCCAGTGTCTTCTCTTCATAACTAGCTCGGGCCATTCGAGCAAAATACCAATTATCATAGTGATCTGGAGTGGGAACAAATGATGCTACCATTCCAAACAGGACTTCAAACAGAACAACACCAAAAGAGAAGACATCTGACTTATTTGTCAAACCTCCCGTGGTTTCAAATGCTGGATCCATATATAATAATGAGCCATTGTATATATCTGTAAGGTACAGATGATTTCTTCTAGCTCTAACAGCAAAGCCAAAACCATGTAACTTGGGTTCCCAGTGGTGATCAAGTAAAATTTTAGAGCTCTTGATGTTACCGTGTATCACACTATGATTCGCTTCGGCATCATGATGAAGATAACACAATGCACGTGCTATACCAACACATATATGCAGTCTCTGCATCCAACTGAGTGTTGAGCTATTACTTAGATGTTTGTCTAGGCTCTCATTCACCTCGTGCTTGTTTATGATCACTAGAGTATCAGCCGTCCCACATATTTTAAAAGTAGGAACAACATTTTCATGCTTGAGATCTTTTAGCATAATAATCTCGTTGTTTGCAATGTGTCGTCGCATAGATATCCGTACAACAATGTTGATGAATTCTCGTGACGATTGCATGAGTTGTCCTTTGTATATATTTGTGGAAGAAGTTTGTGAGAGAAGATTTTTATCATCGAAATTGTTGGTGGCTGATTTTAACTCTTCAAATGGGATCCAAATACTGTCAAAATACTCTTCTCGGGACATAACAGATGTGCAGAGGTTGAAAGATATAGAAGAGTACATGATATAGTAGTTATAGAAGAGCACAGAAGATATAGAATATGAATGATTGAAGATTTGAAGGTAGAAAGGAAGGAAGAGGAAATAACTAAATCACAACCACAACGACATAAATATGAATCCTAATTACAAACAAAGATGCTTTCTCTTTCATAAACTCTTTTCACACTTCTAAACAAAAAAAAAAAAAAAGTTTTTGTTGACTTTTTAATACAGTTAGGAAACAAGTGTTGAATGCCGATAACAATTAACAAATTCGAATAAAAATAATATTTTGTATCATATATTATGTTATTCAAGAGTTTTTTTATTCTAAGGGTCCTATATTGACTGCACCATCAAATTAATGAAAAATTCGAAGGTTCCTAACTAAAAATCACAAACTCTTTACACGCTTGTAAACAAATGAAGAATGTTTTTGTTGACTTATTTATACTTCTAGAAGAATACAATTATTGAATGACAACAATTGATAAATTCGAAAGGAAATGATATTGTATCTTATATTGTGTTTATAAAGGAACCTTGAGTCTGCAGTTGGTTGCCACTTGCGTACCCAATGATCTGTGTATGCAAATAATCTTGCTGATACCCTCACATTTCCTTTTCTTTTACTCCCCAATGAAAACCACTGTTACACAACCAACAAATCAAACCCAATCTGTATCAAAAAGAGGTAAATGCATGACTTCCGGGCTATCCGTTTAATTAGCCAAGTTTTAAAATACTTAAGTCAACTGGTACTTAGTTTAACTATGTGTATAAAACCATCTGTAACAGGTCAGGGTTCACCTAGGTGAAAAACAACGGGTCGGTGGATTGTGGCCTATAAGTGGTGGGTCGGTGGTCATGACTTCGATAGTGGCTATTACTAAGCAGCGCATCTCATCTACAAGTACTAGTTGGGCTGCATCTATATATATTTTATTAGATAGTCTTATTACTGAAATGATAACTTGTAGCATATATAATTCAATACCGTGTTTTTTTGTGGTTTTATCATAATTAGTTTTTACTACCGAGTCATTAAGCCCGAAAGGAGCGGGAGAAGGAAAAGGGCGAACCTCTAGCCACATCGGCGAGTTCGCCCTGGGTTCGCCCGGAACACCGCACCGGATGGGCGAACCGGCGACCCACACAGCTCATCCTCTTTTCGTTTGACTAGCTCGCATACGAATACCTTTTCCGATCCCCCATGCAATGTAAGCCTTTTTTTAATATGGAGGTTTTAAAATAAGAGTTTTGTTAATGACCGCACTTTCAATATTAATTAATTTGATGCATTAAAATTCAAATTGTTTTGCGAAAATTCAGGACACGGTTATTGATATATAAAGTACTACATTTTATGCATGTAATAAGCTGTTAATGACAACCCTCATTATCATTTTCCAAATAAATAAAATCATTAGAAATGCCACATGGCCTCAAGTCGCTTCACTCTTAAAAATCTACCTATTTTCCCGGGGTTACAAAGGACAACTCTTTCTACGCCATATCCACATGGCACAAGTCGCGTCTCTCTCCCCCGTCACCACTATTCTTTCATTAAAAAAAGAAAAAATAAAAAAATATAAATAAAAAAACCCACCAAAACACCCTCACTCCAACGTTTCTCTTCAATTGCCCAAAATATCCCATGGTTCATTCTAGAACCCATCTGAAATCAACCATTCATTTAAAAGATGTAAACCTACACAAAATTAGAAAGAAGAGTTTGTGACTCACTTTATTAGTTTCAGATTCTGTAACTTTTTTTTCTTGTTTGGGCGTCGGTGGTGGGGCGCTGGGATCTGAGTGGCGCCAGTGGTCGGAAGAGAGGATGTAGAGGTGAGTCAGGTGACAGGGGAGTGGCCGGAGGTGGGGTTGGCGGTTGCTGGTGGTGTAGTTGTGGCAACTGGTGGTGGGGTACCCGGATTTTCGTTGTGACCGGTGGTGGAGACTATCAAAATATTCATTTCTTTGAAAGTTCAATCTTGATCTGTGTAAAGGAAATGGCAGGGATTTATAAATTCATTGAATTTGCTTTTCCTTGGGTCAATTGTTTAAAGTATTGGCATTGGAGCTTAAATTTCATTTTTCGCCACTTACTTTCTAACTAATTACTTTATCTAATATTATATTATAAAGCATATTCCTTATTTTTACATTTAAGTTTTAATAGTTACTTTTTTAAAATGTTCATATATCAATTATATATTTACCTAACATTTTTTCTCTCTCCTCAAATCTCAACCAATCATTTTTTTTTTCGCTCCTTCATAAATCATTTATTCCTACAATTCATTCAAAATCTTTTATCTCAGAAACCATACATCGATAAATTATAAAAATTATATGGGTGTTCTTGAAATTTTATGCTCTTTCATTAGAGATGTCATTCGATATCTTTTCTGTGAATTTTTAAATCCGAAGACGGAGCCCGTACGGTTAAGGCATTTGACTATCACACTCTATGACCTATCACCCTTCACCCCCACCATCTCACTACCGTAACGCGCAGGTACTTACTCTCGTGTTACCTCATTCACTACTTATTCAACCATCATTCCATTATTTTGATCAACTCACTCGCCACTCACTACAATTTTTAATTTATTTAAAAATTAAAATTTCATTCAACTAAAATTACATAACAATATTAAAACATAAAACAATACATAAAAAGAAAAAGTGAGTGTGAGATTGTTACACACATAACTTAAGTGAAAACCTCTCGCATACTATTTATTAAATATCTTTTTTAAAATGAATAAATGAATGGGTCCGTAAGATCATTTCGAAGCCGAAGATGTGTCTACTCGTCTCATGTCTTCGGTAAGGCGTCTCGGTCACTCCTCGGATGGACAACTGGATCCCCTATATGAATTGGGCTGATTGCATGGCCGCTATCGTGAATAATCATGTCGTGCATTATCACACACGCATACACCAAGTTCCTTATTATTTTCAGTGAGCGTTGTCGAAACGGTCGAGCAAGGGACCCCATTTTTGCTTAAGAACACCAAGTACCCGCTCAACATCCTTGCAAGCCGACTCTTGTACCTTTATGAACATTTTTTCTCTTGAATCGATAAGATATTTGTATGCTTTAGCAAATGTAGACCACGGAAGATATATGCCATCAACTTAATAGTAACCACATATATACGTATGGCCATTTATAGTGAATGGGCAATAAGGAGTTGTATGTGCCCATACGTTCGGGGAGGAACACGGGAGATTGTTGCAACACATTGATGTCGTTTAGGAAACCCCAAGGACCAAAGAATGTGTGTCATATCCAAGGTTGTAGAACTCGTGGATCGGGATCGGTGAGGTGGGGAGACGAGAGATTTTAAAAAATCGGGAAGATATCGGATTGAGTGAATTGTAAATAATAATAATAATAACTTATGGAAATATATGTAATAAAAATTTAGAGTATATTAAAAACTCATATATTTTATACTTTTGCATAACTTATTTAAAAAATTGACAAATATAAATAAATATAAATGTGAATATAAAGGCTAGTAGCTTGTGAAAAAATATATATATATAAATATATTATATATATATATATATTGACTTTGGCCCGATCCAAGCCGATATTTGACCAATATTTCGAGATTTGACCCGATCCAACGATTTCTCCAATGTTGACCAACGTTGACCCGATCCGGCTATCCCATCTCCTTGATTGCCCAATCCCGAGATGGAATCCGATATCTCGACCAATACAACCGATATTTACAACACCGGCCATATCCATAAATACTGAGACGTTGTCGCTTCCAACATAATAATGAGTGTTCATGATCACCCTTTTTATCTTGACCCCTTAACTCCATTGGACACATTTCCAAGCAAGATGTATACAATCTAGACTACCGAGTATCATAGGCAAGTGATGTCTCTCTTTGTGTGCTTCTAACAAACATAGAATATCATATCTTGTTGGTCTACGCAGGTATTCGCTACTACTGTATGTCTGAACAACAGCGTCACAAAAAAATTGAAGGCATTCACGTGATGTTACTGGTTGCGAGCTGCCTAATTGCATATGTGCATTTTTGCCCGGGGTAAAACTTTTTGCCAACTGGGCATCATACGAATCCTGGGAATACTCGTATCTGGACTCAAGATCTTGCATGATCTTTAAAAATAAACGTTTAGGCATACGATAGCTATCTTCAACAAAATCTTCGTCGATTTTGGTTTCTTCACAGAAGTAGTCATGATGCAACCTTTGTGAAGCGGACCAAAGGTTACGGTTCACGACTTTACGCCTCGAATGTGTCGTAGAACTTTCGACGTTAGCCTCAATCGTGTCCGTAAACACCTCTAGACCACTATCATTGGACCATTCAAACGGTTCATATATGAATATAGTAGAACCAACACGTTTTTTCTTTTTTTATGTGTGGTATGTTGTTGGTTTGATATAGATTTGTGTAAATTTGGAAAAGAAAGTGTGTGTATTTGTTGTGTTTGAATTGTAGTGTGTGTGTGTGTGAGTTTAGTTGTATATATATGTAGGAAAGAAAGAACATTAAAAAAAGGAATAAAGAGTTGTAAAGGGTCAAACTATCCATTCTTTTTATCTTTGGTGAAGAAAGAAGCGCAATCAAATGGCTCAAGAACAAATAATCAAACAAAGACAAAAACCATAAAGGTTCAAAAACAAAGTTCTTTAAATTTTTATAAATCTCATAACTGTGTTACAATGAAAAAGTATTTAAAGGAAAACAAATTTTAGATAAACTAGGAAACATATAATATAAAATAAACACTAAAAATAGATAAACTTAAAAATATATTAAAGCTTCACCACCAAGAAAACACATCCCCATAATATCCGCATCAGCCTCGTTCCCCATAATATCAAGTTCTTTTTTGAAAAATTTGGATGATGTAAATGATTTATATATAAGGTAGTATTGATAAAAATGATATCCAGCTGGTTGTTCGGGCATATATACATGACAGTTTTGTATGAATCATGGTTATCTCTACAGCCAATCTGCTTAAAAATTGGCCCTTTGCATATCATTGACAGTGTAGACGATCCTACACTTCCCCGTTCTCCCAAAAGACTTTTCACAATGTGTACGAGACTTACACATCAATAGATGATCGACAACCTTCCAAGTGAACATCTATTGGTTGACATGTGTTCTCATCTCTCTCTCACTATATAAAACAACACATTGCCTTACCATTTTTTGGTTGGTGTGTTCCATATTGTTATATACTTTGTGTGTGTTTTTAGTTTACATAAGTTGTATAAAGTTAAGTTTTTTGCATGTCGAAAACTTAACTATATAATATTTTCTTCTATGTTCTTGTATGTTCAAGATTAAATTACTCGATTGTATATTCACTGTTTAATCAATATTACTTATGATCAAACTTGTTTACAATATTGTGTCTTTACTTTAAGTAATTTACATTAGTTGTTTAATCTTGGGAATTTCATGTAAAACTTGTATATACGTGGTCCCAAAACAAAAGTCACTTGTAAATGTACTAATTTATATGCAAATCTGTTGGCCGGGAATTATTTCTATCAAAAACAAAAATCAATTGTGCATGCAGTTCTAAGGAAAAGGAACACCGATCGATTTGACTAACTTTTTCCTTAATTATATTGTACCTAACTTAAGATGTAACCTTAACATTAGATCTATGAAACAACCCGTATTAGGATTTTGAGCTCAAAGCTTTAGTATAAGATTAATGCCAAACCTTTTAATATACTATTCCATCTTGCGAGAAAGAACATGAACCTTCACAAGGTAACGGTCATTTTAATTGCAACAATTAAGATCGATGTACCGTACAAATAAAAAAGCCCGAAAGGAGAAACTTAGTACATTTGCAATTATTAAGATGTGACATATAAATAGAGAAACCTGAAGTAGAAACTTGATATTATGACGACTCCACGCACGGATGGGTTTTCTGAATACACATACTCTTACATTGATCGAATTTCGAGGCCGCATACAATAAGACCGGACATGGTTCCTTCATAAGTTATGAACTTCAAATTCATAGGGATATGATCATTTTTAAGCTCGGAATTTGAGTTGAATTTCCACACGATGACCTCCATACATCCGTCATCCCTCTCTCTTGGAGCCCCATTAGAATCTGGTAAATTCCATGGGATTGGGGGTCTGAAACAAATGCGTCCAATCTCTTGATTTTTCCACTGTAAACCATGTCTTACTTTCACCGGACAATGCAACCCGTTACATTTTTCTGAAAGCTTAAATACAAGGTAACACATGTAGTCTGTGTCTGGTGACAACCTTTGACTTTCAATCATCCCCTTAATACCAAATACTTGTCGAAATCTGCATGTACAATACATCTTGTGAGTAAAGACCAAGTAAGATCTTGCTTGGCGCAGCATTGTTATTATAATTAATGCTACAAGTGTATCAAGTAAGAACGACAATGAAGAGGCTAGGATTGATGTATTAGTGATGCAATTTATATGTTTTGCTGATTCTGTTTTCTCAATTCTATGTTATCTACATCAATAACAGGAATATATTGAAGTACGAAATGAAGTTTATAACAGTCTATTTCCTTACAGAACCTCTCTATTCGACATTAGTGGGAAATGTAAACGGAGATGTCCCTTAGTTGGATAGAGAAGAAGTAATGAAATTCGTTCGAGAATTAAGCAAACCTCGACTGGGCTGAAGGCATGATAAACGATATGGATCCGCCTTCATTTCTGCAAGTATAAAACTCTTGTAACAGAGAATTGAATGGATCTGCTTTTATTTTTGAAAGCATGAAAGATATCTTTTCATTCTGCATGACCCCCTGTTCACCAAAAAGTTGAGATAATTTATAAGCAAACCCCAAAAGAATTAATTAAGTATATATCCTCTTTGTAAACATAGTACGTAAGAGATCATAAAACATATTTTCAACCTTGTCAACGTTTTCAGGGCCATTCGGTATTTCCTTTGGATCAATTGGAGATTGTTGCACCTTACACATGTTTGAGCACCTTTGAATCAATCGGACTTCCTTTAATTTCTTGATATCTTCATATTTTTGAGTTTCTTCCCATTTCACGATATCTTTAAGCCCAAGTCCAACTTGTTGATATTCCTGTAGATAATTAATTTACATTGTTATTTACTTGCAATGTAGTAGAGCATGAGAACATATATACCCGATTCATATACCCTTATTCTACGACATAAAACATATGAATGAATAATCAAAGCAGAAAATTATTCTACAAACTTGCTTAATTAGACTATGGCGTTGTCTTACTAACGGCTTCTAGCTAGGCATCAAGTTTCGGTCAAGGCAATTAATTATGAGTCGGTTTTTTAGAGGAAACTTATGGTGCTGTCTTGCTAATGGCTTATCGGTACCACATGCTTCCAGATTTGATGCATTGTTTCTAATATCGCTTATTTTCTTAGGATCACAGTGGTGATGCATGTACCCTATCGTGACCTTTTAACTTATCATTCCAAACAAATTAAATATTGAAAAATGCTACTCGTAGTTCTTAAGACTTCACTTAAAACTAGTGCATAAAAAATTTGTACATTTCCATATCAAAAGCCTACCTATGAATTTTATAGTAAGTGTCCAAGTATTTAATGCATCTTAATAAAAGCTCTTAAGGTTTCGTTTAACAAAATCCTAAAATATTTAATCAAGAATGTGTATGTTAGAATATGAACACATAAAACATACAAGATCACGAGTAAACGCAACGGAAGAAATCGAAACATATATGCAATCACATTAATTAACAAAGAGACAATTGAGACGTGTACCTTATATGCAAAGATCCAATTGAGATAATAATAATAAGATTAATATTAATACTTAGGGTTTAAAGCAAAACCCCTCCACGATCGCACACTAGACACCCCGAATAATGTATGCTAGTACCCCGATCACGAACCTAAACAACCCTTTGTTTAAAACCCTAAACTTAAAGTCGAAAACCGAAAACCCTTCTTGGAGAGGGGGTTCAGTCGAACCAAAGAGAAGAGGGAGAGAAGAGAGGATTTTTAATGTGAATGAATGAATGAAAACCTTGGAATTAACCCTTGTATTTATAGGGCAATATTAGGTTAACAATAACTTGGAAACTAAGCAAACATCAAGGCTATGGAAAGCCTTGATGAGCCGTCCCATGTCATGGACCTAGGTCCAAGTCCACTTTTCAATTTTCACATTTTAATCCTCTTTTTTAATCAATTAAATATAATTAATCATTTAATTATGTTTAATTAACTATTTCGTGATCAAACTAATTAATATATTACTTTAATATATCAATTGTTATTATCGAGTTACCGTGTCATTTCGTGTGACCCCGTAGGCTTAAATTATTCCAGGACATGCGACTTATAATAATATGATCATATGCCAACAGTATCTAGCAAAGGCAGGAAAAGTAGATTTAATATAGAATATAGAAAAACTTACGGAATGAAAAGGCCCCCTTTTGAAAGTTCGCTTTGAGACCCCAAGCGGCTTGAGCTGCCCCTGTGCATTGTCTATGGTCTGAAACTCAATGCCTTCAATGTACACAGTTCTTCCACAATAAGCTCGTGAGAAACTTTCTAGGAAAACCTCAAAGTCAATATCTTGCTTGTAATTCAAGATTTGACACAATTCAATCATCATCCATCCGTCTTCTCTCCATGTGGCAAAATCCGTATGTAAATTATTGCTCTCCCACTTGTACTTTAGGTTGACATACATGTGTTTAGCTAGACATTTTTTTGGCTTAAGAAGTTTGAAGACTAGATAAACACCATAGTTTTCGCCCGCAAGTAAAAGTTGAGGTTTTATCTTGATTCGGATCTTCAGATTTGAAATATCTAACATCTGTGCTACTATCTGAAACCTGCACGCGCGTAGCTTTAATTCATAGCTAATTCGCAACAAAATGATAATTCTTTCTACCAGAAAAAGTATAATGTTTAGTAATTTCTTTTATTCTCCTGTGGAGGAGAGCTCAAAGTCACAATTTTTATACCTGTCAGCATAATATTGTACACGTACTATTCTAAGTGCGAACAAAGAAAGAAAACACACGTTTTAAGTGACTACTTTAATGATATTTGTAATTGTGCTACCGGGACTAGGGTTCCCTCCATTACCCCTTTTATCCAATTCAAAATACATTTAGGGTGTGTTTGTTTCGTACCGAATGAAATCATTCAGTGATAAATGATGATTCGCTTAGCATCCCATTTGTTTGTTTCCCACATCTGGATGGAATGACGGTGTTGAATGAAAAATAAATGATACAAAATGGTTCACCTTTAAAACACCTTCCTAACCATTCAGTAGTTACATTTGTCTTTAATGTCCTTTTCTATCCTTCGGCCCACGCCACTTGCCTACTATGGACTTTTCTTTATTGTAATTTCACAATTAAGATTTTATCCTCTCATATCTACATGGTTCTTTTTTATTTATTTATTTAATCCTCCACATATCGGTTTTTCTTATTTCGAATTGTTCTAATATCATTTAATTTTATGATAAACATTAAGGATTTTTTTTTTATTAATATGACAATATATAATTTGATTATTCTTTTTTTTTCCTGCAGAGCTACTTGTTTGTAAGCAAAGTGTCATGTTTATTGTTGAATCTTATAATCTTTGTATACTGTAATTTAAGTTGTATTATTTATGTTATCTGATTAAAGGGTAATACAGTAATTTTACATTATTCAGAGTGATCATCAAAAACTTTTATCAAACAATATTTTATCATTGAGAACCATATTCATTTAGATTATTATTGAATCATTCAGTACTTTGATTCATTCAGCACTAAATCATTCTGATTTATCAGCCTTAGTAACTTATGTGGCACCAATATCACTTCTCTATGTAGACACCTCATTTTCATGTTCGGGTTTCAAAACTCACAAACAAGTTCTCATATTTGTATCTTCTTATCATTTTTTATACTTTCCTTGTAATTTGTTATTGTAAAATCTGGTCAAAATCTTGGTGACCACATTATTGTTCTTTGTAAAAAAGTTTGAGGTATTTTTTACTGGGTTCATTCTATCGTTTGTGATATGATATTGTGTTTCTGGAAAAAAAATGTGAATCTAGAAAGAGACTAGGCGAAGAATTTAATGTATCGATTCGCTTGACCAACCCAAGCCTTCGAGCCTATTATTATTTAAAAAAACTATACCTGAAGGTGATTAATTAGTCATTCTAGGGAGGCAAATTAATAATCACGGTTGAATATGATATATTGGTGGAGATTAATTTACAAATTAAGAGAATGGGTACCTTGATTCCGAAATTGATTGCCACTTGTGTATTGAACGATCAGTGTATGAAAATAATCTTGCTGATATCATCACATTTCTTTTTCCTTTACTCCTCAATGAAAACCACTGTTAACAACGAACAAACAAATTAAATTAACCCAATCTCTTTTTGAGGTACATCCATAAGTTTAGGGGAGTGATATTCTTATAACATACTTATGCCATCTACAACAAATATACAAACTTTATTACACAGGGTTAGAGTCGGTCCTGAGTAATTGGATGCTCGATAATCAAAATATGCCCATTAAAATTTCTTAATATCAACAACTTATTTTTGAGAGTTAAACCTAATCAACTTACATAACTTGTTTCAATGTATATTAGATTTAAATGACTTGCCAAGAAAAAAAGTTTATTGAGGTCTTACATATTTTCATTATTTACAAACATACTAAATTGCTAACATATTCTCTTTCACCACCGTACAAATTTTTATTAGTTGTTTAAGAATTTTTATACCTTTAACACATGTATTTTTATGTACTAAGATTTTGATGAATTTTAGTGTCTTTCATATTAAAAATATCCCTTTTAATTAAGTTATACCTGATAACAAAAAATATACTTTAGTTGTAAATATTATATTCCATTGATGAGTTTAATATGTTCTTTCACACGGAATTATGATTAAACCCAAAGGTAACAATATATCTATTTATTTTGGAAACAGTCTATTTTTTATATCAAACAAGGGAGAAGAACTACAAAAGTACAAAGTCAAGGAGTTATATTCGATCATGTACTAAAAAAGAGGGACTTAATGAAAAAAGGTCATAAAGTGTGTCAGGCAACTAGTGGCAAATAGGCAGCCACACACAAAAAGTAATATTTGCAAATTGCAAACTATCATCTTCTTCGCTGCCTCACTGGCTCACTCGGATTAAAAGACAATTTCTCAAATCTCCATTAAAACACAAGCCTGAAAGTTTTTTATTTATTTCTATATTAAGTTAGTAATTTTCAACCTGCAGTCAAGTGTATTTTTGATCTGCTCGCATATATATGCATTAGGTAGATCAGAAAATGTTGCCCTTTACTTGTTTGCTGCTCAGGTTCGTCGCCCGCTTCGCCCGATACCAGGGCCGGCCCTGCACAGGGTATAACTGCATAATGCAGAGATTGTTGTAGATTGCCAAATTGTGTTGTAGAAATATCATTTCCCATAAGTTTATGTCCAAAAATTATAATCTTATTAGTACACTTTTACTGAACTTGAAATTGGCCGGGTTAAGAAATGTAAATCGATTGCTCCATGTAATTAAACATGCATAATGCAAAACTTTGATGAAGTAAATGGATTCGTGAGAAGGTGAAATTAGCCTAACTAAATAGATGTTTATGTCTAGTTTGCCTCCTACTACTAATTAGGGGTGTGCACGGGGTTGAAAACCGGCCCGACCCGGCCCGAACCGTCATGACCCGTAACCCGAAAATGCTTGAAAAGTGGAACCGAAACCCGGCCCGTTGAACCTCCGGTCGGGCCGGGCCCGGGTTTTAGCGGGTCGGGTTCGGGTTTTAAGGGTTGACCCGAAAATGGACTTTACTTGTTGGGCTTCTTTGATCTACATGTATTTCTGATGATGGATATACATAAAATCAGAAACAATTATTGCTAGAAATGCAATACATATTACAGAAATGTGTTTTTGGTGGTTTTTTGTGAAGTGGGTTAACTAGTGAAGTAGTGTTTTTCGTAACTAGAGAGAAAGGAGAAATTGGATTTTGTGAAATGTATGTTATGTGCTGGGGTGGAAGTCACGTTCCTTTTAAAAGTGGAGTAGGTGTAGGTTGATTATTTTCTTTTTTTTAATGACAAGTAGATATAGATAGCTAGATAAAGGTTGTAAATAAATATAATAGATTAATTAATTGATATTGGAAATTGCAAATAAAAATGTGCAGGAAGTCATATGACTCTTTTACACATTCAAACAAAATTATTTTATTGACTTTATGTAATTCTCTGAATATTAGTTTCTCTCTCACTTATAAAGTGTATATACTTTGCCTTTTTTTGCTCCAATAAATTTTTCCCCACCCGACCTCCACACGGCCCGCCAATATCATCACCAAATTATAAATCTTTTGCACTTATATAGATTTTCCTTTTCCTGATCTAATATCACAGACATACCAACTATATATCTATACAAACATAAATAAAAGCTCTGGTAATGTTTCCTGATTTCATGACTTTCTTCTATCCTAAAATCTTTTCTTTTTTTCCCTTTCTCTTCTTCTTCGTGGCATAGCATTAAAACCCCCCAAAAAAAACTTATTTTCAAGTTTTGTTGGGTTAGCCGGGTCAAACCGGCAACCCACGGTTTTGACCCGGCCGAACCGAGAACCGAGAAGCACTTAATTTGTGAACCGTGAACCGACCCGTTTGGGTGCCGGGCGGGTCCGGCACGGGCGGGTCACGGGTTTCGGTCTAAAAGCTCATCCCTACTACTAATCATCTTCATCTTTATACTATAATACGTACTATATGAAATATGATAATGAAATGAAACCTCAGTACAAAAAAAATGTCATTTATTCACACTTCCTTTTAAGAAGTGTGAAAAAATTCCTTAATTTGTTCACTCTTAAAAATGTTTAAAAAGTATACACATTTAAGAGTGTGAAGAAATTTTATGAATTATAATTTTTTTCACACTTATATATATGGAAAGAAAAAATTCACACCAAAAAGTATGAACAAATGTTAAACATATTCACATTTAAAAGTGTAAAAGTTAAATTATGATACCTAAATTCTTCACACCTCTCTTGTGTGAAGAAATATAGTGTTACAAATTAATCCTCATATTTTTAAGTGTGAACAATAAATATACTTTTACACACCAACTTTTTTTTTCCACATATATAACTGTGAAAAAATTATAATTTTTCAAAATTCTTCACAATTTTAAAAATAAATACTTTTTAAACTTTTTTAAGTGTGAATAAATTAAACAATTTTTTCACACTTGTTTTAAGTAGGTGTGTATAAATGATATTTTTTTTTGTAGTGCGTGTTGTCCCTTCAACTTTTCGCAAGTAATCTATGGCCAAATATTAATGTTATTGATAAATTGACACTTGGTTAACATATTTAGAGATAGTACCGCTTTGCCTTCTTGAAAAAAGAATCCATCACATAGCATGTCGTAAAAATCCTTAAACCTTCCACGTTTAACGTCTTCACCTGAGATATCATATAGTTTTTCGTAGTCCTTAGGGAGTCTGGGCTCCCATATCTCGCAATCTTCCTGTATTTTAAACAATCAAAACATTAGTTGTTGAATAAATTTCACATTATTATTTCGGTACTAATTTACAAATAAATCAAATTATGTATACTAGCTAGTTGTTTTTATTTTTTGGTATACATGACAAAATTGAAAGTTACGATTAACTAGTCTAAAACCAATACATATCAAAAAGGTTAAATTAATCGAGTTTTAGTGAAACTTAATTGATCTAATTATTGTAATTAGGATTGAAATTAATAATTTAATTGGATGTCGTGTAATCGATCTATTAAAAAGAAAGGTTGTTTAATTCCTTAAAGTAGAGATTGATAAAATTTGGAGTACACTATATGTATATTTGTTGATCCAATTAATTTGGTACGAATGCAATTAATGAAACGAGTTGAAACTACCAATTTGTAAAAGTACGTACGAAAACAACATCACTTACTTGATATTCCAGTGCCAACATAAGTTTTTTAACCGCCTCACTAGCATCTGGTCGATAATTACCATTATATTCAAGGCATTTAAAGGTGATGGCAGAATATGCATCCAATGATCGTGACACAATTTGTTCCTTTAATCCCGCAAATATCTTCTCGTCCAGAGTACCTTTTTCATACCACCTTTTAGCCAAATGGACTAAAGACTTGGACGAGTGACCCTCGAATTCCTGTGCACACGCCAATCTCCCCAACAACATCTCCAATAAAACCACACCAAATGAATACATGTCAGACCATTCAATTAAAAAACCGTACTCTTTGTATTGGGGGTCTAAGTAGCTCAGTGAGCCATATGGGTCATCCATATGTTCAACTTCCTTGCGTTCTATAACATCTGAAAACTTCTCCAAATTACAAAGTTTAGCCCTCCAATCACCGTCAAGTAGAATGCTACCGCTTTTGATGTCTCTATGTACCATCGGATTGTCTTTTCTAATGCCACCGGTGTGAAGATATTCCAATCCCCTTGCAACATCGAGGCTTATTTTGAGGCGTTTCATCCATGTAAGGTCAGGAGCATTGTCCAAATGCTTATCGAGTGTTCCATTAAACGCATGCTCATAAACGATTAGTTTTTCACCCATTTCATTGCAATACCCCACAAGACCAACGATATTCTTGTGCTTACGCTCAAAAAGAAATTTCACTTCTCTCATAAATTGAGAGTTTCCTTCATCCGAATAGCTATCAAACCTCTTTGCAATAACGGGGGTACGTCCATTATTAGCATTTGCAAGGCAAATTTCTCCTTCATACAACCTCCAGGATCTTCCTTTTCCAGTGCAGTTGCACTCACTGAAGTTTTGTGTACCCACTTTTATGGCTTCAAGTGAAATTTGGAGGTTGTCCTTCCTGTTATTCTGCGAATCACACAACATGCTCGGCTTCAGTTTGTTTCTCTAATTTGTGTTAATACTTCACTTATAACTTTCAATTAATTTTCATATAATTAATAGTAGCTAGGTTCATGGGGTGAACAAACTAGCTATTCCCTCAAAGGATAAATAATGAGTATGATCATCATGAAATGAAAAAAAAGTTAAAATGAAAACAGTTACTTACTTCAAGGTTTAAAGAGTCCTCAAGCTCTTTAAGGATGAACTCCATTTTTGGGCGATCAGCTTGAGCTTCTGCTACACATTGACTTGCTATTTCTGAAAATTTATAAAACGAATCACTATTGAGTCCGTCATTTAGCACAAAAGTATTTTCAACGGATTCCTTCATCTGTGGATCTACCAATTCCTCTATAGTTCTCTCATTTAAGCATCTCCGTACTACTGATGGAAGCCCCATTGTATTGTAGATATTATCATATGCCAACTTTCCCGACATTATTTCACACAAAACTACTCCGAAAGAGTAAATATCTGAGCTAGTTTTCAACTTTCCAGTTTTCTCATATTCTGGATCTAAGTACACTTGGGTACCACCAATATTACTACTCATGAGGGTGCTACGTTGGTTATATGTAGGGTGTAGCTTCGAGAGCCCAAAGTCTGCTATCTTTGCCTCCCACTTATCGTCCAACAAAATGTTTGCACTCTTTATATCTCTATGTATTATGCATTCTTTGTCTTCTGTAATTTTATGAAGGTATTCTAATCCATATGCAATATTAATGCATATTTTTATACGTTTAGCCCAAGTTAGATTAGTAATCTTATCATTTCTTCCCAAATAATCTTCGAGGCTTCCATTAGAAGCATATTCATAAATCAATATCATCTCACGTTCTTCGTTACAAAAGCCAATAAGAGAAACTATATTTGGATGCTTACACTTGCTAAGCAGTTCTATTTCAGCAAGGAATCCTTTTTCTGCTATTCCATCTACCCTTTTAGAAATACGTTTAATAGCTACAGTGCTACGTTTTTTAGTTAATTCGACTCTTTTCTCTCCTTTGTTCACGGTTGGTGAACTATTGCCATCAAAATGGTCAATTTCTGCTTTGTATACCGTTGCAAATCCACCTGACCCGATGCAATATTCGCTGGAAAAATTGTTGGTGGCCAACTTTATGTCTCTCAAACTAACTTTTATGTGATCGAAAGTTTTCACCTGTAATAAGAATGCTAGCTAGGTTAGTCTTGCAACTTTTTCTTCTCCCCTATAAGTTATAAATCATCGAACTTATTTTTTTAATTCTTCCTTAGTCAACGAACGGATTCATTTTGTCTAATGCGTCAACTACACTTAATTTTTTGTCCTAATTAGATTGTCCAGTGAGGCAGTGACCAAATTAAATGATCCAACTGGTAACTTATTTATTAATTTATTTATTTTTAACTACATGCAGAGTGATATAATCGGTCCATTTGTGTCATTTAGTATAATTTCTTTTTCTAGAATATATACCCTTGTGTTTTCAAACAAATTTGTGAAATTCACAAATTCATACAAGGCTATTTTGAAGATTTTGAAAAAGAAATTTTTCCACGACATACATTTTTATAATATTTTACATTTGAATGGATTGAACTCTAAAAACATGTGATCCAATACAAAAATTAGGAGTTCTCACGGTTATTACAAAAGTTTTGGTTCTTGAAATAAGGAAACTAGGAAAGTATAATATATTGGGGGTTGGTAATATAAATTTGTTCGATACCTAAGCTTTGGCATGTAATATTCACATACTAATTTTTTTAATCTATAAAATTTATGGGGCCTAAATATTTATTTATTAATAAAAAATAATAAAATTTTAGTATGTGAGGGTTCTACACCTGAACTTAGGTGTCGGATAGTCTTAGAGAGATAGGGGGAGGGAGAATGAGAATATGTTACTATTAGATACCTAAACTTGGATATATAATCTCTCATATCTTAATTTTTTAATTTATAGAAAACATGAGGCTCAATCATTTATATTTATATATATTATATAATAACTATCAAAAGAATGAATAGGTGAGAAGTTTTATACCTAGGTTTAGGTATCTAACAGCCATATATTCACTTTCCTAATATATATATATATATATATATATATATATATATATATATATATATATATATATATTTAACGTATGCTCACACGATACAGTGGCAATGACGGTAGGGGCTACTGGTGGTGGTGGCGTAGACGTGTAATAACGGAGTCGATGGCGACAATGGTGGGGTAATTATTAAAATATATGTTTTTGATGTAAAAGGAGGTAGCATAGTTATTTTATAGAATGAGAGATATATATTGTAATTATTTCATTAAGGATATTAAATGAAAAGGAAGAAAGGAAAAGGGGGGGGGGGGGCTCTTTTTATCTTTACTATCTTCTAAACAAAAATAACCCCCAATTTAAAGTTTACACGGGAGAAATGTTTAAAATACATTTACTGATTATATTACACTATCATTTATTTATCTTTTAAAATCTCTTCATTCACCCTTTACATCAATTATCTACACCACTTAACATACTGTCAATAGTAATCCCTCACCACCACACCATCGCATTACACGAATACCGTGTTATTAAGTATTATATATATAGGGAAGTGAAAGTGATGTTGTTACACATCCAAGTTGGGTAAAGTCCCTCTTACATGCTCAATTTTTAATCCATAAAAATACATAGGGAACAATTATTTATTCATTATACATTAAACATTTAAAAATTAGGATGTGAGTTTTATTTCACCCAACTTAGGTGTGTGATATCACTACCCTCACTTTTCCTATATGTGTGTGTGTATATGGGGAAAGTAAACATGTGACCCGTTTGACTTTATGTGTAAATTGACTAAAAGTTTTATTTAGTAACATAATTTAATGCTATTTTATGACTTATTGACGTGTTATATGCTAGACGGGGTCATCTGGACCGCTTAATTGATAATACGATACTTGTCGATGCTTAAATTACTTAGGAAAGAGAAGCGAGTCAACCTATGGGTCAAACCCATGACCCATAACCCACAAGACTAACCAAACCCTATCATCCCAAACCCTTACGTCACCTTCACCATCCATTCATTTCATATCTTATCTTTCTCTCTCTAGCTTGTTGCAAGACACACACACTCCATTTTTCTCTCTCACTAAATTCTTGGAAATTTATTGTAATTTGAGGCAAACTTTATACAAGAAACATCAATCTCATCATCATTTTAACAAAATATCAAAAATTAGGAGTTAAAGGTGCAATAAAACTTCCCAAACTGGGTCATTTTCGGGTTGAGCATCTTGTGGAGGTTTTGAAAGGTATATTCTAACTCAGCTATATCATTTCAAGTTAATAATATTGTTTCTAGGTCAAATGAAAGAGTTCTTGTTCGATTTGGTTTCAAAATGAATTTTTAGGTTAAAATTAGGGTTCTAGGTTCTTGATTTTGATTTTGGTCGACTTACACCTCGATTGATGTTATGAAACGAGAGGTTATGTTGGGTTGTGTTTATTGTCGTGTAAGTACGTGTCAAAATGAGTTTCAAAGCTTCCTTAGTGGATTTTAGGTTCAAAAGTAAAGAAAGAAATGGGTTTGGGTCGTTTTTTGTGCTCCTAAACTGCTGGTGCACGACTTGCTAAGCTTCCACTGTCTGGTACGGTCCTCACTAGCGTTTGTTATGCTGCCTTGCAAATGCATAGGCATCTGGTATGCCAGCTTACACCGTAAGAGACAGTGGGTGCTGGTGTGTGGCGTCTAAGAGGGTATGGCCATCGTTTATTACGGTGGTCTCTAAATGACTTTTCCCTCCCTTACGCTTAAAGCTCCTGTTTTATGTTGGAGCTGGGTGCATGAGACGTTGGAAATGACTAAACCAAGGCACCATCCAAGACGATGGAACCCAACGTCCATGACGTTGGGCCAACCCAGCCCCACTGTTCTTTACGCCAGCACCTAGCATCTGGGACGCTGCCATGCTTTGTGTGGTTTTCTGTTTTGGCTAGTTCTTGTTCAAATTTCATAGCATCGAGCCAAGCTTTCTTTTGGGTCCTCCCTTAGCTTCTATGGTGTCTTTTTCAAGTCGTACAATATGTTTAAAGTTAAGAGTTCACTTGTGATGTTCATATGAAAATAAAGGGGAACCGAATTGTTGTATATTAATATATATGTAAACATATTGATAGGTGGTGGCCACGAGACGATTGTTGAACACTTATAATCCAATCTTAACTCGGTTATAACTTCTTATTTCCAATCAAGGTGAATTCCGTAGCTCTCTACTCGATTGAGATTTAGGCTGAAAAGTGTACATACTTAATTGATTGTTTGATTGATTGATTTATGGATTGATTTATTGTTTGATTGATTTCGCACACAATTATGAGTTTATATTCTGATTGGGATAGTAGTTCATACATGTAAGTTGATTATGTCTTCAAAGGGTTATATATGTGGTAGGTAGGCTGCAGGTGACCCTATAGATAAACATCTATGATTCATTGAAAATAGAATCGTGCCGAAGTATATGTACGTGTAGCTTTGGTTGATTTGATGGATACTTGGACTTGTGGTTGAGATGATTGGTTACACATTGTTACACTTGACGAGTTGCCACACATTTGAAGTATTGTGATACTTGACGCTTATTATTGAAACGCTAGACGTCCCATTTAGGGAGCCAAGTACTTCCAAGTACTTGATGCCAAGTATTGGCCACACTCGATGACTTGATGCATGACCCCAAACATATAGATATATATTCCCTTTGTCGCATATTAAGTGTCATAGTTTGACTTCTTAACCTTTTTTTCTTTTAACTTTGACATCAATACTTTTGTTTATGTTGTATAATACTTGATGTAACATATATGAATTGATTGAGTTTTAAATGTACTTTTCATTGATATAACTTTCATCAACTAACATATAACAGAAACAAAGATAATTACGGTCAAAATCGAAAGAAAAAGACATGACCAGTCAAAATAGGAGAAATAAAATGAGACGAAGGGAGTATATGTTTGATGATTTTGAGATGCCACGTTGATCTGGTCGACGACATCGTGAGTATCTTTGCATTGATGGTGTAATAAGACTCATACGGCACATGCCTTGATTTTGACATCACATGTGCATATTCATTACACGCATTTGCATTATTTTCGTATACTCTTTGAATTGATTGACGTGTGATACTTAAAGGCTACTTGTAAGTGATTACTTGCCTTTACTTTGGACATCTTGTGATTATTGATGATGGTTCATTGTGAACCATTACTACGAACTCACCAACCTAGTGTTGACTTATTTAGTACACTTTTCAGGTAATCAGGTGAACCAAGGACGTGAAGTTTGATTGATGCTTGCTGTAACACCCCATAATATATTATTATATTCATAAATCATAATATTAGGGAAGGAAAGGAAAGTTTCTCGTCACAGGAAGGAAGTTATGGAGGCGTTTAAGTTTATTCAGAACCCGGTTCCCACTGATTCGCCTAGAAAGAAGATGAAAGTGCTTCTAAGTTATCGTAAGTCTTTGATGGATCAGTTTGGGGAAGACTTTGTAGCGATGGGTGAAAGCAGTGACGATGAAGATGACGAGTAGTTTGTTTTAGTTGTGTTTCGTGTTGCTTTGTGTATTTTCAATAAATTTTCGTTATTAGGAACGTAATGTTTTCTTACTTAGTGTTGTATTTTTTTTTAAAAAATTAAATGTTTTTTTTTTTTTAATTTTTAATGTGTTTTTTTAAATAAATGTGTGTTTTAATGTTAAATATATAGTTTGGTTAAATATATTTAGAGAAAAATAAATGGTAAATTAATTGATGACGTGGCGAAGAAGTCATGAAGAAACTTGTCTTATTAGCAAAGAGAGTCTTGAGTGGTGTGATGCTGACGTGGCAGTAAAGAAGTCCTGAGGACGGGGCTCTTATAAAATCTAACGAGCTGATTTATTTAATCAAGCGTCTGTTTTATTTTCATCTATAAAATCTAACTAGCTGATCTGGGTAAATCTTTTTACCTAAAAACTAATTATATACTGAAAAACAAATCTAACAGGTTTCATAGACAAAGTTAAGTTTATTATTTTAGTATGTCGGTTACCTTCAACTGGTTAGATGATGTACCTTCTCCAGCCATTGAATGTTCCTGTAATATAATATCAATAATCACAAAATTCAGAATTATTAGTTTAATAATTAAAATTATACGTTACTATGACAAATATATGCTCGTAGTTGATAAAACTAAAAAGTGAAAACAATTAAGTATTTGACGGCCGGATCGATTGATATTGGTCTTACCGGACTTTCATGTTTGCGCTGAAGTTCCCATGCTCGCTGAAGTCTTTGGAGAACTTTTTTCATATCTGGACGTTCTGACCGTTGTTCCTTTAAGCAAAAATAACTTATTTCAGAGAAGATGTTCAATGATTCCAAGTTCATTTGTTTTTGCAGATCAGGGTCAATCTTCTCATCCAGCGTCTTCTCCTCATAATGGACTCGGGCCATTCGAGCAAAATACCAGTTATCTTTGTGATCTGAAGTAGTTGGAACATATGCTTCCATTCCAAACAGGACTTCAAACAGAACAACACCGAAGGAAAAGACATCTGACTTATTAGTCAAACCTCTAGTGGTTTCATATGCTGGATCCATATATAATAATGAGCCGTTGTATTTATCTGTAAGGTACACCTGATTCCTTTTAGCTATGACAGCATATCGAAAACCATGTAACTTGGGTTCCCAGTCGTGAGCAAGTAAAATTTTGGAGCTCTTGATGTTACCGTGTATCACAATATGATCCTCGGTTGCATCATAATGAAGGTAACACAATGCACGTGCAACCCCAACACATATATGCAGTCTCCGCATCCAACTCAGCGTTGAGCTATTGCTTAGATGTTTCTCCATACTTTCATTCGCCTCGTGCATGTTTATCATCATTCCAGTACTACCATCAACCGTCTCAGAGACTTTGTAAATTGGAAGAATATTTTTATGCCTGAAAACATTTAGCATTACAACCTCGTTGACTGCAATGTGTGGCTGCATAAATGTCCGTACAACTATATTGACATATTCTCCTGCGGAATTCTTGACTCGCCCTTTGTAAATTTTTGAGGAAGAAGTTTGTGAGACGAGATTTTCATCAGCGAAGTTGTTGGTGGCTGATTCCACCTCTTCATATGGAATTGATGTTGGGATAACAAATGAGTCGATGTCGGAATATGAAGAAGACATGATGTCTGTATTGATAAGTAGTAAACTACATAAATAATAGACTATATGTGAAATTTAAAGGAGCACAAACATTAAAGGGGATCGGGAGATCGTAATTGGGTTTAATCTTGATGTTTGGTTTTATTTATTACGAAACGGGTACCCGCGCAATACGGCGGCCGGTGATGGTGACGTTAACGTGTAGTTATTAATGTAAAGATAGTTAATGTAAAAGAGTAATGTAGTCTAGGGTAATATAGGTATTTCATGGTGTGAGTTTTAAGCAAGGGCGGATCTAGTATATAACAAGGTAGGTCCTAGGACCTACCTAAATTTTGAAAAAGTTTTAGAGATAATGTGGTAATTTTTCTAGGACCTACACATAAAATTGGTCAGGACCTACCTTCACATCTTATTTTGTATACGAGGATAACATTTTGTTAATATGTTACTGGAAATAATATATGAAATGAAGAAATAAAATTTTTCCGGCCGGCTACGTATTGAGGAAGACGAAGATGGTAGATAGCATAGTTGTTAGACTCTTACGAATCGAGTCGGTTTATACCAAAAACGAGGTGACTCGCTGGGTGACTCTTTTTTCTCCCGACTCTTACGAGTCGCGATGTAAATTGTCAACGAGTCAATATGAGTCACAAATTTATGTTTGTTTTAATTCGATAATATGATTATATACCATATATCATATTTATGCTTACATTATTTTGTATGTTATATATGTGTTTTTGATCATTTTCGTACGAATTTGGAGATAAACCGTAAAGTTATGACTCAAAAGTATCAAATATGTGATATTTTGGTAATATATTAAGATACTCAACTTATTATTTGTTTATAAATACGTCACATATATATAAATTATACAATATTATGTAGTATATAAAAATGTGTTAAGTCTGGGATTCGCTGAAGAAGACTTGCTCGCTGACACATGTCGTCAGCAAGCCTTTAGCAAGTCATCAGCAGATGAAGAGATGTCTTCAGCAAGTTGAATACTCCAACATGGTGGTCATGGCGGGAAGAATTTAAATCAAATGAAGACAAAAAGGTCACATGGTGGTTAACCAACCGTAATATGCCTTGAATGGCAAAGATACATGTTGGGACCAAAGCAAGGGTTCTCTCTCTCTTGCCCGATTTGGTATAGAAGACAAGGGCACATGATTCAAGTACCATGAGCCAATTGGATGTCGACAACCACTATCAAGTCACAATCAAAGCAGGCTGTGTTGCCCCAAATCTACTCCTATATAAAGCAACACAGCCACATTGTATCAAGTGTGTTAGTCACCTTGAAAGTGTGTTTCACTTGTAATTGCTCAAGTTTTTAGTGTGTCTAGACTTAGCAATTATCTTTGTTCTTTTGTATTCTTGTAAGTCAAGTGTATAAGATCAACCATGTATTCATCGTTTAATCAATGATACATATGATTATCCTTGCATTGATGTATTACAATTGAACTTAACATTGTTCTTGTTATTTACTTGTTTGCTTACTTTCTTGTCTAGTTTAATTAAAACATAAGTTGTGCATTCGTGGACCATCAAAATATCCTGACTCTTACGAGTCGAGTCACGTTTCGAGTCACGAGTCAAAAATCAAGTTTTTGAGTCGAGTCAAAAGTTAGGAAAATGATAATGGTACCATTTCTTTTAATTAATTTACCAATATCATGTATTAAAAGTTTGTACAGTATGCTTTAAAAACTGTACAGTATGGTAAATTAATCAAAAGAGATGATACGGATATGACTTCTCCAAAAGTTATTAGTAGACAACTATGGCAGATAGTTGTGTGATTCGGTACTTGTGTGGTCAAAGTTGTTCAATATCTTATACTTTTTCTATTATAATTTTTCATTATACCCCTAAGCTAATTATATCTTTCCAGAACAATTATATAAGTTTTACAAATTACAATTTACACCCTTTACTATTTCATGACTATTATATTTAAACCATTGTGTTTTTATTGTTTAGTACGAGCATGGTACCCGCACGTTGCGGCGAATATCATTGACAGGGCGTCAGGGTCGAGGGGTGATGTGGGTCTTATGGAGACGTTCTATGTCGGTGATGGTGTTGAACGAAGGTGGAGGTGATGGTTGGGTTTTGAGGACAGCGGTGGAGGTGTGTGTGTATTTTTGTGGCAGAAAGAAAACAATAGGGAGAATAAATGTAGAGAATAAGGGAAGGAATACGGAGGGGTAAAAGGGTAAAATCGCATGTCTCAAATCATGTAAACTTTCAACAAGGGGTGATAATTTTTAATAGGGAGTATAGATATTATGTTTTGCAATCTGTTTTTGTTGTTTGGACAAAAACTTTTATTAGAAAATTATGTGTTTAGCATATACAAACAAATTGGGTCTAAATAAAAGGGTAATTGTTAATCCTCTTAATCAGATGATAATATGTGGAAAAAAATCAGGAGGCAAGATTAGGAAAGAGAATTAGTGGATATCACATGTCACCTTTTTAATGTTTTAGAAGAATTATTAGGCTATTTGGTTTGGAGGATTTATCATTTTCCATTTAATATATGGTAAATGATAAATCCTCCTAACTAAATAACCTAAAAATCCTCCTAACATTTTAAGAAGGTGACATGTGATATCCACTAACTCTTTTTCCTAACTTTGCCGTCTGATTTTTTCACATGTCATCATCCAATAGTTAAGAGGATTTTTAGGCTATTTAGTTAGGAGGATTAATCACTTCTTTGATATATATCCCATAGGCTTTCTAGCTCTATTTAGTTAAATTATTTGATTCGTTATCCGTATTCATTTGTTGTAAATATATGTTATTAGACAACTCATTATTTATTTGATTTGTATAACAAAAATTACTATTTTGGCCCAATTTCTATGCCCAACTTATTTTTACTTTCTCGGGACAATCAATGCATTATTAACAATAAAAACTTTCGTATTATCGAACACAGGCTACTTATATTTGCATATGTGTTCTTATATGTTGCTCCAACTATATTATTTTTCTCATTTGCCTCAACAATGTAGTCAAGTCAAAAATCAAGGATCTATCTAAGTTGGAATCCTAGATCCACCACTAGTTTTAAAGATAGTTATATTAATAAAGGGTATTTTCGTCTTTTTAAAGAAAGTTTAAGGTGAAAAAAAAAAGGATTTGTTTTATAAAGGTAATATATATAGATTACTAAATTAAAACCCGTTACGGTTTTCAAGAGAAATTGTATACAATGTTTGATATTATTAGTGTTTATTACTTTATTCTATTAACGTTAAATATTTTGCATAGAATTGAATAGTACGAAATGAAGTTATAATACGAAGGATTGAGTAAGAAGCGGTATTAGAATGTTATTAAGAATCCAATGATGAAAAAATATCTATATATAACTAAGAGAGAATATTTTAGGACTTATGTAACATTCATTTTCTTTTGACAAGTAAGTTTTTCTTTGTATCATTTTATTGTTAATTTTCTCTATTTAATTAAAAAATCTTAAAAATTAGTTACCATCAAATCACAATTTGAATTGTTACCTAAAATTTAGGTAACAATATAATCATATGTATTTTGAAGTTCTAATAGTCAAATGATTATACATAAGCCATCGGAAAAATATGATCATTAGATTAGATTTGTTTTGAATTAAATATTAGTTGACAATATGATTAAATTTGTTACCAAATTTATTTATTCATTTATACCGGCAGAATAAAATTATAACTTTTAAATTCATTAAATTTTTTAATTTATATATAATTCTCTTCAATTTGTGTTTTCTTTATACAGTTATATTATACTATTTTTATTTTATAACTATTATCTCTTATATAAATAAAACAAAATTGTCATGACATCAATATTTATTAAGAAAAACTTATTTGGCATTATTAGACTCTTTCTTATTAATTATTTATTTTTTATCTAACTAAATTATGACATCATCTTTAAATTTTAATTTTTAGTCTCTTAATTTGAAAGTTTTAAAACTATTAAGCCTAATTTAAAATTATCGGCGGTGGCACCTTATGTCTATAGGGGTCAAAGGATATTCGTTCCACAATTTTTTAATTTATGTACTACAACATACAAGTTTTACAACTGACTGTATAAACTAGTAATGCATATTTAGATATTTTTATTTATGTTATCGGTCCGACGCGGACATCGTCTGAGCTTAATCTAGTATTTTTATATATCTAAATCTAAATAAATAAATAAACATGAGTAGAATTAAAAATCGAAAAATAATCTAGCTAGATTACATGAATGGTTCTTAGAAAACATATAATTTGTTTTAGACCGATTGATTATCGTAAAACAAGTATTAAATTAAAACAAATAAAACAAGATTTTGACCCTTGGATCATGATAAAATTGATGCATGAATATTCACGAAACAGAAATATATATATTGACAGATAATGATTTTCATGATACACGGTGATTTTCAGTAAAAAAAACATATTATTTATTTGTCTTATTTTAATAACTAGAACCTATATGTGTACGATCTCTATCAGATAAAGTGATATAGGCAATCTATATGAGTAATAAAAAAAAAAATGATGGACGCATTTCAAAATAAAAAATTTAATTATTTGTGAAAAGAAAAATAATACAAGTAAGTTTGTTTTAAACATGACAACAATTCAACAAACACAGCTATGTTTGCCAAAAAAAATTCATGATGACTTCACGCGCTAATTGATTAGATTTCATGTAAGAATTAATGTATTACTCATTTACTCGTACCATTTAGTTACACTTTGCCCTCATTGAGTTATCTCACGACTGTGTCAGTCCAATAAGCGTAGAGGTTTTTTTTTTTTAAGTGAGGTTTCCCACCTTTTTTTTTTTTACTTTAATTTTATATATATTTAAATATTATAAAAAACTTAATAAATCATAAACTCTTGTCATAAAAGAAATAGTTCTAAAAAAAATATTTTAAAAAAGTCATAAAACCAAAAGATGAAACTAAAAATAAAAACGATAATAAAATATATTTAGTTAAGGTGACTTTCAAACATTAAAAAAACTATAGGATTAAAACTAAAAATTGATAATAATAATACAACTTAATAATAACGAGCATAATACCCGCACGTATAGGCGGAATTTGGTTTTAGGAGTGACAATTTGTTATAAGGGTAGATACGGTAATTCAATGGTGTAGTGTACGGAGAACCATTTTGAGAACCATATATAGTGAAAGGGGTTTTTTGAAAGAAAAAAAAAATATGCTTAATTTTTTAAGACATACCATAAATAAAACTTCAAAATGCTTTATAAGGGAGCATAGATAATAATAATAATAATGATAATAATAATAATAATAATAATAACAACACCCGCCTTACCTTTCTTCTTCATTTTAAATACCCATTTTTTACTTTTATACGGCCACCATCACTCATAAATACATATACAGTATATATAAATACAATATACACACACATACACACATGTATATATATAAGGGAAAAATAATTATAATACAAGCATTTAAAAAAGTACAAAAAGTACAAGATTTTTCCTCCTTCCTTCCATCTCCGACCAGCACCACCACAACCATGCATGATCATCTCCGATCACCACCATGATCCTCCAGCGACGACGACCATCTCCAGCGAGACTTACACATGTGTAAGTAAAACTTTTTTAGCATTTTAGGGTTTAAAATTTTTAGGTTTTTTCCTTCGCGAGACAGACACCACCAGCCAGCATCATCTCGGACCACCCCAACCACGACGCCGGTTTCGTTTATTATATACGGGATTTTTAAGGTAATTTGTTACGAACAACTATCATAATGATATCTATTAGTTGATGGCTATGTGGATTATGTGTGTGTTGGTGATCTTACTAAACATAAGAATATGTTTTTATTCCTTATTTCATTGGGCTTACCCACTTATCTGTAAGTGTGAATTTAGGGCCGGTTGCAGAAGACATGTTTCACTGGCAAGCTACAATTATGGGGCCTCCTGATAGCCCTTCTGTTTTTTATTTTTATTTTCATACGTAATCATCTACTATTTATATAAGTATCTAATGTGGTATAAAACTATTTTTCAGTGAAATTTCAATGTGATATGAATCCAATTAAATGTGTTCGATCTAATTGTGTTTTTATTATGTAATCTAAAAACACATTGTGTTAAGTTTTAAATCACAGTGTGTTTTTGATAGCGCGTGAAAATCAGAAAATTGTTAAAACACACTGTGATATGAATTTAACACGATGTGTATTCTAAAAATACATTAAAAATACATTGTGTTAAATTCAGATCCCATTGTGTTTTGGTTAATTTTTTAGTTTTTACAAAAATTTTAGTTTTCAACTGGTCATAACTCATAAAAAATAACATACAATTTTAAAACCAACAATAATAACTTCTTGTAATTTAAGCCTCTCATCATAATTCTTATAATTATTATACGTAATCAAAATCAGTTTTAATAATATTTTTATATTCAATAAAACAAGATTGTGATGACATATATATTTTATAGAAATTACTTATATGGCACCACTTGGGAATAGGCTTATTCCGTTTCGTCGCAACTTTAATGACGAAATTCAAGCATAACATTTTTGGTGATGTTTTATTTTTTTATTATACTAGTTAATCAACCCGGGCATATTAATTAAAATTTTAAAATATAAAATAAATTAAATTTTTTTATGTAATATCTGTTTTTAAAACATTATAACTTGATATAAATCTAATAATTCAATTAAAACAATAATTATATAGTTAATAAATCAACTAAATAAAAAAAATATATTTTATTTGTAATAATAATATAAAAGAGAGATTTTTATTCTTTAAATAAATGATTGATATTTTAATTAAACATGTAAAGAACTATTTCTATTATATATATATATATATATATATATATATATATTTATATATATATGACATCATAATTAAATAAAAAGAATTTTTAAGTGAAATATGAATTTGTCACATCAAAATCTTTCTAATAATACCTATAAAAAACAATCTTGTTTTATTATATATAGAGATTTTTACTTTCAAAATTACAAGTTTTTTTTATGTATTTAATATTATCTTTAATAAATGATAACTACCCGGTTATTATCATTATCATTATTATCATTATTATTATCATTATCATTATATATAATAAAAGACAACTGACCTAATAATTTTTAATTTTTTCAAATTAAATCATGCTGATGTCCTCTTTATATTTACAATTTAAATTTTAAATATAAATAGTTAAATATAATACGTATCCTTTTTAGCTAACTAATATCCAAAATACATAATGTATATCTACCTTTCATAACTATTATCCCAAAACAAATATATTATATCATCTATCCAAAAATCATTATTATTATATTAAAGTACCAAACAAAATTGAACCAAACAACTTTTAAACCTTTTATTTGAATGCTTTGGAAGCAGTCTTCTCAAATACTTTGGAAGCAGTCTTTCTACTGTTGAGAAGAGGTAAGACTGTCTACAACTTACCTACCCCATACCTCATTTATGATTGAGTCTTGTTGTTTATTGTTTTATTTATTTATTATAAACAAAAAGATTTTTTCAATGACAAATTTGCATACTTCAATTTCAATTTAGTTTTGAAAAAACCTAAGTCTTAACAACAAAATTTAAAGTTTAAACCCAAAATGTGAAAGTCTAAATCCATCTATTAGACCGTGAGAAATAGTCCGTTCTCTCTATCTTTTTTTGTACGCAGCGCCTCAGAACGCCCTCTCTCGGCCCCAAGGGGCGTTCCCGTCTAGTTTTTTCTCTCTCCTTTCTGATTTTGAACGGATTTTTCTTTTCTTTGGCTTTTTCTGACTTTCTCAAGATAAGGAGGGATATATAGGTTTTATAAGAATAAAAAAAATAATTAAAAAAGTAAGAGAATGCCTCTTAATGGAATGTTCTACTCCTAAGAAATTGAGAAAATACCCCTTATGATTAGTGTTAGACACGTATCAAACAAGGAGGGGCATTCAACTCTCCCCTCGTCCTAGTCTTACTAGTTCATTCGTATCCCATTTGAAAAGCCATTCATCATCTCACTTTTTTTATTAAAAAAAAAAAAAAAAAAAGAAACATAAACTACTGTAGTACAGAAACCAAAACAAGGAGAGTATACATAGATCATCACACACACACATATATATATTATATATATATATATATAGGTGAAAACAGTATTAGATATAAACGACTTTTCACTCACTTTAGTTTCAGATTCTTTAACTTCTTTTTCTTGTTTGGGTGTCAAAAGTGCGGCGCTGGGATCAGGGTGGCGCCAGGCAGAGAAGATGTGGTGACAACTGGTTGTCGGTTAGCCAGGGTGGAGACTATCAAAAGATTCAAATTTTTGTAAGTTAAAAAATATATAAAATCTTGATTTGTTTTTGTAGGTTTATAATCATGCTCATCAACAGTTGATTGAGTAAAGGAAATGGCAGGAATCAGCTGCGTAGTTATTGTGATATTAGTTGACTTTTCTTTTTATCGTTGCGATATTCGTTGACTTTTTTTTTTTTTTTTTTTTTTATCATTTCAACATTAAATATGTTTATAGAATAATGATATTCAGCTAATTGTCTAGTAATTTGTCCTTTGAAGCTCAACATTGTATATCCTCTATTATCAAGCAGTTGATTTAATTTGATGAATTAAACTAGATATACTTGTTTAGAAGTTGACATGTGCCTCTACTTAGCTTCTGAGATGCTTAATCTACGCAACTTATCAGTTAAATACTACTACTAATACTATATATAATTGATAATTCAACTTGAGTTTAAATAGGTGTCCCTGCAGCTTAATTGACTTCGAGATGCTTTGAAGCTCAACTTGAATATGTTTTATAGAATAACAATAACGATATCCAGCTAATTTTTATGAATGCAGCCAATTTACGTAACAAATTAAAATGTGCCTCAAGTGCTGAGTTCGCCTCTAACAACTTGTTCCATGTATCCTTGGCCTTTTGCGGGTCAGATTTTTTCCATGTCTTGACAGCACCAACCATCGACGGTGTAGACGATCCTCCACTTCCTGTTTATCCCAAAATCTGCAAACATGTTTGATGATCAATAATGCATCTTTAATTAATGAAAGTGAGCAGATAACTTGTAGACTCTTGCAAATTTAGTGTTTTGAACTAAACATGACAAACAATATAAAACTGATTACTTGTAATATGATACGGTTTCAGACTTTCAGGAACATTTCTATTAGTTATTTAGTCCTTCATGATCCCTAATGCCTTTCACGACTTCACCTAATGGTCTGGTAGAGACAACTTCCTGCAATGATGAACTGATATTGTGTTTTATTCAATAACATCAAAATATTATGGATCAAACTTTAGTCAAATATATATTAACTGGTCTCTCTCAGGATTTAGGACTAAACATGGAAGATCAACGACCCCAAGATATCTTCGTAAAGCAGCTACTAGTCTACTACTGCAGATGGCCCTAATCACTAAGATTCCGAGTTACTTTCGATAAAGATCACATACATATCGTTGTAATTGGCTTTCACGCGCCCTTTCTAAATCTCAAAATTCCACAAAATTCGTTGTTTTCTATCATATATACACCAGTAGCTGTGAAACCAATGTACCAGATAAAAATACCAACTAATTCCTCGTTAACCCAAAAACCAACATGAGCAACATTAATCAAGTCACAACTTACAATCCTTACTAACAAAAAGAAAACTAAATTTGACTCTAAAATAGATATAGAGAAATGCAGAGATACCAGAGGTTCACTGTGACTAAAAATTTCCAAATTTGGCTCACAAAAATCATTAAAAGGTAATCATTTCACATATATAAGATAAAAATAAATCAAGAATTTCCTCAAACAGTTGGAATGTATTCACATTTTTCATTAAATATATTCCACTTGGTTCTACAAGACTGCCATCAAAACCCAGGACAAAGTTCATAAAATATTTGACCTTTTTTTCAAAGGGTATTTGTGACATCTGTCACCAAAATCATTATATTATAATAGTCTCTAACTTGTATTAGAAATCATAATCCTATTAGAACTCTTGATAGATTATATACTATTGTATCGTAATTATATTCAAACTCCAAAATACTTATCTCCATAATAAATATAAAGTGAATATCTTAAACAAAACAAAAAAAAAAAAAAATTAAACCACAATTGTGATTTTTGCTCTCTGCCGTGGAATACATCACCAAAACCAAAATTTTATAAATCATATATTTAAGCCTACATCCTAAAGATTTATTGGATATTTACTATCTAAGAAGTGATCTTCAATCTTTGGGGTAAATTACTTATCTTTTCTTTTCATATATATAACTATATTTTTTTTATTGATCTTTTATTATAAGTAGCCTATTTGATGAATATATATTATGACAAATTTATAATAATGAATGAAAGGGGTTTTTTTTTTAGGTTAAATCAAAAGCTTGAATTATAAATCATATTAATGTTAAAAGTTTACGTATTTATTTTAGCATAATAATTAATGTAATTAAAGAAATTCAATTATGAAGGCATGGAAATCATAATAACAGATGTAAATAGGTGTTGGAAAGATTTGAAAGTTTATATATGTATATTAGTTGTAGTAGTCTTTAAAACACTAAGTTTGAGTTATTTCAGAATCTGGACAGATTCGGTTTGTTAACTTTGAAAGGTCGTATCTTGGTCATGGAAGATGGTTAAGTCACGTTTTTGGTGTCTAAAATTAAATTCAGGAAGTCTACTTCCTGGTGGAATTGGTTTCGTGTAAAAATATGAAGTTTAAGGTTGTCAAACGAATTTTATAACAAAACTGCGCAAAACTGAGTTTTCCGAAAAGATTTAGGTCGATTTCAAATAGTCATATCTTGGTCTACTTTATGAACTGGGAGATTATTTTTTTCCAGAAACATTTTTAAGATGTTAAGAGTGTACAGTAAAAATTTGGATTTTTTTTGAAGCTCTGAAGGCCCTTAACTTTTATAAAACTTTTTTGCGCGCAAACAGTGAATTTTCTGACTAGTATGTGATTATGGAATTTTTAAAAATATTTAACGTGCGAAATAAATTAAGTAAAAATTCATGTAAGTTTATAACACTCTAAGGTTACAGTAGTTAAGATTTGAAAACTTGAATTGTTCGTTTCATCCTAATAAAAAATAGATAAAGTTACCAAAAATTTTAGTGAGTATGAACTTGTAAAACCAATGGTACATCATTAAAACAAATACACTATATTAAGTTATGTGACTTGTAACTTAATAATACATGACAAAATCAATTGTGAATATTTTGAAAGTATCCATATATGTATATCATCAAATGCGGGTTACAATGGACGGTTATTGACCATGTCCATAATTGTAACTTGTACATGTATATGTTGTGTAGATTTTAGTGATCTTTTGGATTTTGCACAACTGCTTGCTGATTGAGGTCAGTTTCGTGGCCCCTTTTTATATTATTTCTTTGGGGGGAAATGATGCTCAAAACACTTTTCATTTCTTTACTAGTTGTGCCAAAACTTGTTTGTTTTCAAGGACAAATACGTGTAATTATGAAATGTGTATGTTAGCTTGCTTGTATTGATTTCTTTGATGCAATAGATGTCTTTTGATATCTATTGAAGACTATTGGAAAACTATCGACCAACTTTATACTCCAGCTGGTAATTGTTGGTATTTAAAGCATGATTGAGTTGTTGGCATGAGTGATGGGGATTGTGTTGTTGGATAACTATGATGGCATTGATCAGTATTTAGTATGCTACTACATGTTTATACTTACACTATTGTCCAAACTTGATATATCATGCACAGCAAACTCATTTGTATTCCTTTAAACCTACGAACTCACCAACGTTATGTTAACATTTTCGAGCATTCATTTTCAGGTAATAACAATGCTTAGGGAGATTGAGCATAAGGACTTTAGGAAGACTAATAAAGAGATCATTCATGGACTCCTAGTTGCATTTAATCATTGAACTCTATTTGCTATTTGTTATATCTTTTGCTATTTGAGGCGTGTTGCCTAGACTTATCTCGCTTGTGGGAATTACATTTTTTGGATTTCATTTACTATAACTCTATTACAAATTCCATGTGCCATTGCTATATCTTTTCGTCATATCCTACGATTCCGCCTAAGGTGGGGTGTAACAGTATTCAACAATTGCACTCATTTTCTTTGAAAACGACAAAACGTGAAAACCATTGAAGCTAATCTTGAAATATAAATTGCATAATCTTGAAACAGAGCTTTGCAGAAGATTTATAGTTCTCCTTTTGTACATGTAAAAAAAAAAAAGGTTTAGTGCGCTGGAATGCAACAAATTATGCTCAAAAGGTTATAGTGTGCACGAACTAATGTTTTTTCTTTATTGTATGCATAAACTTAATAAAAAAGTTTATATCATGCAACTTTTTGTGACCGACCAATAAAAACCTTACACGTGGCCTGTTAAAAAAATAATAATTTACACGTGGCAGCTCATACGGGCTGCCAAGTATACACATTGCATGATTTGAACATTTTTACTAAGTTTATGCATACAATAGAAAAAAAAACGTTAGTTCGTGCACACTATAACCTTTTGGGCATAGTTTGTTGCATTCCGGCGCACTAATCCCAAAAAAAAGTTAATAAAATTCACATAATAACGTTTTATAATTTTAACTAGTTTCGTCACCCGGGCGTTGCCCTGGAAAACGTAACGTTTGAAAAAACTAATTAGATGATTTAGTTCAAGTTCAACTTCTAATATTTGTAAGGTTGGAATAATAAGGGATTTCGAAAGTCTCAGATACATTCCAAGGCAATTTAGGAGTATTCATGTTAATAGTAAAATATTAATAAAAACTTCTCAAACATCAATCGTTTAATAAATAGTATACTTATGAATTATTATATAACATAGCAACAATAGTAATATAACAACATATAATTCTATTTTCTATTATTTAAAACATGGTATTAACAGAATCATAAAGAATCTTTTGACAAAGTATAAACATGTGTATCATAAAATGATATGAATTATGATGATGAAAGGTTTAACATATAAGCATCTTTTATTATATAACACGAATTAAAACATAACCATATTAAAATAATAACATTTAAAAGTAGTCACTGTTATAGGTTAAGTATTTAAAAAATAAGTAAAATCGCAAAATATTTTAATAAATAGATGTCAATTAGAAATTTGATGCAAAATCCATAGTTTTATGATACAATCACACAAACACTTTAAAGTTGAAAAAAAAAATGCAGGGAGGACTCGAGGAGTATTCATAAATTCCAGAATTTGGTTTGAATTTAAAATTGGGCTTACCACATGGGCCAAAATATAGGGAAAGTTTGCCAGCGTGAGACGATAGACTGGGACAAAGAAGCAAAAAATATTAAAATATAGTTGAAATGTGAGAGGCACAAAACCCGATCACGGTTTTTAAATATATATAGAGAATACGATTTTTAAGCTATAGTTTTCTGTACTACACAAATGTAGGACTGTACAAGGGTAAAGTTTTTAAGCATCCGCCCCTCCAACTTTTCACTTTTTATCCATGATTCTAGGCTTAAAGGGCACGTGGTGGTAAGTTTATATTACAGACAAAAGGAAATATTTCTTCAAACATTTGGCAGATGATTTCAATAAGATATTCCATTCATTTGAGTTAATTCTACAATATTTTTATGTTAAAACAACTCATAAAATATTTTCTTTTTTCAGAGAGAATTCAATAATTACACTCTTTTTATATTTAGTGTTATTAATAGTTGCCACTGAAGCTAATCTATGATTAAATTTCAAGTTAATAAAGAATGCTTTCAAAAGGTTTTATTGTTTAACCTCAAAAGTTTGATCTAGACACAAATTGATGTGTAAAAATATCAAGATGAACTATATGTAGAGTTCAGTAAAAACACCGAGATCGATTCCAAAATCAAATAATAAGTTATTTAGGTCAGATTTGAGTCTTTCCCTGCTTTTCCTTGGAAGCCAGTGACCAGTCTTTTGATTTCTTGAATTTAAGATAAGGGGAGACATACAGCCAACGAATTTGATTTCATTTTTGGTCCTCAAAAACTAAACATGTACTTTCTGTTAACAAGAATGGAATCAGTCACAAATTTCTGTTAACATGGTATCAGAGCGGTGTTCCTGATCCTTGGAACTAGCTGCTTACCGATCACAAAATCCCCAATACCCTCCTATATTTTTTTTAGGGGGGGTATAGGCTCATATATCAAAACCACCACACAAATCAAGCCACCATGTCTAACGACGGTGGCTTAGTCAGCTCAAACCAATAGCTACCATGTCTAAAGGCGGCAGCTCAAAATCAACGGTTGCGATGTCTAAAGGTGTCAGCTCAAAACCAATAGCTACCATGTCTGAAGGCGACAACTCAAAATCAACGGCTGCCATGTCTAAAGGCGGCACCTTAAACAAAAAAAATACCATGTCTGAAGGCGGTATCTCAAACAAAATTATGAGACTACCATGTTGAAGACGGTATCTCAAATCATGTCTACCATGTCTGAAGATGGCGGTAGCTCAAATCAAGTCTACCATGTCTGAAGAAGGCGGTAGCTCAAATCAAGTCTACCATGTGAGGCGGTAGCTCAAATCAAGCCTACCATGTCTGAAGAATGAGGTAGCTCAAATCAAAAAACTACTATGTCTAAAACAAGGTGGTAGCTCAAATAAAAAACTACCATGTCAGAAGAAGACGGTAGCTCAAATAAAAAAACTACCATGTCTGAAGAAGACGGTAGCTCAAATAAAAAAACTACCATGTCTGAAGAAGGCGATAGCTCAATAATCAATCAAAGGTTTCCTTGTCTGAAGAAGACGGTAGCTCAAATAAAAAACTACCATGTCTGAAGAAGACGACACCTCTATAATAAATCAAAGGCTTCTGTGTCTGAACGCGGTGGCTAAAGTCAAACTCAAAACCAAAGCCAAAAATCACCAAAACCAAAAATCGAAACCAATTCAAGTTGAATATTGGAAATCCCACTATTCAACTTGGGGGGAGTGTTAACAAGAATGGAATCAGTCAAACAGTCAAAGTCAATGTCAACGGTTAAGGTCAACAGTCAAAGTCAACAATCAAGATCATAATTAATCACCATTCCAAAAATAGCTTTCATAATTCATGTATAAATAGGGACATTGAGCTCCTTTGTAATCATCACAATTTGAATAACATAACCAATTTACAATAATGTTGTCCTATATCAATATGTGTTCTTTAAAGGCTATTCAAAGCCTTGCTATCTTCTATCTAATAATAATAATTCTTCTATTTTTCTATATCAATTGTTAACACTCTCGATTTGTATTTGATTTTTAGGTAATACATTAAAAATGCCTCTAAAGGTATCCAAATTCTGAAAGGATAAGTAGATAAGTTGGAATTTCTGAAAGGATAAGTATCCAAATTCGGAGCTCATAGCTTTAGTGTCACATTAATGCTAAACCTCTAAAGGTACCTCAGTTGCAAATTTTAAGATGTGACGTATAAATAGAAAAACTTGAAAGTAAAAACTTAGTAAGATCGATGACAAACTCCATGGGTGGCATACACTAACACATGCTCTTACATTGGCCGAACCTCAAGGCCGCTTACAATAAGGCCAGACATGGTTCCTTCATAAGTTATGAATTTTATATATATAGGAATATGATTGCTTCTGAGAGCAGATTTTGAGTTGAATTTCCATGCAAGAACCTCCATCCATCCATCATCCCTTGCTCTTGGAGACCCATCAGTATCAGGTAAGTTCCATGGGCTTGGAGGCCTAAAGCAAATAAGTCCAACCTCTTTGTTTTTCCACTGTAAAACATTCCTTACTCTCACAGGAGAATGCAACCCGTGACATGTTTCTGACAGCTTAAATACAAGGTGACACATGTAATCTGTATCCGGCGACAACACTTGACTTTCGATTTTTCCCTTAATACCAAATACTTGTCGCTTTGAAAGCTCGATTTCCTTTTGAAATCTATGAACAATAATATATCATGTGAGTACATAATTCGGAAAGAGCGGGTACTGTTAGTTCAACCACATCAGCCGAGAGGTGAAACTTTTGTGATTCTTACAGACCAAGTATTTGAAATGTATAAAGTGTAGCAAATAAGAACAACAAAAACTAAGGTTGATGTGTCACTAATGAAATGTACATGCTTTGCTGATTTTGTTTTCCCTAACAATTTGTCTATATTTACGACAAACTATCTCCCGCATAAATGGGACATGTAAATGGAAAAATCTATTAGTTAAATGGGAAGATATAATGAAAATTGTTGAAGAAGCAAACCTTGACTCGACTGAATATTTCAAATGAAAAGGCTTTTCTTTTGAAGACTTGTATGGAGCAGCTTCCATCTCTGACAGCATAAAACATATCTTTTCACTCTGTAGTTCTTTGAGCAAGAACCCGTGTTCACCAAAATTTGAGATATCTTATCAGTAAATTACAAAGAGCAATTCAATTATTCTCTCGATCTATAAACATCGTAAGAAATATAAAAGGATACTTTTAACCTTGTTAGCCTTTCCTGGGCTCTTCAACATTTCCTTGTAATCAACTAGAGAGTGTTGTACTTCCTTTGGCTTCTTGATTTCTTCATATTCCTGTATAAATTACCTTGTTATAAACTTTATAATAATGTAGGACATGATCTTGTACCTGATGATCTATCTACCATGTTCCAAAATGTAAACAAAAGAATTAATCAAGAATAAAACAGAAACACTCAACTATATTAGGACTTACATTGTCTATGGTACGAAACTCTATGCCATTTACATAGACGCTACTTCCACAGTGGCTTCGCGAAAAGCTCTCCAGTAAAACTTCAAACACAGTATCTTCCTTGTAATTCAGGATTTGGCATAATTCAATCATCATCCACCCGTCTTCTCTCCATGTGGCATAATGTGAACGTAAATTGTCACTCCCACTTTTGTACTTTAGGTTAACATACATGTGTTTAGATAGAAACTTTCCTGGTTCACGAAACTTAAAGACTAGATGAACACCATAGTTATCGCCCGGAAGTAAAAGTTGAGGTTTTATCTTGATTCGGACCTTCAGATTCGATATATCCAGCATTTTCGCTACCACCTGAAACCTGTGGATGTTACAAAATATTTGATTAAATTTAGTCACAACCTCACTTTTCCCCACATACAAGCTAGTTTCTATTAATTTAATAATGTTTTCAACCAAAATGTGGTAGTATAGTGTATGTATTTTATATCATTATTGTGGCGAAGAGCTTAAATTCAAAAAAAAAATCACCGACTATATATAATCAGGAAACAGAAAGGAACGTGTGTGCCTTGAAATATGATTTGATCGCCACTTGTGTAGATGGTAGTTTGTGTATGAAAATTTTTTAGCCGATATCAACACATTTCTTTTTCCGTTGCTTCCCAAAGAAAACCACTGCAAAGAAATCAAACCTAATAATCTTCAGCAAATTAACATTTTAGATAGTTAATATAATTGATGAGACGAGTTTAATGGCTTTCTTGCTTTACTTATTACATACCGCTTTGCCTTTTTGAAAAAAGAATCCAGCACATAGCATGTCATAAATATCTTTAAACCTTCCAGAAATAATGTCTTTTCCTGACATATCAGATAGTTTTTCATAGTCCATAGGGAGTTTGGGCTTCCATATCTCATAATCCTCCTATATATACATATATATATATTGAAGAATTAAAACATTAGTTCATAAATTTCATTTTCCTTATAGTTTCATTTTCTGATCTCATGAACAGTGGTATTTAATTACTTGGTATGCCAATGCTGACGTAAGTTGTTTAACTAACTCCCTAGCAGTTGGCCGCAAAAAACCATTATCACCAAGGCATTTAAAGGTGATGGCATGATATGCCTTGAATGAATGAATATCAACATGTTCCTTTATACCCTCAAATATTAGTCTATGATCATCGATTTTACCCGAAGAAAATTCCTTAACAACTTCCTCCATTTCCTCTACACACACCAATCTCCCCAACATCATCTCCAATAAAACCACACCTGATGAGTACATGTCAGACGCCGCATCTAAATAACGTTGCCTTTTGTACCGGGGGTCTAAGTAGCTCAGTGAGCCATATGCATTATCATCATCGATATGTTCAACTTTCTTTTGTTCCAAAGCATATGAGAACTCCTCAAAATTACAAAGTTTAGCCCTCCAATCACCGTCAAGTAGGATGCTACTACATCTGATGTGTCTATGTATGATCCGAGTATCTTTTGTACTGCCACCTGTATGAAGATATTCCAATACCCTTGCAACATCGAGGCCTATCTTGAGGCGTTTCAACCATGTAAGATCAGCGGCATTGTCCAAATGCTTATCCAGTGTTCCGTTAGACACGTGCTCATGCACAATCATTTTTTCACCCATTTCGTTACAATACCCTAGAAGACCAACAATATTCTCGTGCTTACGCTCATAAAGAACTTTCAACTCTCTTATAAATTGAGAGTTTCCTTCATCCCGCCGGCTGTCAAATCTTTTTGCAACAATGGGGGTACGCCGATTGGTATTATTTGCAAGTAAAATCTCTCCTTCATACACCCTCCAGAATCTTCCTTTTTCAATGCAGTTGTCCTCACAGAAGTTTTGTGTGCCCAATTTTATGACTTCGAGTGAAATTTGGAGGTTGTCCTTCCTATTATTCTGTAAATCACAACAATCTTAGCTTTAATGTATAACTCAAATGATTTGAATATCCGCATCAAATTAAAATTCGTTAAGTTGGTGTCATAAATTTTACTCTACATATATATATCATCAAATTCATGCCAACTATTTGCTGGTAGAAGTATTTATTGAAATGGGAATATAAGAACATTATTGAATTTATAAATCAAAATTCTTATTTGTTCATAATTAACATTTAATCTGTTAAGCTCAAGGTACTTTTGGTGATAGAAGCAGTTGTACCCCGGGCAACATCAATTCTTGGTTATTGGATCAGATAGATCAAGAGAAGATTAGGTCTTTTTTGGACCAGGAAGTGCAGCAGAAGGAGAGATCGAGCAGGCAGCAGCGTAGCAATTTTCTTTCTGTTTTTTTTTTAACAAGACAGCTCAGGAGGAGTAGAACGTTGCCACAACCTAGAATGGGTTTATATTATAGCAAGCAAAAAACTTGAGCCTTTTTACAAACTTCTTAATGGGGGAGAGCGACAGGACCAACAACAGGCCCGTTAGGGTCCGCAAGCTTCGGGTACTTAAAGATTAACGACTTACATAGAATAAGTACATGGGAACCAGATTAAAACGAACCAATTTCGGGGCAATTTTGAAAAAGGAGTCGTTAACTTAAAAACAAACAGCTAAAGTTATACTCCGTATATTACAGTAGACATTATATATATATATATATATATATATATATATATATATAAAATGATAAATCCTCTTAAAAATTAGCCGAAAAAATCTTCTAAAACCAATGAATGCGTGTCCATTGCCCAATGACTTAATGCGACCATCCCATCTCCCCCATAATTTAATTTTACCCAATCAAATTACTTCACCTCATTTTAACTCTTTAACTTTTTTTTCAGCCTTTTTTAGTGGCAATCATCACCTTGTAGTGGCGGTCTCATCAACCCTCCAATCCTCCATCACCCTGCCACACACTTCTCCCATCTCCCTCTCCCCCAGCTCCCAGCCGAAACTTTCTCTATCTCCTCATCTCCCTCCTCATCCCTTTACACACTCCCTTCCCATTTATTATAACTATTAATTCAAATAAATGATGAGTCACCAAATTACTTGCAAACATGAGACAGTGTCACGTACCGAAAAGAGAGTATGCAATGTATTTTTGAAGTATATACATTACTAAGTGTTTTGAGTATAAGAACATTTACGGATCAAACTTTTTCTATTGGTTTGAAAGTCCAAAGGGTATTTTAAGCAGTACTATGCGTAAGTATTACACAAGTTTCAACATTTACAAAAATAAAAAGTTATTTTTTTATAATTTAATATAAATAATATAAAAATACGAATACGAATGTAAATATAACATATAATTTTCAATTTATTATGCTGCCTAACCTAAATTTATATTCATATTCATATTGACAATAAATTAAAGAGATGTAATATAAACTTTAAAAATTAACTTAAAATACTTTTTTTATATATAGGATATTTTGGTCATTGTTTATTGATTTTATTCTATCTATACCTATATATAATATAAAAGTTAAGTTTTCACATCAATGCTAAACCAACATTCATCTTTCTTCATAACGACTCTTATTTGTGATTTTTGATTGCTAACAATTATGAAGTTTGTTGTGGAACGTATTCATTAGTCTTAATTGAAGCTCACTAGATGGTTCACTAATCACAAGTTATGATCGATATCAAAAAAGAGAAACGGTTTTGAAATGCTTGATATTCTTCACTAAAGAGGAATCCATAATTACATGGTTCATTAATATTAAATGCTTAAAATTCTTCATTAACGATGATACATTTATTAGGCATGCTATTTTGCTATCCTTTTGTTGCTTAGAGCATTCACAATGGGTTCGGAGGTGAATTTTTCTCAAGGTCTCAGGTTCGAGTTTTGGGTTTATCATTTCAAGGTATTTTTTATGAGGAGGGGATTGGGGGTCCAACGATTTGTTGGTTAAAATTGCTTCCAGCACGTCTAAGTCGAAACTAACTTTACAAAAAAAAAAAACATTCACAGTGCCCAGGACTCATTCTCCAAGGACCAGCATCACATCAGCTCCACATCAGCCTAAGGACTAACCAATGACTAATCCTCAAAAACACTCAATGTCAAGACTAGTCTATGACCCACTATTTATTTAATTTTACACTTTTACCCAATAATAATAATAATAATAATAATAATAATAATAATAATAATAATAATAATAATAGAAAATAAATAATAATAATTATTATTAATAACATAAATAATATAGTAAACATATTTATTCTAGAGTGATTTTTAGAATTACATATAACTATAAGAATGAAAATTGAAAATTAATAATAATAATAATAATAATGATAAATAAATAAAGTGGTCTTCTTCTTCGTTCCTTTTCCCTTCGCAACCGCCCACCACACAGGTACCTCACGCCGGAAAAAATGGTTATGCCTTTTTTTTCACAGCCACCACTACACACCGATATATACATGCATAACACATTTATGTATACAATATACACAGATAAAAATTAAAAAATAACGCCAAGTTCCTTCATCTCTGTGCAGACGGACCAACCAAAGCGAACCTAAGAACGAGTCACACCTAACGGTGATTTTTTGATTCGTTACATACCCCTTACCTTAATCAACGTTAGTATGGCTCCGTTAACCCCTAATCCTTATATGTGAAATGCACATGAGGATATTTTAGTTATTTACATGTTAAACAACCTCCCCCTTCTTCTTTCTTCTTTTTCACCAGCTTCTCTCTTAACAATCTTTCTTACTTTTCTTGCTACTATCTCATCAATCCACAAATCATTAACAAAAAATTCTAACCAAACTTATTTTCAGACCGTCATCTAATAAGTTCATAATCAATTTACCATCATAAAATTTGTATTCTTCAAAACTAAATAACAACATAAACAGATCCATGTAAACCCATTTCATATCACAATAACAAACAAATAAATAACTACAATCATTATTAAACAAAATCAGATAATTAGTTATCTAAATTTTCAAAACACACCATACCTTCATATATGGAAAATCTTCCAACTCAACATCTGTTCACCTTACCCGCGTTTATCGATAGATTCTTATGTTTCTTTCTTTTCTTTTTTAATAAAAAACAAATCTTATCAAACCCAAGAAACTACTTTTTGTTTACAACCATAAAGATGAAAGACGAAACCCAACCCCAAACGCGACAAAACATGATGGTGGTGGTTTTCGGCAGTGGTGATTGTTTGTCACCGGCGGTAGAAGTGGAGAGATATAGATCTAGTGATATTAGAAAGTTGATTTGATTTATGTGTTTTGTTTGTGTTTGTATAGATATAGATATACACACACACATATATCTATATATGTATTGTACAGATATTGGTTTTGGGATATATATCATCATCGTAGTCTTGAATTCATTTCGTATTCTGTTGAGTTCGAAAGTAAGAGACAAAAGTTTGCTTGGAGGACTTGTTGGTTTTGGTTTGCAAAATCGAAGAGAGGGAAATGATAAATATGATGGGTATAATTAATTGCAGGAAAAAGAGAGAATAATAAATATGATGTTGGTTTATAGATTTTGTAAGCTCAAATAAATATGCGAAATTTACCGATATGGCAGGCTAACGTGATGAATTGTGTTGGATCAACTAGCTTGGTATCCGCGTAATACGGCGGTGGTTGTGGCGGCAACGGTGTGATGGTTGGGGCGATTGTTGGTGGTGGAGGTGGCATCGAGTGGTGTAAATAATTGATGTAAAGGTAATTGGTGTAGAAGGTTAATAGAGATATTTTAATAAGACTGACATTGTAATTTAATCATTAATGGTATTATAGATAATTACTCCATAACATTTAAAGAGAGAGTTGTTTTATTTATTAAATAGTATAAAAGTATAGATTATGTGTATATAGGAATTAGGATTAAGAAATAAAGGTATTTTGGGTATAAAAAAGTGCTGAATTTCTTAAAATAAGAGAGGTCAATATGTTTTATAAGGGGTTATAAATATCGCATGCTTTTTTTTTATCGAAAAAGGACGTGTCTATAGAATTTCTCTGTTAGGTAATTAATGATCACATATTTATCAAAATTCACTCATGTCTATAGAAACTTTCGGGACAACATATTGATTTTAAGAAAATAAAATGAAATTCAGAAACCTATAAGTTCGGAAACCAAATATATATTATAATAATGGAAAAAAGTTAGGTAAAACATATAATACCTATTTTAGGTAAAACATGAGGAAATTATGTAAAATTTATGGGGTTATGTATGTTTATCAAATTCAAAAGTTTAATTTGTAACTTTTTTTAATGTGACAATACCTAGGCTTAGGTAAAGTCTGTAGTACGGATTATTTTCCTTATAATAATATAAAAGTTTAGTTTCGAAATCAATTCTAAAACCACACCATCTGTCTTAATAAATTGTAATTTTAAAAGCTTCTTATGTTAAATGAATTTAAAAAGTCTATTATGTACAAGAAAGTTAATTAGTTCTTGCAATGCAAAATGGAAATTATTTGTGTAGGAAATGTTAATGACTTGCAAAAGTTCTTTTGAAAAACCAAGAGTATTAGTCATTATTTCTAAATCTTAAAAGTTAATTATGTGTGAAGTGAAGTTAATTACCTATATGCATGAAAGTTAATTACTTGCGATGCAAAAGGAAATTATGTACGTAAGAAAGTTAATGACTTGCAAAAGCTGTTTTAGAAAACTAAGAGTATCAATATTTATTTTTAAATTTTTCTTTCTAATTACACATATACACAATTAATTTGTTAAACAAATTTCGAGAATTAATTGGGGTGTATAAAGAAACAATATACCAAAACATAGATTAAATCAAATTTATTCAAAGTTATATGATATTAGCATAAAGGCTGAGAAATCGTGTCTTAACAGGTTCGGTGCGCACAAAATTCCCAGCTTTCAAACATGAAAACGACTCATTTAAAACTTGTCTTTAATGATTTGAGCGTGACAATTATTCGTTTTATGTATCAAAAAAGTTAAATGTTTAACTTTGAAATATTAAAAACAATTATTTTTAAAAATACAAAAAGTTGCATAGTATATTTTTTGCTTAACAGTTACTTTAACATGTTTTAACAGGTTCCCAATTGTCAGCCTTAATTAGCATGCATATGTATCTATATATATATATATATATATATATTGTTATAGATTATTTTTTTTGGAATTCGATAGGTCTTTTTATTTTATACATTATTTATTATCAGATATATCATAATATGTGTGTGCATATTATATTTTTAACTAGTTGAAAATCATTAATATAGATGGTGTTTGGGTTGCTTAACCGTTAGAAGGAATGTGAGTAGGTTGTTGATTAATAAATAACTTATTAATGAGAATTGATGATCATGATAGTTTTTGAAATGCTTTCATCTGTATATCCTAATGTTTTTGTATTTGATAGAGTCTATAAATAGACCAATGCATCAAAACTTTCCTCACTACGACCTTGCAATTTCTATAGCATTCCAGTGTTGAAAAAACTAACCTCATCAATGGGAACTGTAGTAGAAGTTGCAGTAAAGCATAGTGAACCTTTGTTTTTATACCAACTCCTGTTTAGTAGACAAACTAAACATTTACTCGGTATAATTTAACTTCTTAACAAAACCAACTAATTAATCATGAAAACAACTTCCTTCATCCCCGTCATCCAACGGACGGGTTTTAAGCCCTCATAATTATATGACAACCAAACATAACAATGCATAGTAATGACTCATTCAATTACCATTCATTCTATTAACTCATCCATTTTCATCCATAGCTTTTTCATTTGATTCTACCAAACTTACCCCTGTCTCTTTCCAATATAAATGTAATTTGCTAGTAATGGTAGTCATCTATTCGCTAGTATAGGATTATGTTGGTTCGTCTGGTGTTTATGTAACTAACATTCTTGTTTGTTTTTTTTTCTCCAACGGGTTTATGTAGCTAAAATTGATTATACTGTCTATTGCTTATCTTATTGAAACTATATTTTAATTTCATACAACATTTGGTGTTTTCTTAGCTATTTTTTTGTCTTAATTATTCATTTACCAGTTTCATTTAACGGATATATAGATTTGAATAAATGATTGGAAAAAGTTCATGTAAGAACAATTTAAATCGGAAGAACCATGAGAACTTTTAAATTATAACTTGATATTCATATATTAATATATATGTGAACAAATTCGTTTTCAAATGAGCACATCAGGTTATAGTTAATAATAACCATATATATTTATATGTGAACAGTTCTCACATGTATTCTACCATAAAGGAATTGAGTATAACCAAAAAGATAACGACGATCTGACATATATCTTTAATATAAGATTAAAATAACAAATTTAATTTTCTTAGGATATCTTTCATTTAAGGAAACTGATATTAGATAAGGATTATTTATAAAAACAAATATATATAAAATTAGAAAGTTAATTGGTAGATTAAAATACAGTTGTCGCTCTAATAATTAAAATATCGAGTGTCGCATAAATAATGTTACAATCATGTTTTAGTATATTAGTAGATACAATGTCCACATGACCCGTCCTAGTATAGTTTTAATTTGTGCTTTAGGTATCACTAAGTTATAAAATCTATCCATTCATGTATTTTATATACAACATATAAAATTTTCAATTTGTGCTTGACATTTCACTAATTTGTGTTTAGGTCTCACCAAATTTCAAAATTTAAATTTCATATAAAAATATATAGTAGGTTCATGTAATGAACAAACTATTCCCTTGTATCATCATGAAAAAGTAAAAAGTTATAATGAAAACATTTACTTACTTGAAGGTTCAAAGATTTCTCAAGTTCTTTAATGATGACTTCCATTGTTGGACGGTTAACTTGAGCTTTTGCCACACATTGACTTGCTATTTTTGAAAATGTATATAATGAATCGTGATTGAGCCCATCATTTAGCCCAGCTTCCTTCAACCGTGGATCTACCAATTTCTCTATATTTTCGCTATTAATGAATTGGCACACTATTGATGGAAGGCCCCTTGTATTGCACATCTTATATGCTAAGTTCCCACACATTATTTCATACAAAACTACTCCAAAAGAGTAAATATCTGAGCTAGTTTTCAAATTACCTGTTTCTAGATATTCGGGATCAATGTAAACTTCGGTACCACCAATATTACCGGTAATCAAGGTGCTATGTTGGTCATGCGTGGGGTGTAACTTAGAGAGCCCAAAGTCTGCAATCTTTGCCTCCCACTTATCGTCCAATAGAATATTTGCACTCTTTATATCCCTATGAATTATGCACTTTTTGTCTTCTGTATCTTTGTGAAGATATTCCAATCCATATGCAATACCAATGCATATTTTTATACGATGGGCCCAAGTAAGATTAGTAATCTTACCATTATTTTCCAAATAATCTTGGATGCTTCCATTGGAAGCATATTCGTAAATTAGAATCATTTCTTGTTCTTCATCACAGAAGCCTAAAAGAGAAACTACATTTCGATGCTTACATTTGCTAAGTAGTTCAATTTCAGCTAAAAACCCTTGTTCTTCTTGCCCATCTACCCTACGAAAGAGACGTTTAATAGCCACGGGCAACTCAGTTTTATTGTCGCCTTTTGTGGCTGTTGATGCACTTATGCCATTAGAATGGCCAAGTTTTGCTTTATAAACCTTACCATATCCACCGGATCCAATACATTTTGTGTAGGAAAAATTGTCGGTCACCAAACGTATATCACTCAATCGAAATCTTAAGTGATCCAAATTTTTCACCTGCAACTTTATGAATTAAAATAAAAGCGAAGAAAAGAGAAGCAATGAACGATGTGTTACATTAGACAAATGAAAATATCTAAAATTCATGTACCTACGTGCCACTTTATCTTACCAACCTTTTGAAAATTATAAGTCTTGCACACACGCTCGAGGCCCAAAAGTAGGGTTATGTGTGTAAATGTTGATGAGGGAATGGAGGATATGAATGATTTAAATGCTTTTTATTTTCCCCTTTCGTTAATGATCATAACAAATCTCAACATATTATTAGAGGAGGAAAGATATCAAAATGTAGGCTTTTGTCTCACAAAGTTTTTGTGTTTTAAAGCTATCTTTTGGTAAAATGATGAAATTTCCATATGTTGACTCCATAAAAACATTAAACTAATTAAAAAAAAAAAGGTTTTGCTAAATGCGGTTTTTAACGTTGCAGTTAAGATGTATTAAATTGTTGTACACATATCATAAATATCAGGGGTGGACTTTTGATATAAAAAGTATAACTTTTTTATTTACATTAAATGCACCTTGATCATGTATATGGTTAAAATCTACACTCCTTTATAAAAATTATTCACTCCCTATAAATAGATTGTGTTACTCAAATGTTACATACGAAAGTACTAAATTGCCCTTAATAAACATCCACTGTGAAATTTTTTTTTATAAATTATCAAATTTGTCCTTAATGAATTAATTTACACCCTAAACTCTTGTTTTAATAATTAACACTTTAAGCCATAATCTATTTTAATATTTCACCATTAATTTTACATCAACCTACACCACTTGACACCGTCACCATCACCAATAATACTGTCACCAACACCACTAGACCGTCATCCCCGTCACCGCCGCTACATTGTACGGATACCATGCGGTATTTGTTAACAAGAATTGTATATGTACGAAATATATAAGTTTATTTATGTAGGCAAATATATGACAAGAAGTAATTATATATAGCCAAGTCAAACTATAAATGTTATAAGCATATACATATATGATATATTTATCACAAATTTGGGTTAGTAGTCAAAGAGTCCAACTCTTTGGCCTTATCAATGAAAAAAGCCCAATTAAAAGACCAACTCCTTGGCAAGGGTCTTCTTATCTCAGTTGAAGGATATTCTCAACATCATAAGATTTTTGATACATTTTATATCCATCAGGATTGATCAGGAGAATTACTTTCATTTCACTACATTACAGCAATGTCTACAATCGATTATATCAAATCTTAAAACATCCTTCTAGGATATCAGAGATCACCATATTTCTATCTTAGGACAACATTACCTTAGACCCGTAAAAAGCTTGTTAGGTTTGCACAATATATTAAGGAGACGTGATGGCTGTCACGGTTAAACTCCATCGTGATTGAGCCCGACCATCTGTGCTCAAACACACCCTTAAAGGCTGCATTTAAAACTTTTTTTAAAACTAATTGTTTTATTAGATTTTACCTTTTTGAAATTTTTATTTGCTCTGCCCCTTCTTATTATAGCTGTTTTAGTTCACAAGTCTTGTTCAAACTAGGCTTAATGTAGTGCTAGTTTATTTCCTTTTTTAGTTGGTGTAATGTCATGAGAGTGTAATAAACGTTGATCGAATTTTTATTGTATGAATGAGCTTTTAAACCATTCATTTGACATAAGGAACCTGTAACCGTTAGATGAATAACTTAACAAGAACTCCATTAAATAGTAATGATTGAGTCAGATTGCGATAGTTTAGTTTTGTTGATGGCCATTGACTAACACCGTAAAAATATTTAAGTCTTTGACTTTTAATTTGAGTCAACTTGGACACATCTAAGCTGAGTTAGCTAGGTATTTACTATCTTGTTTTTATTGTATAGTTTTTCAAGCTACACCAACATGGAAGATAGCATTTGGTTTGAAATGAAGTTGAAGATTAAAATAAAAAATTAAACAAGAAGTGGAAGTCAGCTTAAGCTTACAATCAGTTTTAATGAACAAAATTCCGACTTGAAACTTCAAAGTGTCCCAAGATTTTCTTATCTATTCTGGATAATCTATCAATGTTAAGATTGGATAAACATGGTGATAAAACGTATGAAGTACTTTGCAGATCTTTGAGTTTGGTGGTTCTCCTTATTCTATTAGGTGTCTTTTTTTTATTGGCTAGCACATGAGCATGGAAGGTAACCGATGAACAAGAACAAAGGTAAATTACAATGTTAGTCCTTGAAGTTGACGGTTTTTACACTTATAATTACTAAACTAAAAAAATAGTAAAAAGCATCTCAATCTATCCATTTTTTCACTTTTGGTCATTGCGTCCAATTTTATTATTTTCCCCCTTCCCACAGATATCATGATTAAAAATAATAATAGGTCAGGGTTGAAAAAACTAAAATTTTTGAACTACTAAACCAAACCAAATGTGAAACCATTTTCTAATTATTTTATTAAAACAAACTAAAATTAAAAAAATGAATCACAATAGAGGAAAACTAATGAAGTAAAATGCAATGAACAAAAATGAAAAAAGTGGATAGTTTGAGATGTTTTCTGTTATTTTTTTAATTTAATGTTAAAATGCAAAAAATACCAACTTTGGTGGATAAAAATGTAATTTACCCAGAAGAATAGTGTTACTATCATATAAACCACTTTGTGCGGAGGCATCCAGATCGGTACACGTAGCTGCAATTGACACCATCCAAGAGGTGGTATCTTCTTATAAATGTCATACTTGGTGGCTGGTAAATTGTGTTCGCCTTAATCAAGTCTATTCTCACAACATTTATGTCCGTTAAGAGAAATCCGCTTTAGGACGTATTGCGTTAATGCGTTCATATACTCGGCTGAGACTAATAATTTCTAAAGAATAGATACGAGTATATATAACAAAATTGTAACTTGTACTCAACCAAGTAGTTTGATTTAATAGGCATCTTTATTTCTCAATTGCTTGTAATTCTTGTTTGATTCATCAATAAAGAATTAGTTAAAAAAATCTATTAGGTGTTTTGTTTAAGTCTGCACTCTGCATACTTTTAAGTGGTTCAATATTTTTCTTAATTTCTAACAAGATTTAATAGTGAACTGGTTTGAAAATGTTATTGAAAAATGAAATAGTGGTATTTTCAAACCTATAAATCAAACATGTTCAACCCTAAAGGAAATATATATATATATATATATATAGGGGTGAGTTATTTAGAGTAAAAGTAATCCAAAAAATACAAAAAGTATAAGGCACTGTTGGATCTTCTTCCTCATTCTTCCTTGTCTTCTGCAAGACTGTCGCCACCAGCCACCACCTTCTTCTCAGGAGACCGCCACACCTTCTCCTTCTTCCTTCTTCTCCGGCAAGACAACCACCGCCACCACCTACGGCGACATCTCCGACGACTTTTCCGGCGAGAATCAGGTTCGCTTTCAGGTGGATACGTTACGAGAGTTGCCCTCATCCGTTCTACACTGGTTGTCACGGGACGCATATGGGAATCGTATGGATTTGATGGGCGGCGGTCCAATAGATGGTGGCGGTTTGATACGGTACGGACGGAGCCCTTGCTGCCGGCGTCGGCGTCGTAGTTGGGGTGGTCGGAGATTATGGTAGTGGCGGTAGTTGTCTTGCTGGAGAAGAAGGACGTGGTGGCTGGCGGCGGCAATCTCGCCAGAGAAAAAGGAAGAATAAGATATTCCCTTGTACTTTTTGTACTTTTTGGATTGCTTGTATTCTAATTATCTCCAAATGATTTTTAAGATAAAAAAAATATGTATTTGTAAGTTATAAGAACCTATAAACATGTTAAGGAAAATAAAATAAAAATACTACTAAACCAACAAAGACTTATAAGATTTCCCGTACATACTTATAATTGTAGAACACAAATACTTAAAAGTGTAAATTTTAATTTGTTTCTCATGATTTTTAAAATGGAAGTTCAATATAAAAAATTGGTATGTTCACTAATGCACAAAAGTTTTATATTTGTATATTGATGATGTACCCTATACGGAGCTCTACCTTCGTATTACGAAGGTTGCTTAAGGATGCTTTCTGCCAGAATTACAGAGCTCACCTCCGTCAGAACAGAGCTCATCCGTTAGAACAGAGCTCATCCGTCAGAACGGAGCTTCGCCAAATATGGAGGAAATCTCTTATTTTCTTCCTCCTAAAGCAAAGGTATGTTTCCTTATCTTTTATTATTATAATATATCTATAATATGATATGTAAATCCCATAAACATGTCTACCATATCTTGTACCCACATAACTAGGGTATCCCCCTAAAACCCTAACTTATTCCCCAAAATAAGTTAGTCCTATATAAAGAGGTTATCCCCTCACGAATAAAGGCATCAAGTTCTTTCTATGAGATACTAAGCCTCATTCACCCAAACACCTAAGGTGGCTGTCTTCTCTACGGAGTCGTCTCCACCGCCAACACAAACACCTCCAATCTTGTGGCGTTAAGTTTCTCAAAGCTTTACACCGATAGGGAATCGCCAACGAATCGGTCAAAACCCCCTCCTTGTTTCGATCGGAGGACCATGCGGTTCTTTGATCAAACAAATTGGCGGCATCCGTGGGACCATATTCTATACGTCCCATCTCTACCGCCGGGTTAGATCTCCAACAATTGATGCCCATGAAATCCAACGATACCGGATAAATCTTGATTAAGATAAAGCCCAGTATATATGTCACAAATGAAGCCTCGTCCATGGCAAAATCTTGTGTAAATTATCACAGACGAGTCTTTGCGACCCAGAAGCTCAACGAGGTAAGTGTTGTGCTGATTATCACAAACAAAGCCTTGGCGACAGAAGGATCAATAAGACAAGTTTTGTGCAAATTTTCACAGACAGAGAGTCTCGGCGACAAGGCGAATCTTGTGCATATTTTAGCCTTATAGGATAGTCTTGCAAAGGTAAAATAGCCTCATCGGATCTACCAAGGAAGACATCAATCACGGAGAAACAACCACAGCTTCCGCAAATTCGAGGACACTTTCTGATCTTCGAAGGTATGCTTTTATTTGTTTATCTTTAGCAGTCTAATGCGATCTTCTGCAGATAGAATCTCCCATCAGACTAGGGGGCTTGATGATGTACCCTATACGGAGATCTACCTCCGTATTACGAAGGCTGCTTAAGGATGCTTTCTACCAGAATTACGGAGCTCACCTCCGTCAGAACGGAGCTCCGCCAAATATGGAGGAAATCTCTTATTTTCTTCCTCCTAAAGAAAAGGTATGTTTCCTTATCTTTTATTATTATAATATATCTATAATAAGGCATGTAAATCTCATAAACATGTCTACCATATCTTGTACCCACATAACTAGGGTATCCCCCTAAAACCTAACTTATTCCCCTAGATAAGTTAGTCCTATATAAAGAGGTTATCCCCTCATGAATCAAGGCATCAAGTTCTTTCTACGAGATACTAAGCCCCATTCACCCAAACACCTAAGGTGGCCGTCTTCTCTATGGAGTCGTCTCCACCGCCAACACAAACACCTCCAATCTTGTGGCGTTAAGTTTCTTAAAGCTTTACACCGATAGGGAATCGCCAACGAATTGGTCAAAACCCCCTCCTTGTTTCGATCGGAGGACCATGCGGTTCTTTGATCAAACATATATAAACTTATGAATATAAACTAGCACACTACTCGCACAATGCCGTGGTGGCGGACGTTGAGTCGTGTAGATAACTGATGTAAAATAATTGATGTAAAAAGTTAGTGGAAATATTTTAGAAGATAAATGAGTAAATGTTTAACTAATCATTAAGGGTATATTGGTACATTTTCTTATCCTAAAATGTAACTTTTTGACATTTATGGTGTAATCTTTATAAGATAATATAGATGTAATTATGGTTTTTTAAATTAAATAACAATTTATTGTTTAATTTTGTTCCTTATAGAAAACCTTTTATTATTTAATCCCATTAAAATTCTAATAGCACGGCACCCGCGTGATGTAACGACGGTGGTGGCAATGTCGGTCTAGTGGTGCGGCACCTCATGGTGACGGTGGCGAAGTCGGTTTTGGTCCAAAGTCGGTTCGGTTTCTCTGTTTTTTTAGTTTGGACCACGATATAAACATCCCTAGCTAGCTAGTTAGAACCTTTATAAAATAGTATAAATAATTGCCCTAATTTAGTTTTTCAAGAAAACACTTGTTCTGTATCTACCATTTTGTAACTCGATCGATATGCAGAAAAAAAAAAAAAGTTCCATTGTAAGCTACGTAGTATTATTTACCGCAATGATTTTAATGTAATAAATCAAACCATTACCTTCAAGTGGTTGGATAATATACCTTCCGGATGTCCCTGCAATATCAAAATCACAAAAGTGAGAATTTAGTTAAAATAAACTTATATGTTATTGAGACAATGGTATGAAATCATATGAAAATTAATAAAAGGTAAAAACAAGAATGTAACACTAAATAAAAACAAGAATTGATGGTCTTACAAGACTTTGATCATGTTTATGTTGAAGCTCCAACGCTCGCTCAAGTTTTTGGAGAACTTTTTTCATATCTGGACGCTGTGACCGCTGCTCCTTCAAGCAAAAATATGCCGTCTCGGAGAAAATGTTTAATGATTCCAAGCAACTCATTTGCTTTCGTAGATCAGGATCAATCTTCTCATCTAGTGTCTTCTCTTCGTAACCGGCTCGGGCCATCCGAGCAAAATACCAATGATCTGCTTTGTGACCTGGTGTTGGAACAACGGATGATGCTACCATCCCAAACAGGACCTCAAACAGAACAACACCAAAGGAGAAGACATCTGACTTATGAGTCAAACCTTCAGTGGTTTTATATGCTGGATCCATATATAGTAATGAGCCATTGTATTTATCTGTAAGGTAAATCTGATTCCTTTTAGCTCTAACAGCAAATCCAAAATCATATAACTTGGGTTCCCAGTCGTGATCGAGCAATATTTTGGAGCTCTTGATGTTACCGTGTATCACACTGTGATACTCTTCCGCATCGTAATGAAGGTAAGTCAATGCACGTGCTATCCCGACACATATATGCAGTCTCTGCATCCAACTTAGCGTATATAGATGCTTGTCTAGACTTTCATTCGCCTCGTGCTCGTTTATCTTCACTAAAATATCTTTCCTATAAAAAATTTTCAAAGTAGGAGCGATATTTTTATGTGTAAGATCTTTTAGTATATTAACCTCGTTGAGTGCATTGTGTGGTTTCAAACATTTCCGTACAACAATATTGACGTATTCTCCTGATGATTGCATCAAGAGTCGTCCTTTGTAAATTTTTGAGGAAGAAGTTTGTGTAACAAGACATTCATCTGCGAAATTGTTGGTGGCTGATTCTATGTCGCTAAATGGGATCGACATACTACGAGTATACTCTTTTAGGGACATAACGGAATCGTCTACGTTGGAAGATGAACAAGACATATGATGATGATGTCTATATGTATTGATAAGTAGTAAATTAAACTTTGAAATCTAGGAATGGATGATTGAAAGTAGAAAGGAATTAGAGGAAGAATATATATATAGACTATATAGTTGAATCACACAACCACAACCACAACCACAACCACATAAATATAATCCTAGTTAATTACCTACAAAACAAAATGCTTTCTCTTTCACATTAAATTGTCACTCAATTTCCCCAATTTCCTGTCAATTTTTTGGGAGATATTATATATGGAAATTTCCAGGTAGGCTACTTATAGTTTTTCTTTTTTCTCAAACTTTTGCATTCGGCCTATTATTCGAAGTTTCGAACTACCCGTTTATTGGGCTCTAGATACAATGAGTTGCTTACTTGCTTAAAGGATATATATTTTTTTTATCTCACACTCGAGCGTTTTCATAACCATTTGTTAATAAATAGATTATGCTTATAAAATGAAAAAAGATAAATGCAATGGTACAATGATGGTGATCCTGATGACGGCCCGCACCGATAGCAGGCTGATCCAGGCTTTTATTTGGCTAAGGCAAACTTTAGACTAATAACTTTTAAATATTATAAAACTTTGACAAATATAATCAATTTATTATTTAATTTTATGTCTGAGAAGATTATTAGGCTCGACATTATAATAAAAAAATGTAATATTTAGTATCGTTTTTAATGAGTTTTGAGTCTCAATATGTAACGGAACATGAGGGTTGTTAAAATGTTAACTAGTATCGATTATTGTGTCTACTTATCGATTTTATTTAAAAAGAAAAGTGAGTATGAGGTACGTTGTTATGCATTCAACCTGGGTTAAAAACAACTCACATATTAATATTTTAATATTTTAAATAAATACTTGGCTCCTGTAATTTTTATAATTTAGAAAAAATTGTATGTGAGTGTTTAACTTATATTCTCTCCCTTTATTTAAATAATGGTTAAAAAAATGAATAATTGAACCATTGACACAATATATCAATGTTAATTCCATTGCGACTCAAAACCCTTAAAAAATTCCTCTGAGGATTATAAACCACCTCCCAAAAATTCAATCAGCCCATCGACATCCTTCTCCGGCCGCCATCCACCACCGTCCAGAAACTTGCAGAGAGAATGCAAATTAAAAACTTTGAAGCCATTTCTTTCAACAGAATCCCAAACCCTAATAATACTATTTCCACTTCGAATACAAAACACAAGTTTGTAACTTTACCATCATGGGTCAGCTCAAGTATGTATCTTTCTACATTTTATATTATCTTGTTTATATATACATATATATACACACACACACATTATACATCATTACATGGTTTGTAATAACTTTAAATGTTTGTGATTTAGTAAAGAAAATGAATCTTGAAATGTATTAATGTGACAGGGTCTCAATGTTTATCTATTAGATGTGGAGTTAAGTTTCGCCCCTGTATCGATATACACAAGGTTTGTTTTTCTTTTTAATAGGTGTTTTGGATTAGTGTTTTCTGTTGGCTTTTCGGGTTCTTGAAGTTTCAGAAAGACGATAAGGTTTTTTGTTGGCAGCCTTATTGAATTAAGTTTTTTGTATGTTTGAGCTGGTAAAGTCAATTGGCCCCAATAACATGAAGAGTTCTTAGACTGTACTTGGGTGTTCGGAAATATACTACAAAAGTTACTATTATCTATGTTTTGTTCGGAGAAATTCAACTTTTACGGTGACCTGTATTTGAAATTGCGCATTTGCAAACTCAAATGCAAACACCCCGATCAATTTTTGTGCCGAAAACAATGATAAAGTAAACCATTCCATTGCCGTCTTTGGTATTTGTTGATAGTTTAGTGGGATAAGGTTGGAAGAGCTAGAAAGTATCAGACTATTTTTGAGATTTGAAGTCATTTTTGTTTTTCAGGGGAAAGTAAAGCAGATTGTTGGATCTACCCTTTCGGATATAAAGGAAAGTGGGTCAACCCTTGTGACAAATTTTGAGTCTGATAAATCGGCTGCAGAGTATGCCACTATGTATAAAGAAGATGGTCTTGTAGGTGGTCATGTTATCATGCTTGGAGCAGATCCTCTAAGTCATGAATCTGCAATTGGCGCCCTACGTGCTTATCCGGGTAGGCTTGTTGTTTACAATACCAAAGCTCTCTCTTTTATTGTTCATAAAGTTTATTAACAGAATAAGGAAAAATAGTTCGAGTGATACATAATTTTAATAAGCAACGGTGGCTGCCCTTGTATTTTATCTTGTCACAATTTTGGATATTTCTGACAATCTTTTAGTGGTGTCTTGTTTGACACAAACCTACTAGTGTCATTGCCTCTATTAAGTCTCAATAATCTTGAACTTTTAAGATGATGGATTAGAGTGATATTTTCTCCCGGTACCCTTATATCACTAATATCTTACTTTTGGGTAAAAGTGATGGCAAACATATTGTGTATCACGTAGCTGTCCATCTTTGATGGTTGATAATATGAACTTACAGATATTTTCCTTCGCTGAACTTACTGCGAGGACCATATCATTTAGGTGGTCTGCAAGTCGGAGGAGGTATTAATTCAAGAAACGCCATGAGTTACATTGAAGAAGGAGCTAGTCATGTCATTATCACATCAGTATGTTTATTTTTTTTCTCTCCATATCCTGTTCTTGCTATTACATATGTATGGATCGAATTCTTTGACAAGGAGCCACTAAATATTGATCTGTCTTTCCCTTATCACTACTAATATGATCTGCCACTAGATAGCTTATAGCTATATGCCTATATATTTTATATGTAAAACGGTAATTAATCAAACTTCACAGCTTCTTTTGTTTATATCTATTTTTAAATTTTTGTAACACATTATTTTAGCGATCTCCAATCTCCGAAGTACTTTTTCCTTCTATTTTCTTGCAAACGTAATAAGAGCTGTAGAGGCAAGGATGGTTTAACAACCTTCACATTATCAAGTTGGCTTTGTATTTAAGTTGTAAGTCGGAGGTCTTTCTGGAACAGTCTACTCTACATCGTACTTTGGACATGGGTATGACAGTCTAAATCATACCTCCTCCATACCCAAACACACGTGAGTTGGGTATAGTTTCTGTTGTTATTTCAATCAGTCCTATATCTCAGTTTGGAAAAGAGAATGGCATGAAAATGCGGTTCAGTAACCATACAAATCAGTTTGATAGTGGTAGTGATAAAAAAAAATGGTTCTGCTTAATAATGTATTCAAATAATGCACACGAAAGGAAAGGTTTAAGTAGTTAATTGCTTGTAGTACCCTCTTAAAACACATTGTAATACAGAGTTTTGGCAACTACTTACTATGAACTGTTTTGAATGATCTATATGATGCTGTAATAGTTAATGATGACTTAGTTGGAAACTTGTACAATTGTAGTATGTATTCAACAATGGAAAAATGGACCATGAGAGGCTTAAAGAACTACTTCACATTGTTGGAAAAGAGAGGCTTGTCTTGGATCTTAGTTGCAGAAAGAAGGTATGTATCTTTTGTAGTTGTGGAGAGGCTTGTCTTGTATCTGTCCCATTAGTAGTATGTATTCAACAAACCAAGAGAGGCTTGTCTTGTATCTGTCCCATCTACTTTGCTATCTAATTTAGTTATTTGTGATTTTGGTTTTCAGGATGGTAAGTATGCGATCGTGACAGATAGATGGCAGAAGTTTAGTGATGTATATCTTGATGAGGGCATACTAAATTTTCTTGCCACATATGCTGATGAATTTTTGGTCCATGGTGTTGATGTTGAAGGTAAAAAGTAAGTAATCAGCCCCTTTGTCTTCTCAGCTGTTGACATGCTTTGGTTATATCAAATATGTAAAGAGTAAGTAATAAGGTCTTCGGGTAACCGCAATGATCAACTATCTAAAATGCACCTAAGAAAGTTCCCGCCAATAACATGTCCCTAATAACTGTTATAATCTTTTTCTTTCCACGTGGCATGCAATATGCTTGGTTGGTTTAGGTTGGCCACATGGCATGATATAATTGGGTCCCCAAGTTCCTTTTGCAAAGCTGTGAAATTTTGTGCCCTACAATAAATTTTACAAATTAGAATGTGTTGCATTTGTTTTAGGAAATGGGAGTACTCCATTTTGGAATGTGTGTCGTGTTAGTCTTTTATTAATTTATTTTCTTATTAATTGTAGACTTGGCATTGATGAAGAACTTGTGGAACTACTTGGCAGACACTCCCCGGTATGTGCAAGTTAAATCATCATTTTCTTTTACTTTTATTTAGGACAACTATTCATTTCAGCCAAAAGAGATGCCATGGATTCTTTAAGCTCATATGAACTCATTCTTTACTTCAGATCTATACATATTTGAATATACGAGAAAAAGTAGTTAGCTGTGTTAGACTCTATTAGAACACTGCAATTAAAATCTGTATCATGTTTTAACTTGTTGACATTTATGACTCAAACATCGATCTTTCTCTGTATAAAAAACCTGGTTTACAAAATTTCATAGGTTTTTAAAGATTCTCACAGTCAAGATTTTATTCTGCTAGCATTTTATCATTTAGCCCGTTCATAAGTGTATGTGTGGTTCAGAATTCACCACCTCGGCTTGTAAACTAACCTATACATGCCTTCAGATTCCTGTCACATACGCTGGTGGTGTAACTGTGATGGATGATTTGGAGAGGATTAAAGTTTCAGGAATGGGACGTGTTGATGTGACCGTGGGTAGTGCTTTAGATATCTTTGGTGGCAAATTGGCTTATAAAGATGTTATAGATTGGCATTGCCAGCAAGAAGCCTTACCATCTTAGCAAATTTTTACAGATAGACATCTTTGCGAGTCTATTTTTTGTTAATTAAGATCTGTCTGCGTTAATTGAATTATCGAACTTGACCTCTACCAGAGTACGAGTTGTGTGGAAAGAATGTGGGTTATGTATGAACTAGCTTAGGGGTTTTGTGATGGCCTTGAATCTGTGTGATGGTAATTGCCGAGGGGTGCTTTGGCAGCTGCAATGATTGATTTATGGCCGTTGTCTTTTGGTCTTATGTTGTATGGACAGTGTTCAAAAACCCGTCAAAATGGGACAATTCAACCAGCCATTGTTATTTTTCTTATTTTGAAGTTCTATAAATAACTAGAGGATAATGTTACAAAACTGAATCAGATGATTTCATAATTATGCAGTGAAATATAGTTTGATGGATTTCTTGTGGTTGAGCATATACTTTTTATGGATTTTTTGGTTCATATTGTTTAGGTAGAGATGGGATCTGTTTTTAGAAACTGATATGCGATCTAAGGCTGAAATTGCAATAGTTAATTTTCAGAGTTTTGATAAGCAAAATGTAGGATACCCTAGTTAAGCAGGGTAAATTTGCATCAAAGACTTGTTAGCTGCAGATAACTTAGGGAAAACTTTTTTGTTTAGGGTAGATGCTCACTTATGGATACCCTAGAAGTTTTTAAAAATAGCTTTTAGAAAGTTTTCAAAAATAGATTTGAAAATGTCAAGCGGGTCAAAATTGGATCGGATATTTAAACACTATAGATCAATTCATTTGACATGAGCCAAACAAGATTGGCCCATGGGATACCCTAGGGCGGTTAAGAATCCCATGGGATACACTTGAAGAGTCTCTTGACAACATTATGCTTGAAATGTGACACTCAAATTACCATTATCTTTTGATGTAACCAATAAAACATTAAATTAATATGATGAACATTTTTAACAGAGGTCTGGACGGTTAGAGAATGTTTGCTTGTGTCAAGACTAAAGCATATTGATAGTCCTCCAATCAGAAAGCTGCAACAGGCCCGAAGGTGGTTTCCAGATATACGATGGTCTCAAAGTCAGAGCACCCCCAATGGTCCTCTTATCAGCGTCACATCAGCAAAACCTCATTACAATACATTTTCCTCAATTCACACCCAATACCCAATACATCTAATACTAACCAATACACTCCAACATATTTTTTTTCAAACTTTTAATAAATAAAACCACAAATATAATTTATAAAATAAACACAAATATTATATATTTTCACTTTTAGTCCCTCAACGGCTAAGTAATTCAAAATACCATTTTATTAATAAAAACGAGTACATTGAACAGTAACGGCTAGTTTTCAAATTTATAATTTTTCACCTATAAATACTTTCACCCTTTCATTCCACAAACCACACACTATAACCACACAACTCAAAATTTCATCAAAATCCACAAACCACACAGTATAACCATGAACTTTGGGCGAGGGAGAGCACGAAATGAATCAACCCGTCCTATCGGACAACCGCAACCCACCCGAGGCAGAGGACGAGGAAGAGCATGAGACGAACCAACTCGTACCCCTGTTCAGTCACCCATTCCACCACCTGTTGAACCACGAGTTCAACCTAGAGGACTGCATCCTCGTCGTCTGGATTTCATCATGACGGCAGAATTTTCAACCCGCGTAAACCTGCAATCAACAGACGACTTCACTGATGAAGAATTGAACGAGGTATGGGATTCTACCATGGCTCAAATCGAAAGCGGACAGCTTAGGCCATGTGCTCCAAGGCAGAACCGAATTCACGATGACGGGAGACCTGAAGGATACGAGACAGTTTTAATTGTGTTTTTTTTAATATGTAATGTGTTTGTTTAAAAGGTTATTTGAATAAAAAAATATTAAGTTAAAAAAAAAAAAAATTTATGCAAACTAGCCGTTAACAAAGGAAAAAAAAAACAAATCAACAAAACCATCCGTATTCACCACCACGAATGCTCCAATACAGAGCCCAATACACGACCAATACAGTACACACCCAATGGTATGTACCGTATTCAACGTTGAATACGCCCCCAATACTAGCATATAATGGGTAGTGATAATGAGTGTGATATATAGATGATGAAGAATTAATCACTTACTAGCTAATTATCATTAAAAACTATTTTAAATCAACAATCTTCTATAAAAATGATAATCAAAGTAATCGGCATTAATTATCATATAACTCAATGAAACGAACCATTTGATATGATAGAAAGAAACCGATTAAGCCGCCGATAATAAAACCGATGATGAACCACAATACCACATAATCAGGCACTTGATACACTATAACAAAAATGTCATATATTCACACTTACTTTTAAGAGGTGTGAAAAAACTTTTGAACTTGTTCACACTTAAAAATGTTTAAAAAATATACACATTAAAAGTGTGAAGAAATTTAAAAATTTATAATTTTTTCACACTTATATATATGGAAAAAAAAAAGTTCACACCCAAAAGTGTGAACAAATATCAAACATATTCACATTTAAAAATGTGAAAATTATATTGTAACACTTAAATTCTTCCCACTTCTCTTGTGTGAAAAAATTTAGTGTTACAAATTAATCCTCACACTTTTAAGTGTGAATAATTAAGATACTTTTACACACTTAAATGTGTGAAACCTTTTTTTTCACATATATAAGTGTGAAAAACTTATAACTTTTCAAATTTCTTCACATTTTTATAAGTGAATACTTTTTACACTTTTTTTAAGTGTGAACAAATTAAACAATTTTTTCACACTCGTTAAAAGCAAATGTGAATAAATGGAAATTTTTTTGTAGTGGTATCACGACTACACATCGCCGTTGCCGTGGTGTCGGCTTCATCTACATGATGATCACCATCCGTAGTAGTAGCAGTAGCAGTAGAAGTAGTACTACTACTATCCATATGAAGATCAATCCGATGCTTCCTGGGCTTCCACCGGTTATCTCCTCCTTCTCCATCGACCATCTCGATCTTGATTGAATGGTTTATTCTTTACGTACAGAAATTATTATTATTTGGAATAACAAAACAAACAAATTGTTATGAACTTTGCTGAGAGAAAATTATTATGTACGCGTATATTTTTGTGGGGTTTTGACGAGAGAAATGAAAATTATTTGATGATATGATCGACTTTAAATAGTCATCAATCAGAATACAATACTAAGTCTTCTTCTTCCCTATAAACTAGGAGATATAAACTCAAAGATATACATGACTAGGATTCTAATAGATTTTTTTTTTTTTTGAAATGTAATTACGATCATATACCTAATACCTTAAGAAGAAAACCCAATAAATTTAAAAACACCTTGTGGTGAGAATCGAACCCGCAATGTATACACAACCGGAAGCCCTTACCACACCTGCCTAATGCACTGGGCTAAAGCCATTAGACAATATCGTTAATGGAGAGATGATGATTACAGAAAATTTGTTCAATCTGATGGAGCATCCGATATATATGTACGTGAACCTGACATATGTATATATATGTCAAAAAATGCTTTTTATGTGCTGTTTTTTTTAAAACAAAAAAAAAAATAGGGTACTATTTTCTTGTGTTCTTTTAAAAGTTATGGTGGTACGGAACAAAAAACTGAAAAAGTTCAATAGGATGGGTTGATCTGACCAAACACGATGGTCGGGTACTTTGAATGCTACATATACAATTAACAAAAGAAATTATAAATGCAAGTCGTAGGTATAATGATCGATGCCACATACTGTAACGTTTATATATAAGAGACGATGCTCGTACATATTAATTTTATTGATGAAGCAGTAGTAGTACGAAATAGGATGATCGAGCTAGGAAGAATCAACTTGATAGATCTCGTAGGTTACATTGTGATTAATTCCGTGGGACGTTGAAGAACCGGATACGTATCTATGTATATATAGGTTAGTATCAGGGAAGGTGCTTCCGAGTAAGTAAGTAAGATCCTAAACCAAAGGCAATTGGTAGAGCGAAAAAGAAATTAAACCTGATAAGAAAGCGCATATCCTGTCGCAACATGACCAGCAGCTGCAGGCATCTCCTTTTTTATCCTTCTTTTTAGTCATCTGCAGGTCGTTATGTTTAATGGTAGATGACATCGCCTTCGCGTTGGCCGGTGACATCCGTAGTAGTAGTATCCATATGAAGATCAATCCGACACTCCTCAGTGACGGTCTCCCAAAAAAAAGGGGGGAAGGGGAGGGAGGGGGAAGGGGGATTTCTAAGGTTGATGGGAGGGTTTTAAATAGTCAATTACAATATTTGAATAACAATACAATACCAAGTCCCTTCTTAATAGACGTATAATTAAAATACCAAGTCCCTTCTTAATAGACGTATAATTAAAATAAATCTATACTGTATTATAAAGAAAATAACACTTTATTTTCAAAAGTGTTAAAAAATGTAGTGTAATATTTTCACTTTACATTCTTTGAAATATTTTCATTTATAATATATCCTTAACATTAATGATTAAATAACACTTATTTTTTATCTGTTAAAATATCTGCATTAACCCTTTACATCAATTATCTACGCAACTTAACGTCTCATCTACCACGAACAATCATCCCCACCACCACATTGTTGCCGCCACAAACTTATGAAATTTGCTTATTTGTCAAAAAGTTAGAATCGGATATTAGTTATACTAATAATAATTATTAGTTGTATGAAAATAATAATATTCGCAATTCCGTCATTGCTAACAATACGTGAATTGGATAGGCACAACATTATTTAAAATTTTATTGAATACAAAATTCTTTTTAACACATCAAACTCGATCATGTATGAACCATGCTACGATTGTTTTTGGCTATCGTATATATATAAACTAACTTCTTTCTGGTATGCTTTCTAAACAAGGCTTCCATTTGCCATCATCTTTGTCATCGACAAGATCATCAGTCTCGATCAAGCTGCCACTTTTTCCAAATCGAGAAACCAAATCATCTATACAAACACCCCCTTCCTTTATCATGACTTCCAACTCCGACTTAGTTACCACCAACTTAACTCTCACGCATGAGTTTCGGTTCTTGACTGATTCTAGCGAAGACATCTGAGGTGGAAGTAGACTGACTTTAATAAGCGGTTTGCGTTCAAGAACTTCATTATTTGTGTTGGTTATTTTGATAACTTTATCTTGCCTTATTAAGCAGTTTCCCATGTTCAAACTCTTGTTTTAATTAGTTAAGAACTTAAGATTGCTTGGCTTAGGTTTCTATTAATGCTATATTTATAGAAATAAGTTAATTAACTATGAGAAATGCCCCTCTAGTTTGATTTATTACCAAAAAAACACATAAACTATACTTTGGACCCACATTGTTGTTGGGTGCTAATGTTTGGTATCTTATTGGAGAGTGGAGATAGTGATCATTCGTTTTAGTTTAAGGAAAAATTTATCGACATCAAACTATGAGTGTGAAAATGTTGTTATATTTGCATGCGTTTGTTTATACATATGATGAATGACTAATATAGTGTGAAAGTTTATACACTTGGTTAATAGTGATGCATATGAATTGCTTGAACATGTGAATATATAAGACCATAACACTTCTTAGTTTTAATTTGTCACGTCAAGTTTGTGTTAATGACAACACTTCATTTTCGGACCAACGGATATTTGCAGATAGTTTATGATGGTGGTGTACTGATGGTGTAGTAATGAAATTTTGTTATTGAATGAGATTATAAATTCGATATATAAGATGCAGAAGTTAAAGATTGTTGTAGTTAAATGATAAAATGTTAGTGACTTTATAGGGTTTTGAAATTAATAAACATAGAATGTAAAAAAACTACATGGTTAAAAAGTCATAATTATTCAAAAAAAAAATATGTTTTTACAAGCCATAAAAAGAAAAACAAAGTAAATATAGCCTTAACAAAGACCTAACTCAAGCAATCTTAATGTATATTGTTCTTGCAAAACATTGTAAAAAGCTTTTTTATTAGTGTTTAGCCACCGATAATAATTATCATGATTATCATGATGATTATGATCTTTAACCCTTATTTTATTTGTACAATGTTGACTATATTGTAGCAATCTTCCTTTTAGGAAATTGGATCAAAACATGTAGGAAATTTCCTCAATATTGGTGTCACTCGTGGATAAGACAATTATAAATGAATCAAATCAGGTCGAGCCTTAGGAGTTTTAGGCTTGACTCATCTAAGTTACTATTCAACTCGAGCTTGTCAAAAGCTCGAATAACTTTGTAAAAAGTGTATTCATATCTGAGCTCGACTATTTAATTATTGTACAAGCTCGAACTTGATATTCGTGTATATATTTTAGCATTTTATTTAACGATATTTCAACGTCTCGACTCAACATCAACATACTAGTCTGTTACCCGAGACCGAGTTTAAATAATCTCGTTTAGATTATATAAAGCTAATCTTATACTTAAAAACTCATATAACTCATAATTAAAACTCTCTTTGACTAAGCTCGTTGGACTTCTGTAACTCGTAAAACTCGAATAGATTGATCGACCCAAGCTCGGGCTCGAAAATCACCATGCTTGAACTTGACTTAAACATGCCCGGACGTTTAAACCCCATGTCGATGACATGAATATTTGGTACACACCATTATATGTTAAAATTTAACCTCGTAATAAAGATGAGCAAATATCTTGATTTATTCATATAACAGGGTAAAAGAATGTATTCGCTACAAATGATCATAACTTATTATCCAATTAGAATTGTATATCCATCAAGTGGATCAATCTTATCAACCATCAATAGCTAGGAAAAAGCTTACAGAAACATCGCATTAATTTGTAGGTGGTCAATCTTATCAACGACCCTATTTATATTTTATCATTATTTGTCGAAATCGAAACATATCAACACATCAAATAACTGTTATTTTTACCAAATGATTTTTGTCTCGACAATATTTGAGATGGTCTGTCATTTTGTAAGTTCAAATTTCATTATAAATAGTTGTGTGTTATGTCAATAGTTACTACGGAGTAATAAATAAAACGAAAGCTATTTTTTAGATATTATTATAAGTTTAAAAAAAAAATAAGTGGGTTGTGAAAGCTGAATTAACCAATACCATGTCCTAAAACTAGAAGAATAAAGTATATGCTAGTGATATGACTAAGATTGCACCCACGCTAAGCACAAATGATGTTGGTTTGTAAGTTTGAGAATAAGAAATGATGATTAATGGGGTTGATAAATGGTGTTTGTTTCGAATGAATTTCAAAATATGGAATCAAACACTCAAACGAAAGGTTTTCCAAGCCATTCAAGGAGGTGGGTTTTAACTTTTCATTTCATCCATACTCATTTCCTCTACTAATTAAACCCGTAATCAACTAATCATAATCATTGCATACAATAAACCAAATGCCATCAAAGGTTTTGATCATCTTAGGGACAAGGGTATAGGCGGCTTGTTTTATCGGCAAGAACCATCGGCAAGCATCGGTTTTTCGGCTATACTATAACATGTACATCGGCTTTTATCGGCAAGTTTAATCGGAAAACATTGACAAAATACATCGGCTAGTTTTGACCGATTAAAGTGAACGTTGAGTAAGGCCACATGACCATTTTGGCTGACAAAGGCATGTGGGAGTGTACATTTTGTTTTTTTTTTATATACTTTATTTTTGCCAAAAAAATTGGCAACAAACACACTACACCATGTTTTTTAGCTAGTTTTGGTCAGTTTTGGCTTGTTTTTGACTTGAACACTTGGCATGCTTCTATTGGTGGAAAACTTGCCAAAACTTGTCAATTTGTCAAGGATTTGGCGCTACACCCTTGCTTCTTATGATTTTATTTTTCTTCTTAAAGATAGATATTTTACATGTATCATCAACTTTATCGTGTGTTTCTATTTAAACTTGACCAACAGCCTCTTGGTTGAAGATTATCACGAATACTACTACACTAAAGATCTTCTAATCCATATACGTAGTATTCTTGTTACTGTGAATTCGTCAAATAGAAACGATCTACCTGAATTACCATTGCTAGAAAGCAAGTCCTTTTAGCTGTTAACAATGAAACGAATTTTGTGTCGATACCATTATTGAAATGAGCTTTGATTTCTAATAATGGTAATTGTTGATATATCATTTCTATGATAAAGTTAAATGAGACTTATTTTTTTTTTAACGGCAAAAGTAATTAGTATTATTAAAAATCATAATAATAATTTTGATAGATCGTTTTGAACGGTAAATGAGACTTATTTTTTAATAATAATAATAATTTTGATAGATCGTTTTAATTAATCATAATCGGATAAATATTAAATTTTGTTAATATTTATTCGTAACAACTCACATTCATGTTCTTTTTAAAAGCGAATTATTGTTATACTTGGTTCCAAAATATTGAAAACATATTTCGATTAGGATCTCCCCTTCTCTATTTGTGGGTTCCCCAAGTAGACAATGGGTTAGGGTATATAATGTAAGTTACCAAAATTATTTAAAGTAGTTTTCTCTTATATTTTGGCTAGATAAATACGAGTAGAAGTGGGAGAATTAAGATCATTCCCAATGAATTTATACAGATTTCAATACGGTTTGGATGTGAGCCGTATTCATTTCGTATTTGTTACGAAATATTATTTAATCCATTTAGGGATAAGATATATCAAAAATTAAAGTTATCTTTAAGAGTAATTTATTTGTTTGTCTTAAAAATGAAAATAGTGTTACTTCTTTGTAAGTCGTTTGTATACTAACATTAAAACTTCTTATTTTATTAACGTGTCACATGCTTTGTCGTTTTAAAAAGAGAAAAAGAAAGCTAACGTAACACATTCTTTGTCCGACCACAGACCACACTACAACCCTTTTCATGTGGTCTACAACACTTACAAAATCTTCTTTCAAATTTCTTAAATTTTGTTAACATCATCGTCACAAAAGACAATCTTTCAGTCACACGCCGGACAATAATAATATAAATGGCCGGCGTTATAAACTTCACATCATTGCCACCCATTTCCAAACCCATCAAACATTTTCACAAAACAAAACTGTCATGTACCAGAATTTCTGTTATAAGAGCATCAACAGAAGTTTCTGATGATACTTCTGTTAAAGATGAAAAACCACAATCTGGGCCTTCTGTGATCACTCCTCCTCTTAACTTTAAAGCCCCTGAACCGAAACGCTTTTCGGTTCGACCCGATAAGGTTTTCGACTTAATTGGTGCTAGTTTTAATCTTTTGTTTCGGTTAGGGACTGGTGTTTTTGTTGATGGGTAAGTTTTTGTTTATCATTTTAATATTTTTGGTGATTCTAGTATAAGTTAAGAGCAAATTTCATGTAGATTTGTATCTGAATGCTCTGATTTTATCCACAAGAATCCATCATTTTGATAACCCCTTTAGTTTACGTAGGCAACAACATTATTTATTAGATTGTTTTAGTAGGTGTGACATTACATATAAATGGAAGGCAAGCGGGCAACAAGCTGCACCGCTAATCCCTTTTGTATAGTAAAACTAAGACAGTGTAGTTCTGCTGTAAAAATAAAAATAAAATATAGGCAGTGTATTAGTAGTCATTCAGAATTCATATTGTAGTATAGTGATAACTGGTAAGCAACTAGGTTTGATTTCAGAAAATGACGCCAACATCGTGATGTGTTAAATTAGATATTGTATGATTGTATCACACATAGTAGTGTAACTACCGTGCAATAGTATAGTCTCGGTAAGCTTGAACGATTGTCAGTCTCCAAAGGAACGATTGGTTAACTATATTTAATCAACTAGTTATTTAAACTAATGAACTTAATGAAACCAAGGGGTAATTCCTCTTTTTACCCGGAAACTAATGAACTTAGGTAATTTGGAGTCAAGTGAAAGAAAAGCTTAACTTGACTCCCTTTAACTCTGGTTTATCAGGAATCACGAATTTATGATTATAATATATTCTGAAACCCACAAGTTTAACCACTAGTTCTCGCTTTCAAACTTGACATCTATAATTAATTGAAGTTTTCTGAATTAATTCTGGAGCAATTGTAGGCTTTTAATGATGTTGTGATTGTTTTTCTGTATTTAAGTTTTTGGTTTGTGAATTGTAATCTATTAGGTACTCGGTTTCTTTTGTTCCCAAGAATGAGTATCCATCTGGTCAGTATGGTCTTGAATTTGGAGGTAATGATATTTGTTTACCTGTTGTTTTTATTCATGTCTTCACCAATCTCAATGCTTATAACATCTGTTGCCTTATCAATATGACTGGCTTTACATCCCAATCAAGTTGAAGTATGTAAAAGAGAAATTCTGCAGATTATAGTTTATATGTAAGTATCGATTGGTAATGTATGGTGTATGATATGCTTGCAGGCTACGTAGCAAAAGAGACCTCAAAACTAGGCCCCAGACCCGCCAAGCCTATTGAGTTATACGAATTTGAAGGGTACCCCTTTAAGAAAATCTTACCTATAATGTTGATATCTTAGTCATTCATACCCAAAATTTACACTTGCAAACATGGATTTTTTCTTCATTTTGTTATGCTTTTCGTTTCTGATAGAATCCTGACTTAATTTGTGTTTATCTCTCTACTCACTGTGATTTGTTGCTGAACCTGTGGAATCTACAGCTGCCCTTTCTGTCGGAAAGTAAGATATTGTATGGATTTTATACTTTATTTTTCATAATGATTCTTTTAAGCATAAGTATTGTCTTTAAAGATGAATATAAGTAAAACAGTGAGGCTTATAACCGAAATGATGCATCAAAATGACCTTTTTGTTTGTGGAAATTCAGGTAAGGGAAATTGTTGCGGTGTTGGATCTTGATGTATTGTATTATCCTTGCCCAAGAAATGGTCCAACTTTTCGTCCCAAGGTTGGCCAGATGGGTGGGAAACAAATGTTTCCTTACATGGTATGATATACATAGAATGCACTAGAGGTTCATAAAGAGTCTTTCTGGGTGTTATAGATCAGATAAAAATCACTATCTTTATATTGCCTTTTGCTGCAGGTAGATCCGAATACCGGAGTTTCCATGTATGAATCAGATGACATTATAAAGTATCTTGTCCAGAAATACGGTTAGCATTCTTTCATCTTATTCTTCTCGTTATCTCTTGAATTTTTCTTATCTGTTCTTAACAACGATCCTACAAATCGTTGTTGGTTCATTTTTTCAGGTGATGGAAATGTGCCATTATCTTTGTCACTTGGCTTGCTGACAGTAAGTAATATACCACTCAAATTGGATCCTCCAGATTATACAAGAACAAAATGTGCATCATATGCTATATAAGTCTGGCTGACTAATTCTTTTAACAGACTTTAAGTGCGGGGTTTGCCATGATCGGACGTATGGGGAAGGTACGATTTTCACCCTTCTTGATAGCCATTACATGCTTACCAGCAGTTTATAAATATTTTATTAGCGACCCCGGTGGAGCAGGTACAAACATCTCTTTCTCCATACATTAGCAATCATGTATCTCATCGGTTTAAAATGATGACTTCATTAGATATGCTGCTACTTTAGTTACTTCACATTATAGGCTTGCATTGAACATATCTCGAGAAGTGACTATTCAACACATATGAATGGGTTGATTTGAGTCATTTGTTATCTTTGACTGTCCAAATGGGCCAGTTTGGAATTATTAGTCAAAGATTTAAGGAGTAAATAGGTCGATTGGCTCCGATAGTTACCCAGAGTGTACTATTAATGCATACAATCTCCCCATTCGTTTTTCTAAAGGTTGAATTGATATTATAAAAATATAATTTCTTCCATCATAATTAACACATTATATATGAAACAGTTATAAATTAGGGAAAAAGTGTATTCATCACAACCCAATTGACAAACACTACCTAATTTGACCTATTACCCAACCTGAACGCCCCATCCCTTTACCCCCTCTAACAATTTCATGACGTTATCTTTGTAGGGGAGCATCTATACCAAGGCAAAGATGCCACCACAACCTCTTGAAGTGTGGTCGTATGAGGTAAGATGACATACTTAAAGCTTGTTTGAGCAACTCAGGTGTTTATGTTACAGTTCCGGTGTTGATGTGCTAGTTATCTCTGCATATCTTATACTTAGCCACCTTGTTTCCATATCTGATGGTACATCTTTTGTACAGGCATCACCCTTTTCCAAACTCGTGCGTGAAGTACTTGTAGAGTTGGAGCTACCACATATTCTTCACAGGTAAGGTCTTATAGTACTTGACTTATGTCTATATAAATTGATCATTTGCATGAAAATATTCACAACATGTGTGCAAATATTGTTTGTTGCATCTGTTGGAGGAAGGAGAGAGTGTATATTAATTGCGCATACAACTTAGTACACTTACTTTCTGTTGTGATTATTTATCTAAATTTAAGGAAATTACACAACAAAACGACATCTGATAACTAAATATTCTCACATACTCTTCTGAAGCAGTAAGTCAAATCCCTTTTGGATCTTTTTTCTTTTTTTTCTTCATATTTTTGTGTGTATGTGGGGTGGAATTGGTTATCAAGTGATCCAGGACATCAATTTGTCCCAGTTTTCAACAAAACATGTCATGTGGCAGTAGCCTCTAGAGTGTGTGTTTTGTTGGTATATTAATGCTGATGTGTTCAAAATTGTTGTAATCTGTATTTTACAATAAGGACTTTTCTTTTTTATACTCTGCATATAGTATAAGATATTTTAGAATTAGTAAATGACAAGAGATTAGTTCGTATCACGTAGCTGATTGGCAAGCCATATCTATGTTCTTCGGTATTACATGATGTACACATGTTTGTCAATGCATGGAACTTCTTTTCTTTCAGTTGTGCTCGTGGCAGCCCAAAACGGCAGGATTTATATGCAAGGGTTGGCCACTTCCAGGTACTTTTGTCTCCTGTTATTAAAGATTGATATGTCATTGGGTAATGATATGCTAGAAAGGGCAATATGGGCGGGTCAGACAGGTGGGAATGGGTCAAAATGAGTAAATTTTTACTGGTCATCTCTGGTTGATGCAGAACACTTTTTGTCCCAAAATATTGATCTTTGCTTACAAAGGCTATCTTATATCAATAATCAATAAATAATCCAAGTTAAATTTAATGATTTATGGAAGGTTTATGCTTTAAAGAAAATATTATTGGGGCGACTTTCAGCCCTTCTTCTTGTAGCCTAATTAATTTTATTTAACTAGTTTGACTCATTCGGGATGAAACATTTAAATCAACTTGTTCATAAGTACATGAGTTGAAATGGCCACTGCTATGATATACATATATTTTCTCCCACGAGATGAATTCATTCACTTTCATTGACAGGCACCTTATCTAGAAGATCCAAACACGGGGGTGAAAATGTTTGAGAGTGCTGAAATCGTGGAATATCTAAGAGCTACTTACGCTCTTTAAGGTTCTTATTGATCAACTCTTGCTGTAAGCAGTTTAAAAGACCTTGAAAGAACACTTTCTTGCAAAGCTATATAGCGGTAGAAATATACTTGAATAGTAACATCAGAGGGCATTTGTATGAAAAGTTTGAAGTTAGTGTCTACAAGTTCCCACAAATACAATGTAATGATGTATGTATAGATGAAAAATACTTGAAGATAGTTCTCATATGATACTGGATTTAAGTTAATGTTCATACTTGACTATATCCTTTTACTAGTTTATCATTATTTATTTATTATCTATAGATCATTTGCCTCACTTAAATGAGGAAAATAATATGTCATCATTTCATGGTAGTGCGGTAGTGGGACACTGGGACTACTGTGGGAGAAAATGGGCCACTTTTTTGATGTTATAGATTGATGACATATGCGATTAGATATTCTTATTAGACAGGACTACAGGAGGATTTATCCTTTGGAAACTATCACGAGACCTTTACAAAAATTCTTAAATTCGAAAACGATATAGATAGTGACCGAAGGGTTCGAAAATAACCAAAATCAATCCCAGTTATGCCGTGAACATATAAGTCTAACAGGTTTGTACTCTCCGAATAACCTAAACAGGATAACCTCATCCGTTTATCATTTAACCAACAAGCCACGAATTATCTTTACACGCTTAAAAGCTTCAATTGCACGTTTAAAAACAGAGGGTGGAAAGAACCAAAAGTTGGTGGAAGCTTTTAGACAAAGAAGTATGAACTCAAATAGTAGGAAAAATTTTTCGCTTTTTCGATTTAATACTAAATTAACCAAATTACAAAGTTAAACTTTTTCTTAATTTCATAGTTGGGTATAAGGTCAAAAAGTGTTTAAAGTATTGTTAAAACATTGTCTTTAATCTTTATATGTTGGTTTAAAAATCAAGCGTCTTAAAAAAAAAGGTAGATTGGAAAAATCAACGAAATCAAATGGTCAAATTGGAGGAACTCCTCTTTCCAAACCCACCCAAAGAGGGAAAAAAGTACAAATAATACTTTAAAAAATAATTAAAATAGTGTTTTTTTTACATGAAACCACGAGCTAGGCTCTTCCAAGAGAATAGAGTCAAAATTGTGGAATAAAATGCAAGTATTTGACCAAATTAGGTACAATGTAAGGACTGCAAATTTTGTTTCTTCGCAAGTTTGATCTTCAATGCCTGCTTGGTAAGTCAATTATTGGAGTTAAAATGAATGGGTATTGGAAAGATAGGATGGTTGAGAGTAAAACTAAAAAGTGATAAAGTATATGTAACGTGCATGTTTGAAAGATGAGGTGTTTAAAAAAGTATGGTTTAATGAGATCATTTATTGAAATTTATAGACCAAGAATGTTGATTTTGCTAATAAATTATCAACAACTTTGGATTGGTGAGATTAATTATTGAACTTATAGACCAAGAATGTCGATTTTGCTAATAATTTATCAACAAGTATGGGAAAGTAGACTAGATATAAGCAAAGTTAACTTGTGATTCGAATGATCTATATCAGTTATTTCGTTAACTAATATAGGAGTTGGGGACAAGATCATATAACAGTTTGTAGACCAGCCTCTTCCACAAACCCCTATAGATACACACTTCAAATCCTCATTTGAGGCATGACACTATTTAGTTACCCAAATTACTTGGTGGTGTGGACTATTTATCCATTATCGGAAGAAAAAAGAAACCGGCAGCAAGTATATGAAACACCCCATCATTTTTCTCAATAAAATTAACCCTCGTTACCTAAGCAAGATCTTCTTAAACACCAATATTGTACGAAACTGATCAAATTCATTGTTACCACACTGACTCTCTCTTCCTATATACTATTATGGTATCGAATTTGTTTCGCCACCCCCTCACAATTTGGTATGGTTTAGATATTAGCATGTGACACCATCTGATTGGTGGAATCCATACTGATTTTTCAGCTAATTGGTAAGGACTCTCTTCGTCCCAACTTCACTTCATCAAATAAATATCATATTTGTTGGTGTTACCTACCCAGCCTCACTACGGAGCCTACACGCAGACTACCTTGGATCCAATAATTATGGAAAGGATATACATTCTCCCAATATGAAGATGTGCACTTTTCTCTTAAGAAGCTGGATAGCTACGAATCTCCTCAAAAGAAGGAAACAAATCTACTCCAATAGGGGAAAACCCTACTTGGAAGACAATACACTTTCACCCTATAAATAGGGACACGATATACACAAATCAGATCATTCTCTACACTTTCAACACACATACTACACATAGTTGGCGTACAAGGGAGAAAAACTCCTACCGAAATGGAACCGCCAACATATAACCATAAACCCTTCATCCTCCCCGTTCTAGGACCAAGGTTCGGTGTACAAACAATATTGAAGAACCAAAGTTATAACTTTGATTTGTTTGTATTACTTAAGGTTTTTTAGATTATTAAGAGAAATTAGGTTCAATGTTGCTTTTGCTCATTCATGAACAGACTCAAGAGTCATTATCAAGTTAAAAGATTTCATGAGTGCACGGAAACAAATTAAGGATCTATATGACCATATACATGTAAAGGAATGCGAACAAAGATTTGAACACAATTATTATGAACGACAAACCACATGAGTGTTATGCACTCATTCAATTTATTACTTTTTTTTTTATATGTTCCCATTTCTCTGCTTAAAATGGGTAAATTCCTTATAGATAAGGCTCTACGTATAGAACTATAGATTATTGATAGAAAGGAGCCTAAGTATCTATGGCAACTTTGAAGTTTTATCTTAATTTAACAAATTGGTAAATGTTGATCCCACTTTAAATCCATCTATCTTCAACATTATTGTGGTAATAAATTTTAAATCCATTGCATGATATACCATAAAATTCAACACATAAAGTCATAAACCAAGAATCACAAGCACATACAAACATTTAGATAAAAATAATGACAATAATACAAATAACGCTTCTAATATAAAAACTTCCCATACAATAATAAGTACACACACGTTGTTACTTCTCCCCAAAACACACATGTTGCAAAGTATGTACTTAGTATGCAAAATAACATAATTTTAGTAGTTTGTTTTTGTTTTTTTTCTAAGAAAAACAAACAAAAATCATCCATATAATTGTTTATTGAACGTGTGAATTATAAAAACTATATATTTGCTGTCAAGACGTGATTAACATGACATTTGTAAGTGGATATGTTAGGCCACCTTATGCTTTGAAATTTGATTCTCGCTTTTCTTTTTGTTCTTTTTTTCGGATTTTATTTAACGATAGTGTATAGAAACCGTCTTTTTCCCTTATGTTAATAGAAAACATCATTTACCTACCCCTACCTTAATTAATTTCTAAGTAAGGGATCCCGTAATCTTGTATATAGCTTGCCAGCTCCACCAAAAACTTCTTTAATCTCACAATTTCTTTTGGTTGTTTTGTTTGTTGACATTGTTAGTACGTAATAAATCAATTATAGCTATTTGAATATTGGAAAAGCTATAAATTGTAAACATAAATTTTTTTTAAGAGCTTAATCAATAATATCTTATATTATTGTATTCTGCATCGATTTAATTCTTAGTACAAATAGCATAAATTATTTCACACAAAGTTAATTGTCTATTAATGTTTGCATAAAATACGAAAAACATGATACCAATTATAACGCATGACATTCTGTTATAAACATGTCACCTAGACAATATAGTAGAGTGTTACATTGCTATTAATAGAATAATTATTCAGAAACCCAATTAGTTTTTACTGACAACTTAAGGTTATCATTAACAAAACCCTAAACTTTAAACTAAAATATGAACATTAGCTATAAAAACTACAAATCAGCTTTTTATACAATATTATTCATAATTTACAATTCACAATTACAAACCATAAACAAATAAAATATCACTACGACATATTTCCAGAGTAATGATTTCCAAACTTTATATAATGCTACTATATAAATTAGGCCATATAAATACTTTAAAACATCACACTTAAATAATGTTGATTAATACGAAGTAACTTGTTTATGCAGCCAATAATTTATATAATAACACTTTGTAATTTTCTGTAACATTAAAGTTTGTTAATCTAACTCCGGAAGAAAAGGATTATCTCACACCCAAAAAAATCAAAAATCAAAATAAAAATCAAACCTAACTAGCCATAAAAACCGCTGTACGTTGTTAACAATAAACAGAAAGTAAAACTTTGATATTTATCCACGTGCCACGTCATCTCAACTAACTTCCCACGCATTTAGTCAACGGTAAGTTTTAACAGCCTGTACTGCCACGTCAGCTTGTCGACCGGCGACCTTCAACTTCAATATCCTCAGACCACGCCACCGATCTCCGGCCAGAGGCAAACCGATTCATTCCACCTAAAGCCGGCGGTTCCGGCGGCGTCGCCGGTTCGCTAGTCACCGGTTTCACACTGTTTTTCCTCGAGTAAGAATTCTCCGTTTGCTCGTTGACTTTGACCGCCGCTTTACTACCTTTCCTCCGCCGGTTACCGTCCGATCTAAACAACGACGTTATCTTCGACATAATTCCGGTTTTCTGTTGGCTCGCCGGTTGTTTCACCGGCGTCGGCGCCGTCGACCGCCGGCGGCTAGCACACCTCTTCGATCTAACTCTACCGATACACGAAACCTTAGGAGACGACGGTTCCACGACGGTTCGACCACCAGAACCTGACCGTTTCGGAAACAACCGTACATTTGCCGGCTTACACTGCCGGCGATTTGAATCAACATGAGTATTCTTTTGCGTTTTAGGTAAACCGATAATAGCAGGTTTTGATTTCAGATTAACTGAAAATTTCTGAGAATTAGATCTAGAATAGCTTCCATTAATATTCTGATTCAAATTTTTCGAATTAGAATTAGAATTTGAATTACCTTTTGTTGATTCTTTTCTTTCTAAGAAAGCATTACGATCAAACCAGTCGTATTCGGAGTCTTTTGAAAGCCAAAAGGATTCCGGTGGAACGAATTCGGAACTTTCTGGAATATCTGGATCAGTTTCTTCTGTATCTATAGGTTTATCGACACATACAGGATCCATTTGTTTGTGTATGTATTTGGTGAAATTGGTGTGAAAGTTTTTTATTTTTTTGTGCGTGTGTGAGACAGAGAACTTCTTTGAGAGAAGGGGAATCAAATGTGTCAAAGAAAAGAAAATATAAAGAGAGGTTTTTGGAGTTTTTTTGACTCAGTGTTTACTTTTTTATTTGAACATACAACTTGTTATGCGTGACGAACAAGAAACTTCATAAAAAATTTAGTAGGCGTTGGATATCCGCGAGAATCAGTTTTCAACCCTGGAAAATACTGATTAGTAAATTGTGAAAAAATAAGGATTTTGTTAAATGAAGACCAAATGGTTTTCGTTAAGGTGTACGACAGCAAGTACTCGTGCGTTGTGGCGGTGAAATGGTGGGGTGATAGGTCATAGAGTGTAATAGGTCATAGGAGGTGATAAGTCATAGAGTGTGATAGTCAAATACCTTAGCCGTACGGGATCTGCTATTGGATTTAAAAATTCGTCGAAAATATATCAAATGACATTTATAATGAAAAAGCATATAATTTAAGAACACTCATATAATTTTTAGGATTTATCGATATACGATTTTTGATATAAAAGATTTTGAATGAATTGGAAGAATAAATGATTTATGGAGGAGGAAAAAAATGATTGGTTGAGATTTGAGGTGAAAGAAAGGGTAGTAGAGTTACTTTAGGTAAACGAGATAAAGTACCCGCGCGTTGCGGCGGTAAGATGGTGGGGGTGATAGGTCATTGAGTGTGATAGGTCATAGGAGGTGATATGTCATAGAGTGTGATAACCAAATGTTTTAGTCGTACGGCTCCGCTCTCAGATTTAAAAATTCGTCGAAGGTATATCGAATGACAATTCTAATAAAAGCGAATGAAATTTTAAGAACACCCATATAATTTTTATAATTTATCGATGTACGGTTTTTAAGATAAAAGATTTTGAATGAATTAGATAAATAAAATGATTTATGGAGAAAAGAGAAAAATGTGATGAGAGAGAAAAATGAGTGGTTATGATGTATATACATTTATTGTACATTTTGTATTAGTAGATGTATATTGTTGAAAAGTTGAAAAAAATCAGAGGGAACAAATGTTTTAGTAGATAGGTAATAAATATTGAAACTTAAAATTTAGACATGGTATTTTGTTTTATAAGATGGTATATTAAATAGTATACTTACAAAAAAATTTAAGGGATGAACTTTTGATATAAATACATACAACTTTTTTATGTATGTTAAGTGAAACCCTTAACATTTTTAAAAAAAAATTAGGTTAATAGATTTTCTAAATAATGCCTTTGGGTTACCAAAATAAAAATTAAGTATTTATGATTTATAAAATGGTAACAATTAACTTAAATATAAAATGATAATGGTTATTAATAATGCATTATATTTGGTTGAACTAGATTTTAGACCCGTGTCCGACATTGGACACGGGGTTTACGATATTATCAATATTAGATCTTCATACATTTAATTCATAAAAACTTTATAATCTGGAAGATATACGGTTCTAAGTGATATACTTTGCAAGTTGTAGTACAATAACCACATGTTCATCACAGTCATTATTAGCTGATACACATTGATGAGATGTTTATAATAGTCATTCCACAAGGCACATGCTACAATAATTTCTCTATTATATAATTTTTTGAAACCAATTGTACTCATAATGTGATATTATTATGAAAGATTATTATGAATTAAAATATAAACATACTTGTGATCCCGTATTTGACATTCAAGTATACGTGTTTGATCATGCTACGACCCATAACATGAATATGTTTATTTTCAACCACTGTCCAATGATAATTAGATAACAATTATGATTGTTTTCATATTGTTTGATAACAATTAGGACTTTTGATTTGAGTAGCAATTGTAACTTTTAAAAAACTAAATAAAAATACTTTTTGTAACATTTTAAAAAAATTTAAGAAAAACTTCTCAAATTGATGGCTAAAAATAAATATAATTTTAAGTATTTAGGGTTATAAAGTGTAAATTATTGATGGAAAACAAAAAAAAGTGTAAATTAATAAGACTTTTTTTATAAATTAATATAAATACCAATATAATAATATATTTAGATAATGATTATTAGGATTTCTAATTTATAGTTAATCTAAATGATGACATAAGCGATAGTCAATTTGATACAATTGAGCGATTTGATTGGTTAATAAGTCATTAGTTCAACTGTCTTATAGTATATATAGTATAGTATATATAAAGATTAAAATTAAAATTGTACAATTACTACTAAAATCTTAGTATATTTACAATAAATTTAATTTATTTTTATATAATTAATTTTATATATATGATAGAACATATTATTGGATATATATAGTTATTATTTTATTAGATAAATATTAATTAGTATTTTACCGGATATATATAAGCTATTATTATTTATTTATTATATTAAAACTATTGGGTAAAAAGTGTAAATTTGTGATGGAAAACAAAAAAGTGTAAATTAAAGTCAAAATAAAAAAAATTCAACATTAAGAAATCAAGAGCTGTGATTGGTCAATAAATTATTAGAGTAACTATGCTTTAGTATAATAAAACATGTTAGAATTAGGGGATTGAATAAAAGCAACTAAAAATGGTAACAATGTACCTAAATATGTGCAAGCCGAATTATTTGGTTATGGATGAGAATCAAGGCGTGGATTTAGGTTTATCTATGGTGAGTGTATTTTAATTATAGTATTTTGGGTAAAGATAAAGAAAGAAAAGAGAAAAAAAGGATCGTATAAATGTACAATCCTTTTTAAATAGTTGTTTGTTTTACAAGTTAGCTTTTAATCAGTAAAGAAAAAAAAAAGAAAGTTAGCCTTGATTTTCTTTTTGGAGTGATTCGATAAAGTTGTACAAATTATTTTGTAGTGTTAATTTAAGAAAAAGAGAAATTTACATGTTTAGTCCCTCAACTTGACAATATTCATAATTTTTGCCCCTAAGTGAATTAATTACAAAAAAAACCCTGAAGTTAGTTTATTTTTTCACTTTTCACTTCGGGACCAGACGACGTCTATTTGGTCCGTTAAATGAGGGGCAAAGTCGTCATTCCACCATGCTTTTCTTCTTCACCATTCATTCATCGCCCGATTTTCTATAATACAAAGAAATTGGAAAAAACCCCCAATTTATATCTTTATATTCAATCTATACACACATACATATACACATATCATAAATTTATAAAATAAAGCAAGGGTGATGATGGCTACTCCAAATTAAAACCAGAAGGAATCAAAAATACTTATGTCTATCTATATCTATATCTATACCTATATATATATTTCTCCGTATAGCAAAACACCAAAAATTATAACCCTATATCCTAATCACAAAAATTATAACCGAAAAAACACACACATATTTGGCTTGTAACGTATCGTGAATCATATCCCAAATACATATATTGACAAAGCCCATGTAATAACTTATAAAAACACAAAAAAAATAAATAGAAAATGTGGTGGCTGGGAGGGTTAAAGGTAGTGGCTAGTAGTGATAGGACTAATCTAGTGGTGGGTGGTTGAATCTTTGGTGGTGGTGCGATAGTGGTTTCCAAATCCAAAGCGGTAGACGGATCTGGCGACGGTGGTTGAATCTGTGGTGATGGTGTCAACAATGATGGTTGTCGGATCTAAAGGGGTGGCTGGATCTAGAGCGACGACGGTTGAATCTGTTTTGATGGTGCCGAAAGTGGTGGTTGTCAGATCTAAAGGGGTGATCGGGCTCTTGTGGCGGTGATGCTGATAGTGGTGGTGGTAGCCCTCTCCTCAACCCTTATTATTGTTACACATATACGTAATCTGATCTACATATATATACAATTATACATAATATGATGATATAGATAAATATTTATATATAGACTAACACATAACTTTATGGGTGTAATTTTCTTTGTCGATGATTATATACTTAATTAGTATAAATTTTGTGAATTGTTCAGAGATGCTTATATGATTTTTATAATCTATATGTTTCTATAGTTAGTTGAATAGTTATTTTGGGATATAAAGTGTTTGTTTGATCGGTGATGATGAAATCTGGAGACGAAGAATGATCTTATGAAGATTTTAGCGATGAATGAATGGTGAAGAAAAAAAGCATGGTGGAATGACGACTTTGCCTCTCATTTAACGGACCAAATAGACGCCGTCTGGTCTCGGAATGAAAAGTGAAAAAATAAACCAACTTTAGGGTTTTTTTAATTAATTCACTTAAAAGCAAAAATTGTGAATCTTGCCAAATTGAGGAACCAAAAATGTAACTTTCTTAAAGAAAAATGTATGATCGGAAACATTTGTTGTACGTAATAAATAATCTCTTAAATGTTAAAAGGATTTTTTTTGTGGTTAATTTTTTAAGTGTAAATTACTTGTGAGGGGGGAGGGAGTGGTCACGGGGAAGGTGAAGCGGGGCCGTGCGGGCACACCGCCGCCGGCGGTTACCCGCAGGAGAGAGAGTGTTTTTTTCGGTGAAGAACCCCGATGGGGGGAAGAGAGGAAAGAGAAAGGGGGAAGGAGAGATGAGGGTGTTGATTGGAGGAGAAAGAAAGTGGTGGAGCCCAATTTTTTTAAAACTTTTTTTAGTTTTTATAGATTATGATATTATATAGTAAATGATGGAGTGGAGATGGGGCGAAGATGAGGGAAAATGTCGCCAGTGATTTGGAGAAGATGGGAGAAGATTGGGGAAAATTGAAGTGTCAAGTTTTTATTGGTTAGTGTTGAGGGAGGATGGGTGACCACTCCCTCCCCCTGAATATTACAAAGTTTTGCGTATATTGTTTGTATTGGTTTCACGTTATTCGTATAATATATTTTCAATTTAAACTCTTTAATAAAAAAATATATTCATCCAAACAAATTAGGAAACTTGAAATAAGGATAACTCTTGAATAAAACAATATAATATACAAAATATCGTCTTCTTTCATGTTTATTAATCTTTTTTCAACATCCAATAATTGTTTGACTTTCTACTTTATAATGCTCACTATACCAATCATTACATACCATATAATACTAGATAAGAAATGTTTTGTTTGATCCATCGTGTGCATACAACGATATAAGGATAGTTCAATTCCACTTCATCCTAGAGATGAACAAAAATTTTAAAAGAAAAACTTCACAAATTTCTTAATTCACATTGTCGAATTCGAAACCTATGAATAAATATCGAGGATGCATAAATCAATTAGACTAACATCATTTGATAAAACAAACTATACCGAAAACCTAAATAACTAATTATAACTGATTTTTTATTTAAAATGTGAATTATAATCAAATAATATAAGTTCTAGCATCCAATTAATTAATATTTAATTCCGAGAAATATCTTACAAATTTTGTTTAAAAACGTTTGTCATACATGACTATAATAAACAATTTGATTTATATGCCTAATAACCTTGATCTATATATATATAGATTGCAGGCAGAGGCAATAAAATACACGCAAAATCAAGATTTTAGTTCACACAAATGAAGAAATGACACCCATTACATATATAAGCTAATTAGTAATTATATAAAACCTAATGTCTTCTATGAATTTTGAGTCTCAATGCTATGACAATATATAGAAAATGTTGTAGAAAATCTTACTTTGATCTAAAGTAGAAATGTTGTTTCCATGTTTCATTAAAGGTCATTTCCAATGGCAAAATCAATATTTTCGAGTATACCGACCATCTCGACAAACTGTTTGAGCATATTAGAGATATCATAGTGAACTCATTTTCTCTCTAACCTAATATGCTAAAACATCAAGATCTCCATCATATTAGTATCCATATTATAAAATATATATTATATTAAATATACATACACTCACATACATTTACAATAAATTAAAAAGACAAGTCTGGCCCACACTTTCAATAGGTCTTCAATATGTTACTAATTTATCATGTGGGGTTTGCTAAATCCAGCCCTTAGGGTTATGTTTAAAGTGCATAAATTATTTGTACATTTACTATGAAAATCAGGGGACGGACTTTTAATATGGAAGATATAAATGTTTTTATGCACGTTAAATACAGTCCTTAGAGCTGTATTTAGCATTTCCCTTACTATGTTAGCAAATACTTTGGTGGAACATACTAACTAGCATTTCGAAGTTCCAATGAGAAATATACCGAAACTTTGATATGTTTGGTTAACATTTTAAATGATGTTTTGGTCGGAGATGACCTAAAATAGAAAAGACCTTTGGCCTACAAAATATAGGGATAAACTTTTGACCTCTTAGAAACAAATGAATTAACGAACTAATTCTAGTATTCTACCTTGTTGGTTGCCCGTTACTTCAGTGAATTTCATGAATGTTGAATAGAAAGATCTACCCTACATATAGGTATATAAAAATTATTTGTATTATTTAAATCTACAAATCTATATAAATAATATACAATAATAGGGGTGGCTTAATTTAGGAACATCTTAAATTATGGAACATTAAAGACATTTAACTTACACGTGTAAGTTCTAACTTACACATGTGTAAGTCATGGTGGCGGTGATCACCATTGCCGGATGATCATGGTGGTGATCGGAGATGATGGTGGTAGTGGTGGTGGTGGTCGGAGATGGTGAAAAATGAATGATTGCGATTTATCTCTAATGGTCTCTAATTTAAGATATCCCTAATTTAACTTTTCCCTACAATTATAACAAAAGAGAAGAATATGTGTGTGTATATAACTTGTCTTTAGCTACTATTGTAGAAAAAAAAAACTTTGTTTTAGTTCATTATATGTAAGTTTGTCTCAAAACTGAATGAATTGTGTAAGAAATCGACTGGATACTAACATGACACCATTAAACATCTGATACGTGGCCTAATGAGAGACCACCACATCGGCATTTTGCAGATTATTTACACGATTTGTTCAGTTTATCAACTTAGTTACATATACAATGAACCAAAAAAAGTTTATTTCCTGCAATATTAACTGAAAACAAATTACATACATACACAGATTATTTTCCTTTGTAACAATAACAAGAGAAATATATGTGGCCTGCCAAATCTTCCTATTTAGAGTTAAAAAAGAATATGACCTCCTTTTTGGCGAGAAAGTGGTCCCTTGTGATGTTGAACGGGTAAGCCAAATCCACTTTAATTATTTTTCTTCATTGTTTCTTTTCGTTTATGATAGTTAGGGGAGACAATATCTAGCTTGTCTTCAACATATTTTCTTTTATGGAGCCAATTTTGGTTTACGCTTTATTTTATACAAAGTGGTATATAATATACTATATCTATATATCTATCTATCTATATATATATAGGAATATGAGACTATTAGGCATTTAACTTGAGTTAAACCCATCACATCCTAATTTTTAATACATAAAATACACGAGGGTCCAATCATTTATTCATATTATTAAAAATATAGAATGTGAGTGATTTTTCACCCAAGTTAGATGTCTAACAGTCTTATTTTTCTTTTTCCACATATATATATATATATATATATATATATGGGACCCTTATTTTAAGAACCAATTTTTTTGTAAGAACGTTGATAACTCTTAAATTATGTATTAGATCACATGTTTTTTTTGTTCATTCACATGTAAAGCGTTATAAAAATATATGTTGCAGAAGAAATTTTTTTTCAAAACCTTATATTTATACCCGTTTGTTTACATGTTAACGAAAATGTGAACATATTTATTCACAAGTTCACAAAAGAAAATTTTGAAGGTTTTTTTAAAAAGTTTATTCTATAACATACCTTTTTATATCATTTCATATGTGAATGAACAAAAAAACATATGATCCAATACATAATATGAGAGTTCTTATGGTTCTTGAAAAAAAAAATAGTTCTCAAAATAAGAAAAGTCTATATATGTGTGTGTATATATATATATATAATTTTTACTAAAAGATATCATATTAAGATGCTATTAATTAAATCGTTTTAACATTTGAAAAGGAAGATTTTTAATATAACTAAACTGATTTTTACAGATGTATAGAAATATAACATATAGTTTTAACAACTTCATTTATCATTCTCGTCTGACCACCTTAACGTACACTTACAGTACAACGGATCGATGATGACTATGCAAGTGAGATGGAAATCGACATATTTATTTCTAATGAGTTGAAATAGCGATGCATTGCTTCCCAATTGGTCATGATTATGACATTTCAACTGTTTAGTGTTTAGTTTTTTATTTAAAAAATGTCAATAAAAGTCGCATAATATAACTATTACCATCAACATACAATTGATTTACTAGTGCCAACCATTCGAACATAACTAATATATTATGTACTGTAATGCATTTGATACTTTTTTAAAATTAAATTTTAAACTCACGATATCATACATTTACAATGCACCAAATGTGTATAAGAAATGCTTACAAAAAGAAAAAGTTGAAGTTCATCAAAAGAGTAGCAACAACCTTACGTAGATAAAACTAAAAAAATAGATATATAAATACTAGATTAGATTAGAAACGTTGCGACTTAAACATATATACTATAACAAAATAAATAATAAATGGTTATACTTACCTAGAAAACTATAGTTGTTACAAATAAAATGGATAGTACTCCGTAATTAGTAAGTAGTGAGAAATCGAGAAGCCGTCAAAAAAAAAAAGATTCTAGAACACTTTGTATGAGACTGATCAGACAATGAGTCTTGGGATCGAGGCATACGGCCCATTTTCAAATCACTGGGAGCCCGTATAAGGCCTACAACACATACAAGTCCAATAGCAACTAGGAATTTGTAAAAGAGTAAAAGTGTAACACAATTATGCAACCACGTAATAATTTCCGTAACTAGTCAAAACTTGTTATTGTTTATTTGTATACTAACTAAAGTTAACCCGGATTGTTTAATAAATAATTTGAATAGTGAGAAAAATAATAATGATTATATATATTCATGAAATAATGAAATGCTAATTAATTGATTCAAATTTTTTTATATTGATTGAAAAATATATATTTTAAGAATATGCATAAAGATATCAAAAGTATATACTTTAAGAATATACAAAAGATATTTATTAAACTATATGATAGGAATTTTTAAAAGTATATAGTAATAAATTTAGTAATTTAGTTTTAATGTTGCATGGCTGGTGTAGAGGGTGGCCAAAGTGGCCGATGGGTCGATGCCCGATTTTTTCTAGTTTTTATTGTTATGTATATACGTGTGTAATTATTTAAGTCTATTATAAACTCTAACCATAATCTAAAAACTAAAACATATAATTTAACCCACAAAAAACCCCACGTATATACCTTTTATTGGATTAAAAAAAAAGAGTTATCATTACTTATCGAAAACTCATAACTCATCAAGCGGCGCCTATTGTCTTTTTCAATGCTGTCTTTTTATATGTATGTATAGAAAATAATATATTATTATCAAATGATATATAAAATATTGATATTATTATAAAAACAATAACATAGCGTAGGAGTTTGTTACTTGTCATTTATTTAGGTCTTTTTATGTTGTTTAAACCTATCAAAATTTTATTTATTTCTTTAGGTTTTAGAATTTATATATTGATATAAATACTTATTGTCGTTTTTAAATATTAATTTATATAATATAATTTGTTGTGTTAGCTTATGGGTCCTTATTTTTACGTTTGGCTTGGATTCATAAACTTTCAGAGACGGCCCTGGTTATAATTTTGTCATAAGTTATTTAATGTAAAAGGAAATATATTTTTTATAAAAAGTTTGAAGTTGCAAGTAGGATATATAGATAAAATGATGATTTAATCACAATTATTTTTTATTATATATAGAGATAGAGATATAAGAATAACAACAATAACTATTTATATTAGAAACAATTTTTATCTATTCTAAAAAGCAAGTTGAATGACCAAACGAAAGTGAAAAATCAGTGGCTTATCTCTATTACACTATAAATCATTTGTTTCCTTCAAATTTTTTTAACTTTCAACTTTTCAACCACTCATTTTCACCTCTCTTTAAATTTTAACCATTCATTATTTTCTCTCTGCTCCATAAATCATTTTATTCCTATAATTCATTCAAAACCTTTTATCTTAAAAACCGTACATCGATAAATTATAAAAATTATATGAGTGTTCTTAAAATTTCAAGCTCTTTCATTAGAGAGGTCATTCGATATACTTTCGACGAATTTTTAAATCCGAGGGCGGAGCCCGTACGGTTAAGGCATTTGGCTATCACACTCTATGACCTATGACCTCCTATGAGTTATCACACTCTATGACCTATCACCCCCACCATCTCACCACCGCAATGTACGGTACTTACTCTTGTATTATTATGTAATTATAGTGTAACAAATCATTGGTCGACGACAACAACTAGACGTACTGAGATAGGGCATTGAAGATGTAAAAATATGGACAATTATATATATATATATCTCGAAAATTAAAAACTCCTTGATGGGGATGTTGATAGTTGTTATAAAGTTATTCACCCCAATTTGTTATCCATGATGAGTTGAAAGTCGATAAAAACAACAAAACAAATTAACAATATATGAATTCACCCGAAATGGATTAAATTTTTACTTGTATAAAGTACTCATTCAACGAGGGAAAGTAATACGCATACAATTTGGGTTTTTAAGCTTGTAGCTTTCAGACATACGTGATATACGATCATTGACGAGATAATGACAACTCTAAATTCAATTTACTAATAATTGACTTATGAAAAGAACCCTAAAATCTATCTAAACCTATTTTCACTTGAATAGACCGAAACAATTAATCAATTAAAACATAATGACCAGCGAAAAGGTTGTGATTCTCACGCGTATCTAGTTTTTTCACACTCACTCACCCGCGCATTTCCAACAACCTACCATTTTTACCACCCAATCAAAACCCACCACGTCATCGAAAACACGCCTTCCTATTGGTCACCACACAAACTAAAACACTGTGGTGCATCACATCAGATAACACTTCTGTTATTTTCACACGTGTTATATCTATACACTAAACAACACACAATCACAACCGTTATATCATCCATCTATCTCTATTATTATTATTATTATTACACACAAAAAAACACACACAGAAAGAAAGAGTTTCATTTTGGTGGTCGTTATGGTTAAAAGGAAAAGAAGGAGACTCAAATTGTGAGTTTATATATATATATATACACATACTGTATATATTATTTATAAAGTTCGTATGTATAATTTGTATAAATAGATTGTTTTGATGTGGTTTATTATGCAATTTGATTGATTTTATGTGCATTTGTTGGTTTTGGTTGGGAATTTATGTAATTTAGATAGATTTGTTAGGGGTTTTGCTATAAGATATATAGATTGTTGTTATATATTGTAAATTTGTAATATATTTGTGATGGATCCTATGTGACAAGTAAATTTAGATTGTTGTGATAGTAGCCTAGTGGTGATGTGGAAGAATGCCGAATAAACGCAGAGGTCAGGGTTTCAAATCCTGGTCCCATATTCCTTGTAATTAGGGAACTGATATTCGTAGCATTTATTTTGCTACTTTTACCATAATCGTGCATTACTAACCTGTAGAGTCATCTAATTATATTGTACATAATGGTCAATGTATCAAAAGAATTCGGTGGAAAATAGTTTGTGAAATAGGTATGGGTAGAAAATAGACTTTTTTTAATATGCATTTGTTTTGATGTCTTTGAACCTAAATGATTTGTTATAGCGCGCTTCAATTGGTATGTTTTTGTGTTTTATAGGTTAGCGTTAACGTTTAGGGATACAAGAGCTGTTTCGAAAAAGGGAAATGTCAATGAGGGGGAGGAGGTTCAGGATCAAGAGGAATGGTCGTCTTTTCTTCCAGTCGAACTCCTTGAATATATAATATCACAGTTAACTTTAAAGGACAACATTCGCACATCTGCAGTTTGCAAAAGATGGTTATCAGTAGCTTTATCAGTCCGGGTAGCCAACAAGCCACCATGGCTTATGTATTTTCCAAAGCTTGGTGACCGGTTTGAGTTTTATGACCCGTCACAGCGCAAAACATACTCACTTGAGTTACCTGAGTTACATGGATGCAGGGTTTGTTATAATAAAGACGGGTGGTTGTTGCTTTATAAGCCAAGAACACAGCGGGTCCTTTTTTTTAACCCCTTTACTCGAGAAATGATTAAGTTGCCTAGATTTGAGATGACCTATCAAATTGTTGCATTTTCAACGTCGCCTAAATCTCCTAGCTGCATAGTATTTACAGTTAAACATGTTAGTCCCACTGCTGTTGCTATCAGCACTTGTCATCCAGGAGCCGCAGCTTGGACTACTGTCAATTACCACAACCGGTTGCCATTTGTTAGTAGTATTTGGAATAAGCTTGTTTTTTGCAACGGACTATTCTATTGTTTGAGTCTAACGGGGTGGCTGGGGGTATATAATCCAGTTGAGCTCACTTGGACCATCCGTATTGTGCCTCCACCAAGGTGTCCAGATAATTTCTTTGTTAAAAGTTGGTGGAAGGGTAAGTTTATGGCTGAGCATAAAGGGGACATCTTTGTTATATACACTTGTTACAGCGAAAATCCTATTATATATAAGCTGGATCAGGCCAATAAAGAATGGGTTGAAATGAAAACACTTGAAGGCGTGACCTTATTTGCCAGTTTTCTGTCATCCCATGCTAGAACTGATCTTCTTGGAATGATGAGGAATAGCGTTTATTTCTCTAAAGTTCGTTTCTATGGCAAACGGTGCATATCATACTCTTTAGATCACCATAGATACTACCCCCGGAAACAGTGTCATGATTGGGGAGAACAAGATCCGTTTGAGAGCATATGGGTCGAACCACCTGAAGACGTTTCGACATTCAGCTGGGAAGATTAATAAAGAAGGTAAGTTTTTATTTGTTTGCTAATTGACCTAAGTGTCTGTATTCTGTTTATAAGTGGCAAGATGAGCGGGTCGGCGGGTTGGGTAATAAATAGACTTCTGGAGACTATCAACTTGTTTGACCAATTCATAGTATAACTGAAATTTTTGAATCGTCTTGGTTCCTTCTAATTCTATTTTTCAACCGACCCATTGCAAATTAAACACAACCCAAATCAACCTATTCATAACTAACAATTGAGTTGCCACTGGTAGTCTGGTAGTATTTTAGTGTGATGGTCAAAGACTCTCTTCAACCAGGATCTAGATTCTCGGTCAAAAGCTATATACAACAATACGTATTATCCCAATTCGATATGTGTGATACGCAGACTATATAGGGACTATTATTGTATTCAGGAAGTGATGATATCCAGACTTGAAATACATTCCCACTTCACAGATTATTTCAACAGCCATCTCAAAATTTGTTAATGAAATATTTACCATTCAATATTAAAACTTTCTTACCCACTTTAATGTTTTCAGACGAATCGTGACCTATCTGGAGGGGAGTCTACGGAATAAGAAACTACCAGAAGTTCATCGCCGGTATCTTCGAACTCAATAAAGATCGAATCTATCATGAGAATAAGAGGAGAAATTATGTATTTAGGACATTAAGTAAAAATCCTAGCACATATTGCATGTTTACTAGCATATACAGTAGTAAATTTTGTATCTGTAATAGGCAACTTAATGTAATGATTTTCACCTAATAATCCATGAAATTGCTTGATTAAACTAGAAACATAATGTTTAGAAGGCAGATCAACTTATAATACTGCATTTGGTGCCCACTACCGTTATGTTATAAATCTCAGCTCATACAATGGCAATCTAATGTTACATGAAACTTATCATTTTCTTTGAAAGAAACATGGTGATCATGAGGAAAAGAATGCATAATGGCTAAACATCAACAACAAACAGAGTATTCTACTAACTTACATGTTACTTACAAGATATATATTTTCTGAAAAAAATACTTTCAAAAATATTTCTAACAAAAAAAATCCCAATTTTTTTTTTTTCTATTTTGAAAGCCAGTAAGTATATATATTGTGTATGTGAAAAGTGGCGGTGTGTGAACAGTCCACATATGAATGTGGAAGGGTCAAGGCCCACCTCAACTTCCTTATTAACACTATGTGTGAATGTAGCTTTTATTACTCATTCTTTAGTTTTGACCGTCTAATGTATAACTCTTGGCTTCGCCACTATGTGTGAATGTAGAAGTTTGATGATCACAAACAAATAACCCCTCCTATAATCTGTGAGAAACGGAGAGGCATAAAATGAAGCAAAGGAATGAAGGATCAAACTACAAACTATAACATGGGCTTCGAAATGAATATTAAGAGTAGAAAGGACAAGGAGAAAATGAGCCAACAAACTGTTGTAGCAAAATTCACATACAGCCATATAGCCACCAATCTAGGTCAACAAAAGGGATTAAATTAACCTTGGATGTGTCCGAATTTCATCAACAATATCGATTCAAAGGCAAATCGACTAAAGCCATCCTAAAACACGAACATTTCATCATACAAGGGGTTGGGGAATACGCCCATTCTATCCATGACGACTTAAACTTTTTAGCCCTCCGAGATATGCAAAAATGAGATATTAACTGAAGTACATCACACGTTTTAGCAGAAGACTTGAATGAATTTTGGAACACCATCGCATTCCTTGCTTACCAAATCAAATATAGCATGCCCTATACTATATACCGCTTGCCAAACCTCTTTTTGGACCTTGTTAAAACCATACACCCGCCATCACGCCATCATGAGTGATAAGTTCATCTTCCGTTGTCACATTAAAATTTCCTAAGTTCCACCATCTAAATATACTGAAAAAAGAAGACATTACAACACAGCTGCATCTCTAGAGATGATTTAATCGATCTATCGCAATATACATGCCTTTGTTTAGTGTAAAGAGTAGTTCTTTTATTGTAAACAAATATCATATCCCTTTTTTATATAAAAAAAATTGTTAATTTCTATGGGCTTGTTAGTTTATACAAGTACACAACACAAGGTCTTTGTTACCAAGGAATAACTAGAAGCCAATATGGAAACCTTAATTTGGTGCTAATAATGATTTTTTATAAACCTAACCAATATGTGGTAATATACTTAAGAGTATAAAACAGTAAAACTTAGAGCAAGCATGGTTTTAAGGTCTAGAGATCTTGAAAAAATAAAAATAAATTAAATACATTTCAATTATTTGTTAACAACTAATTATATCCTAATCCTAATTAAATCACATTTCAAACTTTTTTATTTATTTTTACATATCTATACTATCTAATAACACAAACCACTCTTTTTTCCCCTTAAACTTTTGAGTTTTGTAAAACCAAAAATACTCTTCTCCTTTATGCACTAATATAAACATGTTCATATAATATACGTTATAATACAACCAACAAGGAGTTAGCCCAGTGGTATGGAAAACACTTTGTGACCTTAAGGTCTTAGGTTCGATCCTGCTTCGTACAAAAAATAATTTCTTTAAGGTACCCATTACTAATGAAGTCTAGACCCACATGTGAAGTTTAAATACGCGGGTTTGATCCTTTAGGGTGCCCAGATCATGTGGGGATTAAGATGGAGGTATTGTACTGGCATTATATGGTTCAGACGGGATGAGTCGATGGGTATCCAATTATGGTACCGGGGCTAAGGTTTCCTCCATTACCCTTTTTTTAATATCTTTAATAAAATAATTTACAGTATAGATCCATCAACACTTAAAATAAGTAAATAACACCTTTAATATTAATTACTTTTATTTTCCCACCACCGTCGCCCCCATCACTACCCCCATTGCCGCCCTCACCACCGTCGTCACCACCACCTTTGTCATTACTATCCCCACCGTCAATGCGACATTCTAGTGGTAAAAGATGAATATATACCGTCTTATTAATAAGCAACTTATTTCATCTGTTCCTTGACATTTGATAAAATAAAAATCTTTTAATAAATTCTAAAACTAAACTACAGACAGACAAAATCGCATCTCGCTTTTCTTTTCTCCGCCACTGCCAGTGTCACTCCCCGTCGTTTCCGCCTTGCTGCTGCTAGTCCTCAGGCAATGCTCCTTTTTTATAACACGAATATTATCAATTTGTGAAATTGACATGACATGCGTTTTATGTGATATAACTTATTATAATGCCTTCAATCTGTTTGATAAAATGCTTCACCCAAAACCCACCACAATTACCATGACTATCTGCAGAATTTCACTTAAATATCAAACAATAGTGATTCTGTAAAACGGGTAAACCGAGCCTTTTACCTGGCCATCCCAAGATGTTTAACTAGTGACTCTTTTTTGAGACTTTCATGAATAGGTCAACTTAGATGGTTGACTCAGTAACAAAACAAATGGGGAATGTTAGCATGAATTAGCTACAACTATCTTACTTAGTCTTCATTTGCTTGTTTTGCAGGGCGTTAAGGGACGTAAACCATTCGGAAGCTTGAAATTACCTTTGTAGAGGTTTAGTAACAGAGAAAGATAGTAGTAATCAAGATAAGTTTTTGGCATCACATAATACTTTTAGGTTCTTAATGGTTAAAACTTTTGCAAGAAAATTTTAGACTTAAGTGCTTTCGTTGACTAAAAATGGCCTTCCAAAAGAAATTCCCAAGACCAACACCACTCTGGCGCCCTCCTGCACCGTCAACCAACACTAATCTCCTACCCCCACCGCCACCTCCCGACACATCAATTACTACACCCCCGACCCTGTCTTTCACACCCGCCACATCGACCACTCAATCCCAACTCGCTAGCTTCATCAACTCCCACCTCAAAAACAACCTCACCCCTAACGACCTCCTTTCTTTTCTTAAGAACCACCTCCACCATCATCCGAAATACGCTCACCTTGACCTCCATGTCTTCCGCTACGCTGCCACACTAGACTCCTTCCGTCACGACCACAACACCTATGAATGGATGGTCCGAACCCTTGCCATCACTCACCGCCTTGACTCCCTATCATCTGTCCTTGATTTCCTTGTTTCCAACCCTTGCCCTTGTTCCGATGGTATATTTTCTTGTTCTCGGACGGAACCTATTTTTCGTTTTGCTATCAACTCCTTCTGTAATGTTGGTAGGTTCGATGATGCACTTCATGCATTTGATAATATGCTTAAACTAATTGATGGCAAACCCAATTCAGCTATATACAATACAATAATTCATAGTTTTGTCAAGTATGAGAAACTAGATAAGGGTTTAGAGTTTTATCGTAGAATGATTGTTGACCACGTTAAGCCTGATGTGGTCACTTTTAACATATTGATCAATGGGTATTTTCGTAATTCAAAATTTGGGTTGGCACTAGAGGTGTTCAAGGAAATGAGGGTCAAGGGTTGTGTTCCAAATGTGGTCACTTTCAATACTTTGATCAAAGGATTTTTTAGAGAACGTAAGTTTACAGAAGGGATCGGAATGGCACATGAGATGATCGAATTGGGATGTGGTTTGTCATGTGTAACCTGTGAGATTTTGGTTGACGGGCTAACCAAGGAGGGGAAAGTTTCAGAGGCTTGTGATCTTGTGCTTAGCTTTTCAAGAAAAGGAGTTTTACCAACAAATTTTGATTATTTTGCCTTGATCGAGAGGCTTTGTGATAAAGGGTATGTGGTCAAAGCAGGATCAGTAGTAGACGAAATGTGGAACAATGGAAATGTGCCAACCTCTATCACTTGTACTATCTTGATTGAGGGTTTTAGGAGGATTAGGAACATTGAATTGGCACTCAAGTTAATGGATAAGATGCTTAAAGAAAGTATTGTTCCCGATAGTGTGACTTTTAACTGTCTTCTTGACGATTTGTGTAGTTTAGGAAGAACAGTAGAGGCGAATAATTTGAGGATATTGGCTTCTAAGAAAGGTGTATGTGTTGATGAGATGACTTATAATATATTAGTAAGAGGGTATGCAAAGGAAGGGAAAAAGAAAGAGGGAAAGGTTATAGTGGATGAGATGTTGGATAAGGAGTTCATACATGATATTGTTATGTATAATAGGCTCATAAAAGAACTTGGTATTAGATGAAATTGTACCTCTGGAAACAAAGAACAGTTGCTGCATTTTTGGTGTTGTGACTCATTGGATGTGGACCCTGGTTAACTTCTTATTTTTTTTTTAATTAAAAAAACCCCTCAATAATCCACCCCTACAAATGTATGAAGTGAGATTCGAACCCTGGTAGATTACCTCAAGGTCAAAGAATGTTTCATTCATAGGCTGCTCAAGAAACTTGAGACTGAACTTAAAGAAAGAAACTAATTGATTTGATTTGTGTGATCTTGTGACAAGATTCTGTCAATGAGCAAGGACTTGATGTACAAGATTGTAAATGCAGGAAAGCTAGCTTGGTAGGTCGGTTGCAATGGTTCTGGGACTCTGGAAGCCTACACATGTGAGTCATGCATAAAGGTATGTTCCAGAGTGTTGCTTCAGTTGATTCAAACAGCTAGTTGTCTCATGGATTGGTATATATGGGTCTTGTCTAAACCTAATGTACTGTTTGAACATATTATTCACTTTGATTGATTTGGCCTTTGTTATGTCTTTATGTCGATGCAAAATGAAATGATATCTGAAATTGAGCTACTTATTTTCCTAGTTATCGACTCGGTATTTTTGACTCGACTTGAAATCTGATTTTTTAACTCGTGAATCGAAATGTGACTCGAATCGTAAGAGTCAGGATATTTAATAATATATAATTTTATGATTATATATAAGTTTTTATTGTAGAAATATAGTATTTTATTGATATATTATGCTAAAAATAGTAAATATTATTAAAATAAAATCAAATTTGAAAGCATATAAAAGAGTTATGTTATAAAAAATAAAAATAAACTAAAAAAATAAAAATAATATTTTTGTGACTCGTGACTCAACTCGTGACTCAGAGTATGACTCGTACCGACTCGTAAAACAAAACACGAGTCATGCTACGAGTCTGGAGCAAAACGAGTCGTCCACCGAGTCGCCTCGTTTTCACTTGATTTTGACTCGACTCGTACGAGTCGACTCGTGACTCGTAATGCTTAGTTTACATGTGCGATGGATGATCTCTGATAGTTAAAGTGAATGCCTAGCAATCTATGTATTTGTCACTGGTTTATGTGAACTTGCAGCATCATCTTTGCTTTGTTTGCATTAATAAGAATCTCAAACAAAGTCCATCAAACTCTAGTTAATTATCAATGTAATGATAGTTTGTTTGACCATATAACAAGGTGAAATTGTTGGTTACCACCTACCAATAGAACTTGTAGAAATGAATGTGTCATTTCCCTTTCATTAGAGTTTGTACACACTACACACTATATGGTGGGAAAAAGGATGGGTTGTGTAACTGGGTGGTAACAGGTTTGAGTTAAAATGCCCTCATTTGAGACATATTGTCAAAAACATGATGTTTTTTTCAGAGAAAATAAGGCCCATCAACTTAAAATCAATAAATACACAAAACATAACAAAGAACTGAGCACTGATAACGGATGACAGAATGCCCAACTTATGTGAAGGTTAATGAAGGTTTCATATACATACAGAGATATGAAAGTAAAAAGTCGTACTTCCTCCTTATGTGATCAATACTATTCTTCTTTAATTTGAAGGAGAGGGATTTGGGAGATGATAGGCCAGTACTTTCCTTTTTTTCCTCTACTACACTTTTTTATCAGTTCCCGGGAAACGCCACTCACATTCAAACTTGAAAGTGAAGGGAGTCGTGTCTTTGGCAGATCTCTTAGCTTTGGGCAATTATCGATATCAAGTATTTGAAGGCAGGTCAGATGCTGCATTCCTTTTGAAATTGATTCCAGTTCCATACAATTCCAAATTCTTAGAGAAGTTAGAGATGATGGAAGTAAAAAAGATGATGATGCAGCACTATTCTTCCTGCTATCAGACTTTGCAAATGACACCAATCCTGAATCAGAGCCTCCTAAATCTAGTTCAACAAGTGAGTTTGGATAATTTTGCATTCCCCATTCTGATATCGGCTTCTTCACTCCTTTTATGTTTAAGTATCTCAAAAAAGGAGGCCACATACCACAAGGGAATGAGCTGTCCATGCTTGGACAATCAGTTATCCACATGTCTTCCAAAGACGTGAGATTTTGCAATTGCTTATGTGGAAATGACTTTAGATTCTTGCAATCATCGATCCGTAGATATCTTAGGCAAAGATGGGGAAGAAATCCAAAACCTTCCTCTGGAATGGATTCTATGTTTTCACAGCTCGAAATCGTCAAGTGCGTCAGATGAACTAAGCATCCTTTAGGTAAACTCAAATTCAGCATTCCCCAAATGGTAAGAGATGTAACTGATGATAAGAAGTTGCTGAGAAGCCAATTCATCCCCAGATTCTCACAATCATCAATTTCAAGAATCTTCAAAGTAGGCGGGAAGTCATGCTGCATTGTTGGGAAGGTCAATGACGTTGTTATCGAATCATAATTGGATATCTCCAATTTCTCAATACTACTTGGACACTTGTAACTCTCCAATTTGTGACAATTGTTAAGTCTTACTTTTCTAAGTGATGATAAGCTAATCACTGACTTCACCTTTTTCTCTCCCAATCTTACCAAATTCTTACACCAACTTATGTCCAACTCCTGTAAATTGACAAGATTCATGCATTCTTCATCTTCGGATTCCCACAAGTATGTGAGTTCCTCACACCGTGAAATGCTTAGATATTCTACTGCCTTAAGATGCTCTAAAACTTCTCCATGTAGCTGTCTAAGTCCTTGAATATTCTCCATTGTCAATCTAGTAATCAATGAAGACACACTGATCATGCCTTCCAACACCACTGCCGGAGATTCTTCTATATGCAAAACTCGAAGTGACGGGATTGACTGATCGATTGCCACTAGACTCAGTTTTGGACAGTTTACGATAGAGATCTCACTTAGACAAGGAAATGATGCAGTATCACCACGAGTTGACCATTCCTCCCAACCTTCCATATCTTTAAATTCCAAAATTTCAAGTGATGGAAATGCAATACCATTGCAAGATTTAGCATTTCCAAGTAGCTCTGAGCCCACTCTCTTCAAGACGTTCATGCTTCCAACAAACAACTTTTGAAGTGACGGTAGATGCCCAAGTGTTGGTAAGCATGTACAACTTCCACAGCCACGTAACCTAAGCTGGGTTAAGCAATCGAATGAGGGATCCCCAACCCAACTTGGAAATTTCGTTCCCATGTAATACAGAATCTTGAGGCTGGTCAATTTCTCAAAAGGCCTTAGTCCTTCAAGCACTTCATATTCAGTTATTTCATTCCGTGAAGTATCATTTACATCTCTCCATTTCATCTCCAAATCACAAAGACCCCTCTTTTGCTGTAAATTAGCTTCCTTTGCGTGGGCTGCATTCGTCACTTTATGCAGTCCTTCAATGGTAAGCCGACCTCGAAGATGTTGTAGGTCCTTAAGATGGGATATGTTAAACCCATCAGCTTCTTCAATAATGATTTTGGATAGAGTTTCTAGACCAGTCAACTCACCAATTCCTATTGGCAGCTTGTTCAACCGCCAAGTATCAGTAATGTCAAGATGTCTCATGTTTCTCAGCTTTACAAGACTGTTTGGCAAGCTAGATAAACTATGACAACCACAAACCAACAGGCTCTGTAGATTATAAAGGTCACCGACTTGTTCTGGCAAACATGTGATACTAGTTTTTGAAAAGTTGAGGTAGCGCAAATGCTTGAGACTACCAATGGATTGTGGTACCTCCGTGATTGAATAATTAGCTAGGCTTAGAACTCTTAGGAACTTTAGCTGAGGAAGTACTTCTACAAGTACCTTCTTCGATAAATAGAACCAATGCAGATAATTATCAATCGTAACTGATAATGCTAAGAAAGTTCTCAAGCGTCGAGCTCTTTGTAATGCATTGAACGTTTTGTATAGACCATATTCTCGACGAATAAATGAAAAGTGGTGGAACTTGTCCAAAGCTTTGTTTTTGTCCTCAACATCCATGTTATCACCCAGCATAAAAAAGAACTCTCCGGCAACACTCATGGCCATATTATTAATCAGTTCATGCATTGTATATCGTGATTTTTCACTAGGTGAATGTTGGAAAAATGACCTTGACTCTAGCTCTCTAAAACATTCACGACCAAAATTCTCCATTGAAGTGTTGCCATTTGATCTGTGCAAGAACCCCTCCGCCATCCACAGTAGGACTAGTTCATTCTTGTTAAACATGTAATCCTTGGGGAATAGGCAGCAATAAGCAAACATATGCTTCAAATGCGGTGGGAGATCATAGTAACTTAGCCTTAGAGCCGGAAGAATCTTACTTTCGTTATGTGAATTCCATATCTCGCTATTCAACAATATCTCCCACTCTTCATCATGTGATTTTGTTCTTAACACCCTCCCCAATGTTTTCAAAGCCAAAGGTAATCCTCCACATTTCTTCACGATAGCTTCACCTTGCAACTTTAATGCAGGATGTGAATCAAAGTTTGGTTTATCTAACGCATTTTGAGCAAGCAAAGATATAGCAGCTTCATTTGACAAAACCTCTAGTGGGTAAGCTTGAACAGAGTCCATAACTGTTGCAACCGTATTTTTTCGTGTTGTTACAATAACTTTACTTCCTTGTGCCCCAGCAGCAAAAGGGCGTTGGAGGAGCTCCCACTTCGTGTAGTCTTCATTCCAGACGTCATCTAGAACATATAGGAACCTTTTCTTTGAGAGTTTTTCTGTAAGGGCCACTTGAAGCTGATTTAGAGTTTCAAAATTTGTTTCCACCCCACCCACATCTTTAAAAATAGCCTTGCTAATAGTGAATACATCAAACTCCTCAGAAACACAAACCCATGACATGAGGTCAAAATGATCCTGCACTTTCTTGTCATTGTACAAAACTTGTGCAAGAGTGGTTTTGCCGACCCCACCCAGACCAACTATGGACACGAGACCGAATTTACGACGACTACATGATTCATTTCCCAACAACTTCCCCAACAATGCCTCTTTATCCCCTTCACGACCCACAACGCTGGACACATCAACCAATGAAGTTTCTTCGGATCGTTTACTTTCTCTTTTTGACCATTTAACGTTATCAGTTAAGCCCAACATGTTTTTTTCCTCAACAAGAGCATGTAGTTTAGCTGTAATCTCATCTAATTTGAAACTCATTTTACGACCATATTTAAAAGCATTAAATTTGGTTGGGATAATCTTCAATACCTTACTAGTGTTGGTGCTGCAGTTAGAAGATTCTTTATTCAACTCGCGTCGTACAGCTTCAGTTGTCAAGTCATCGAGAACATCATCAATATCATATGCCAAATGTTGGAGTTTGTTAAGCCACAACTGAACAGATGTCTGTCTTAAGTGCTTGTGGCCTGCATCAACAAGGACAGCTTGGACCTGGGCCAATTTGTCGTTCCATTTGATGAGCTCAGCATAGATACCTGCAGATTGAGCAAGCCCAATTAAGTCACCAGAGGTGAGCTTCTCAAACAACACAGTGATGAATGCACCAAGAAACAGTTCAGCAATAGCCATCTTAAATTAATTAAAAGGGAAAAAGATTGTTTGGTTTTGCTTATGTTGGGGTTTTGAATTAATTAAGCAACTAACGGGGTTGACCAATGCAAATACTACAATCAAAAGTCACCCATTGTATACATACATAATGATTGCATTGAGCCTAAAGTTTTCGTGTGGCTTTCCTCCATTTGGAAACTTTGTACGTACATTCCAAATTTTCTTTTTTGTCTTCATCTTCTTGATTAACTTTGTTTGGACTGTGGAGAGTAGACTTTTGACTATAACATACCTGGCTAGAATTGTACCCATAAATATATGCACGGTGATATATGGTTTCTCAAAAAAGAAAAAATAAATAAATTTCGATCAAACTTAATATTTAAAAAGTTAAGAGAATGATTAATCATCCTAACTAAATGACCCAATAATGAATATTATATGTCATCTTTTTAATGTATTAAGAGGATTATTAGGCTATTTGGTTAAAAGGATTTATCATTTTTCATTTAAAAATAAAGTTCATAAATTTGGGCCGCCGGATTTGATTATTAAATACAAGTATATGAAAATTATGTTTGCGGATGACTTAAAATAAAATAAAAAATTATGAAAGTTTATAATGAAAATGATTAGATGAAATATATAGATTAATATTATAAATATACAAATAGTAAGTTACTAAATTAAATCAGTACGATACACACAGACTATATATAAATGTACATACATAAAAAAAAATAATTATATAAAGACTGATGCCTACAAATACTTTTTATGTTATAAATAAAATAGAATTAAAAAAAAACATTAAAGTAATATATAATTCAATGAAAATTAGATATCTCCTAATACTTTTTTAAAATTATGTTAAATTTCCATCTTTCTTCAAAACTACTGTAAAATTTTCAAACATTTTTTGATATTAACTTTTGAAAAAGCAAAAATTGGATTCTTTAACAGTCATTAGCTAATACATATATTGTCAAAGTTGAATATATAACATAGAGTGACTATGTTATACGGGTCGAAATGCTAGCCAATGACGAAAGCCCAAACATCCCGGATGGAGGTGGCTAAGATTAGGGGTGAGTATGGGTCGGTTTTTGCCTAAAACCGAAACCTGAACCGATACATTTGGTTTTTAAAAAACCAAATCATTGGATTCGGTTTTTGTTCGATTCGATTTTGTCAGTTTTCCGGTTCGGTTTGGATCAATTTTGGTTTTTTTTATAATTGTTTTTTTTACTTTTTTTGTTTATTATGTTATAACTTTAACTTTCAATTGTTAAGAAAAATAATATGATATAGAAACTAAAATATAGAGATGTTTTTTATTAATTAATTATATTTTTTAGGTGTTAAATTTGATATAACTTTTATAATACGAATTAATTTTATTGTACGTTTTCATATAAAACATACAATTTATAAAGATTTGTACACTAAAAACACAAAAAAAATTTAATATATTAACACATTTACGAATTATAAGTAATATTTATAAATGTGATACAATATAAATATAAAATACATAAAAATATATTTGGTTCGGTTCGATTTTTGATCGGTTTTTTGGTATATGAAACCGAAACCCACACCGATCCGTTCGGTTTTAAAAAAAATGAAAACCAAACCAATGGATTACGTTCGGTTTTGTTGGTTCTTTTAGTTAATGCAGATAGCCTAATAACGGATCCAGATAGCCTAATAACGACAGGTACTTTATACGTAACATCCAAATGGTTAAAGATACGCATCAAACCTATTGAAAATTTGTTTTCAAAACAGTTATCTGATCTTGTGGATTGGGTCGATAGCTGGCCCAAAACCTTTATAAACAAAACTTCCGAAACATTAGATTAAGATTAATCTAAATACAGATTAGAAAGTGAATTTTATATACCCAGACACCCTGTTACCCCACCACAAAACCGGTATAGGGTTTTAGGCGGGAAGACCATCCTCACTTCTAATAATAACAATGATATTTCTAATCCACTCATCATCACAATCTTCATTTCTTAAACCAAACCCTAATTTCAAATTCCCCAAATTCAATCCCCATTTCACAAAGCTTCATACTTTCCGATTCAACCCACCAAAAAGACTAAACCCCATTTCATGTTCCATAAAACCCACCTCAAATTCCCTCAATTCAATCAAACCTTACATCCAATCAGAATGGAAAACCATCATCAACGGCTGGCTCTTCAGTGCGGTTTCCGTCTATTCGTTATCAAGAATCGTACCGAAACTAGGGAAACTATCTTGTATTAAGGATGTTGGTTGTTTGAGAAATGAGGGTTTGATCATTGGGGTTTTGTTTTTGGTTCGGTTGGTTTCGAGTTATTTGCAGCAGTCTTTTTTATGGGAAGCGTCGTTAAAGGCGGTTTATAATGTCAGGGTGGATGTGTTTAAGAGGGTTTTAGGGAGAGAGTTGGGTTTTTTTGAAGGTGGTGATGGGAAGTCGGTTGGTGATATCGCTTATCGAATTACGGCAGAGGCTTCTGATGTTGCTGATACGGTTTACGCTGTTTTGAATGTATGTTTTTTTTCACTTGTAATTATGCTTTTACCATTTTTTACACTTTGATGCACCAAAATTTAAAAAAAAAAAAAAGAAGCAAACTTTGATGTACAATTATCTCATTACATTGCTACTGTATGTATTAATGTATGTGCTGACCTTTTCATTTGGTAATCTGTATTTTTGTTGACGTGACGGCACTATAGGTTGCCATGTCGACAAAATTGTCGCCACATGACTGGTTTACTAGCTATAAGATGTCATATAAGTCAAATGTTGATTGTTGAAAGGTTAAATGTCTTGGTACATAAGAGCAATACGTGACTAGGTGAATACATGTGTATGTGTGCTTCTCTGTGTTTTCACTAATGGATGGTGATTGTAGGTATAGATGTACAATCTTGTTTGAGTATGATTCATTGACTTGATATGAAAATGGTAATAGTAGTATAGGGACTTTGGTTCTCAAAAGAGGTTTGTATCTTTTGAGAATTTAGTATCATTGAAATCTTTAGTTTGTACGTATTTATATGCAAAATATAAGCACATATGCATACTTCTCTTGCGTATGTAGCAGAATGTGTGGGAAATTCCAAAGCAAGTTTGGAAGAAACCTAAAGTGCTTCGATATATTTATTTTAAAAAATAAGCATCAGATACCCGCTTTCACAAGGTTGAATTTTTTTTTTTTTGAGGTCAGTGGATATTTATTTTTATTTGCATTTTGACATTGTTGGATGCTAAGATAAGGGGGTAAACCGGAAAAGACCTCTTAATCCATTGTATCGCATTGGTACCTACACAACCACCCTGCAACTGCAAGGTTTTAGTGTAAGAGGTAAGTGTACCTGAACGGATATCACTACATGGAGTCGATTAAATCCGGTCTAAGTCGAGGATAGAAGCCGCTTTAATTTTTTGTTAGGCTCCCTCCACAATAGTTTGTTGGATGCCAAGATAGTTATAAGATAAATGAATAAACATATTAGGTTTTCCCTATTCTGGTTATCCAAAAAGGCGGATATAGGTGTTGTTTCATATAATGCTGGTTTATTTAGTTGGAGTTTGTATCATGTTCTTTGGCTAGGAATGGACCACTGGATAATTGGGACATTTCATCTTATTTTCATGCTACAGCGGATGAATCTCATTTTACTAAGTTGATGTAATGATGTCTATAGCCTATGATCATTGTGGGTCTAATCTGAAGATGCAAAACAATATTTTCCTTTGGAAAGAGTTAGAGTTATGTGACCTCTGTTAGTTTTAGGTACGAATGTGGCTGATTAGGGTGATTTATATATGGTTGAAAGTTTTATGTAGTTGTTTGGAATTGATACCCTATGCGTAAATTATTAATCGACTATGGCTCAGTTCTGCTTAAAAACAAGTAGTTTGGGGATGAAACTGCAATTATGCAGGACTTCTCTTTTAGCTTTCACTATTTCATCTCCAATCTGATTACTGTCGTCAAAGACACTCAAAGTTGTATATTCAAATCACCCATTTTGGATGTTCTGTATGCATGTTATTTTGCATAAATGACTCTATGTTTCTATACTTCTTACTATGCTTTCAGTAGTCTGTGAAAAGAGATTCTCTGAGTGGGACACATTTTACTGCTCTTAATATTTTTTTTTCACTTGCTTTTGTATTGGTAGACCATCGTACCCAGTTCACTGCAACTATTAGCAATGGCAACTCAGATGGTGGTAATCAGCCCGATTCTCACGTTAGTTTCTGCGTTGGTAAGCAGAAGGTTTATTCGATTGTTCTTGCTTTCGCGTTTTTGACAAAAGTAATAGAAATGCCTTGTGCAAAGGCTTTCCTCCCGGCTAAAGGTAGCAAACTGGGTGGGTTGGGCAAGCTATGGCCTATGGGAAAAGAGCCAAATCAGAGTTTGGTCAAAGTAGATAATACGAGTCATTAGTTTTTGTTCAGGTTGGTTGACCTAAATTACTTTTTAATCAAATTTTTTAGAATTTTTAGCAAATAATTACCATCAAATATGAACAAAAAAATAATGTTCTCTCTAATTATCTGAATAAAATGACCTGAGAAAGTTTTATACAATATAGTTACTCTTAGGGTGACTTTTGACCCGTTTGACTTGATTAGTTCATCTGGCTCGCATGCTATCAAGCTATGATTTGATGCAACTACCTGGTTGACTCGTAGAGATACAACATACCCTGTATGGAATCATTGTAAGTTAATGGGTCAAAGTTGCCAACTCTACTTCCTACCATCACAAAGCCAAAAAGACTTGGTCTACTGTCTTTGCTCTTCCATTTTGTTGTGGGATGTGTTTATGGTTTTTCAGCTCTATGGTAATAATGTTTTGAGTATATGTAGGTGATTCCATTGATGGCCTTGGTAAATGGATACTTTGGTGAAGAGCTTCGTGATGTATCAAATAAAGCGAATTTAAGTATTGCTGCTGTCTCAGCTTATCTGAATGAAGTATGCTTTCATGAACTCTAGCAGCTTGCTTACTTTCTTTTTTCTCTTCTATAGTGGCTTCAATCATAACTTCATTGGCCCTTTTCTATTCTTTCACTTTTCATGAATCGCAAATGTTGATGTGCTACAGGTTCTGCCATCTATATTCTTTGTGAAGGCAAACAATGCAGAAGCCAGTGAGTGTATGAGATTTGAAAAGCTTGCTCATTCTGATTTATATGCACGTTTAAATAAGAAGAAAATGAAGGCCCTGGTTCCTCAGATGGTACAAGTAACTTTATTTGGGATGCTACTTCTAATTTTCGTTGGCTCATTGGTGGCTAAAAGTGATTTATGTAGTGTGATTTCGTTCATAACTTCATTGGCCCTTTTGATCGAACCAATTCAGGTCATTCTCTCACCCTTCACTTGCCCCTTTTTTTTTCTTATTTCATTACTTTACTTTCATTTTATTTTCTCAACATAAACACTCTTTCATTACTTTAATTTCATTAGTCTGAGTTAAAGATATGCAGGATGTGGGAAAAGCTTACAATGAGCTAAAACAAGGAGAGCCTGCTATTGAACGCTTGTTTCAACTATCAACTTATAAGCCCAAGGTAAACTTTATATGCACCTATCTAGTTAAAAGGCAGCCATTTTGTCTGTTAATAAGCGAGTACGATATCTGCATAGGTTATTGAGGAAATGAAAGAAGTTGATGTAGAGTCTGTTGCAGGAGAGGTTAAATTCTGTGAACTCTCTTTCAGATATGGTGAAAATATGCCTCACATTTTAAATAAGTTAAATCTCCATATTAAAGCTGGAGAGACTATTGCTCTTGTGGGTCCCTCCGGGGGAGGAAAATCAACTCTTGTAAAGTTACTTCTTCGTCTCTATGATCCTCTATGTGGTAAGCATCTGCAAAGTCAAATTGAATGCTGGCTTCTTCCCATTTACTTATTAATGGTCAAAGAAGTCAAATTGCTGTTCGATGTATCCGATTTGGGTAAAAAATCTGACCTAAAAGGGAAGGTGGTCAAAGAAGTCAAAAGTTGCCCAGAAGTGTATCTTCAATGCATAAATCCTAAAAAAAAAAAAGTTAGAGTCTTACTGAAATAACATAAGTTTGTGATCGTATATGACACCCTGATTGTTTATAGAATTGGGTCAACCCAAATCAACCCGTACCAAAATTTACCCTTTTAGGTTTGTTACTCAACTTGCTCTACCTGCTAGCTCCCTCAAAAAAACTGACTTTCTGCTGATTTTGATTATATCTTTTGGTTTGTATACTTACTGATTCAGAATTATCTTTGTTATAGGCCATATTCTCATTGATAACCATGATATTCGAGGTATCTCTTTAAAAAGTTTAAGGACACATGTTGGATTGGTTACTCAGGACACAGTAAGTACCAAAATCGTTTGTGGATGCATTATAAGGTCTTGTGGTGATAAGTACTTTATTAATTTCTGAATCAAAAACTACGGTTTAGTGGAAAACTGGAAATTTGTACTTAAAAGCGAGATTACCATATTAATATCAGAAATCATGTTTAATTTTGTGAATGCAGTTACAGTTTAAGCTTTAACTCTGTATGAACTGGTGAAGGGGTGATTATCGTCATATTAAGCATACTCATTTAAATTAGTAATGAACATATAATTACGATATTAACGTGAATGTAGTTTTGCTTTGCTGACATATGTATTGTCACCAGACACTTTTTTCAGGAACGGTTACTGAAAATATTGGATACAGAGATCTGATGACTGAAATCAATATGGAGAGAGTGAAGGTTGCAGCACAAATTGCAAATGCAGCTGAATTCATTGAAAAACTCTCTGAAGGATATGCGACTAATATTGGACCTAGAGGCTCGCTTTTAAGTGGAGGCCAAAGGCAAAGGTACCATGCTTAATATTCCGCCTTAATATTGAAAATAATACAAGTTAATAATTGTTTATTCTTGGACTTATTTTGGACAGTAATACTTTGATCTCCATGTCTATTTTTTATTGTCCAGGTAATTTGTTAGATTACCAACACTTTTAACGTTTTGCTTGTGAACAACAAACTTACACACCTATTTAGGTTCATTTAGTTATGTTTGTGAAGTGTGCATGTATATATAGCACGGGATGAAAAATGGTTTTACATCTTACATATCCTAACATACTACCTAAGCAATCGATACTACCCTGGCTAAATGGAGGAAATGCAAGAAAAAGAAACCAACACCAATGGAAAGGTGATTCAAAACAAACATGGCACACATCCCTACTCGAAGATAAGATAATAAGTAGCTCAATAGGAAATGGGTCAAAAGTTACCCAATGTGTTTTGGGTCAACCCTACTATGCCCACACCAAAAAGTACCATCTTTTGACTCGTTTGTTTTGCCACCTATACTTTTGATATTATAGACGTATTTTGCATTTGTGTGTACATGCAGACTAGCTATTGCAAGAGCTCTATATCAGAATCCTTCTATACTGGTTTTAGATGAAGCAACTTCTGCTTTGGATTCGAGGTCTGAAATGTTGGTGAGACAAGCTTTGCAACGTTTAACAAAAAATCGTACTGTAAGTAAAAACCAATGACTTCTCAACTTATTTGCTCCAACTTTTGCCATGGGCCATTGCTGAAGCCCGAAGGAATTGGCTAAGTTATTAATAATGTATCATGTAGGTTATTGTCATTGCTCATCGTTTGGAAACTGTTCTAATGGCGGAACGAGTTTTTTCTCTAAATGATGGAAAGCTTGAGGAGATATCCCGCTCATCCCTCCAGATTGCTCAGAATGATCCATTGGCATCAATAGGCTTCTGAGGTTTATGCCAATGGTCTCATCACTTCCTTCACTTTACAGGCACAATTGGCAGTGTCTTCCTTTGGCTCGTCAGTTTCTTTTATTCAGTTAGGCAACGAGGCAAAACTGCACGCATTTTACATTCTTCTTATTCTCTACTTTTTGACATTTCACCCTTTTAACCCATTAGAGATAAAGTATTAACATCATTCTGTAAGACAGGATTGGGACCTATTAGTTGCTCTTTTTTTCTGTTGAACTGTTGACCCAATCTCTTAGAGCTGATAATTGTTTCAAACACACTTTAATTGGCCCGTGGCTTAACAAGTTCAATGAAACTATGCAACATATTTACATATTGATGGGTCGTCTCGAATACTGATCGAATCAAATACATTAATATTTGATAAGCTTCTTCTCGTGTAATGTTGCTACTTTTGGTCAATTCTTCCAGAATCCATTATTTTCTAATTGGTTACAGCTTTTGAATATTCTATATGGTTATGGCTTTTTGGTATGATACTGGCATAACTATTGCTGAATGGAACATGGGATGATGGGATATTGTTGATCGGCTTCTCACACCTGAAATGGCGCTTAGTAATGTGAAGGTTAGTTATGAGTTTCATAAGCCACCGTTTCAACAAGTCTTGAAATGAATGACTCTTCATATTATTAGAGGACAGATTATGTAATTTAAAGTTCCCAATTGTGGTAATAAGTTTAATTTGCATGACCCATGAATTGTGGTAAGACATGAATTGTTATTCATCCGTTATAGGCAATAATCAATATAGATACGTAAAAACACAAATTTCATTTACTTTGATTTGATTTTGGTACCTTTTGCCTCTCTTTTTCTGTCACAAGTATGATCAAGTTTTAACGGCAAACAACTCACCACCCTTTGTCCCTTTCGGAACCACCGAGACAAACATCTGATGATGTGATTACAAATGATACTGGTTACCATATAAGAGATATGAGAGACGGATAGAAGATGCAAGACAAACAACATTCATGTTGGGCTTTCTGCTCACAACCATTTGCATAAAAATTAAAGAAATAAAAAAATAGAAGTTGGGAGATTTAGCTATTTGTACCACTATTTTTTGACCGTTGGTGGTGTACAGTTAAAAGTTGGTGGTGTACAAATCACTACCCTTAGCTAATACGTTATCTTTATTATCGGTTTTTCCGTTGTCCCTTAAATAAATGATTCTAAAATTCAATACTTCGAGCATATTTGAATTTAGTGGTTGTTTAGCCTCCTTACTTTCGCTAGTATTTGCTAATAATAGTTGCATCAAGTAATAGAGTCGAGGTAGAATGAAGCTTAGAGTCGAATTGAGATTCTTACATTTGCCTATGTTTCACACAGTTCTTGTCAAGAAATCAAAGGACAAAGAGCTTTAAAAACATTACATGTCCTCAATTATACAAGAACACAAAAACATATACGGAATGGGAACCTGAGTGCAATTTTTAATGAATAGAATTCATGAAACAACTTTGTTTTCTTCAAATGCAACTATGTTCAACAACCTACTTGATTACTTGTATAAAAATTACCAACACTTGACCACCTATTGATAATATTGACCCATTACCCAAGCACCTACCCTGCTCATTTTGCCAACTCTTTAAGCATATTATTAAGATTTTATAGAAAGTAAACTAGCCAAGAAAACAACATCAAAAGTCAATAAGGTTGAAGTCAGGAAACAGTCAACACAACTTGTTTGCACTAAACAAGCAATTGGAGATAGATTACTGGCTGCAAATCTGGTTTAAGTTGATTTCAATTCACTACTAGATCTCTTTAGAGAAACAGAAATTCAGTTACAGAATACATCAATATCATACTCATACGGGGTCTGGAATCATTGACTTCTAGCGACTGGCTCAAGTGCTTCAACAGTGACCACACTATTCCCTCTTATGACCTGTTGAAACAAGACATGAAGGTTATTTTCAGTTTGGGAATATCAATTAAATATTTTCTATCTCTAGTATTGAATACAAAATACTTACCACCATGCCAATATCATTTTTCTCGTCACCGTTAACTTCCACTGTGTTATCAATCACGAGGTTCATGAACTGGTCAAAGCCACGAAGTGTTCCAACCACGGTCCTGTTAGCATTCAGCTTGACTGCAAAAGAATATTAAGAATGTTATTCTTGCATCATACCACAATTTGATTTTCTAGTTGTAAGTTGTGACCAGACCAATGAAAATTGTAACAGTGCAACATACACAGTCGCATAGCGTGAATGCTTGTTTCAGGCAAGCCAAATAGACAGCAACTCGTAAAATTAGTGTCATGTCAAATGAGAATCGGTAGAAGAGTCATGCAGGTTCTAAACTAAGTAGCGTAGTGCCAACTTCTATATCAATATCATAATTCGGTTTCACTTAACTTGACAAAAGACATGATTTGTACATCAATGAAAATAAAATGAATGTCATGCCAACTCTGAATCAAAAAATCAGAGTAATATGGGTTCTCAACTAAGTAGCGTAGTGCCAACTTCTAAATCATACCATAACTCGGTTTCCCTTAACTTATGAGTTGTACATCAATGAAAATCGATTTGCATACAACTAAAGTCCAGGATCAAGAAATAGAATACAGATAAATCCCTTCCTTTAAGACACAACATACTTCAATCGGCTATAACAACTTAGTAAATAACTAAACTACAAACTAAAACTAGTACTAAAAAAGATTCCCAAGCAGGCCATGGACCATCCGACCATCCATTTGGGTACACCAAATCACACTAGCCTTCGGTAACAGCTTTTTAAACTTAAAGAACAAAATTTTGCCAAACTAACCTTAAAATATATACGAAGGATACTATATACAAATGTAGTAAATTCGACACTCCCACGACACATTATATTCGACATCTATACTTTCGACCTTTCTTTACATACCATTTTGTTAAAGTTATATAATTTATGTCATTAATTTAACATCATAATCATATTCTCACCACCCGGCGCTACATACACCAACATGCTCAATGAATTTGTCATTGGTACATTATTTATAAAACTATATCCTACCGGTTCAATCAACAATATGTCTCATAAATTAAATTAAATTAAACTAAAATAATCAATATTAACAGTCAGCAACAGATATAAATACATCAACTTATTTACTGAGTATTAGTTTTTAGCCCTAATTTAGTGATTTGATAAAAAAAAAATGATAGATTAATTATAATATATAAATTGTCGAAAATAAAAGGGAAAAGACTTACTCTGGAGTTGCTTGTCCATGTACCTGTAATATACAATTATAAAAGATAAAAAAGTAAGAAAAGTATAGAAATATAATTAGGTTAAAAAAGGTATTGAGAAACTGTAAATAAAAATTTAAAAAAACTGTTAAAAATAGAGAGAGAGATGGAGAGGTATTTACTTTTTGAGATCTGGAGGTTGACCTGATCTGCTCATGGCGAAATCCTAAAAAAGATAACAAACGAAAACACAGAGTAAAAGTGAACGAAGAAGATGGTGAGGAGATGAGTGTTTTGTGAGGTTTATCGGCTGCAGAAACCCTAATTTATGTGCGCCTGCCTTTTTAAGTTTTTATTATTTACAAAAAAAATAATAATAATAATAATACGAAAATCATAAAATATATTGGCTTTTTTATAACAAAAGTGTTTAGTTTTCCTAAAAAAGAAAGTGACTTAACGATTGCGAGAGTTTTAGGCTTTTAGCATATACTCTACTAAAGTGACGAAATCAAAATTGAAGGTGGCCTGTAACACAAATTTTTTTTTATTGTTTTCGTATCGACGTCAAGTATTATTAAAGTCTAAATTCTTATGATTTTTAGCATTTTTTGGAGGTTTTTTCCTGATTTTTGACGAGTTTAAAGAGTTTTTGTTAAGACCATCTTTTGAAAGTTTAAAGTTAGTTAAATTGACCAGTATCCGATATTTATTTAACAGGTTACATCAATAAAAAGTTCAACATTTTTCAAAAAAAATATAGTATAAAAATTAACAAAAACGTAGCCCGGGCTACCTCTCCTTTCAATGTGATTCCACCAGTGTTGTAACATTTGTATCATTTTTAACTAACATAAAATTTCATAGAGAAACACAATACTTTTTTTTATGTAATTAACTAATAATCAAGTATCAATTTAAACCAAAAATAAAAATAATTTAAATGAGTTACCTTAATTATAGTTTTATTGTTTAAGTTTTATTGTTATGTCTACAATTAAAGATGCTATTTTGGAAGGGGAACATTGGAAAAGGGAATAGGCCAGACCATAGTTATCTAATTCGCACAACTACCCACGAACTTCAATCTGGTACAAGCGTTACAATTTGCGGATCAGACGTGATCGCGATGCACCTAGGTTCGCGATTTTAAGTTTAGAAATGACGCATCAAGCTGAGCGAATCCAACGATCCTCAAGGCTATGGGTTCAGTGGATTTCTCCATCCAAACGCAATTGAAAAGGTGTTGGTTCAACGAACAGTTAAATGATTTTTATATATATAAAATCATTGTTTTCATGTTGTTCTACGGTGGTTGTGGATTTGCAAACATTAATGGAAAATAAATGATATGTGTGTTAAAGTTGTTTTTGATTGGAAAGAACTAAGAAGAAGAGAGTAATAAGAACAATGAGCGAAAGAAAAAATACCACGTTTTTAAATAGTAAATGCTTTAATAAGTGTGTTGGAAATTGACTTATTAAACATTTTTACTAACTGCTTACTTTTTTTAATTTACATAGACATATATTTCTATATTACTTTGATTTAGTAACCAATTTCCCTATATAAATAGGTTTTATTTAGGTTTTATTTATTTGTAGAAAGTTAATTAAACCGTACCGGTCAAATCAAAAAGGTGTTGTGTCCCCCGTCATCCTTTCCATCGTATTTGAAAGGTTTTGTGTCCCCATCGTCCTTTCTATCCTATTTGATATTTCTGAATTTCTCATTATTTAGATGTCATCTCGTCAAAACTCATAAGGCAGGTAAGTTAAAACACAAGTTGGTTTCTGGCAAGTGTTTAAAAGGTTAAAACACCAATTCAAGCTTTTTTTCCATATATATATATGGTGAAGGGATCAAATAAGAACCACATATATGGTAAGAACCGTGAGAACCATTGAAAAATCATCTCTAAGGGCTTTGCCCTTAGAATTAAGGGCTACTCCCGTACCGTAACAACTGTTATCATTTATTGGATCGCCGTCCATCAAATCCATACCATTCTCATATGCATTCGACGACAACCCCTTTAGAATGGATGTAGAGCAACGCCCGTACCGTATCTATACATTTGCTTAACACGTACCTCATATGATTTTTTACAAAAAAAAAAAAAAATTAATTTTTTTTTGGAATGGGTTTTTGTTAAAAGAAAATAAAAAACAAAAAAAAGTTTCAAAAAATGAAAAATAAATAAATAAAAAACTATACAAAAAAGAAGAAGGAGGGAAGGAAACTAGTGATTATCATGGTTCTCTCCATATTTGTGGTTCTCACGCAGTGTTGTAAATATCGGATTTATCGGCCCTTCTCCGATAAGAAAAACGACTTATCGGGCAATTTATCGTTTTGATCAAATTTCGGTCAAACTCGGCTCTTATCGGTCAATATCGGCACTTATCGGTCAATATCGGTTAAAAAAAAAATTTTTAACCACTTTTTTTTAAAAAAAAAAAACCTTTTTTTTTTTAATCAAATATTAGGGTTTATTACTTTCTTTAGTTCAATTTCTCTAGCTAATTTTTAATTAATTCTTTAATTTTTGAGTTAATCTTTTAATTTCTAGCTGTAAATTGTAATTACTTTCTTTACTACCGTTTTTCTCGTTTGAATATAGTCTATAAATACTTAAATTTCGAAACTTTAATTGTAACCATTTTCTTTTCTACAATTTTATATTCTAATTATTGATGTATTGCATTACAAATTGTATATATTGTTAATATATATATAAATTTAGATAAATTCTTTTACATTTTAGGGTATCCGATATATCCTATTTATCGCTTATCGGGGGTCGGACGATAATAAACCGATAACCGATATTTACAACCTTGTTCTCACGTTAACCCTACCACATATATATATATATATTATATATATATATATATAAGGGGAAGTGAAGGTGGTGCTGTTATGCACATAAGTTAGATGAAATCCCTCTCACATGTTGATTTTTTTAATCCATAAAAAACACGGGGGGCAATTATTAATTCATTTTACATTAAATATTAAAAAATTAGTTTGTGAGAGATATTTCACCAAACTTGGGTGCATAACAGCACCATCTTCATTTTTCCCTATATATATAACCCGTGCGTGAGTTTGCGTGCATCTCACAACCCTTTTCTTCTTAATTTTCTTTTTGGTTTTCTATTATTTGTCTGCCACATAAACGTAAAACACACAAACATATATGTACACGTTGACAACCTTTCAATAATTTAAGAAAAAAACACTGACAACAACTTCGGCATTATACATAAAAGCAACATGATTACATCGAAGTAGCCAAAAACGTTGATGAACTGGGGTTGTCGCCGACAGTTGAATAATTTTGTACTAGATGAAAGATAAATAAACTTGCTAATGCCATTCAAATGTGAGTTTACAATCTACCAAAAGAAAAAAGAAGAAAGATGGGGTGGGAGCTGGAAATCAGACTAAATTAACGAGCAAGACATGTGGCTTTGCTCTGCATATTGCTAGACGATTGATTCAAGAAGAGAGAATGAGAGAGAAACAATGAAAGTGATTTTTTATTCATAACCGGTTTTACAATGAAGAAAATTTACATGAGGAAAAGTGACAATAGATGGACATTGCAAACCAGTGAACCACAATTTGTTTGCCCCTTGCACATGTCTATCTTTTTTGAAAGGTGTAGATCATTTGCTCGCAACAGGAGATCTAACTTACGTTGTTTTAACCGGGTCCGCGCTAGAGAGTCTTCTTACTCTCGGTACCTTGTAGGAGGAATAACCCCCAACTAAATCACCAAAAGTCACAAAATTTAATTGGGATAAAACCTTGCCCTCTTTGCAATACTCTAACCGTCTTAAACTCGAGACTTCCAGCATGTAAAGATGGTGCTCAACCATTGAGCTATATTTTCTTTCTTTCTTAAACTGACTTAATTTTTCCAAACAAGTAAACTATATCTTGCAGTTTTGTTATTTACAAGTGAAATATTCGGATTTGCAAGCCATAAAGATTTTGATGGCTATTGCAAACTATAAAAGTGGATATGTATTTTCACTTTTTTTTTTTAATTTATCTTTTTATATATATACTTTAATTTTAATGTGATAAATAATTGTACGGTACGTATTATTTATTAAACATTAAGGTGTATTTACGATTGAAAAGACGGAATTAGGAACAACCCTAAAAAGGCACTTTCGTCAAAAACTTATATGAGTTTGGCCGATGAAAACTATCCACACAAAAAGTTTGTTGTTCATGGTAATTTTTTTGTTTACATCACCTTATTATAGCTTAACCTAACAAACCAACTTTCACATTAATCATAGTCCATTTGGTAAATCAATCAAATATAGAAAATGCATTTTATTTTCATGTAAAAACAATCTTTTCATACAAACAAAATTCATAAACGCAACCTCAAATCTCTCTCTCTCTCTCTCTCTTGAATCAAATCTCGCACAATATGTCTGAACAACCACCACCGTCATCCTCCGATCACCACCGTCCCGTCGGCGGCACAGAATACAGCTGGTGCAGGGCGGTGCCAGGTGGCACCGGCGTGACCGTATTATCTCTATTATTCACCAAACCACCCAACATTCAAAATCTTCAAACCATCATTCAAAAGCTTCAAGATGCACACCCAATTCTGAAATCCAAAATCCAATTCAACCCTTCAACAAATACTTTTTCCTTTTTCGCCCCCTCATCTTCCCCACCTCTCCAAATCCAGTCCCTCAATTCCCAAAACTCCTTTTACCAAACCCTTGAACAAGAAATCAATACAAACCCATGGCAGAAATATGACCCTGAATCCCCTTGTGATGTTTTTTTCGTTACTGTGTATAATTTGGCTGGTGGGGATGGCGAGAAATACGCGGTGGTGTTGCGGTTGCACACGGCGGTGTGTGATCGTGCCGCCGCGGCGTTTTTGTTGAGGGAATTGTTGGATTTATTATTTGGTGATGGGAATAAGGAAATTGTGAATGAAAATGGGTTGGGTTTAGCTATTGAGGATTGTGTGCCAGCTGGCAAAGCTAGTAAACCGTTTTGGACACGTGGCGCGGATATGCTTGGGTATTCGGTTAATTCGTTTAGGTTTTCGAATTTGGAGTTTAAGGAAAGCGGGTTTCCGAAGGAAACGAAATTCGTTAGGTTGAGGATCGGTCGTGAGGATACCGAACGCATTCTCAATGTAAGTGTTGTTCATTTGAGTTTACATTGCTCATTATTATTCATATATATATATGTGTGTATATATATATATTTATGTGTTTATATATAGAATTTGAATGTATGGTATGTTTTTAAATGAGAAATGTTATAGTTACGAACGGTTTACAAATGCATGTGGCATGTGAGGTGGTCGTATTGACAATGAGGGAGAGCAAAAGTTTGACACGTGTATTTGTGAAAATTTGTTAGGAAGTATAGGCGTATAGCATTTTTCGTTTTAAAAAATTAGCCTAGTGTCCGCGCGTTGCAGTGGCTGGTTTCTAGCTCGTGAGATGTCGTAAGGTTAAAAAAGATGCAGATAAAGCAAGAATTCTGTCATCAAACTACTGAAGAAAGAGACATGATAGTATTGCTCTAGTAGAGAGTATTGCTCTAGTCGACACTCTCAATTTTAGTACATAGTATATTGCTCTAGAGATGATACTATCCGAAGTACCAACATTGTCTTGACTTGACGGAAAGACTCTAGGCTACTTCAGTTAGTTTTTGCTCCTTGACATCTTTAAAATACTAATACTAGTACGAAATTTCAAGACTGTATATATAAATAACTTAATACTACTAAATTGAGCATAATGCCTTTCACAGCAAATTAAAATTACAAGAAAACCCAAAACAATACGTTATAGACAATGACTCAACATGGATGATGATGATAGACAGAACCTATAAAATGCACTGATGTCACCCAAAACAATACGTTATAGACTATGACTCACATGGCAAGCCATCCAAACCACCACCAAAATCAGATTATACAAAATCTGAGGCCTTGACAGTCTTCTTGGTGCAGTAGCTGCACCCTGAAAAAAGAAAATAGGGATCCCTTTCCGCTTACCCTTTATCAACAATTCGGCGTTAGGACATATGACATACCAACATGAACACTACTTATAACATCAGCAGACTCTATTATAAAACAGCTACCTTGGCTTAGGCAAACGAAAAATGGGACAACAAAATGTTTGCGTGTCAACCAAACCCAACCCAGCCCATTTCGACGTCTATAGACAGAAACTATAAAATGCACTGATGTTTTGCAAAATGAACAGATTGGACATATCCGTTGATGGATCATAATAAGTCAGTTCAAATTGACCCCAAAATGCATTTGTGTCCATTTTTTTGACTTTATAACTAACACAAGTATACCTACAATTCTACAAAAACAATATACATACAACGAACTCTAAACTTAAAAATTACGTGATTTTGGGAATTGTGTGCTTTGAAAATACGCTTTGGACATATTTGAACTTCTTTGAAAAGTTTACTCGTTGACAGAAAAATTTAATTCATCTGCCTAAGACCAAAAATAGCCCATATATGCCCATTTTAAAGTAACTGAACCTAAAGTGCCACGTCTACGTTTGGGAAATCTGGAGGAGAGTATGCCATCAAAATATGCGTTTGAAATTGTATAGCACATACTGGTAAACTGTTAAGAAGACTGAGCATCAACGATACATCGAAAGGTATACTTGACTGGTCCATCTGTGAATGTATCTCTCGATGCACCACCTACACCAAAAACTCCTACAATTGACCCGCATGATCTTCGTGAATGTCGTCGATAATTGTCAGATGTCAAACGTAGTTATAAATGTACTTTTTACTATATTCAGTTTAAAAGATCCAGGATAAATACCTTTAGAATCGGAGTGCTTCAGGCCAAGTTTAGATACCTGTCAAAAAAATAGGTGGACATTCAACTATGATTCCCATAAAATATAAAAATAGCGACTAAATTGAGGCTAATACATCTTTGCAAAAAGAACAAATAAAACCTTAAAAAGAACTCTATATTCTAGCCAAGCTTCTTTTACAATGAGACAGACAATGTTCACGAGCACAACCATTAATCATAGGAATTTCCTTTCTAGGGAATAAGTTATAAATGAGCAAAGACAACCAGACAGGCCCATTTCGACCAACACTAAAGGTGAGTGAACCATACATGTCGAATCCAACATGACTTATAATTCAACAAACCCGACCAGCCTTTTTTTTCACGTCAGAAACGAACATAGGACCTAATGCAGAGCTGACTATCAACTTTTACCAATCCACTTTTCCCTAGCCATCCATTTCTAGCTATTTGCGGCACAAAGGAATTTGGTTGGCATGTTAGGCCCATTTGGATACATATTATTACTCTACCTATTATCTAACCATTTGCTAAAAATTGTGGTTGCTAAAAACAAGTTGGAATAGTTGGAAGAGGAAGGTAAGATGGGTAGAAGTATAGTCCATACGGGGTATAATTTGGAGGATAATGTGGTAAATGTAACCCAATTAGTTGTCTGAACATGGTAAGTGGTTGGACCGGTAGTAGAGTCCGACCTGCAAAGATGGCTAATGTCGTGGGACCAGCAGCAGGGTTCCACCTGTTAGAGCCAAACTCAAATTGTGAAAATATCACCATAAAGATACATCTATGAAGTTTGTTTTTTCTGCTCTTCATACTCATATCCTGTTGTAGTCTTGATTGATGATAAATGGAATATTTACAATCGATAGATCAAATATTATTCTAAAATCGGACCAACAAAATCTCTAAAACAAACTTTGGCCTGCAACATCGAAGCAGTGAAGTCATTTTAACCAGAACCGACTTTGGCCTGTGACCCTACTTATAGTTTGAACATTGACCCCTCTCGTTTGACATTGGTGTTTTACATCCATTATGCAACTGTGTTGTCTTCACTACTTCTTTGTCAACATCTTTCTTACCTTCTACAAAACAATACATTAATATTATATTAAGACAAATAGAAGCTTAAAAATGACAATTGATCATATAAAAGTAAGCATGAGGTGAAACTTGAAAGTGACAATCAAAATCAAAAGAAGTGGAACTTGGAAGTGACAAAACTATAGAAGAAATCTCAAAAGAAGTAAATAATCTTACGATATTGTGATGGTCCCTTTTTCTAGATCGAGTTGGATATGGATCTCCAAATTGCCAGCAATCGCAAGGAAAGACAGTCTGTTACTCTTACGAATCTTAGTTTATCGAGGACATCACTTGCATTACTGAATTCAAATGAATGAACAATGAAAAAATTTAACACTACGGATTTCTCTACTCTATGTAACATTGCACTAAACTCATAAAATTTGAGCATACAGATTGAAACTCAGAAACTTATAACAAATACGTATGCAGCCAAAATGATTAAAAGCCATATTCATTGCATAGAATATCTATAAACCTATAGCACAAAATAATGTCTTTTACCTCACAAGCTCCCTGAGGAAAATTTCGTTGTGGCTGTATAAACTATGAAAGTTAGATTCATCGATCTAGAAACCTGCATCCATAATTTCAAAAATGTTAAGTCACTTAGTACTAAAGAATGTACTAAAGAATCTTTAAAAGCCAATGTTTTGGTTGTGACCAGAGAGAAAAGCGAGAAGTAAACCACAAAAGATAAATAAACCACAAAATCATAGATCTAACAATAACAAACAAAAATATACATCTATATCAAATCGGTCAAATAATAATCCAATAACAAACAAACAGATGTGTATATACGTATCCATATCTAACGAAATAAAAAAATTATTACTAACCAAATCAAATAATAATGATAATAAAAGGTTAAAACAGGAGTTAGATGTATATTTTCGTTTGTTGTTGTTAGATCTATGATCTTTCAAATCCAATAACATTAGATAAAAACCAAAAGAAGAAGAAGACACCTCATCTTGAACCCGTGGATGGGATCTGACTTCTAAGAGAGATGGGAATCAATTTTGAATTAAAGGAGCTGGGAGCGCGGTATTTGAAATTTTGTAGCCTTTTCAAAATTTTAAGACGCTTTTAAGACCATACGCGTTAAGATCCTTGTACACACGTGACACGTTAGTTTTAGTTGTATGCGTCTTAAATATCTAAAAATACCGAGACTACCCCTGTTAAATGCTTATATTAGGAGTGTAGATAGTGACTAAAAGGATGATGGAATGTGTGGTTAATCTAAGTTACAATGTTATGCAATATATGTGTGATATAGACTAGCATTGGACCTGTGCAATGTGGTGAATATTGCTAAAAGGAGAAGATGGTTGAGTTAGCGGTAACATAAGGATGGTTTGATGTGTGTTTATGGTGTGTCAGTGTGCGTAGGGCGTTTGATTTTTGTAAGTTTAGAAGGTTAAATGGTTGAGAATGTTCAATGCATGATCCAGTTCTCGGGATCCCCCCTCAATTTTTAGACCATTTTGTTGATATATTGGGAGGCCCACAAGACAAATGCTCTGTATGGTGTTTGTTCTTACAAGATATGTAAGAGCTAAGAGCCATGGTCACTCTGGAATTAGATAGCCATGTTGAGGTCAAACATAGTGTACTTCATATCTAATCTTAATATAATCCGTGACAAATTTTGCCACAACACTTGTAGAGTTTGTCTTGACGTCTAATATTGTAGGTTGCTAGTTTTCCCAAGATTCTTAAAAGTTAATATGAAGTAGTAAGGTTATGCATACCTTGTTTGGTCAAAATGACATCATCATAAGTTATGGTATACTACGAAAGAAGAATGGACTGCTCAAATGCCAAAGAACATAGATCGATTTTAATTCTAATATCATTACTTGCACATTTACTATTTTTTTGCATAGGCTTAGGTTTCCTCCTGTTCTTTTGGGTCATTCTCTTCACTTACAGCCATACAGCCAGTTCAAGGGAAATTCGGTATTCTATTGGTCCTTTGTTATCCCAAGTAATCTCATGATCTGTGGTACTTCTATTGTGGCATTTTTTTTTCCAGGGCTGCAAATCAAAAGGGATTAAACTATTTGGGCTTTTAGCAGCAGCTGCATTTATCTCTGCTCATTCTTCCAAAAACCTTCCTAATGAGAAGTGGGAAAAGTACTCGCTTGCAACTCTGATTGATTGTCGATCACTTCTTGATCCTGTTCTTAGTGATCATCATGTTGGTAAGACTAATTTTCACATGTTACTTATGTATCATGTTTGACGTGTGTGTATCAATGTATTCATACATTATGTGCCAAGAGAACTAAAAGGCTAAATGAGAATGTTTAGCTGTTGTATATGTCCTCATAAAAGCATAACTGGTATACGTTAGTGTGTGTGCACGTGGTGGCTGAAATTGAAGGTGCACAATAGGATGTTTGGGTAACGATGCAAGACATGCTTCGGTAGTTGGGTTAACATGGGTAATTTCGTGGGTGGGTCTGGTTTTGGTTGACCCAAAATACTCATTTCCAAATATATAAGTTTCATTAAAATAATTTGTTTCATTCATCAAGATTACACGTTGGACAACTTTCAACCCATTTGACCCGTCTCCTATCGAGCTTATTCGTGTTTCTATAACAGTTTTAATTTATTTCACCTACCTGACAGAATATATAACTGACTGAGTCATAAGCAATTGGATTGAAATTACCACCACTACTAATATAGTATTAGTGATGCAGGATTTTACCATTCTGCCATCTTAAATTCCCATGACGTGAAGGGAGGTGAAGATTTGTGGGATCTAGCACAGAGAATCTATACGTCCTTAGAAACTGCAAAGAACAGCAATAAGCATTTCACAGACATGGCTGACTTAAACTTCCTCATGTGCAAAGCCATAGACAACCCTGGTTTGACTCCTTCCTCTTCATTAAGGACTTCACTCATTTCTGTATTCGAAGAGCCCATAATTCAAAACACCAATCAATTTCACAAAGACATTGGTTTATTGGATTGCATTGGATGTGCTTCGGTTCATGGTGTGAGTCCTTCGCTCGCAATCTTTGATACAGTTCGTGATGGGGAGTTAGATTGTGCTTGTGTATATCCATATCCAACCCACTCAAGGGAACAAATGCAAGATTTTGTGGATCATATGAAGAAAATTCTTCTTGGGTCCAGTGATCCTCAATGAATATTGTTGTAATTCTAACTTCCTCTGTTAGGGATTTTCAGGTAATTTGGGGCTCGCTAATCTTCATTAACATGCGATACGCAATTGAATAACTTGGCAGGCCTCAAACTGCTGTTACATTTTATTGATTAGATAAGGTAATGGTAGAACAAACATTGTTGGACTTCCAACTTGTTTTGCCGTTTAAGTTGTAATGGTCCCCCATTCATATGCATACATAAGGATTACCGTCACCATATTTATAGGTTGACAGGGAATTATAAATGTTTTCCATATATGTCAAGGTACATAAAATCTTTGTCCTCTAATTTTATGGTGTGTTTTAGTGCCCGCATCCAAAGCTCTTTAATGGTTTGTAACTACTGTTCCAAAATATTGACATTTTCTTTTGGATAAATGTCAATCCAAATGTACTTTATAAAAAAATACGATAGCAAATACCCGCGTGTTGCGGCGGTAAAATGATGAAGGTGATAGGTCATAGAGTGTGATAGGTCATAGGAGGTGATATGTCATAGAGTGTCATAGTCAAATGCCTTAGCCGTACGGGTTCCGTCATCGGATTTAAAAGTTCATCGAAAGTATATCGAATGACATCTCTAATGAAAGAGCATGAAATTTTAAGAACACCCATATAATTTTTATAATTTATCGATGTACGGTTATTGAGATAAAAATTTTTGAGAGAATTAGAGGAATAAACTGATTTATGGAGGAGAGATAAAGTTGTATGCATTGATGTATGATATATCATGCATTATCATGTATACATCGTTGAAATTGAATGTTGAAAGTTAAAAAGTGAATTTGCTTTATAATATAGTATAGATATAGATTAAGTAGCTCACTGGTGTTGAATCTATTAACTCACAGGAAAGTGCGACTTCTTGAAGTAAGAATTTAAACCTAGCTATGGTTGGGTAAGTTGAATAACTTGTAGTACCAATTTTGCAGTATTACAAATATACCAGTTAGCCAAGGTCAGAATGTGAGGCTTTGGCACCTCAAATTCCCGTCACATGAATATACATTAGCATAGTTCACTTATGATGTTGACTGCATTTATAATGGACCAAGTTGATGAGTAGAGTTAGAGATCAACAACGTACTCACTCATTAGCTTGGTCCAAATTGTGACCCACGCTGTTGTCACTGTTTGGATTTTTTAGAAACCACTGGGTAGTTGTGAACATGGTTAGATACTTAGATGTCTAGGTCTAGTTACAGTTTGTATTTTGTAAGTTATAAGATGACATTATTAGGCAAATAGGCAATTAATACTAATGACTCTTGTATAGAGGAAGAAGATGCATGAAAAATATACACACATACAAAAATACTCTCTTGCAACCAAGCTCTTGGATTATGTCAAAATTAGTAGACGGTCTTTTGTATTATCCCAAAACGTGTTCATGTAAACCACCAATTTATGGTTGAATTGGTGTTTGTGGAAATTTATAACACGATTTAGAGCGATACCCGGCTATTGATTTCTTACCTCGAAGTTTCACCAATAGACATTAATGGAAAATGGAGAGCATAACATAAAGATTCAGACAATCAAGAGTTACAAAAATAGCTTTGATTTAGTTTAGTTCTTAACTTGACACAACCCCAAAATGCCAAAACTAGAACAACAAATTTGGAGTTGCTTCAAGTAAGGAGCCATGATTAAATGTGATATTTTTGTCATTTAATGAACTTAAGCTTAGTATATACCTTTGGCAGATAACAAACATGTACAGTATATGTTAAAACTGCCCATTGCGTCTAGCCTTTGATTCTATTTTATTTCTTTTCTGGCAAAAAAATAAAATAAAACTAAGTAGAGATAAGACACGTTACAAGTAAAGAGAATATTTATGAATAAAAACTTTAACAGATGAACACCCTACAACAGTACAACTTCAAATGTATTTAAGTTAAGCAACACAAAGAAAAGAAGGCCCAACATGTTTATTTAATATTTACCTAATAAATCACACTAACACACTTATAGTATCGTAAATAAGTTTAAAAATACCCGAATTTAGATTGAGATCAAGATCTAAATGCAAAAACATACAAATTTAGTCGAATTTTCTTAGTTTGCCTAGCTAGAAGTTGCTAAAATGTATGTTATGATAGCAATTTTCGAGTTATTATAGTTGCAAGTCGCAATAATCAGTTTCAACTGGGCAAGTATCTCACTAGCTAGTTATTATTGAGTTTTAGAATAGAAATGCATTTATCATAATATTATAAATTATATTGATAATAATTCATAAGTAGTTACATACATCGAAAAGGATATATCCGTCGGCTAATCAACTAATTATTAATTTGCAGCAATTATATATTTTCCATAGGATTTCCACTTGATGATCCATTCGTGATGAATACGTAGCTCTACATGAACTTCCTTTTAACATGAAAAGGCACCAATATATACACTGGAAAAAATGGTTTGCAAACACAAACCTGTGTTGTGCTCAAACTAATGATTCTACCAAAAGCGCAGACCTAATTTAAGAGGGATTCCAAGTTTTCAACATACAATAAAACCTCTATAAATTAATAATGTAGGACTGTGATTTTTTATTAATTTGTCAAGATATTATTATATCGATAAATTAATAAAAATTAATTTAAAGAGGTTCATGTATGATCTTCAAAATTTTGATGTACATTTTACATTCACACATTAAATAAACTTGTCAAAGTTCGTTGTTTTGAATTAAAGATAGTTCAATGTACATGATTCTAATTGATTAGTATAAAATGTCCATTGACAAGTTTTAAAAAAAAGATGTAAAAAATTCAACCATGACCAATCAACAATGAAAACGGTTATACGAGTATAAGAGAGATCACCAAGGATGCACTCAACAAGATTTGGTGCATTAGGTTGACAAAACTTTTAATTTGAAAGTTATTCAAGGAACAATCAAACACTCTCAATATATCATCGGAGTTCCTATCAGCCGACTTTGACCAAGACAGATGTTCCAAGCGTCACAAAACAGTCGAGTACCCGAACATGGAGAAAGTTATTTATGAATGTTTTTTACTAGACAATGTTAGAAATTTGGAATATATAATGAATTATTAATTTATAGTTTCACTGAGATTGATATATTTATGTTGGGGGTTCAAAAAAGTTATTATCTTATTATTTTATTGATTGAGTCCAATTTTGTACTGGTCCCAAGTTAGAACCAGACAAATTATTAGTTTTATCGAGGTTATTAATTTATCGAGTATTAATTTATAGAGGTTCTATTGTATATTTAATATTAGGGGGTGTTTGGCGTTGTGATTTCAGAACAGATTTTACGTTTTTAAATTACATTTTAGAAAAACATGTCCCTACTTGTTTTTTCTAAATTGCGTTTTCTCTTTATACAAATGCAAATAATCACTTTTAATACCAAACACTTTTTCTAATAATTTGTGTTTTACAAACACAATAATTAGATAATTTTTTCTAAACGCAATTTCAAAAAATCCCTTACTTGATCGGTACCGGTTTTTAAACATAGATCCAGTATATACTCTTTCAGTCTTTTGTACATTCACATATAGCACTGGAATAATACAAAAAAATGAAAATCCTATTAGGTTGGGTTTTGCTAATACTCGTAATAGACTTTAAGGTTGTCGGTATAAAGTATTTGAGTGTATTAAAATTTGTACATTGTTATATAAAAAATGAAGAAGTGGTTTTTGACATGTAATGTACTAGTTTTTATGCATATATAATAATAAACAACTAATGATATTTTTAAAGTGTTGTTATCATTTTTCATTTTTATTATTATTATATCATACTCCGTATGTTAATATTATTAACATTTAACCTTATCCATAAACGTCCAATTTTCTCTCGATAAATACCCCCTTCAAAGTTCAAACCATCTTTCACATTTGTAACTCCCCATAACCTCTCATATTTCTTCATCTTTCTTCCAAAAAAACAAAAAAGCAAACACACATTTTTATTTTTCGTACATTTTAAGACATAATTGCAAACACTAAAACAACAACAACAACAACGTTGAAATAATGAATACGGTTAGCAGTATATGTGTTAGAGTTTTGTTATGTTGCTTCCCAATAATCTTCAACACTTTCAATAATGGTGCAATGGCTTTCCATAATGTCTATCCAGATTATCAGTCTCTAATTACTGTAAATGTAAGCCTTGTTCATAAACCTGCCTACCATTTTCAGCCTAAACAAAATTGGATCAATGGTACGTACCTATCAACTGTCTCTTCATAGAGTTTTTAACCATATATTCTATTTTTCACACACCAAGCACAATTAATCACATAAATGCATGTGTGCATATGTTAATTATACACTTAATTATACAGCATTAATTCTATGCATGCGTGTGTATATATAAGGATTGATTGTAATTATTAAGACATTTTTTCCAAAGAAGTGTGTGGGTGTAACACTGTAACCAAACACTAGAAGTAGACAAGTAGTACTGTATATATGAAGTAGTATATATGTATATAAATAAAAGTGTCAAGTATGTATGTATCATGCATGTAAATATCGATATAAAAGAAGATAGATGTTGCACTCACTATTTAGACTAAAGAATCGACTGACGTTAAGTTATAGTCATTACTAGTGATTAATATTACATTAAAATGTGTAGTATTATATACTCGTATTTTGTCTTTTCACTATGCATAATAGTGCGTGTATATACAATGACGGAACTACAAATAAAGGAGGGTAGTCTGGGGTACGGGTGAAATATATATGGGATACCGGCCAAAACTAGTTTATTTTTGGAAATATTGTTTTAACAATATAACTTATAAAGATGTATTTGTGTAAATAAATGTAACATAAATACGGTCAAAACTCAAAAGTACAAAAAGCTTTTAAAATCCTAAAAAATAACTAAAAATTGTAGCAATCAAGACGTTTGTACTCGATGTCGAAAGGCTTTTTAGCGTGTATATGATTAAGATAGCGTAAGCTAGACTTCTTGATATTCATGAATACCTTTAAAAAAAAGTAATTAATTATCTGGAACATGTGAGTCTTTGACTTAGACTTATGCTTTCTAATTGAGTATTTTTGTAAATTTTCCTGTATTAGACTTTCCTAACTGTTTCAAAAAATATTCGAAATTAGGACCCGATCGATTGAAGGGCACAAATGGACTGATATTTAAATATTATTGCTATAGCTGATCATGTCTATACTTTGAAAAATTAAATTATATACTCTAATATAGATATAGATATTGACTTACTTAAAAAAAATGGAGCTTGGAGACCCATGAATAAGAAGAAACCAGGATGGAACAGAAACGAGACAGTTGCATGCTAATTCGGGTTATGCCCAATTAGGTTACATGCATGTTTCAGTCGTCTGTTTTGTCTGGGCCCATAACTACCAAAAAAACATATGAAACCAAGTGAATCTGTTATATACATTTTTAAAGTTATTTTCTAGAATGATTGGACCAATACAAACTTTTTCTTAAGCTTATGGCGTGGAGAAAACTTTAAGAGAGTAAACCGAAGAATAATGTTGTTATTTTGGACAGTTTCTATCCAATATACGGAGATCAATACTTTGCCCCAAATGAGTGCACAAATAAGGGTTTTTTTTTTCTCTATTTAAAAGTATGATGATATAACATCAGCCACCTTGGAGATTAAACAATTTTGAAGTTACTAATTCTTAATCCGACAAAGATTGAAACTTTCTTGGTAACTAAAAATAAGATAAAATAATCTAGAGCTTTTTATGCTAAAAAAACGTATTTACAGGTGCGCAATACACATACAGTGTATACAAGTCCTTTTTTTTTTAATCCAGAACGGATTGTCTGGGATAGAATTTAGGACTTTTAAAAAACCCTTAATTAATTAATCCCTCACAAATGTTGAAATTGAGACTCAAATGAAAGAACTGTCTCAAGAATAAAATTAATAAAACCAGAAGTTTAGGCCTCCAATTTTTAAATTTTGTTCATATTAGGAAAGAATTGATTTTTAGTTAATCCAGTTAAAGTTACTTGTTGTAAAGACAGAACTGATGTGAGAAATGCAAGTTGCTTTACTATATTTAGTTGAACATGACAAAGGTTACCCAACTTAAAGATGGAACATATATTGATTTGAGAAAAAGAAATTAAACAGAATCACATATTGACTGTTTTTGTATGCAACTATGCAAGTGAAATTACATTGCAAGCTATTAGATGCTCTTGTAAACAGTGTCATAGCCAGGAATTGAGGTCTAGGAGAGCCGGACAGGAATTTGTATTTTGTTGTGATTGGCTAATTAATTTTGAACTAAACTAATACATAAAAATAGTACTGAAAATATAGAGTTTTATAGATATCGTGGGTGCACCCTTTGCCATGGCTTCACCATTGCTTGTACTTACATGTTTTCTCCTATGATCAACTTAACTTATTTATATGTCGGATCTTTTTGCGGATGAGCTAATACTTTTCGTCTTCTGACTGTCTATTGCATGATGGGCGGCTCAATATGATAACTACTTGTGCAGATCCAAATGGTAAGTTTTTTCAGAAAAATAAGATCATACATCATACAATATGTTTTGATTACATTATCTAAAGCTATTGAAATGACAATTAGTTAATGGTTTTTATGTCATGTAACAGGACCAATGTATTACAAGGGCTTTTACCATTTCTTCTGCCAATACAATCCGAAAGGTGCAGTGTGGGGCAACATTGTGTGGGCCCACTCTGTATCGCAGGATATGATTAACTGGATACCGCTAAAACCCGCAATTGTACCATCAAAATGGTTTGATAGGTACGGGTGTTGGTCGGGGTCTGCCACAATCCTCCCAGGTGATAAGCCGGTCATTTTGTATACTGGAGTTATAAAAGAGACGCCAGATCCGGGTTACCAAGTCCAAAACTATGCCATACCGGCTAATTATTCGGATCCATACCTCCAAGACTGGGTCAAACCCGACAATAACCCGATCTTGAAACCCACTAGAGAGAACGTTTCATCTTTTCGTGACCCTTCAACAGCTTGGTTTAATAACGGTCAATGGAAAATGTTGATCGGTAGTAGATACTATGATCGAGGCATTGCATACTTGTACCGAAGCAAAGATTTTGTCAAGTGGACCCGGGCTGAGCGCCCGTTTCATGAGAAATCAGAAACGGGCATGTGGGAATGTCCAGACTTTTACCCGGTATCATCTCTTGGTAATAGAAATGGGCTGGACACTTCAACTTTGAGTAAAGACACTAAATATGTTTTCAAGGTGAGCCTTGATGAGACAAGAAATGAATACTACACTATTGGAGAGTATGACGCAATAAACGATTTGTATCTTCCATATAACACAACTATCGACGGTTGGGCGGGTTTAAGATACGATTATGGGAACTTCTATGCTTCTAAAACATTCTTTGACCCCGTCCAGAAACGAAGGATTTTGTGGGGTTGGGCTAACGAGTCAAGCACTAACGACGAAAATGTTGCCAAGGGATGGGCAGGAATTCAGGTATTAACTCTAAATTCTTTCATATATGATTTCTTATGGACCCAAAACAAATCCAGCCCGTTTTGGGAAAGAACATACACGACTGTAACTTGATTTTCTTTGAACTAATTTAAAATCTTGTTAACGTACTGTTAGTTGATTCCGCGTATGGTTTGGATGGACCCGAGTGGGAAGCAACTGTTACAATGGCCAATTCGAGAACTAGAAGCCTTAAGGGGTCAGAATATGAATGTACAGGATGTAAACCTCTATAAGGGAGATACCATGGAAATAAATGGAATCACTGCTGCTCAGGTTTGTTATTTCAGTATTAACTGTTAAAACTTGAATCACTAGAAGAAAATCAACAAAAAGTTTGCTTCTTTATGTCAAAGCATAATAGTTCAACATGGATTGTCTCTTAAGGTTCGTGTTTATTTGCATTTCCTAATCACTTGAATCTTTTAATGTTTGACACAGGCCGATGTGGATGTTTGCTTCAAGTTTTCAAGGTTGAGAAAAGCCGAGGCGTACAATAGAAACTGGGACAAACTTCCACAACAAGATCTTGCAGAAGATCTATGTGGCATCATGGGTGCAACCATACAAGGTGGACTTGGCCCGTTCGGGATTTTAACACTTGCCTCCAAGAATCTTGAAGAATATACTCCAGTTTTCTTTAGAGTCTTCAAGACTCGTGTCAAGAAGTATAAAGTTCTCATGTGCTCTGATGCTACTCTGTAAGCTGATCCATAATCATCATTTGTCAATTTTTACTCAACTCGCCTTACACAGCAAAAAAAGAAAGCAACTAATGAGTGTAAAATGGGTCGGGTTATATAATTTCCAATCTAAACTTTACTAACAGCATATCATTGTCTCTCTGAACTTGTTTCATTATGAATACAGTTCCTCGACTAATACACAAGAATACAAGCCATCATTTGGAGGGTTTGTGGACGTTGATTTAGCTGACAAGAAGCTATGTCTTAGGAGCTTAATTGATCACTCGGTAGTGGAAAGCTTCGCAGAGGGAGGAAAGACGGTGATCACATCTAGGGTATATCCGGAGCTAGCAGTCGGTCTTGATGCACATTTGCATGTATTTAACAATGGCACTGAACCTATAATTATTGAGAGACTGGAGGCTTGGTCCATGAATACACCTATGATGAACTGAATTAGGTTTCATATTATTAGATCATAGAGAGACAGAAAAATAAGGTTTAGATGGTATTTGTACTATTGTATTATCTCCTATATGTTCTTATCTAGAAAACTATAATAAAACTATCATCAATCAAATTATTATTATAGAATCAACACAAAATTATATGAAAATTGTAGTAAATAATACAAAATGATAAATAATATGATGGAAACTGTGACTTAAAGTGTTGGTTTTACACACCATATGACCATAATGAAATGAAATACATAAATAAGTTGTTCATATTTCATGTAGCATTATCTCCCTTGAAACAATCTTTACCACCACCTCACAACTCCCTCAAAACATTCATCACCACCACCTAATGACTCCCTTTTCTCCTTCATTTTATAAAGATCTCATTAATTTTCTTTTTAATACTCTTGATAAAATACTAATCACTTTCCACAACCAAAGCTCTGTTATTCTATATAAAATTTTATATTTACTTAAAATAAAAAGGAATAATGGGGTATTTCAATGTGTTTGTTTGGGGTTTGATAGGGTTGGTGTATTTTTTTCCAATGTTGAATAACTTCAATGGAGTTGTCATGGCCTTCCACAAGGTTTCTAAACGTTTACATGTTATGGCTTTACAAGTCTTAGGGCCTGTTTGTTTTTTTACCCATTAAGTGACTGAATTGATTAAGTGATTAAATGGATAACTAATGTCTGTATGGATTAAGTCAATACAGTTGTTTTTTGTTTATTAAGTCAGGAAACAAACACTTTTGATGACTTAATGGATTAAGTATTTTTGATTAAGTCATGACTTAATTTATTAAGTCCCAAACAAACACCACCTTAGAAGATCATAGAACTGGTTATCATTTTCAACCCAAACATCATTGGATTAATGGTATATATGTCATATTATGTTTTCTTTGATACATATATATGCATATGTTCCACAAATGTTGATTGTAGATAGGTTAGACCACAAATGTGCATACGCATGCATGGGTGTTGATTGCTTTTCTCTTATTTTTGTGCATGGTTGGCTAATGGAATTGATGGATATATAGATCCCAACGGTGAGTTTATGATCTTTACAAAACATTTATTTACTTAATTTCTAAACAAAAATGAATTTCTTAGTTTAATTTGCAAATTGGTCATATGTTCCAGCACCAATGTATTACAAAGGATTATACCATTTTTTCTACCAATCCAATCCAAATGGTTCTGTTTGGGGTAACGTTGTATGGGCCCATTCGGTATCGGAAGACCTAATCAACTGGACCCCACTAGATCCAGCAATCGAACCATCGAAACCATTCGATAAGTACGGTTGTTGGTCGGGGTCCGCTACGGTCCTTCCAGATGAGAAACCGGTCATTTTGTACACTGGAGTAATAGATATGAACCCTGAACCGGGTTATCAAGTCCAAAACTATGCAATACCTGAAGACTATTCGGACCCGTTCCTAAAGAAATGGATCAAACCGGACGATAATCCCATCATAAAACCAACCAAAGAGAATGTGTCTGCTTTTCGTGACCCCACAACGGCTTGGAGGCTCAACGATCAATGGGAAATGACTATCGGTAGTAAGGTAAAAGATGAAGTTGAAACTAGAAAATTATGTTAACAGATGACCCATGGAACATTAGAACATTGTCACAAGATCACATTTCCCAGGCAAAAAAATGAATGTGTAGATATACAAATAGGACCCAGAACCCGAAAGAAAGTGGACACAATGGCTCTAAAAAACAAAGAGGTTGCCCATATGCAAATACTGTTTGGATAATACCTTGACTACTAAAAGAAAAGACATGGGTATATCAATCACGACTCGAGCTTAGGCGGTTAAACATCCCCTTTAAATTGGGTTTCACAATTCATTTTGATAAAGCTCATCGCCTTGCATATGGGAATAAGCAAGTCTGCGCTTAGCCTTTGTTCTCATATATGCTCATTCATCAGGGACTGAAGTTGAGAGAACCAGAGAATTACTGCTTGACAACGCATTTTTTAGGTTCTTTCTCTGCTGCATTTTTATTATCTTCACTAATAAATTAAAAGGGATAGATTCAATAGATATGCTTATCAAAACCAGCTGAAAACCAGGTAGAATAAAATAAAATCCAATAAATCAAGGTGACAATTTTGCACCGAAACTTGTAATTCAATTAAAATCTTTAACCGAACAATCAATAAAATCTGCTAAGTGCCATTTAAAAATCATAATTAAAAAGTATTTACATGTAACCAACTTAAACATGCATACACACGCCTATCTAAAGTTGACAAAGCCATGATCCCAACTAGTTCCAATAGGGGTGCAACAAGTTACCTAATGTTGAAACTGGGACATTGATATCTTGGTCCCCTTGCTACCCGTTATTCAAAAACTTCAACATGACAATTTTAGCCTAATTAGTAGCATGATCATCTATTCTAGATCACATAGTAGACACAGTAAATAACACCATTTGGTCAAAATGAATTAAACTTAGTGGGTAATAGTTTATGATCTACCAGATTATTGAAGTGCTAATTATCGTCTGTGATCAAAGAATCCTATATATATATATATATATATATATATATATTAAACTATCATCTGCAAAGAGTGTATCGCGCAGACACAAAGAAAAGTATGAAAGAGCAACAAATGAGCAAGAAGGGACTTCAGATCTACATCGATAGTGGCTTTAAATAGAGCAGAAGACGGCCATAACTTCAATGGTTTATTCAACATATGCATTAGGTGATATATAATACACATTGTTATATGGCTTAACAAGTATATTTAACAAGATACTATAGCAGTCACGTCTGATTGAGTCCAATCAGACGCTATTTAACTGCACTGAGCACAATAGAACCATTAAACAATTGAATATAAACCAGTACCAGAAAAATCCAGATTACAGAATACCCAAATCAATGCTTAATGAATCCAGAAATTGATCTACTGAATGAATATGCCAACCTAAAATTGACACAACTAATAACTTTGATAAAGACATAAACTCACAAAGTGCAATACTGCAGCCTAAGTAGAAAGACAGCTTAAGGCGGATAGTAAATTGGAACATGCATATACATGCCTTGCTAAAATTAACAAAGTTGTGACCCCAACTAGTTTAGCTAGGGCAATCGCCTACTATATAGCATCAACTGAGCTTCTGTCAGCAACCAAAATGAAAACAGCCAAAATTAAAACATTATTGATTTGAATAATTCACTGTCAACAGAGGTCAAAGCTACATCAATGGTAATTCTATAAATTACAATCTCTCTACCAGAAATCCAAAATTCAGGACATTAAACAGCTTACACGATACGTTGACCATGTCAGAACAGAAATCTAAACAAAACTTGAAATAACCATAACTTCCAACTTCAAACAAGAGAGAGCTGTGGTAAACATTAACAAAACCAAAAAACAAAATCTTACCCGGTAATCATCGTTCCAGCCCCTTCATCGGTAAGAATCTCCAAAAGCAAAGAGTGTTCCAATCGTCCATCAATAATACTCGCAGTCTTAACCCCTTGAGCCAATGATTTCACACAACAATTCACCTTTGGAATCATCCCACCAGCAATCTTCCCATCCTCCATCATTTTCTTAATTCCTTTCACATCAATCTCCTTCACTAAACTATCGGGATCCTCTTTATTCTCAAGAATCCCAGCCACATCCGTCAACAAAAGCAACTTCTCCGCCCCTAAAGCCGCAGCCAGCTCCCCTGCAGCCGTATCAGCATTTATATTATACGACTGCCCCGTCCCATCTGCAGCCACTGAAGCAATCACTGGGATCAGATTGTCATTAATCAACGGCCTTAACACCGACGTGTCCACGCTTGAAATTTCTCCAACAAACCCTAACTGAGCAGCATTCGCAGAAGGAATAGGCGTAAATATCCTTCCATCAGTTCCACATAACCCAACTGCGGTCCCACCAGCTTTATTAATCAAACTAACCAACTGTTTATTAACCTTCCCAACCAAAACCATCGACACAATCTCCATAGTCGAAGCATCCGTTACACGTAACCCGTTAAGAAAATTAGGCTGAATTCCTAACCTATTTAGCCATTGATTAATTTCAGGCCCACCCCCATGAACAAACACAATTCTAAGACCAATGCAAGAAAGAAGCACCAAATCAGCAATAACTGACGACTGCAGCGCTTCAGATTTCATCGCTGCACCGCCATATTTCACCACAACAGTCTTTCCTCTAAACTTCTGGATAAATGGCAGGGCTTCAGAAAGGATTTTGACCCGGGTTTTTGCAGGGGCGGTCGATAAAGTTTCCGTCAAAACGGATTGAGACGATGACTTGACACAAACCGACGAGAATCTTGACGGGTTTTGTAACGGTTTGATGCTAGGTTTTAAAAGTTTTGAGCTTTGTGGGATAGACGACGGACCCGAAAAAAGGGCTTTTGCTACCAGCATATTTCTATTCTATTCTTAAGTTACAAAAAATGCAGTTTTTAGCAGAACCTAATTTATACAATGGGCTGAACTTTGAGTCTTATTACAAAACTACAGCAGTAACTTTTGATTTTATCATTTATTAATAACTGGGTATCTATACTGTAATCAAATAATAATACCAATAAAGTACACAAAATAAAAAGTTAACAGACAATAAATAATTAACAATTAAGTGAAAATATATATGTAGATAAAATAGATTAATTAACTCACTTTGGTTGAAATCAAGATTTGCATGAGAAAAGGCGGGGACTCGCCGGCGGCCTTTGTGTGATGATGATGAGTATTTCGATTAGAATGCGACAAAAAGTCAAAATCAGTAGTTGGGTTGTGAGACTGGTGTTGATGGGCTTGGGCTTTGTGGGTTCAAGGTAACGTCTTTTATGTGGACTGAGGGGCACATTTATCGACTAGTAGAGGTATAGAGTAGCCCGTCGAACCCAACAACAACAACAACGGAACTCAAATCTCAACGAAAATGGAGTATAAGGGAAGTATGATGTAAACAATCGTACCCTTACCCAAAAGTAAAACATACTGTTTCCTAAAGAACTTCCGGCTTAAAGCTTTTTCTTTCTTTTTTTTCTTTATTTTATAAAAGGTAAATGTCAATATTTACATAATATACATTTTAGAAATTGGACATCTCTAAGTACCCTATTCCACACAAAAATTTATGCAAAATTTAACAACCTGCTACAAATTGTAACCTACATAGAGCAATTCACATCAACAAAGATATACAAACTAACATTTATTCAAAAAATCATGATGCACTAGAATAGAACCAAGAAGGATCATCTTTCACGCATTATCTATTCCTATTCGCACATGCGTACGTTGGCTTAACTCCCGATTTTTTGAAAGCCTCAATTACACTAGAGCGGTTCTTTTCACTTTCAACCTCACAAGTCTAATGGAATTAGTGATCGATGCATTCAATTATCCCCTTCTCACTTCTGTTCTCCTGTAAACAGTTTTTTATTCCTTTCTTGACAAATGAAATACACTTTTGCACCCAACATAATTTACGATATTGTTATCTAAGTTTATAATATTAATAATACGAAACATTTTGTAGATTTCTAAGAAAATAGCGCTTTATGTTGTTTACGTGAAGAAGTCGGTTTGTGGTTTTAGAAAAATAAATTATCTAACACCTTTAATTTATTTTACGGTCAAAGTTGAAAGTAGATAACATGACTAGTCAAAATAATTTAATATGGGACAGATAGACGCACGACAATCCTCTCGTTGTTTTTTTTTCTTGGACATACCCTTTGAAGTTAAAGGGTCCAAAAAGCAAAAGAAAATAGAAAAAAAAATGCCCCATAGTTGCCCAATTTCAAGTTCAAAACTTGATGGATGAGATATGTAATACAAGAGAATTGAAGTTGGTCAGTAGTATATAAACAATTATTTTTTCACTGGCTTTGCCCCGAAAGGTATAATATACGGAAAATTTACAATGCATATAAGTTTGTTACTACATTCATAAAAATAAGCTTATATTACAAAAATATATTATGAGCTATGTACAAATATCTTTTATTATATGAAGACACGAATCATGAAATAAAACAATGTTAAAAAAAGCAATAAAAATATCATATTATTTAAGATGAATTGTATTTCTTAAAATTTCAAAATCACTAAAGGTTAAAAAAAAAAAAAAAAACCTAACATGACACAAAATACGAAATAACATCAAAAAGCTTACTAATATTTATTACAATGTGTTTTGTTTTTTTTTTGGAATGACATTTACTACAATTTGTTAATTACGTTATACTAAATTATTTTTATTATTATTATTTTTTTGTAGTTTGACTGTTTTTTGAATAGGATATATTAAATATTTTTAACTGTAATCTAATTTAAAATTTTAAATCCTAAAATAAATACATATATTGGAGTAATATGGTGCAGCCCACATGCAGTATCAAAAATTCCATATATTTTCACCACTATAGATTGATTAAATTTCGGGATCAAATTAAACTTGAGGGATAAGATATGTAAATTATATGAGATACATAAATAAAGATCAACTACGTACCAACAATTAGCAAACCCTAGAATAGATCGATCGATCGATCAAATCGAATTATTATTATTAAAGCAGATTGATATATATTTGTATTTAATTTGTTTTTGTTGGAACTACTGCTAGCTAGCTAGCTACTTTTGTTAGTTGGGGTGGTTGTTTCTTGTTTTTTTTGTTTTTGCTAGCTAGTACTATAATTTTTCATATGCTCATACATACATATAATTAAGCTCTAATTTTCCATGCATACCGATCAAATCTCTTGTTTTAATTACCTTTTCCATATATATCCCCTGATCAGTAGACAAGTTATTGATGAACGATGTGTTGTATTTCAAACCCCGGATTTTTAATTGGTACTGTTTTGTGTGATGTGTTGGAACCACGTTAGTGTGACCGTCACTGATCATGTGTCATTCTTGATATGATAATTGACGATAATGAAATCCCTATGTCTAAGTAAATATTCGATGGACGTATTTACTCTTAAAGACATATTATAGGGTTTCCCATTAGGTGATTAGACTTGAGAGGACTAATGAGACACGAATTAAACACCAGAGGGACTTAATATGAAAATACTCTCCTTATATATATAGAGAGTAATTAACCCTAATTGAGGGTTAATCACAAAAAATTCACAGCCTCAAAAATCATAAAATTCGTCCATCTTCTCTGTTGAATTCATTAGAACCGAATTCATCACTCCATCCTAAATCAATCATCTTATTTTGGGAACCCGAAATCAATGGCAAATATGTTTAATGCCTTTACAGGTTCCTCTGGATCTCACGGTACGTGTATATTACGAATTGAATCATGTTATATTACAACATGTGGTATCAGAGCGGGTTGCGAAGCTATCCCTTGATTTGATTCGTTTTCGTACCCTAATTCGCGAACTGAAGAAAGCAGAAGCTTAAATTCGTATGCTTCTTACGAACTAAAGTTCGTTAGAACTCTAACTTCGTGAGAACTTCCTTACGAACTCTAAGTTCGTAAACAAAATCACTAAGTTCGTAAGAACACTCTAAGTTCATAAGGCTTATATGTGTACAGAACATAACTTCTGCTCATCTTCACATTTACTTCCTCACGAACTTACCTTATTTTCGTAAGCTATCTTCGTTGCTTATTTTCGTAAGCTATCTTCGTTGCTTATGTTCGTAAGCTATCTTCGTTTGTTACTTACGAAGATAGTTAACTACTTACGAAGTTAATCACTATTTACGAAGATAGTTAACAACTTACGAAGATAGTCAACTACTTACGAATTTAATCACTACTTACGAAGTTAATCCTTACTACGAACTTAGCTATCTTCGTACCGTGCTTATTTTCATGGATTACTGATTAACTTAGTTGATTATCATGTTCGTGCTTACTAGTTTTACCTTATAATTTCGATGGCTAAATTTGTCTCTTAATTTCGAAAATAATTTTTTCTGAGGCATTTTTACCATAGCACTTCAAGGGTAAAAATTTTTGGGACCCCGCCAGGGGCTCTGCCCCTTGGACCCAGCCAGGGGCTGCCGCCCCTTGGACCCCGCTCCCAGGGGCGCTGCCCCCGGACCCTCGTAGTGTGTGGGGGCTTCACACAAATGTACATGGTTTCATCATCTGTGCCCAAAGGTCAGATGTGATTCTCATGGTGTGTTCTTTTCCTTTTAGATAATGAACACTAAGTATATTGATTCTGCCCAAAGGTGATTTAATATACTCTGTGTGCTAAAAGGAACATTTTTCATGCATAAGATACACGATTCTTAATTTTGTGTCCAAAGGTCAAAAGATAAGCGTTGTGATGCATGAACCTAATGCTCATGTGTACTTAGATATTAGTTACTTCTGCCCAAAGGTGATGTAAATCTAAGTAGAGCCTTATGTTAACTTATTGTTTTAGTGTTTACAATAGGTTACCTATCACTAGCTTCATTAGTATAATGGTCTTAGTCTCATTACTTCAGGAACATTACTTTAGCCTCTTACGTAAGGAACATTATTGTTAGCTCTTAGTTAAGTTTAGGCATTACTTTAGTTCCATTAGTTTTATAGATATTACTTAGTCTGCCTTAGATAGCTAATTATGTCACTATAATCTCATTGCCCTTAGTTTTAGGGATTACGTTATTAATCTTCTATTACTTGTATCCTAAATCTGTATCCTCCTTATTTCCACTGTAGTACCTCCCATTGGCATTTAGCCACTTACCGGTGAAAACTATGCTTCATGGAAAGATCAGTTAGATCTTACTCTGGGGTACTATGACCTGGACTACGCCATTCGTCATGATGAACCCGCTGCCATTACTGCAACCTCTACTGCAGAGCAGATAGCGGCATTTGAGAAGTGGGACAAGGCGAATCGCTTGTCACTTATGACGGTCAAAAGCTCTATTCCTCTTGGTCTCCGAGGAGCTATTCCCGAGTCTGATAAAGTGAAAGATTACCTCAAATCTGTTGAGGACTACTTCAAGGGATCGTCTAAAGCGCATGCAAGCAGCTTAATGCTAAAGATGCTTACTCTGAAATACGATGGAAAAAGCGGTGTCCGTGAACACATAATGAAAATGAGCGACATGGCGAACAAGCTTAAGACTCTCGAAATGGAAGTCTCTGACAATTTTCTTGTGCATTTCATAATGACATCATTGCCTGCTCAATTTGATGCCTTCAAGATTAACTATAATGCTCAGAAGGACAAATGGAAGATGAGTGAACTGATTGCAATGTGTCAACAAGAAGAAGATCGCCTTAAGCTCGAGCAACCTGAAGCTGTTCACCTTACTACCACTGCTAATTCCAAAAAGAGGAAGGGTAACAACAGTAACAAGAATGGAAAGAAAGCTTCAAAGATGAGTCCTGGTGCAGTTGCTTCTAGCTCTAATGCCTTGAACATCAAGTGTAAGTTCTGTCGTACTCAAGGGCACATTCAGAAAGAGTGTCCTAAGTTCAAGGAATGGCTAGCTAAGAAAGGTAACGTACTTTATGTAATATTTGATTCTTTTACTACTGATGTTCCTGTTAATACATGGTGGGGTGATTCTGGTTCTATGGTCCATGTGACTAACTCAATGCAGGGATTCCATACAATCCAGAAGCTACGAAAGGGCCAAAGAAAACTTAGAGTTGGAAGTGGTGATCTTTTAGATGTCGAAGCCATGGGAACTTATATTTTACATATGAGTACTGGAAAATGTATTAGACTATTAGATACCTTATATGTACCGAGAATTACTCGGAACCTCGTATCTATTTCTAAACTAGACATTGAAGGTTTTGTAATAATTCATGGTTTCGGCAAGATTACTATTACTCTTAATAATGAATTGCTTGGTCGTGGTTTCTTGGATGGAATGCTGTATAAATTAGAACTAGATCATAATTTCTCACAATCTTTGTTGTCTTTTAATGTTGATGATATAGCTAAGACAAAGACAAAATCACTTAAGCAACAAGAGAATTCCTCCATGTTGTAGCATAAACGTCTTGGCCACATCTCACGAGATCGCATGACACGACTCGTAAAGGATGGAATCTTACCATCTCTTGACTTTAGTGATTTTGAAACATGTATTCAATGTCTCAAAGGCAAAATGGTTAAAGGGAATAAGAAAGGAGCCACAAGAAGTTCCAACTTGTTGGAAATAATTCATACTGATATTAGTGGCCCCTATCCCGCTTCCATTACAGGACATACTTCATTTATTACATTTATTGATGATTATTCACGTTATATGCACCTTTATTTGATTAAGGAAAAGTCTGAATCCTTACAAACTTTTATTGATTTTAAAACTTTGGTTGAAAACCAACTTGAACGAAAAATAAAAGTTGTAAGATCAGATAGAGGAGGTGAGTATTATGGTAGACATATTGATGTTGGTCAAGTTGCTGGTCCTTTCCATGACTTTTGTAAGGAACATGGCATAATTAACCAATACAACATGCTTGGTTCTCCTCAACAAAATGGTGTTGCTGAAAGGAGAAATAGAACCCTAATGGACATGGTGAGAAGTATGCTTGCCAACACTAACTTACCTACTTTCCTTTGGACTGAGGCCTTAAAAACAGCCGTTCATATACTCAATAGAGTTCCTTCTAAATCTGTCCCTAAAACTCCTCATGAGATCTGGACAGGGAAGAAACCGAGTCTTAGATATATGAAAGTATGGGGTTGTCCTGCCGAAGCTAAATTCTATAACCCTAACTTAAAGAAACTTGATCCTAAGACTGTTACATGTTTCTTTGTCGGTTATCCGGATAACTCAAAAGGTTATCGGTTTTACTGTCCTTCCCACACTATTCGCATCAGTGATACACAGCATGCCACTTTCCTAGAGAACTCAGAGATCAGTGGGAGCACAACAAATCATAACTTCGATTTGCAAAAAGTACAAGAAGCGGGGGGAAACGATTCGTCGGTTAGTATTATTCCTCCGATAATTCCTCTTGTACAGAACGTTGCTCCGAATGTCACTGATCCAACTCCTCCTAATGTTAATCATGAGACCACTAATGCTGAAGGATCTTCCGAAAATCCCGAAAATCAACTCAGGAGATCATCGAGGTCACGTAGGGCCACCAATTTTGATGACTTCATTACTTATCTCACTGAAGTTGAGGATGTTGGAAAGCTTATTGATCCTATCTCCTATAAAGAAGCCATTAATAGTGATCAAGCCACTTAGTGGAATGAAGCCATGATTGAAGAGCTTAATTCCATGTAACATAATGACGTTTGGGAATTGGTTGAACTTCCTGAAGGATCCAAAACTGTTGGTTGCAAATGGGTCTTCAAAACCAAATTAGACCCGAAAGGAAACGTCGAACGATATAAGGCCAGATTGGTTGCGAAGGGCTATACTCAGAAGGCTGGAGTCGATTATCAAGAGACCTTTTCTCCCGTGTCTCGTAAAGACTCTTTAAGGATCGTTATGGCACTAGTAGCTCACTTTGATCTCGAGTTACATCAGATGGATGTCAAAACATCTTTCTTAAATGGAGACTTGGAAAAAGACGTATACATGTGGCAACCTGAAGGATTCATTCCAAAAGGTAAAGAGCACATGGTCTGCAAGTTAAAGAAATCCATATATGGGTTGAAGCAAACATCAAGATAATGGTACCTTAAGTTTGATGAAGTCATTAAAGAACAAGACTTCATAAAGAATCAAGTGGATCAATGCACCTATCTCAAGATCAGTGGGAGTAATTTTATAATCCTTGTTTTGTATGTAGACGATATTCTACTAGCAAGTAATAACTTGGATATGTTGCATGAGTCGAAGCGGATGCTTTCGCAGAAATTCGACATGAAAGATCTCGGTGATGCCTCTTATGTTATAGGTATCGAAATACATCGGGATAGGCATAATGGTATTTTAGGTGTTTCTCAAAGGGCCTATATTGAGCGGGTTTTAGAACGCTATAGCATGCAACATTGCGCACCCACTGTAGCTCCAGTAGTTAAAGGAGATGTATTCGGCACTTTCCAAAGTCCGAACACTGAGATTGAAAAGGAGCAAATGAGGGTGATACCTTACTCATCAGTAGTTGGGAGCATTATGTACGCTCAGGTCTGTACTCGTCCAGATATCGCTTATATCACCGGTATGCTAGGACGTTACTTATCTAATCCTGGATTAGCACACTGGAAAGCTAAGAAAGTTCTACGATATTTGCAAGGGACCAAAGACTACAAACTAACGTATAGAAGAAGTGACAATCTAGAAGTAGTAGGCTATTCCGATTCTGATTTTGCCAAAAGCAAGGAAGATAAGAAATCTACTTCTGGGTATATTTTCATGTTAGCTGGCGGACCTATCTCTTGGCGGAGTCATAAGCAGAAACTGACTGCAACATCCACCATGATGGCTGAATACATTGCCGTTTATAATGCTACTTGCCATGGGATGTTAATTAGGAATCTGGTCAGTGGACTCAAAGTCGTCAACTCCATTTCTAGACCATTGAAGCTTTACTGTGATAACTCAGCTGCCGTAACTTTCTCGAACAGTAACAGTTCAACTGGTGCTGGGCTGTATCTCGATACAAAGTATCTGTTTGTACGCGAACGGGTTGAGGAAAATGTTCTTTGTATTGAGTACATAAGTACAAATGACATGCTAGTGGATCCGATGACCAAAGGTCTTCCTCCTAATGTCTTCGTAGGACACGTGTCGAAGATGGGACTTACTAAAGACTTAGTTTAATTTAATAGCATATTGTGCTTATTTGGTCATTAGTATTACTGTTTAAAATTTTTCCTCCTTATTCAGATTTTGTTTGTCTATTAATCGCACTTTGAGTACTCGTATTAGTGTGTTGACATTATTGTGACAAAATTTGTCTTAGTCAATTGATCATTGTTTATTAGTTTTAAATTTGAGTCATAGTTTGACTAGTGGGGGTCCTGAGTTGATGTTCTTCTCTATGACTGTACTTATTGGCTATGATTTCGGTTTAAAACAAAATGAGTATTATTCCGGAACTTATTTGAATACTCATAGATAAATGATCGCTCGGTCAAGTGGGAGAATGTTGGAACCACGTTAGTGTGACCGTCACTGATCATGTGTCATTCCTGATATGATAATTGACGATAATGAAATCCCTATGTCTAAGTAAATATTCGATGGACGTATTTACTCTTAAAGACATATTATAGGGTTTCCCATTAGGTGATTGGACTTGAGAGGACTAATGAAGCACGAATTAAACACCAGAGGGACTTAATATGAAAATACTCTCCTTATATATATAGAGAGTAATTAACCATAATTGAGGGTTAATCACAAAAAATTCACAGCCTCAAAAATCATAAAATTCGTCCATCTTCTCTGTTGAATTCATTAGAACCGAATTCATCACTCCATCCTAAATCAATCATCTTATTTTGGGAACCCGAAATCAATGGCAAATATGTTTAATGCCTTTATAGGTTCTTCTGGATCTCACGGTACGTGTATATTACGAATTGAATCATGTTATATTACAACATGATGAACTTAATTAATGTTGGATTACATACTGCTCTAACATATATACAGCTGCCTGTCTTCTGTTTATTCATGTCCCCCGCGCTCGCTCAACCCACGTTTGACTTCTGTTTTAATTTATTACGTTAACACACCCGGTAATGGTCGTCCCTAACCCCGACGCGTGCCGAACCTTCCTTCTCTGGTCAACAAGTGGACTACCCCTTTCATTCTCATGCATTCGGTTTTTTGTTACACGCGCCACCTCACCAACAGCAAGATCACGAGTAGCTAGCTAGCAGCTGGGGTCTCTCTCTCTATCTTATAAAATCGCTGAACTTGCTGCTGCACAATGTAAAGAGGTAAATTTTACATGATGAATCTTTCCATTTTGTTATGTAAAGATCTTGAAGAGGTGATTCAGTGGAGGATCTTGAAGAGGTGATCAGTTGGTTCTTTCTCCGGTCTCCGATGCTTTTTTCTTTCTTTCCAGATGTACGTGACTTCATTTTTCTTTTAAGTATAAAATAGAAAACAATCCCAATTATATATAATTAATTGATTAACCGGTTAAAACTAAAACTAAAAACCGATTATCGGTTAACCGATTAGGAATCGGTTTTTGGTTTTGAAAGTGCAAATCGATTACTAACCGGCGATTTTTTCTAACCTATAATCGGTTTGTACTGTATCGGTTATTAACCGGTTACGATTATAGGTTAACTTTCGAATCGGTTCAGTTAACCGGTTTTTTTGTGCACCTCTAGACACCGCTTCCTAAAGGACTTCCGAACTAAAGTTTTACACATTATAATATATATATTAAAAAACAAAGTCTCAAAAATCGTGTGAATAATAGTATATTTTTAATTTTTTTTATTTTCACCACATAAGTTTCAATCTTTACATTTTTAGTACTAAACTAATATACTTCTTAATAAACTTTTTGTTCTATTTATTTTCACCACAAAACTTTCAATCTTGACACTTTTAGCACTAAACTACATATTTTTTAGTAATAGTATACTTTTTATTCTTTTTACTTTCATCACAGAAGTTTCAATCTTTACACTTTTAGCACTGAACTATAATACTTTTTAGTAAACTTTTTTATTTTTTTTTAATTTTCAACACAAAACTTTCAATTTTTATACTTTTAGCACTAAACTATAATATTTTTTAGTAAACTTTGTATTTTTTTTTATTTTCACCATAATATTTTAAATCTTTACACTTTTAGCACTAAACTTTCATAGTTTTTAATTTTCTTTTATTTTAAAGTACGGGAAAGCGTGTACAGAATAGTATACCTTTTATTTTAGTTTTTATTTTTACCACACTAGTTTCACTCTTTACACTTTTAGAACAAAACTTTTATAATTCTTAATTAACTTTTTAATCTTTTTATTTTCATCACAATATCTTAACTCCTTACACTTTTAGCACTAAATTTTTCTACTTTTTGATAATCTTTTATTTTAACTATAACATTTTAATCTCTTACACTTTAGCAACAAACTTTTTAACACATATTAAAAAGAAATGTACGGAAAAAGTTGTAAAGAATAATAAACTTTCTATTCACTTTATTTTCACCACAACATTTAAGTCTCTTACACTTTTAGCACTAAACTTTTACGAGAACAACTTTCACTTTCACACAAAATTTTACAGTTCATTTTTTAACTAACAAATGTCAGTTTTTAATAATTTGAATAATATATGTTTTTTTCAAAAAGTTTATGGCACATTATCTTTTAAATAATATTTTTTCTAAATCGTTAACAAATGTGATGTCTCCCGGGACAACGCCCGGGTGACATATCTCGTTAGAATTAATCTTGTTTTTGCTTTTTGTTATAAAATAAAAGGTGGGTGTTAGTGTTTATTATTTTTATCACCTTCTATATATATATTTGATAACAAAAAGCAAAAAACAAGGTTCTAATGAGTAAGTGATGTAATAAGATTGCAGCCGGTGGGTCTCAAAGTGGAGGAAGAATAAAAAAGTTATACAGGAATTTAGGAAATAGAATGTGCAATCAAGTTTTGTTTAAGGAATTATAGCGATTGTATACTTTCGGTTTGGTTAGGGTGTAGAATTGTTCAGGTTGAATTGGAGACTTAGATAGTCATTTGGTCATGTCCAAATGGCTGTAAGTGTTGTTTGTAATTTGGTTTTGTGATTAATATATTTTTTTCCTTATATTATTGTTATTATTATCTATAGTTTTAAACCATTTACGTCATTAAAAAATAACCACATTAATTAATTGGATTTTGTTGTTTATGTTTCTTGTTAGTATCCTTAAATTGTCTCATTACAACATTTATAAAAGTTGTTCGACTAGAAAATATACATAATCTCATATGATCAAAACCAAGTTATTTTAATGTTAATTAGGTTAACAAAATATTTACAAATAAAAACACCACTTAAATATGTTAAGTTGGTCAAGAGTATCTTCTAAATCTACTATGTGGATATTGGAGGTGAGTTTTACCTAAAGTTTCAAGTTCGAGTATTGGTTTCTCATCTCAGGGTATTTTTCATAAAAAGGAAGTTGGAGGTCTAATAACAAATCGCTGGTTAAATTTGTCTTCTAACACGTCTAATCAAATCAAAACTAATATAAATAAATAAATAAACATTTATAAATACATATGACATGGTCTAATTCAATAAATAAATAGAACTAAAAAAACACGAGTTTATTGGTAAAGTTATGGTTTTAAAATATTTATAAACCTAAATTACTTTACAAACTCTTTTAAAAATTAAAACTTATTTAATACTCTTTTAAGTCTTAACCAATCAAATACTCCACATAGACAATAAATTAATATAGTGACTATAATTATTTAAAGTACAAATCCTATTGGTCTTTTGATTTTGATGCCTGAAGCTAATTTTTTCTCTACAACGTTTTAAGCAAAACGTTTTAGAAGATTTCACAAAGAGCTAGTTTGCCCGAGAGGTTAAGGGGGAAGACTTAAGATCTTCTGCACATTAGTGCGCATGGGTTCGAACCCCATAGCTAGCAATTTATTTTACTTTAGCTTTTAAGTATTTTAAGTTGCAAACAATAATAAAAAAGTTTTATCAACACTATTCGAGTATTCGTTACTTATTTAATTAAACTACTCGATAGATAATTAGATATCTAATCCGATACACTTTCAAGCGAAAGAGTTGTATACTAATTCTAATTCTAATCTTACTACAATAACTCGTAAACCCCTTATATTCGATATCTGAAAAAAGTTCAATATTACTAACTAATACTCGTAATAATAATTAACGAACCCTAACCATAATTCATATGCACTGTCAATCAATATATTCATATCACTACAAAATACGCACGTGTATATGATCTGAATTTTTTTTCGAAAACTAATGGAACAGTTTCGAAAAATAGAAGAAATCGGACGTGGAGCATATGGTATTGTATGGAAAGCGATAAACAAGCAAACGAATGAAGTAGTTGCGATCAAGAAACTCTTCGAAACCTATTACACAATTGAAGAATGCATCAACTTAAGAGAAGTTAAATCACTCATCAAGATGAAAAATCATCCAAATATCGTGTCGCTTAAACAAATCATCAGACAAAACGATACGTTGTTCTTGGTATTTGAATACATGGAACGTGATCTTTATAAAACTATACAAGATCGAATAATGAAACCTTTTAAAGAAACCGAGATTAGAGACATGTGTTTTCAAGTGTTTAAAGGTCTTGCATATATGCATTCTAATGGATACTTTCATCGTGATATTAAACCGGGGAATATTCTTGTATCTAAAGATGTTATTAAGATTTGTGATCTTGGTCAAGCTAAAGAAATTAATGGTGAACCACCATACACCCCTGAAGTTTCAACTTTGTGGTATCGAGCCCCTGAGGTTTTTCTAGATGCACCGGTTTATAATTCTGCGGTTGATATGTGGGCAATTGGTGCAATCATGGTTGAATTGTTTACTCTCGAGCCGTTGTTTAAAGGTGATTTGGAAATAGATGTGATGTATAAGATTTGTAGCGTGTTAGGAACCCCGACGAAAAGTACTTGGGACAGAGGACTTGATCTTGCTAGAAAAATAAATTATGAGTTTCCGAAAGATTTTCTTGGTGTGAAGTTTTCTAAATTGTTACCAAATGCAAGCTCGGACGTTGTTGATCTTATTGTTTTGCTTCTTTTGTGGGATCCAAATATGAGGCCGACGGCCATAGAGACGCTTCAACATCCTTTCTTCGATGGTTGTTACAATGTCCCCAAAACCGTCTTCATCAAGAAGTCGACGACAAGGAGTTTGGAAAGTGGCTCAAGTGGTTCGGAAACAATAGCATCAAGAGAAGACCCGATCAAGTTCTTTACGAAAAGAGTAGTTGATCCAAGGGAAGATTCAATCATTTGCTCACAGAAAATCCATAATTTGACTTCTAAGATGTAATTAATAGTTGTTTTGTTTATTCTTTTAAGTCAAACTAATGTATGTTATGTTATATATAGTTTTAGCTATAATAGAGGTATCATAAAATAGACTAGTAATTGATACACGTTTAATATGGTTTGGCTTATTGGTTTGTTGTTTAATTTTCTAGACGATATATGAAGAAGATCAATGCATAAGCAAATTAATCGATTGGCTAAGCTCAGTCAGATAGTTTGTAAATATCACAAATTTTGCGTGTATAGTATATGCCATGGTTAGAGCCATCTTGAAATTTTTACAACATTTTTAAGTAAGCACGCATAAGGAGTGATTAGTAGAGGTTTGTAAACAATTACCCTTTTGACATGACTTGTACAAAGATGAATCATTAAGCTTGAGGTTTTGATTTCAAATTTGAGTGTGAGTAAAATGTTTTCTTGATGCCCTTTATATCTTTCAGCCGAATGTTGGTCATGGAGTCGAAACCTTTGAAAAACATATTGGGAAGTCCTTGCCAATGAGGTGAGCCATAAATGTTTTCTCTAGCATTTAACTGGTTTCCTCCATGTAGTAAGAATTTCATGGTCAATCTCTACCGGACGATGAAAAGATATGTCGCTGAGTCCAATCACCACCGATGTTAAAAAAAATATATTTTCTTGATAGAAGATACGGGTTTAGTCTCAAAGTAACTATATAATTAGAATTAAATATATAAAGAGTCAATGAACTAACATTAAAAAAAAAAAAAAAATAAAAAAATAAAAATAAAAAAAAAGTCTACACAAATTAATACTTGAATATCTATTAAATTACATGTAGTAGAACACACTTTTTTTTTTTTTTCTTTCTTCCTTCTCGTGATACCTTGAATTTTATGGGCTGAAACCCAGACCCATTTCGGGCTAACAATCCAAAAGACTATTCATACAGCCGTATATAGTTATTTATTATTTGGATTTAATTTAATACGAATTGCATAGTTGCTTAGCTGGTTTGCCCGAGAGGTTAAGGGGGAAGACTTAAGATCTTCTGCACATTAGTGCGCATGGGTTCGAACCCCATAGCCAGCATCTTTTTTCCTTCATATTTATTTTACATATTAAACTGCCGCCAAGTACAAATTTAACAAAGGTACCTTTGAAGTTGAAATACTCGCAAAAGAATCACGCGTTGTATTTTCTTCTACTAACATTTAATAAGTGAAGCTTTTAGTCTAGAAAACAAAACTTGGTAGGTTTTATTTGATCTTATTGATTTTCATGAACAGTATAATTAATACAGTATTTAATTGTTTAACCTATGAATGTCACTTTTATTTAAATTAAATGATCGATTAAAATACTGACTTGGATTAATTTGAAAGTTTAAGGACGACAAATAGACTATTTTGTCACTACACATATACTACATGTTAGGCTATATCCTAACTGCAAGAATTATATATGATGGAAAATGACATAGACGTTCGCTTAACAACTTATTACATATTCAAAAACTAATACATTATATATTAAAAATCAACCTTTGAATTTAACAACAACAAACTATAAATTTTAATACACCAAGTTAAATTTTACTGACGCGGTAAAAAGAACTGAAACATAATTCTCCGACGACGACATTGCACGAACAAGATTTTTAAATCTGTAACTTAGATTTCTCTATGAACTACAGTACATATATATTATGTTTATGTTTACTTAACTAAGAAATGATAAAAGTATTCCCAAAAGATAACAACTTGAATTAAAACCATCTTTTAATATCTTCCCAGTCCCACGAAGATTGATCAACAGTACTCTCCATTGGCAAGTGAGAATGATCAATAGTTTGGTCCTCTGATGAGTTATAGCTGTGATCAGACGAACTCATTGTCCTTTCCAATACGGAGGGAGGGATAGAAGAAGTCGATGTGGTTGCATGATGTTCGTCGTTGTTTTGAATGAGTTGCGGAACTAGTAGTTGCTCGTTCATCATCGCTACTCCAGGCCTTCTGTCAAAAGCCCTCAAAGAATTTGATCTCACATATACTCGGCACAAACTAAATTCTTCCATTAGCTGCATTTTATTAGGTCAAAGTTGAAAGAAAAAAACAAGGGTCAAATCAGAACATTTAAAATGGGACAGATGGACAATATAAATAAATGAAAAGCCGTGTATATATGCATGATCGATCAGTTCCTATAAGTACACAGTGGATCGAATGAAATGTTAGCTAGCTACCTCAGGTTTTTGGTTAGTGTTTGTGGAGACAATGGTACTTTCTTGAAAAGCCTTGTATTCATTCATCTTCCATGTAGTCTTTGTCCCGGTGGGAGCTCTACCATTGTAGAAAACCATGGTTCTTTTGATCCCAATGGCCCGATTACTCGATGAGTAAACGAAGCTTGGAGATCCAGTGGCCTTCCAGTAGCCAGAACTTGTGAGGCGGGATGGTCGTCCCCCTCTTGCTTCTTTCTCTTGTCTAGGAATGAAAAAGAACCATTGTTCGGGGTCTCCTTGACAACGCTCTCCTGCATATTCTGCTAATTCAAAGATATCATATATACATATAAGATCAACTAATTATATATGGATCGATGTTTTATAGATCCAATATGTATGATCAAGCTAGCTAGCTAGCTAGTACATATATATTGTGCATTTTGTTTTATTTAGTTAATGCCATTGAATAGTTTGTAACTTTGTATCACATGTACAAACAAAATCATACATTTCATATCATCATCATCTAAGAAATTAAATGGTGTTCTTGAGTAATATATGCTTTTAAAACTCTCTCATGAATTAATGGTTTTCAAGTCGAAACATCTCAGCTCCTTTTGGTTATGATATATAAACACATTAAAAACTAAAAAAAAATTGATAAAGGCCGGGTGATAACCATAACTAACTAAGATAATTAATTAAGTAGATCATAACTTTTTTTTCTCTCATGAATGATCATTTCATGACAACCTAGCTAATCGAGATTCGAGAGGGGCTAATAATTAATTACAGAAATTATATGGATGGAGATATATATCAGGAAAAAAAAAAAAAAAAAGGTAAATGCCCAGAATGGTAGTTAATTAATTAATTAACGTACGAGGGAGATCCCAGGGATAGAAATCATAAACATGGAGTTGGGGTATGACTCGATCGATATGTTGCAGCAGTGCAGTTGATGATGTGCTGCCGCCGCCATGTAGGATCTTGTTCTTTAAATAGAAGGTTATCAGCTCTTCTTCCGTCGGGTAGAATCTGAATCCCGGCGTCGTCACCACTTCTTCATCATCTCCCTCCATCTTGTTGAATATATCTCTCTATTTGTTTTCTATTGATGATGAGCAAAATGATAATTAATTAGAAATGAACTTAACATATATACCATAGCTTCACACTATATATATATAGTTAATATGCAAATACATGTAATATAATTTGAATGTTTCAATATATATTATTTTGGTATAGGTATATGTACGAGCTAGTGTGTAAAGATATATAGAAACATAATACGTATGGATCGAGTAATATTTAGGTGTTGTGGCACTAACTATAGCTAGCTAATCTGACGACAGAATGAGAGGGAAAAAAAAACACTTAGAAAGTTCCATGCATTTTCTTGGAAGGACCATATATGGTTAGTTAATGATTTTTCTCATCTTTCTTTGTCTAGAAATGTCTTCAAAAACTCATACAAATCAATACTTTTGTCACTATCACCATAAAACCATATATATGAAAGTGAGTACTTAGCTTAATTACAAGTAAACTATGATATAAACTGATAAAGAGATTACGATATTCTTCATTGACATATTGATATCATGTTTTGTGCAGAAGAATTAAAAATACTATAATTATCTATACCCGTAATATGCATGATGATGAATGAATTTTTTTAAAAGAAGTTAAATTGTTGTATAAATTAAACTAGATTAAACCCGCACGTTGTGCGGGATTGACTGAGAACGTAAATAAAAAAATTACTGATAACTACATTATTATTCATAATTAATGATAATATAAAAAATAGTCAATTTACAACTGATGCAAATAATAAAATTATAATTTATAAATATATATACTTATCAAATATGTTAAAACATGACTAATGAAACGTAAATATTTATAAATCATAAAATTCTTTTTCTATGATCTATATATATTAAATATAATATAAAAAACAATCTCTCTTAAAACAATGATCATTATTTTTTTATTTTTTTTAGAACGACACAATGATAATTATCATTGAATTAATAAAAAAAATACGGTCTAAAAAATATATAAACATCTTTGCACTCATATATTATCAAAATACAAAATTTTAGTTATATGAAGATAAGTTACAAACATAGATTTAAATATCAAAAATATATGTGTGGAATTGATAAAGTAAATATCTAATTTAACATTGATAATATAATCGGGTAGTAAAATATTAGATGTAATTACCAATATAATCTAGTCTTATATTATATTAAACTATATTATATTCCACGTATAAAGATAATTAATACAAAGGAAGATAGAAAAAGATGAGTTACAAAGATCGACAATATATTATCAATATCTTTTAATTAGTTTTAAAATTCAATAAATATTTACCGTAGTTTGCAAAATATAAACAAATATTAAGTTAGATCAAGTGGTTTGTGCATAATATTAAAAGTTAAAGGTCATGAGTTCTAATCTTGTATTTGGCTTTTTTATTTGCTATTTAAGATTAATTAAAAAAAACAAATGTCCATGTAGGCAAATGATGACGTGACAAATGAAGTGCCACATGAGCATTAAAAAATATATATCTAATTGTCAATATCTCTAAGAAAAACTTTAAAGTTATTAGAAAATGACATCTAAGAAAAAAGTCGAGTTAACAAAAAAAGAGAAGTGTCACCTAGAAAAAAATATAGAGATAGAGATATTTTAAAATAAATAATGAGAGAGAGATATTTTAAAATAAAATTTTCGTACAATACAATTAATAATGAGGCAATGGCTTTGTTGACTTTTGATTTTATATAAGTGAATCCTTATTTGTCAGAAATGTATATAAGATGTAAATGTAAATGATTAGGCATTTAGGCAGAATAAATATATAAAGGGTAAGATACATAATTAAGAAATAATATAGTAACTTCCTCGTACCAAAAATATTAAAGGACAAAGCCGGATGATTATAATTAATTTATATGGTTAATCTAACAGCTAGATATAACTGATTTGTTTATTTGTGAATATCATGTTGGCTTTTTTTTTAAAGACAATTTTAAGTAGTAATTTATTGGACCTTCAACCCTGTTTATGGAAAATATCTTGATGAGAAACCAAGATATTTAATAATAATACTTTATGTGTATCTATTTTAATTATGTTTTTTTATGTGCATGTATCTATATCAAATATGTATTTATGTGATTTTTATATTTAAATATATAAAAAAATTATTAAAACAAAATAAGTTAGGAGTAATTAATTAGATGATTTAGTTATAAAAATAAAAATTTTGACTAAATGTCTAAGGAATTAAACTATTGGTTAACTTTAATGTGTAAGGGTATATATTAGTACTCCAAGTATCCGTCCCACTAAATTAGTCTATTTTTAGACTTTGCGAACTTTGACCACAAATATTTTTATTTGTATTATATAATAGTTGGGGAAAGTTATACCAATAAAACACACATCTAAAACATAATCAATTCATTTAACTTTCATCAAATATTATACAACACAAATAAAAATATTTATGGTCAAACTTCAAATATTTAAAACTGGACAAGTTTAATTTAATCTTGAAATGTTAAGAATGCAAACAAAGATATTTTTTTTTAAAAGGTGAATTTTGCTAGAAATCTCATGTCGTGATTTGACAGCGGGAGGTCTAGCATACGTTGTCTTAACCAGGTCCACGCTAGAGAGTTCCCTCAAAGTAGAAATGCCTATTTCAAATACCCGTTGGGGGAAAAACCCCAATTAATCCGCCTGAAGGTACGATAATTAATAAGGGTAAGCCCTGCCCCTCAAACTTGAACCTGAATATACCCAAGCCAAGCGCTAATAAAGGGACTTTTTATGTCCTTTCAAAGCTTAAACATAAGATCTCTTGAATTAGGGAATAACCTTTCAACCTTTCAATTAGCTATATGATGTCAATACGTATTCTTTTAACAGCTAGGATATTAAACTGGTCTTCTATTTCTGAAATTAAACTGTCCCTCAAGGTATATATTTTTTTAAATATAGTGAAAACCTTCGGCAAGGGTCCAAAAGATTAAACTGGTCTTCTATTTCTGATCAGCTAAAATTAAACTGTTCTTATATTTTATTAATAAATATAATAAATAAGATGTCAATACGTATTAAGATTAACAAAGATATATGATGTCAATACGTATTATCTATTAATTCATATAAACTGATCTTCTAGTTGTTGTAACAAAGTGATGATGATGATGCGTGCGTGACATGCGGAGTTATTGGGGTGAAGATGCCCAGATTAACAATTGTATGGATAATGAAAATTAAATTATATATTTGACATAGAATTTGTACAAACGAGCATTGTCGACAGTACGTAAGAGATATTTGCAACAAAGAGATGACGTCGTACGTACGTGTGTCAAATTAAACATAACCATGTTAATTAGTTTTGTTATCACTAATTTGTTGCTTTATCGTCTTAAACGGTAACACGTTTTGGTGTTTATATATATATAACACAGTAACATACTATATATCTCGATCAGAAGTCTTGATGCATGGCTTTCTCTATGACTACTTCTTGACAACGTGTGACAAAGAAGACAAAATGGAGTTCACACGGAGCCCATGTTTTACTTTCCATGAGACCATGACTCTATAATAAAAACAATATATTCCAAGTCCTTAAGTAAACCATGAATTGAAAGAAAATAAGAATAATATTCAACTCCGTTTAATGCTTTCAATTATATCGTTTGTAGCTATGTGGATTCATGATTATTAATTTACTTCTCGCGTTTACGAAAATTAATTGGATATTAACTGTGGTAATTTAAATAGTTGAAAAGTTTTATACAAAGTCGCTATAAGTGTTAATTAAATTGTGACAATTAGAAAAATTTTTGCTAAATTGTGAATATGATTTAGATTTTGTGCATAGTGAAAATGCAAATAAAAAAAAAGAAAATGTTAAATGAAGCCCTTAGAGCTTCACTTAACTTGCATAAAAAAGGCTGTACGTTTCCATATCACAAGTTCACCCCTAATTTTTATGCTAAATGTATAACTATTTATTGTACTTTACAAAAGCCCTTAGGGCTTTGTTAGCAAAACCCATAAGAAAATAGCTTAGGTATTTTCACGAGAAACATTATTCTAAAATCGCTTTTTTTATTATTTCTCTGCATCAAGTAATTTATATGCACATATTATATTATGGAAATGCTTAAATGAAGCCAACGTGCATAAAAATGTTATACATTTTCATATTAAATGTTGGCTCCCTGAATTTTATGATAAGCGTACAACTCGTTAATGCATCTTAACGAAAACTCTTAAGACTTTGTTTACCAAACCCATTAATTATATGATATCCTTTATTTAAAATGGTTGTGAGAAAAAAGCATCTAAGTTAATTTCTTCATCTAAATAGTGTTATTGTTCCAATTAGATAGTTATGGTGATTTTGTTTAAAGTTGTGTCATTCTTATTGACTCGGTGAAAAACTTATAATTTTACTAAATGGATACCCGCACGTTGCAGCGGCACATGTGGAAAAAGAAATGTGGTTAAATGTAGGGGTATCATGAACAAAAAATAATGGGTTGTATTGAATAGAAATACACGTGATGCAGCTAATAATTTTAATCGAATATAGAAATTAAACTGAGGTTTTGTCTTTTACATCAACTAACTCTTATCAAACCAGCGTTATAAAGATTAAAATAAAATTGAAAAAAAAAAACTACTTTCAATCTATATGACTATACATAGTGAACAACCTGCAAACATCAACATACCACAATATTCATTACCTAAACGCACAAACATCTCTATTCCAAAAAAATGAATGATAGATACATAGATGCATAGGATTTTTCTAAGGGTATTTTAGAAAGTTCAGGAATAAAGTGTTTGAGAAAGTGTAAATTATAAGGGTAAAATAGAGAATTTAAAGGTAGAGTGTTTAATTTGAGGAGGGGGTAGTTTGTTTAAATAGGAAATATAGATAAACGACAAGCTATCTTTATATATTATACTAGGTTTTTGACTCGCACGATGTGCGAGCTGTATAAAAAACTATATAATACACTTTATATATGAAGAAACGATAGCGAACATATTTCATTAGAATTACGTGATGTGAACTATATAAATCGTTTAGTAACATTGAAACATATGGTTGAACAGAAATAAATTCAACCAAAAGCTTGACAAAATATGAACTTAAAGAGATAAAAGGACTTAAGCTATTAAGCTATACTTTAAATTATCATTAGGAATTTAGTAATATGTTTTTCTTCTAATAATTCTAGTAATTTGCCTCTTGTTGCCACTAAATAATCTACATCTAGAACATGTATCATGTAGTCATCTTGTCAATTTGATCCTTAATGTAGAGTGACAATTCCATTACATTTCTCTCCAAAGAAGTTAAAAGTCACATGAAAAATTACAATTGGCTGAATATATAATTCAAAGAGGATAATTTGACTATGCCTTATGTGTTGAATGTTCTTCTTAACATCCAAAAAGTAAAACACTTATATTCATTTGAAGGTGTTACTGCGATTTTTAGAAATGAATTATCAACACCATGGTGGTTTTAATTTTTGTTTAATCTAATTGACTAATCCAGAAGAGATAGAATATGTCGTTCCAAAAGAGAAAGAAAAAGAAAATTATGATGTAGAATTTGGTTTAAGGGTGGGATAGGTCTCGGACTCCAGGTGATTTACAATTACTTGAATTTATATGACTCAATTTTTTTGGGTTTTGCTAAACGAAACCCTAAGGGTTTTTGTTAAAGTGTATTAATTAGTTGTACGTTTACCATAAAACCCATCTTATTTGTACTTACCGGCTATTGGCAAAGAAGAAGGTATACACCAAGGTAGTTTTTATACTTAAAAGAGGATATTGTTTATTAAAACAAAAAGTTTAAATTTAGAACATATATTCAAGGTGTAGTTAATATAATGTTAAGATTTATGAGTTTCGATGCTATTTTTTAACTAATTAAAACTATTTTTTACACTTAATTTGTTTTATTTTTGTATATTCATATAGTTTTGAAAACTTCCATATAATCATCATAAGAAAAAAAGAAAAGAACTTTATGTAATGTTGAATAAAAAAGATAATGAAATATCATTAGGTATAAACGTGATTTTTTAGTTAAAGAGAAGATATCATTTTATCTATTGAGAAAATCTTAGATTTCTACAATATATTTATTTATTAATTAATTAATATATATATAAGTTCATTTTTTTTCTAAATATATAGTTTATTTTTGAAAAAAATATGAAGTTGATACATAGGATAAAATCTTATGTGGCATTTTTTCAATATAGTTAGATTGCAAGAGGGCTTTAAAAAGCTTGGTTAACTACTTTTTTTTAAAAGAGTTATATATATATATATATATATATATATATATATATATATATATATATATATATATATATATAAAATCACGCTTAGAACACATGATTAAATTAAAAAATCTTAAAAGAGTAACGATTCATCAGCATGAAGGTCAAACGATACAATATATGAGTACTTGTAGATACTTTGATTTTAGAGGGTACATACAATACAATGTAAGCTAGAGTAATTTATACCTATAAAAATAAGGTTCACTAGAGATATCCCTTCCTGATCGAATTAATCCCGCAATAATTTCACTTGGGAAAATGACAAAATATTTGAAATGGACTGGAGTGAAGATGCTACACGCAATTCCAGCTCTCGCTTTTCATCGACCAGAATAAGACTTGGCCAGAAATACAAAACGAAAATTACCACGAAAGTGTTAATGAAAATGCATGTGAGTATTTGTTTCGATTGATTGATTGATTTATATTATGTCATTATTATGTTAAGACCGGTGTGTATATACGGACTACGATGTAAACAAAATCTTAACGAAATTTTGTTAAATTGATTGTTATGAGAAATATAAAATCGAGTTTGTTATTTACTATATCTTTTAGGCACAGTAAATTAAAATATTATATAATCATTTTTAAGATAAGATTTTTTTTTCATATGCCCAACATTTTACTATATATTGTACAACCGGCAGTCCGACTGCACGGTTGGACCAACATTTTTAAGATTTACAGTTCAATAACCCCCGGTCCGAATCCTGTCAATGAACCGTTTTGAACCGCCCAGTCAGATAAGAACCGGGCCGGCCTTTGAGCCGCTTTGGACCGGTTCAACTCAAGTCAAACATTTTCTTCTCCAATTTCCTTCTAATTTTTAAAGGAAAAATCAGTGTTGGGGCTCCTGTGACGGGTTTGTTGGAGTTCCAGTCAGAGGGGAGAAAAAGGTGCAGATTTGGTTGAGTTTCTTTCTTGTCTTTTTTTCTCATCACATTTTTGAGTATGAAATAAAATAAAAAAGCATACTTTTATTTTTTTGATCGTGGTTGTTGGCTTGCTTCCTTTATCTTCTTTGAGTTTGATGTTAGGAGAGAAAGAAAGAGAAAAGAGCTCTTCTTTCTAAATGAGAAGTTTAACAATATGCGGGTAATCCTAAAACAATGTTTTGAAAAAAGTTGTAGATATGCAGATCGAAAAAGGAGAAGATCATATTGTCTTGAAAAAGATAAGACTTTAATATGGAATAGCCGAGTAGGTCTACAGATAAAGATAAGGAGATGTGATATTCGTACCATGATTTTTTATTTATGTACTACAAGGTATAACTTTTACAGCTGACTGTACAAACTAATATTACACAGTTGTGGTAAAATCTATCAAAAGAAGTAGTACAGATATCACTTTTCAAAGATAAGTACTAAGAGTTTGACTAAAAGATATGAATATAGATATTTAAAAAAATAAAAAGTATATACACCTATAATAAAATATGACGGCTGTGAACAAATTATCACACACTATTGTATAAGTTTTGATTAAATAACATTTCTAAATGGTATTATTTAGGGGTGAGCACGGTTCAGTTTAAGTTGATTTTGGGTTAAAACCGAAAACCAAACCGAATCAATTCGGTTTTTAAAAATCAAATTAGTTTGAATCCTCATAGAAGAATATGCTTACTTACATTAGTCTGAATCCTCATCCAGAAAAAACTCATCGCAATACTTTTCAACGGCTGGAAATTCAACCACAAATAAAAACATTGCATATTACTTCCTATTTAGCTTAACATACTAAAACAGTTAGGGGGTGGGAATGGTTTCCCTAACCCCAAAGTTTCCCAAATATCCACATCACCATCTTCCAATAAAAACTCTCCACCTCAAACTTCCCCAATTCACCCCAAATCATCCCAAAATGGTGGCGCTACTCACCCCAACCCCAATTTCCACATCATCTTTTTTATTTCCATTTATTTTTACTTAACAAAATCACAAATTATTTAAAATTAAAAACATACCCTTTTATTATATTAAAACAAAGAAACATTACATAATACTTAAAAAAAATAAACATTACATAATACTTAAAAACAATAAATATTAAATAAATACTTAAAAAAAAAAAGAAACATTACATAATACTAAAAAAAAACTAATCATCGAGATACGCCAAATCTTGAGCCCATACATGCTCCGTAAGATCATATCGAAGGCGATGGTGAACTTCTTCGTCAATCAACTCCGCATACACACTTTCATCGAACACCGGTTGCACTGGCGGGTCCATTATATGGACCGGTGAGATTGCCCTCCCGTCCCTCTTAATGATCATGTTGTGTAAGATAATACATGTATGAACATACTTTCCAATTTTGTCTTTCGTTAGAGGTCGAAGAGGTCGTTGAAGAATTTTCCATTTACCTTTGAGGACACCAAAAGCTCGCTCGACATCTTTTCTGGCCGCCTCTTGTTGTAGATCCCATCACTAAGATAGTAGCCACGTTTATAATATCGCCCATTCACGTGGAATGAAGAATCCGGAGCCGTTCCGTTACGCGCTGTGACATACAAATCGGATTGGTTCAACACGTTGATGTCGTTGTTCGACCCCGGGACACCGAAAAAAGCATGCCAAATCCACAAATCATGTGACGCGGTGATTTCAAGCATAATAGTTGGACCGTTGTGGTCACCCCTCGTGTATTGCCCTCTCAAACGTCTAGGACATGCCGACCACTCGACATGTGTGCAATCGATGCTACCAAGCATCCCAGGCATATGATGACGAAGCTCGTGGGCCTCGAAGATGCGTGCAACGTCGTGTGACGTCGGCCTGCGTAGGTACTCTCGGCTATACAACCGAATGATGGCGTCACAAAAATAATCAAGGGTCTCTCGTGCCGTTCTGGCTGCCATGCACAAATACTCGTCATACTCGTCTGGTGCGTTACCCGTCGCGAGTTGCCTAACGGCGGATGTGCATTTTTGTATCGCCGTAAAACTTTTTCTTCCTCTTGCATCGTAACGTTCTTGGAAATACGGGAAGTTTGCTTCAATGTCGCGCACGATATCTAAAACATGGTCTTGTCCATTCGAAACTTCTTTCGAAAGTAATCGTCTTCGTATTTTGGTTGTTGAACGAACCAATCGTTCAAAAAAGTATCAAGACCAATTTCCCGATGCCGGTCCGTATACCGTCGAGTTTGAGGAGCACTAGAAGTTGCCGTATCTTCAAGAAAGTGTAACGCGTTAACAAAGAATTTCATAGAGCTATCGTTTGACTCGTCAGGAGAGTCGCTCGAATTATCCAAAATACCGGAAGCCATATTTTTTGGTGTTGGGTGTAAGAAATTAGTGATGAAAATGTTGGGGTGTTTGAATTTTATAAAAATGTAGTGAAAATGAAAGTAGTTGTGTGTTGTTTAAAGAAGAAAAGAGTGTATATATATAGAGAAAGAGGTAAAAAAAAAAAGCCAACGGCTACTTCCTCCGCTCCCCTCGCCACGTGTCAAGCCACCAGTGGCTCCTTTCCTGCGCGCGGGCCCCACGCTCCTTTCTCTCTCCTCGGTGAACCTTCCCCGTTTTCTTCCTTCCGTTCCCCACCCCGACCCCCTGGCGGCGGTGTTCCCAGGCGGGGCTGGGGTTCACCGATAACCACACCACATCCATCCCACCCCCTTTAGAATGTTTCCACACCCATGACTTCGGACCACGATTTCCTTTCTTGTCATCAACGTGTCCTTCACCAGTCACCCTTTCGTTATCATTTTCATCCTCTAAATTCACATTTGGTGGCTGTTCATCAATATTTTGGTTATCCATTGCTTCCATCTATAAAAAAACAAATAATGAAACAATACATGACTTTCTTAAAGAATGAATAAAAGTTCCTCCAAATACTAATAATAATACAAGTATCATCTATAGACTATAATGATAAAAATTAAAAAATAAAAAGCCCTCCAATCTAGCTGTGCTTCCTAGTTCATATATTAGATATACATGATACTTGTAATACAATAAAGATATGAGGCTACGAATTCACATATAAAAGAGGATAAAGAATTAAGGTTAACTCAGAAGTCAGAATCACATATATAAAAAATTAAAAGTACTTTATATCCATCTAACAATTACTATCACTACCAGACAATCTAATTTATGTAAAAAATGAAATTTTTTATGCTAAAAAAATAGTCATCACATATATAAAAATACAATATTGTAATCATCAAATGTGATGTATATATATTAAAGAATATGAATATTTGATACAAAGAATCATACCTGAAGCAGATATGTATCTTGAACAGAGAGGATTTTGATGCAGAGTATTGAAAGTGATATATGATTTTGGAGTGACATAATCAAGGTATATATGAACTATATATATATATATACTGTAATCTTGAACTGACATAAATTGAAAAAGAGAACTCAATCGGTGAAAGAATCTACTCTCAAGATTTTTCCCTAGAAAAATGAAAAGCCTCTTGGGAAAGGGGAATAGTAATAATACTAGTAAACCTAAATATTAATAATAGTAAATTACTAATGACATCGGAATATGAGCAGAGAAGAACTAAATATCTAATATCTATCGTCTATATTGAATGTACAACTTCAGTTCGGTTTTAATCACATGGTTCGGTTATTTCGGTGCGGTTTTATAATGAAAACCAAACCGAACCGAAAAAATTCGGTTTTTGAAAAATCAAAACCATTGGGTTCGGTTTTTAAGCGGTTCAATTATTTTGGTTCGTTTTTTTTTTTTGTTTTTGGTTCAATTTTTGCTCGCCTATGGTATTATCTATCTTTTTGGCTTGCATTATATTATGAGTAATATCATCACTACATTAAAATAAAAATAATATACAATATATATGACAGTACTATATACTTTTATGTTAAGTTATATACGTATGTTGAAAACCCGGTCAAACTCCGGTCCAATCGGACCGACGAATAAAATATTATGAGACCGGTCCAATATTCAGTCTGGTTTTTCAAAACATTGTTTCTTTCTATTAAAAGAAATATCTTTAGGTTTCAATTGAAATTGATGTTATACGTGTTATGCAAACTTTTAAAATTGTTTGTTAGAAAAAATATAAAATGGACTTTCATATTTATATCTTTGGATACATTAAAATGTTATACATGATATTCGAATTATTTTTGAGATAAATTCATATGTTTAACATTTTATTACATGTTATCCGTAATTTTGAAGTGTCTGGAATCTGGATTATCATTTTTTCAAAAGCATATAAATGGACTCTAAGTAAACCATTCAGTCCAATAGGCTTTTTGTCGTTGGGCTTTTCAACTCAATCAGCCAGGCCCAAATCAAAACACTTGCATATGATCTTTATAAAACCCTAAACCACATAGCAGTATAGCATTCCACTTTCATCTCTGTTTTCACTAAATTAGGGTTTTAATATCAATCAAATTTCCATCAATCTTTTATGTTATTTTTATTTTATTTGATACAAATTAATAATTATTATGTGTTTATATATGCGCAGCCCTTAAGATCGCCTTCCAATAAAATCAAAATGGAAGCGTTTTGAGTCATAGCCGCGCTACATAAAAAATCTAATATATACATACATATATATGTATATGTATGTATATATTATCAGGGTATCTCTATAGGGTTTTCCTATTGAGATTCTCTTCCACCCCACAAAGAATTTATTTATTCAAGCTAATTTCACTGTTTTATAAATCGATTAAGAATCTGGAACAATTTTATGATAAATATTTGTTTTGTTTATTATTATGTTGTTTTAGATTGTTAAGAGATTTAAAGTGGTTTTGTATGGCTTGGATTTTCTTGTGGGAAACATTATTAAGTATTTTTAATATAGTTTTTTTTATTAAAAAAAGGTGTTGATTAAGAATGATTTTATAAAGTAATGGCAAGAATGAGGAAAAAGTATGATTATGGGAAAGGAGTAATTTCTTGATGAATTTAAACCATTAACGCTTATTGATATTCTGACTTGCCAATCCTTTTTATTTCGACTAATTTTTGTTATACTTACTTTTACTGTATGTTATTTTATTTAAAAGTTATATATAATTGGTTGTTTTCCCAAATGATTTATTGCATTTTAATGGTTATCTATTAGCGCAGAAGAAACTTTTAAAGTATGTCAATCGAGCTAGTAAACGTATGAAACAAAACTTGTTCTAAGATTAATCTCTGCTTAGTTATGTTAAAATTTCATTTAGTTGACATGATTGATATATAAGATGAAGTTGTAACAAAACTATTAATTTTATTAATCTAACCATAGGTTTTTTTACTTGATTTATATGTTGAAAATTGAATATATTGTTTTTTATTATAATGTATCATTTTCAATTAGAAATAAAATTATTTATTAATATGATACTAGGTGAATATGGTTCGTGGCAAGGTAAAACGGACCATGTTTGGCTGACCCAACTTAACTTTGAGTACTTACCATGGTTCTGAAAACGAGACCAGGCTGACCAGTTTAACTGCAACTGGTTTTCCAAACAATTTTATATAGCCCGTTTGGTTCAACTTTAGACTATCTTTAATAAGGTGTTTTTAGGCGTCTTTAGATACCCTTGGATATTTTTGTTGTTGAATCTTGTCTAAAACTAAGGATTTTTTAAAGGACGTCCTTATTTAACGGTATGTCCTTATTTGTCTTTACCTAATATATTTTTGTTTTTTAGTTGGAGGTAAATGATATGTAAGGATATGTAAAGATTTTTAGTTGGAGGATATGTAAGCAACAACAACAAAAAAGGAGGAGGAGGATATTGAGTGGTTATGAAGATAAAAGGAGCAGATGGAAGTTCTTTCGTACGTGGTTATATAAATAAATCTGATTTTTTCTAATGAGGTTATAGTTGTAAATTTATGGTTTTTATCCTTTCTTTTCCGATCTACTTTTGTAACTCAAGAATGCCTTTTTTTCATATGATTTTCTATTATTTCTTTCTCTATTCAATCTTTCCCTTTCTTTCTTTTAATAAAAACTCAAGGATATAGTATAAATGTATGTTTCCGTGTGTATGTTAATACCGAGATCCAACGGTCGTATCCTCAAAATTGGTGTCATGTAATTGATTGACAGTAACGATAAAAGTCAATAGATTCTTTAATTTTCATTTAAGCTAGGGATTTGGTAACATGAGTCTCAACAATTATGGTTTGCGAATTGAACTCGCCTAATTCCCATGGAAGTTAGTGAAGCCGGCTCAAATGGTATGCATCCCTGGTTTTTTCATAAGTCTTGGGTTCAACAGCTTTAGAGTGAGAAATCTTTGGTTTATCTTCTTTAATCACATGTAACAGCTTATGGTATACATCTCGTAATTTAGAGTATGTATAGTAAGTGTTTTTGATGTCGAGTATCAAATGACCATTCAAAAAAAGTTTTCGTAAATAGTTGTCTGCAATCATAAGTCAATTCTCATCTATACTCTTTTATAAAAATTATCACACTCCTTATTTTTAGAAATAGTTACTCAAATATTACATAACAAATTATTAAATTGACCCTTAATAAACTCGCACTTTGGATAAAGTTTTAAAAATTACCAAATTTGTCTTTAACGAATTAATTTACACCTTAAACCTTTATTTTAATAATTTACATTTTTAAGCCTTAATTTTTTAAAAGTTTTCATTATTACAATTACATCAAATTACACCACTTGACACCGCCACCACTACCAATAGTACGATCACCAACATCACTAGACCGTTTTTTTCACCACCGCCGTCGCATTATGCGGATATCATCCTCGTTCCTCGTAATACACAAATAGTTAAAGTTGATCAAATTATGTTGTGCACGGGAAAAGGTTGCTACTTTCACCCAGGTATCATCACTTCCATCCTTCCAAAGGTTACCCTCCGAATATTGCAAGGAAGTGAGACCACTCCGCGTAAGAAAAAAATAATCTAGCTCGTGAATATAAATCCCATTACAATACGAACCACACAAGTGAATGATGCCGTTGATAACAACTAAACTCTCACGAAAACACGTATCACTTGAAATTAATTAGTGGGAATTTAATATCTCTAAACTTTCCGATTTTACATCAAAACTGACAATCCATCTTTGACCTCCAATAATGCTGACATCTCTCACCACTAAATAAAGAGTTTAAGGTTGTCTGCGACCAACGACACTTAGGGGGTGCTGGTAGAAGTGAATCAAAGAGAATGAAAATGTAATAGAGAGATCGAATATAGTAGGGGAAAAAATGGATTTCGTTGTTTGGTATGAACAAATTAATACGTAAAAAATACAAAGTTTTAAATAATTATTAAATTTAATACATATAACATCACTTCTCTACACTTCTCTACATTCCCATCAATTCTCTACATTTTATAGAAAATTGAGGGAATGGAATTAATTCTCATTTCTCGAATCTTTTTCTCATTTTCTATTACAACCAAACATGAAAAGTATTTCTCATTTGTTTTCCACTCTTTCTATTCCATTGTACCAAACATCTGCTAAAGATACCTAGGTGGTTTCCTAAACATTGAATTTTTCTCCACGAATTTTACGTGCTCGATCCAATAGATATAAGCCTTGAAGAAGCTAAATAGAAACCAAAAGCGATGATACCTTTTTATGGAGTACCTTGAAAGCATCGTCATTAGAAGAATCTAGATAGAAACCAACAGCGTCCTTGTAAACTCGTGTCAATGGATTCCAAAATACTAACTACTTACTTCTTTCAATGCCTACACATACCAATCTATTCAAAGTTGCTAAAATTTATAACATTGCAAGGATCTGCTAGAAATGGCATAGAACGTCATTTCGTTAAGCTATAATCGAGGGTTAAAAAATAAATAAATTCTTTTTCGTATGCTTAAGGTTGGATATTAGATGACACTTGGAAGCTTCTCATTGGTTAAGTTACATCATTACCATTTTACCAATTCGATCTATACCAATTTGGTAAGCACACATTTTGACCTAACAGGTTAAGTTTTTTTGTGGTTTGTTAAGCCCATTAAGCAAAAAGTATTATCAAAAACTCTTTTAGTTCCCTACATATATATGTATCCCAATCGGAATTAGAGATAAGAGGAAATGAACTCCTACAATATGGCGAGCCGCCTCTGTGAGGATGCTTTAACCAACATCTTCAGTTGGCTACCCTCGAAACAAGTTGGCCAGCTGAGGTGCCTCTCTAAACCCTGGAAGGCTCGTTTATCTGAACCTGTTTTTCTAAAATCCCATCTCGATCAAGCCCTGCATCTCGACAAAGAAACTTTATTATTGGGCTTTGACGCTAAACTCTCTTTCAACCATGAACCATTCAAGGTAATAAGCTTTTCATCAGATCCTCGTCCGATCGTGAATAATAATTTCATCAAACTCCCTGCAGCTAATAATATACCATCTTACGCCACCTGTACTGTTATTGGCTACATTGACGGCCTAATATGCTTTCGTCATCCTAGTTATGATCATCAGATTCTTGACGTCATTAATATTTGGAACCCCTGTCGCTCCAAGTTATTGGTTCTCCCAGATATTACCCTGGGCGCTACACCAGTCGTTATTATAGGAGTACCTTTTTTACGTTTGGATTTGATCCCAAAATGGATGATTACAAAGTTTTAACTGTTATATTCAGCCCTGATAAAGACTCAACTGATGAGTGCTTGCTGGTGGAGGTTCATACTTACAGTATGAGAAAGCGCTCATGGAAAGTAATTAGTGACAAGTTTCCGTCACACGTTACAAGGATTCATGATCATGTACAGGTTTGTGTACATGGACATCAGGACCACGTTCATTGGGTTGGTGATCATGAGGAGAAGACAACTGATTGTCGACTAACAATAGTGGTATTTGATTTCGGCGGAGAGACTTTTACGGAGATGGCTCTTCCAGGTTCTATAAAAATGTCTATCCAAAAACCAGGAATTGGTTTGGGTAATATGGCTGGAAAGATTTGTTTGATGTCACATGTTGGTTATGACGAATGTGAGGTTTGGGTGATGGATATGACTACTCAATCATCATGGGTAAAACACAATAATGTGTTTTTACCTATTAACAATATAAATCCAGATGGTAATTTAATGGATAGTGAGGTCATTTATAAAGTGTACCGTAATTCTCTAGCTTTTTATGATCCAATCGCGACCAAGGGTAAACCCCATAAGATCATGGCTATACACATTGGAAATGTTAAAGTTGTGCGGTACGTAGAGAGTCTTAAGTGGGCAGCACCGGCTTAATTACCAAGTACTCGATCGATATCTCCTCATTGAAGTACTCTGAAAACAAGGATATCGGTTAAACGTGGTATAATAAAAATGGCTTAATTACAAGGCAGGCATATAATCAATTCCTAGTATCTTTTGTTACTACTAGCAAGTATGGATCTAATCCTTCATTATTTAGCTTTATAGCAATCGCCTTTTCAATTTGAATTACAAGTAGATTCTCTCTTCTTTCTTGATGTATGTGACAAGTGAGATTAGTTTTTTAGAGGAATCACATAAAGGTAAAAATGAAACATATTTGGTCATTGCAGAACCATGAACAAGTGATAATATGCTAAATTGCTAATTTAACAGTTCACAAATTCCTAACAACAATGAAAAAAGCAGATTGTGTAGTTTTCTGCAACTGTTATGACCTTCAGTTGCTACTACACACTATAAAATTAAGAGAATAACATCGAAGATTGCATTGCAAGATCAACTTGATCAACTTGCAAGCAAAGAGATGGTTAAAATGCTAAAATGCAGACACACTATCAGTTGTGAGATCTACAAATTGTATTTCCACTAAATCTAAACAAATGTTACATTCCGTATGAGCAATTATCTTGTTTTGATACTTTATAAGTAACATACATACACAATGTTACAATCCCAAAAATTACTCTGACATCCAGATTTTTCCCAATATGTGATAATGGGCTAATGGCAGATGCAAAAGAAATATAACAAGACTGCAATCAATGCCTAGATTGAGAAGAGTGAAGAGAAGACTGATCTGAGTGATGTCCCAAGTCTGAAGCATACGGCATGAATTACCTACTATATGCACCACCTACTTGACACCAAATACTCTTCATTTTGCATACAAACATGGCAGCAAATCAGCAATAACTAGCAATGTTGCTCAGTGCAACGAATCATTGCATAAGTTTTAACCCAGATATATGCATTATAAACAAAGACAAAAGCACCATTACATTACACTAAAGGCAAAACAAGTGAAAGTAAAGAGCTTGAGAAACAATTCGATTTGCTGTAAACCTCAAGCCAAAATATTAGACATACCATGGGAGGCAAATGTCAGAAGAACGATCATAACTAAAGCAATTCACAATTTTCTACATGAAACAGGCATTTATCTCTTTACCCAATTCCACTTCAAAGAAACACCAAACCACTCATCTTATTACACAGTTACACTTCAAAGAACACCAAAGCATTCATCTTTTTACCCAACTCGACTTCAGTTTTGATCATCTTTGCGAAAACCCATCTCAACAAAAATCAAACTTCAAACTTTATAAAAAAGCAATTCAAACAAACAACATGAAATGCAGCAAATATATATTTATCATTGCCCCCAATTTTTATGCACATTAAAAACCAACATAAACTATGTCAAAATAGATTCATCAACATTAAAAAACTTGATCATTATCCAAAATTAAAAACATAATCCCCCACCTTTCTACTAATCACTACTACTAATACTGATACTAATATTTATAACCTTTTTTAAAAAGACTGCAAAAGCTCTAATAAAAAAAAACTTCAACTTCACAGTCCAAATTGCAGGCAGGCAGGCAGTTGGGAAGGTATCACAAAAACCATCAGGAATCAATCAAAACACAAAATTCTATCAATCAATCAAGGAAACCGGTTTTTCGCCAAACAGCATTCCTCACCAATCTCAAATCCCTGCCTTTTAAAGTCCTTCCAGCGCCTTCTAAAACCGAAAAAGTCGTATGAGGCGAATTCGACCCTCTTGCAACGATTTCATGAGGCGGAAGCATCTCCTCTTCATCATCTTCACCAATGTCCACGTCAGCAAGCTCTCCACCACCTGTTCTCGGTTTCCTCGCAAACATCGGAACATTCACCGGCGCCGACTGCTGGAATTTCAACGGCATAGACGCTGAAAAATCTCGATCGTGCTTATTAGGTCTAGGAATTGACGGAATTAACCGCGACGACGACGGCGACGTTATAGGATTTCCAAACGTCGGAGATCCGATTGAACTGCTAGGGTTTCGACGGTTTAGTACCGGACGATTAACTTTCCGGCCGTTATCTTCCGGTAACGCCGCCAGAATACCGAACTTATCCTGTTGCCGGAATGACGGACTGTAACTGGCAACATTCCGGTTTCCGTTAACCGGATCTGACGACTGACGTTTCTGTTCCGCGAAATCTCCTGTCCAAAACACATCGTCTTCACTGAAATCATCTCCGGCGGCTGATGAACCACCGGAGATCACTCCGGTAGATGACGGCGGTGAGAAGACACCTAAGAACCGGTCGGACGACGGTGATCGACGGTGACGGTAGGTAGCAACACCGTTAGGCTCCATCAGAGAATTATATAGATATATAGATACAGAGTATATTTTGATGTAGATACAGAGTATAGTATATTGAGATTAGTAGAAGAAAAGAGGAATTATCTGGTACACACGAGTTAATATAATCGGTGGATTATTTTAGATGGACGGTTAAGATTTGATTGAAGTGGGACCTACCGGTATATGTGGGTATTCGGTTTGGTGTAGTTATCTTCGAGGATTATTATATTTTAAGCTTTTATAAGTTTGTTAAGATGATGACGTGGCGGATTGACGCCGAGTGAGGACGGAGAATGTGATCACAGTGTGGACAGGTGGGGTCTAATTTTGACTATGACTATGATAGAGGACAAAACGCGATAAACATTTTTTTATTTAAAACGGCAAATTTGGATTTGAAATTTTGGATCATATTGCTTATTTTTATTCAATTTTAAATAAAGTTAATTTGGAGAAACTTTTGTTTCAAATCATGAGTTCATTTTGCTAAGTTAAATTTTGATCCAAAACTGAACAAAAACTTATATCTCTGAATTAATTTCAATTAATCCAATATATTTAATCAGAATTTAATCAATCTAAATTGATTAAACAACACAAAAAATTCACTCCTGCTAATCAGTGGTGAATCACTAACTATATTGTTGAATGTATTATTACAATTTCAATTGTAATCTTTTGAATCTAATCAAACTTATGAGAGAATGAGATACACAATTATACAGAAAATATGAGAGTATTTGTTATGAACCCTAATCGGGTCATAACCATCTACTTATACATTTTTTTTATTTAATCAGCCAGAATTTAATCAATCTAAATTGATTAAACAACACAAAAAATCCACTCCTGCTAATCAGTGGTGAATCACTCAACTATATTATTGAATGTATTATTATAATCTCAATTGTAATCTTTTAAATCTAATCAAACTTATGAGAGAATGAGATACACAATTATACAGAAAATATAAGAGTATTTGTTATGAACGCTAATCGGGTCATAACCATCTATTTATACATGGGAACTTTCAAACAATGTCACAAAACACCCCTGTATTTCTCTTATTTCCTTCTTGTACATCTTTAGTCCTTTAGAAAACAATATCTTGTACTCTCAGTCCAGCAGATGTAATCTTGAAGTTCAAACCATAAAGTATGTTTAATTGATCTTCTTATAAACCTGAAAATAAGCTAATCATACAATAAGTAACCATCTTATTTGAGAATAGGATTATATTTCTCAACAAAAACATCAAGTTTTACATCCCTAAAATACTAAATTAGTAGCTGGTAAGAGATTAAGTTCGATCTTTAGGTAGAACAAATTTTGGGGTTTTTCCTTTCAAATACATGTAACTGTCTATAGTCCAATATCTCATTGTTTTGGGTACGCATAAGATTTCACGAGGTTTTTCTGATATATTACCGATCGAATATTCAGAAAAAATTCTATTAAGTGTTACTCTTATCACTATGCTGATTAAAGCTGAACACATTTAACTGGATTGACAACTAATTTGTCTTAAATAACACAACAGATTAGCGATAAAAAAGTTTGTGGGTTTATGAAATACCCATCAATGTTATTTTACATTACCTACTTACCAATGTCATTGTTTCGCTTTGAAATGGATAAAAAAAAATCCAAATCATAATGCTCACATCAATATGACAAACTTTTTAACAATGTCAACATGTTTAAATCGTAATTCTCAAGGAACTAACAAATTTAAAATCATTTAAAACCATTCCCTAAACGACACCAACAGTTGGTAAACAAATTGTGTTTATATTTTGGGTATTTCAAAAATAAATATTCCGTATTTGTGAGATGTGTATTGATAATATTTTCTCTCGTTTCTCATTTTAAAAATACAGATTGTAGTTTTAAAAAGTTTATTGCATGTTAAAAACTACAAATGCATTGAAGCTTTGTTTGCTTGTGAGCTCCAGAAAATTAATACAGTAAATCGTTTCTCGAATGCAAAACAAGAGGAAATAACTTTTTACTTAATCGGAAATGCGGGGTACCTCAGTACCTGTTTTTAGACTCAAAAATTTCAAAGACAATATTTTCAAACACAATTTTAAAAAAATAATATTATCATGTTTGAGTTATTACGTAAAGTTGGGATAATCTTGATCGTTAAATTAAAATAAAAGATCAAAATTTAAAAATAATTATAGAATCTAGACTTTTGATTTTAATCAAAGGTTATGACCACCTTAACTTTATTCTTAACTAGATTTTAGACCCGTGTCCAACACTGGACACGGGACTTACTACATTACTAATATTAGATATTAATATATGTAATTCATAAAAGTTTATAAGTTCAAAGTTGAAGATATAAGTAGATATTAAGTATTCAATTCAACTGCCAAAAATGTTAAGCTAACAGAAAAAAAACTAATGTAATAAAAGAACATTTGAAGCATATACCCTCCTTCATCATTTGAAAGACTTCTATATGGACGGAATTTGTTGTAATGTTTTTTGTCATCTCATCTTTAATAATTATTTTAGTTATTTGTTTTTATTAATTAAATAAAATTATGTAAAGAACTAATGATGACATCACGAGAGTCAACTTGATGAAATCAAACGATATAATTGGTTAATAAGTCATTAGTTCAACCGTCTTTTGATATATGTTGAAATTAAAATTAAAATAATATAATTACTATTAAAATCTTAATATAATTACAATAAATTTAATTTATTTATAATTAATAATTATATATATAATAGAACATATTATTGGATATATATTAGTTATTATTATATTGAATAAGTATTATCAATTATTCTATTGGATATATAATAGCTATTATTCTTTATTTATTATATTAAAATTTTTGGGTAAAAAGTGTAAATTTGTGATGGAAAACAAAAAAGTGTAAATTAAAGTCAAAATTGAAAACAAAAGTCAACAATAAGAAATCGAGAACTATGATTGGTTTATAAGTTATTAGAGCAACTGTACTTTAGTATAATAAAAGATTTTAAATGATAAAAGTAATACTACCCTACTAAATTACATCGAATATTAATAAACTATCTCATTTTTTATATTCAAATGTATTTTTGTTATTATCCATTACTTTTAGTAGACATATTCTAAGCATGTATGGTATTATGGTTGACACATAATTATTTAGGTATTGATAGAATATTTTCTTTAAAATATAACTCCAAGCAATCCATTCACACAGAAAAAAAGTCTAATATCACTATCTTTAAGGCTGCATTCTTGAGTTTTTTTTCCAAAAGAAAAAAAAAGAGGAAAAGATAAGAAAAATCACCTTTTTGCATTCTTGAGTTTTTTTTTTCAAAAGAAAAGAAAGTGAAGGGAAGGAAAAATCAAGGTTTTTTCCCCCAAAAGTTTTCTGGCCATTTTGGCCTGATTTGGAAGGAAACTCGTGGAAGTGGTGGTTGCCAAGGTGGTAGTTGCAGATTTCCGGTGGTTGTTGCAGGTGGTGGTTGCAGGTTTCCGGTGGTGGTTGCGTGGAAGGGGTGGTTTCCGGCGGTGGTTGGAGGTTTCCGACGGTGGTTGCAAGTTTCCGGCGGTGGTTGCAGGTTTCCGGCGATTGTTCCGATTATTTTTCTTTCACTTTCCTTTCAAACTCAAGAATGACTTTTATAAATCTAATCTTCTATCCTTTCTTCCCCTATCCAATCTTCCCCTTTCTTTTCTTTTAAAAAAAACTCAAAGAATACACTCTAAATAACATTTAAATGACATCTTGTGATCGAAATGATGCCATTGGATAGCAAAAGCAACCAAACAGAAGAAACTTCACAATCAACTAATGACCCAAATGTACATCTTCATCTTCTTTAGGCATTAGTAAGCACTAAGCAGTCTCTAAATCGATTCCATTTTGCAACAGTACTAATTGCCCATTAGGCTCATTAGCTTATCATCAGTATCTATCGCAAAAACTTCGCTAAAACCATTAAGCTGTGTCTAACTAGTAATATGATCATTCTGCATATATTGGAACTGGATATATAGTACCCATTTGGCTCATTAGCTTATCAGATCCAATACTACTTATAAAATCCAATAAAGCAAAAGGTGAAATAGCAACAAGACATCAGATGTAAGAATAGTTGCTATATTCTAATGATTACACACTTCAAGTTGGACTACAAACAACCCATTTTGCAACTGCAAATGTGTTTTGTTGGATACAGAATATGATATTTCAGTAATCCGAGTAGAAAAAAGATATTACGAAATTGTATAGAATCAACATATCATTTACCATTATTAATATAGAAAAAGTTACACAGTACATGACCAACTCACCGGTACACAATACACAGTAACTCAAATGTTAAGTTATACAACACTTGTAACATTCAAATATGGAGGAAGAGAAGATGCATGAGTTTCACATTATGGTCTTCCTAATTCAACATGCTACAAGTAAATTGGCCATTCGATAAAACTATTCTCTCTGCTTTGACAACCATGTCAAGGGTGAGAGGAACGAAACTTCGAGATGGGCCATAGAAATGGGGAAAGATATTTGAACCATCCACATCTTCATAAATCAATCCATCTCCAAGCTACAAACACATATCAAATCACAAAAAAAACATTCAATTGGGTAAACGCACATTCGTGACTCCAAACATTATTGCATACTGACATGACAAGTTGCTAGAAAACTCTGCCATAGTTATATATTGCAAAATGCTTCTATCACTACCCACAAATATGAAACTAATCCAGGCACATTAGCATGTGAATCTCCAACAGCTGACCCAAATACATTAGTGAAGATTAGAGGTGAGGTAAAATGGATGGGGTGGGTAGCAAGTTAAAACGACGTTGGGTCAAAATCATTGATTTTCAGCTGTTTGACACACTATACATGTTTTCTTGTGAGCTTAAACCTTCTGTTTGTGTCTAATTTGAGCTATTTGAAATAGCACATAACCTGACCCAACCCAACCCATTGATAAGTGAAAAAAGGTCAAAATTTGGCACATAAGTGATAATGTAACCTATGGTCATGGTACTTACCTTCTGACAATCAATCTGCAGCAGGAAAAGATCCATTGTAGTATTCGAGTAAAACCGTTCTAAGGTTGACTTTACCTGAAGCAAAAAAGCATAAACCACAACACTCGTGAAAACAGTGATTACTCAAGTCCTTGATTCTAGTGAATCGATTTAAAAGTATGGGTTTATTGCACGGATATATAATGAACTTTGGCCAGAAACTTACTTTCAAAAGGTTTATCTGATGTAAGGAACAAAAAAATCGTTATGTTATCAATGTGACACCAGATTTGTACCTAGAACTAATTCAAAGTTATCTCAACATATAATACTATACTATTGATACAATATATTAAAGGAAAAAATCCATAAAAGGTAACCTTTTTACCTAAAATTCCTAATAAGGGGAACCTATTTAGTTTTCGTCTATTAAAAGGAACCCGTTTCTAAAAATTTCGCAATAAAGGGAATGTCGTTAGTTTTTAACATCAACCCTCCGTTAAGTGACATATCACCACTGCCACGTCATCAAAATAAGCTTACGTGGACTTTGACTGGGTCCATATCTATATAGAAGCACACAAAACACTAAAAATAATACATTTATATTTGTATCCATTCGATCTAAATTACAAAAACGAATTAAATATATATATATATATATATCCATTCATTCAGTAACTCTCTGTTTTTTCAATCACATACAATTTTCATGATCAAAGATTTTCAATTTCCTCACTAACCCATTTTCCTAACTAATCAATATTTCAATTCTAGTTCAAACCTTACAAAGTTTCCCACAATACAAAACCCACGTTTACCACGAATGAGACATTACGGTCACCATGGCACTAATCAAAACCACCCAATCGTCATGTGATGAAGAATGTCATTTATCAACTTCTGAAAAACTAGGTATGTCGATATGTGATGCAGATGAAAACTTTGTAGCTGGAAACAACCCCCGCCACCCACCCAATCGAAAACAACCAAGCTCTGACCACAACCGCCGCCACCCACCTCTGTCCCAAACCGCCGCTGCCCACAACCGACACCCACGTTGATCTAAGTTTTGTCCAATCGGACTCCATGTGCTCCGATCAAATTAATTTTGTAACAGAGGATGCGAAATCTTTGATCTGGGATTCCGGTCAAATTACTAAAACAATTCATGGGCACCGTCATTCAATCATCAAATCAACACCAGACTTCAATGAACACAAATAATGTTATCATTCCATGGAAATATCACGACGTGTAAGTAATCAATTTCACTATCACGAGGTGGTGTTTGGGACGGCGGAAGATGTCCACCGATTGAAAAAATAGTGTATGGAGAAAAGGGGAGGGAACGGGGAAAGAGAAATAGGGTTTATGTAAATAGATATATAGTATGGTGAACACAGTTATATATCCAGGTGTATGTACAAGTCAGCTTTTTTAATGACGTGGCAAACCGACATGGCACTTAACGAAGGTCTGTTGTTAAAATTTAACGATGTTACCTTTATTGAGAAATTTTCAGAAATGAAATCCTTTTAATAGATGAAAACTAAATATATTCCCTGTTGTTAAGATTTAACGATGTTACTTGTCCTTTTAATAGACGAAACCTAAATATACGACCTTTTTCGCTTAATACTGTAGAATACATTGGCGTATCAAACCTTTTATAGTTTTCAAGTAATAATTAACATAAAGCAAAAACGAAAACCAAAAAGATGAAATTTTTTGACACGTTACTAATTTAACGAAGCCTTTGTTAAGTTATACATCAAAGATAAAGATTTATATGTTCTTTACATCAAAAGAACATTTTTAAAGTTCATTCATACAATAAATATTCAGTCAAAGTTCATTACATTCTCATGTCATTGCGGCATTGCCTCTTAAAATATCTCACATAGCAAACACCGCGATTTTCTTTTGGAATAAGTAGAGATTATCATAAACAAGAGTAACTACAACTAATACTAAGGCATTTCGGAATTCGGATTGCTAACTCGAGAGTTGAAAAGAATAAGGAATTTAAAATTAACAATCACAAACTATGAATTGATATTAAATTTATTTAACCTAAAATTATCCCCAACTGTACTGAATCTTTTTCTAAAGGCACAAGATTGCAGAAAATGGGGTTTATAAAATATTAAATTTGTGAGATAAAGGAAGGAACCTGATCAAGGTTGCTGAGATGGATATACTGAGAATCCTTGTCGAGTTGTTGACCGAATGTAGATCCATTCTTTTGCAGTTCTGACCACTCGTCTGCGGTACTTATTCTGTATACGAATTCATTGTTTCCGGCCATTTCTGTATACGAAATTTTGGGGCTTTAGTTCTAAGGGTTTAGTTTCTACTTATTAAAAGTGTTCAGTCAATCTGAATGAAGTGTTTTATTTGATTGATTTGTATATAGATTTGACAAAATGACAAGGGATATGGTTTGAAATAATAATATTAAAAGAAAACAAAAATAAAATACAATAGGATTTTTAAGTTAGGGATTTTGAATTTTTTTAATGTATATAAATTATTGTTATGTTATTTTTCATCTTTATTCTCTGCCCATAGAAGTGATTGATACATTTTTTTATATAGAGATTTATAAGTCATATCAAATCATTAAAATCTGATGTGATAATGTTATTTGAGATTCAACTTTATAAACAAGATTTATATTTAAAATTTGAATATTTGCATAGTTTTTTAATGTATAAATTAAAACATTATGTAAATCTATAATAATGTATCTTAGAAAATATTTGACCTTCTTTTAACTTTAAAATTTTGATCTATTTATTTTAACTTTTATAAGACTATTTATCTCTTACAATAACTTTAAATAATGTCATAACAAATGATCTATTTTACAATTGTCAATCAATATGTAAATCCTTTTCATTAAAAAGAAAACTTTATTATACTTATGCATTATCACCATCATATGCCCTACCATCACCATCTTCCGTCGTCACCACTATTCTGTCATCTGTGACATCGCTATCATATTTTCCATTTGTTCCTGCCATATTGTATAGATACTTTTATATTTTTGGTTAAATACTTTTATATAACATAATTTACTTATTTTTGAAAGTATTTTAAAATTAATAGAAGCATTATTTGGAATTTTGGATATATACGATCATAAACAATATATGAAAATTTAACAACGTTTTATAGTTTATTTAAATTTAGATGATATTATGATAGATGAAACATTTGAATAAGGAGTTAATAGGTTGATAGTTTTTGTTAAGTTTTTTGATATTGAAAAATGTATCTGTATTCGAATCTCAGCCATCTTAAATTTTATCATTGATACGCATGGAATTTAAAAGTAAAATAAAATGTCGTTAAATAAAAAAACTTCTAAATAATCACATTTCATTTTCCATGAATATATCAATTATTTTATGATTACCAACACCATGACAAAATTAACAACAAAGTATATCGTTATTACTTATTAGCAAATCATCTAGGTTAAAATTAAAAGACAAAATAAAAATATAAAAAAATTAAATAATATTACATCTAAGTTTCTAACTACGAAAATCATTTTTATCACCCAATTGACACGAAACCCATTTATCTCCAGAAAATAACAAATAAAATAAATAAAAATAAAATAGAATAAAATTACGTCTCCTCATCGATCTCCTCGACACTGAAACAGAAAAAATATCCATACTTTCAACAATTTGCAGCACAAAGAGAAATCATGATCACAACGGTAAACAATCAATCAATCTCAGTTCAATATATATCCTATAAATAATTAATTATATATCTACCTATACATATATATATATATATATACATATATAATCAATTCATTACATGAATTAACTAATTTCAAATTGAATGATTAAACATGCAGCAGACAAGAAGTGGAAATGGCGGTGGAGGATTACAAAGCCCTAGATCTCCTCAACAACAATATTTAACTGTATCAGTTACTGATCCTGCTAAAATGGGAAATGGTGTTCAAGCTTATATCTCTTATAAGGTCATCACTAAGGTAATACAAATTCTGTATCTATATTTTTGTATCTATATGTGTAGCTGTATAATTAATTTTTATTTATTTAATTTGATTATTTATGTAGTAATTGATGACATTGTTGACTTATTGATGATAGAATGTATCAATGTAATGTAATTTAGGTCAAAGTTAACGTGTTTTCGGTTTATCGATTTCTGAAGTCAAAATTAGATAATGAAGAACTTGGAATTTAATGAATATGTATCGATTTTGATGACTTTTTTTTACTAGTAGTTAAGGATTTACGTTTGCGATGATTTTAAAGTTGGTTATTTGTTACTAGTATGGTATCTTGGCAATGTGGTTGCGCAAATAGATTTTCGAAGGTTTTTTGTTTGGCGTGTCTAGCATTGGTGGTGTAAGAGAAGGTGCCGAATATATAAGAGCATGCAGTGTGGTCCACGGAGTTTTTTTGGTCACATTACTTTTTACCGGTATCGGATCTCTCTCAGTTTGTAATTAATAAAAACTCAATAGCTATTTGAACCTAACGTTGTATAAGGCTGAAGTGACGCCAAGGCGTGATGGAGTGTCCACACTAGTGTGCTCTAATAGTATACATATTCATCAGCAGCAATGGAGAGTTTGATATTGACTGTATGGAATATATGTTTGAGTAATTCATTATCCTCTTGCTCCCTGTTCAACTAGAGAGCTTTTATTTAGGAATAGAATCTCTGAATATATTTTGGGAGATAAGGTCATTTCTTATCTTTCCAGAGACGGGCTCTTCAATAGTGTTCATGTCTTCAGTTTGATCTTTCCCTTGAAAGCTTTTATCATTATCATCAGGATGCAGTGAATTTTGTATCAAAACCATAGTATTAGACTACTAGTGTAAGTTCATGAAATGCTTTTTTTTGCAGACAAACTTCCCCGAATATCAGGGACCAGAAAAGATTGTGATTCGACGATATACAGATTTTGTTTGGCTACGCGATCGTCTGTTTGAAAAGTACAAGGGTATCTTCATTCCTCCACTTCCGGAGAAGAGCACTGTAGGTAAGATGTCAGTGTGATCCTTTAGTAGAAGTTATGGCATTATTCCTTGTTATCTTCTTTAAAGATCGAAGAAGGCGATAATATCGTCTGCTATTATTATTATCTCCTATTATATGGCCAATCATGTATGGTTGTTCGTGGTTCTGCTTCTTTATCCATATAATTTATTGACATTGCTTTCGTTTAGTAATTTATGGTGTGGCTGTTTGGAAGTTATACATTTAGTCTCCTCTTCTAACTTTACTGTTCTTGTATTAGTGCAAAAGCGTAGGATTTTCCGTTCCTTGTCTGTGATTCCCCTTTGATCATTTTGAAGTTTGTGCTGGTCAACAGTTGTATCATACAATGTAGTATAACAATATTTTCCAACATTTGGGTAGCACACAGTTTAAATCAATATGATATCTGATCAGAATGCTTTTAAACTTTGGGTGGTTAATATGGAAAATCATGACAACCTTAAAGTGCAGCTTTGTAATTAGGTTACGGGTCATGTCATAGTTTCCCCTAGTCTCATGGAAAATGCAACACATGACACTGTTTTTGTGGATATTGTTTGACTGTGTGTCATTTATAAACTTTTTCAACAATTTAGATGAATTGAGGAATCTTGTGGACCTAAATCTAGAAATTCACTTTGTAATAATGCTAATAGTTAGATAGGTTTCTGTAATATGAATATTTCCCAATGAGAGAAATGTTGCAGTTTTCATTGGATGATAGAATTATAGTTAGTCAAGAGCAGAGATGCTAATTTTAGTTTGCCCACTGTGTACCTCATCATTAGTACTTCTGTTAATGATTTTAACATGTTTAATTAGTCAAGAGCAGAGATGTTGATTAAAAGTCGGCCCACTTTGTACATAATTATTAGTGCTTTTGTTAATCAGAGACATGTTTTCAAGGACCATGCCTAACATCGTTCAAGCAATTGTAATTTTAGTCATGAAAGATTAATTGCATACAGTTATCCAGATGAACCGTCTTTATATGACTAACGATGGTCTCTCTAATGCAGAGAAGTTCAGATTCAGTACCGAGTTCATTGAGATGAGGCGTCAAGCACTGGATACATTTGTCAATAGGATTGCATTACATCATGAACTTCAGCAAAGTGAAGACCTACGAACGTTTTTGCAGGCTGATGAGCAGGTATTGCTGTGACCGTTCAGTTTAAGAAAATCACACTTCTTCATATATGCACTGATTTATCGTTGATTACTTGTCCTAGCATCATAGATTTGAAGATGAAAAAAAGCTTCCCTTGTTCTGATGCATGGCTTTCATTTTCCTTTTTATGTAGAGGTCACCAGGTGACCAGATTGCTGGGCTGAGTAAAAGTACATGTATTAATATTGGTTGAAAATGTCTAGGATGGGTCAGCGAACACTTATTGGTCCCCATATCTTAGTGTGTTGTATAAATAGTTGTGTTTATTATGAGTTTAACACAATGAATTTAAACGATTAGGAGGTTATATGCATTGAAATAGACTTTGAACGATTGTCAACACAATGTAGCTCAGTTCTATTCAACCCATCGACTTGTTTGAGACAGAACACAACCTAAATCAACCCATGTAGAGTAAATAGGTTGAAATTGCCATCTCACTACTACCACTTCTCTTGTTTGCATGCACGTTGTTTGATCTTTCCAGTAGTTCTTATATTACTTTTGGTTGTTTTGCAGACAATGGAAAGAGCAAGGTCACAGGATACTGGAATCTTCAAGAAGAAGCCGTCTGATTTGATGCAGATATTCAGGGTAAGCTTAATATTGACTAAAAGCGATTGGAGTTCTATTACGGAATGAAAACAAATAAAAGTTTTAATTGTCTACCACATGGTTAGAAAAAAAGTATCCAGGAAATAAAACCTTTTAATTTGGAAAACCAAATAAATTGCATTTTTAGAAATATTAATACAGGGAGCAAACCTAATGGCTTGTCCTCCCTTCTAGTCTTTTATATCCAACTTTCTAGCATATTTACCCAATTTATGGATCCCAGAAATAAGTTTATTGAAGGCTAATATAATTCTACCACACTAGCAGAAGTTAAAAATTGGGTAGGGCAACTTAAAATGTGAACTTTTCTTTATTTTCAACCATGATGATTTTGTTGTTGTGCCATATTAAGATACTATTAGTTTCCATATTATTATCAGTTTACATATTATTAGTTTCCATGTATTAGATTATTAGACTCTATAAATACAACCTCTTGTAATCCTCATTAATTCAATTCAATACAATAAATCATATGGTATCAGAGACAGGTTTTCCAACATCACTTGTTCGAACAGAATTAAGAAAAAAATCCGGCACCAAATCCGGCCACAATTCCGATCAATAACCCTAATTTTTTCCAGAATCTGTCCAACTCAAATTAACCCTTTAAATCCTCGAATTATACAACACCACCACCACCATTAGCTGCGGATTCACAATACGTGAAATCCCACAAAAATTCGCCGCCTCCGACGCTCTCACGCGCCCCCACGCGCCGCCGGTAAACTCGCCGGAATTTTCGAATTTTGGCAATTACTTTGTTTTTCCGTCGAATTAAGCTCCACCGCTGCCACCATCTTAATCCTTGTCAAATTTTGAACAAAACCCATAACTTTTATTTTTTCATCCGCCACTGTTCACCACCGTCGCTGCCGGAAACAGCCGCCGGAAACCACTGCCGGAACCCAAATTTTTTTCAGAAACAGAAAAAATAACCTAATTTTCTAATGGCAATGCTTGCTTCTATTTCCACACAAGACAAAGCAATCCACAACTCCCACAAATTTGCTTTCAAACTATCTCCGACTAATTACGGATATTGGAAATCCATGCTTGAAGCTTTCTTCACCACACATAGTTTATTTGGTTATATAAGCGGCACAATTCCATGTCCGTCTCCAACAATAGAATCAGAAACTGATAAAGGTAAAGACAAAGATGCCACTCCATCAACTTCACAATCAAACCCGAATCATCCGATTTGGTTATCTAATGATGCCCATGTACGTATGCTCGTTATGTCTACCGTGTCTGAAGCATCGTTTTAGCATGTACAAGGAGGTACTTCACACAACCTTTGGTTATCCCTTGCTCGCGCATATGCCCCACAAACCTCGTCTAGGGAATATACCCTTAAGTCACAACTCCTTCGACTTCAGATAAAAGAAGGTGAATCAACGTCTACTTATCTTACTCGAGCACAAGAGTATGCTGATGCTCTTGCAAATATTGGCGAACCAGTGAAAGACAAAGACCTTGTGATGCACGTTATTACGGCTCTTCCCGATGATTACAATAACTTCAAATCAACCATACTTGGCCGACCAACCCCTTTGGCATTCTCTGAGCTGAACGGGCTTCTCTTGGATCTTGACTACATGGTCAAGAAACCCGTGGCCGATTTAACCCCCGCTCAAACTTTCTCGATTGCTACATTGCCACAGTCTTCGAGACCTAGTGGAAATTCACCTTCGCTTCCTAATGATACTATGGAAGCCCTTCAACAACTGGTAGCTCGTCTTGGTTTTCAGCTTCAACCATCATCTGCCCAGTCACCTCAAAATTTTTACACAAATCAGCCCAACAATAACAGAGGTAATAATGAGAACAATCGTAGAGGTCGTGGTCGTGGCAATTATCAGAATTCTCAAAATCGCAGTGGAGGTAATCGAAATCCATTTTCTTGGGCAACTAATCAAAACACTATATATGGTACTTGTAGCAAGTATGGAATTAGTCATGTCCCGTCACAATGCCCAAATCGGGACCCTTCACAATTCGTAATAGACAGCTGTATGCTAACTTTACTTAGACCAACTATGCTGCTAATACTCGCTCTCCTGCACCAACTTCATGGCTTCCTGACTCAGGTTCTAATTACCATGTTACTCCTAATTTCTCTAGTTTTGACACGTTTCAGCCATACCTTGGCGATGACAATGTTCATGTTGGCAATGGTAAGGGTCATCCTATTTTACATATTGGCTCTTCAACTTTTTATTCACCTAATAAAAGTCTTTCTTTACGAGATATCCTTCATGTTCCTGAAATTAAACAAAATCTTATTTCCGTTCAAAAGTTTTGTTTAGACAACAATGTGTTTTTTGAATTTCACGCAACTTTCTTTTCTGTGAAGGACAAGGTTACCCGTTCTACCCTCCTCACTGGTCCAAGTAATGGAGGTCTTTACTCCTTTTGTCTGCCACGGTGTCAACCTATCCGAAAATCTGTCTTCACCACTGTTTGAGTCTCACCGGACGTGTGGCATCAAAGACTTGGTCATCCTCATTCGAAATTGTTTTCTTCCATGTTAACTAGATTTAAGTTACCACTTTCTAGTAATAGTTCTTTAAGTCATTGTACTGCTTGCTCTATTGGCAAGTCTTCGAAACTGCATTTACTGTTATCTCGCAATAAAGCTTCGAATATTCTTGATCTTATTTATTGTGATGTATGGGGTCCTTCACCCGTTCCATCTCCACTTTCTACATCTGTGATTTTGTTTAATGGTGATAGTACTGCTTTCTCGGATCCAGTAAAACACCGAAGTATTGTTGGGGGTCTCCAGTATGCTACTCTTTCTAGGCCTGATATCGCATTTGCTGTGAACAAAGTGTGTCAATACATGCATTCCCTGACTGAGAATCATTGGTCAGCTGTTAAGCGTATTCTTCGTTACTTACAAGGGACATCCGACTACGGATTACGCATCTCTAGCAGCTCATCAACTCAGTTACATGCTTATGCCGATGCCTCATTCAATGCTATTAATGCCTACTCTGATGCTGATTGGGCCGGTTGCCCCGATGACCGTCGATCCACGGGGGTATTTGCTATATATCTAGGATCTAATCTTGTCTCCTGGTCTGCTAGAAAACAACGCACTGTTTCTCGATCATCCACAGAGGCTGAGTACAAGGCCATGGCTGACACTGTCGCCGGACTTACATGGCTTCAATCTTTACTTCAAGAATTGCGCATTCCTATACATACCACTCCAACATTGTGGTGACAATATAGGCGCTACTTATTTGTCAGCTAATCCAGTCTTTCATGCTCGCACAAAGCATGTGGAAATTGATTTTCATTTTGTACGAGAGAAGGTTGCTCAAGGAAATTTGTCAGTAAAGTTCATAGCTTCAGATGATCAGATTGCTGATGTTTTTACGAAGGCGTTATCTTTAGATCGGTTCATGCTGTTGCGATCCAAGCTAAGAGTCGCACAACGGCCTTAGCTTAAGGGGGCGTATTAAGATAGTATTAGTTTCCATATTATTATTAGTTTACATATTATTAGTTTCCATGTATTAGATTATTAGACTCTATAAATACAACCTCTTGTAATCCTCATTAATTCAATTCAATACAATAAATCATATGCCAGAATCTATTATATATATATTTTTAGTTTCATTATCATTTATATTTGGTGGGGCAGTTACATAACACTATAAGATAGTATAATATTATGGTATTAATGTTGCAGGATGTTCAATCTAAAGTGAGTGATGTAGTTCTAGGGAAAGAAAAACCCGTGGAAGAAACAAATCAGGAGTATGAGAGACTGAAACGCTATATATTTGAGCTTGAAGATCACTTGGCTGAAGCTCAGAAGCATGCATACCGACTAGTCAAGCGACACAGAGGTATAAAAGCTTACCAGTTCTTGAACCTTCATCCTCTTGTTTAGCTGTCAGAAATCCGTTGTTTTAGATGAAATCATTCACAACTGGCAATTTGAAAGAGCAAAAAGAACAAAGCTAACTTGAATATCGATTATCAGTTTAATTTAGTTGCTTGTGGTTCAGCAGTATGCTAGCGTTACTTAGACATCAATAAGTATGTCATGCGGTTGAGTTACGGGTCTAATGGGGTTCCGGTCAAAATGGGTAATATTTGGTTGGGTTGGGTTTGGTTGATCCGGAACACTTCCCTTTTACCAAGTTTTGTTTTTTATGTTATTTAATTTATTTACGATTAATCAGTGTGTAAAATATGATCAGATGATACAACTTTTATGCTATCTCAGTAATTATAAAATATAATCTAATAAAATAATTTAGGAGTTTCTATCCATTAAATTAAAAATATACACTTTGCAGATTTTTTTCTTTTTTATATTTTGATTGTGTTAGTGAACAGATTAAACTCCTTTGTAACGACATCCGCGGCTGTAAAGGTGTTGCACTTGAGTTGCCATAACACAATTTATCTCTTTTACAGAGTTGGGGCAATCTCTAGCAGATTTTGGCAAGGCAATCAAGCTTCTGGGTGCTTGTGAAGGTGATGCACTTGGTACTGCATTCTCCGAGCTTGGAGCAAAGTCAGAGATGCTATCAATTAAGCTGCAAAGAGAAGTCAGTTTCTATTATGTCTGGATTATATTGTAACCAAATCAGTCAAAAGTATTGGACATATATATTAGATCCTTGAATTTATTTGTATCTCACAGCTTCTTTATGTGCTCTAATGCTTAGGCACACCATCTTTTAATGAATTTTGAAGAACCTTTGAAAGATTATGTGCGTGCTGTGCAATCTATCAAGGTAATTATTGAATTTCCAAAGCCAGTTGTCAGTCGAATGCAATTACGGTTTGGTTTCTAGAATTTTGCTAAGTTCTGGCTTTTGATTATGAACAGGGCACAATAGCAGAGAGGGCTAATGCTTTCAGGCAGCAGTGTGAATTGATGGAGACGATAAAGCTAAAAGAAATCGATGTGTATGATTTCTGTTCTTTATTCCCTTTGTGCTACATTTCATGACCATCTGGTTTGAATAAGTTAGAGGTGGCAATATGGGTGGGTTGGGTAACATGTCAGAACAGGGTGGGCTGACCAGAAACACTCTGTCCTCCTCTTCTGTATGACCTATTGAACCTTTGAAGATACATAACTTTGGAAAAAAAGATTTATGACGTTTTGTGCATGTATAATACACAATTTTGGTGCCCCTTGACCAGTTGAACCTTTGAAAATAGAAAATATCCCAGATTAACACAACCATAAGTGAATGGGTTGAAATTGGCACATTATCATAAATGGTAAGCAAACATATCTGAGAGTAATTATATTTCTAGAAGTTCATAAAATAATTCGTCACTGGTTTTTGGAATTTGGTGTGTGATTACTATCAAAATAGGTCGAAACAGGGGACATGACTAACTTTATATCCATTGTTTTGTGGAATTCAGAATGTTGCTATTGTAAAATAAGCTTATAGTCATTATTAATTGAACCTTATGGAAGCAGTCTTTTTACCTTTGGGTAGAGGCAAGATTGTCTACATCTCACCTCCCTCATACCCTGCTTGGTGCAGGGATTGGGTACTGTTCTTGTTGTCATTATTATTTGGACCGAAGAACTTTATACAATGTTTCATTTTTAATTGTAAGGATGGCGCTTAGCAAATGGCTTATTCGTCACATATCTGATTTACCATCAATTGTTTTTAGCAGTTGCGTTCTAAAAACATAATTGTAGGGAATCTGTCCTTTTCTTTTATAGTTGAGTTATTTTTTACAGATGTAACCTATGATAAATTGATAATGTCATCATCATTTTATATTAACAGAATTTGCTAAACCAAAACCCACAAGTCAAGAAATCCTTATTTTATTTCTTCTAGAATCCACGAGGCAGTATTTTTGAGGTCATTACTGAACACTGCTTGAAGTGTTTGGATTTGGTGGGCATTTGTTGATGCAATTCATAATGTTTTTTGCTTGTGTAACAGAATGCGCTGAACTACATGCAGTAATAATTGTCTTGATGGTCTACTTTGTTTTGCATTTCTGTTTCAGAAACAAATTGAGGCTAACTCGATCGGAGAAAATGTTAGATGTGGAGCATGAACTAGAGGAGGTTAGTATGATTATATATCAATTCCTACCCTGGTCTTTACCTTTAAAGAGTAAAATATGAGTGCAGACTCTCGACTGGCAAACAATATGTAAGAGAATTTGAAAACCGTGGAAAATAGTGTCGGGATATATGATAATGAGATAATCAATCAGGTGGTTAAGCGTTTTGGTGATTTTATAATTATTTACGAAACTATTAGATTAAGTTATAGAAAACAACATTTTGTGAATAAGTAGAGATAGTTGGTGAAATGTAATAATGCAAGTGATCTTTATGTTATCCTAGCAAAATCAACTGCAGCTGGTATGAAACATTGTCTAAAGCTAATGGCCAAATAAACATTATGTTTATGCGAACATTTATAACTGATTATTATAATAAGGTATGTGCTGGTATGCGTCGACTTATCTGGTATTGTTACGGTTTGCAGCTGAAAGCTGCTGCTGAGGAAGCAAAGGGAAGATTCGAGACAATAGTACGGTTGATGAATGAAGAAATCGTGCGTTTCCAAGATCAGAAAACACAAGACATGGGACAGGCTTTCCATGAATTTGCAAAGGGCCAAGCACGCCTAGCCAATGGTATTGCTGATGCTTGGAGAAGTCTCATTCCAAAACTAGACTCTCTCTCTGCCTCGTAACGTTGCTTTAAGCTCCAAGGCATTTGACTTTGAGAATGGTATCTGGTCATCTGTCGCTCTCTTACGAGTTCAGTTTGTTCCTACCCTGTCTGTATCTTAAGGTCCAACATGTATGAGTATGAAATCTTCCGGTGTACTTCTATCTAACAAACAAACGGAACATTTGTTTTTTTTTTTCATAGATTTTTTTTTTTTTATCTTTTTTCATTTGCGATGAAAACTTTTTCTTTCACCCTGTTAGGTTTTTAGGGAGTGCTTGGATATACGTTTTGATAGTATTTTGTAATTTTGAATATTCAGAAGAATTATATAATCAGTTGTAATAAGAAGAGTTCATAGAAGAAGCTTTTATTGCTAATTAAAATTCTAATAATACGGTAATCTTGTCGTTTATAAACTTTGCATTTTGCTTCTCTTTATGGGTATATAATGAATGATATGTATATGGATGTGTATCATATACTACGTGCATTGTGATTGTGTGATGATAGTAGGGCAAGAGGGAAAAAGAGGTGTTTGCTTAATCTCTTTTCTTTAAGGCGTGTTGGTGTTTATGCAGACTGATCAATGATCTAATGGTCGGATTTCTCTAATTTTAACACCCAATTTTATGATCATTTGATTCAATTTCTTTTTAGTTATATTCGGTATGCTACACATGTTTTTAGTGACACAGCGGGGTCTTTATTGACATCTATAAAGTTAAGGGTTGAATTGTGATATCTCTTTTAGCCGGGTTAATTTGGAAGGAAACTTCATTTGGGGTTTGATCCACGGAGGTGTTTTGGAAGTAATTAAGCCCTCTGCCTTTGGGTAAAGTTAAGGTTGTTTACATCTTACGTCCCTATATCTCGTGGAAGACATGATTGGGAAAACTCTTACATATTTGTTGCACGTTTTCGTTGAATGGAGTCGTCTCAATGAGTTTCTCTTAAATTAAATGCAAGGCTTAACAAGATAAATCCATGTTTTATATATATGACTTTCTTATGTGGAATTTAGCATACTAAACTGTTTCCATATTGAACTTTAACAACTAATTGACCTTTAACATACCATTTCGATAGGATGTATTAGGATGTGCTTAATCATAGCAATCATGCCGTACCTTTATCGATCAGTTTGTTAATAACCCATCTTTGCATCAAATAGCCCTTAATCTTCTTTCTGGGATGGTTAACAACAATGGGCTGAAATTATAGTTAACTGATAGTTGAGGGACTACTTGCATACCACACCATAAATAATCAAAATTATCTGTTGTGGAACAGACCAACACCCCAAAAACCATATCCTGCAAATAACTAAATATAACGACCACTTTTCTCATTACTCAATTTCACTAGTCATGACTACAATATGTAGCAAGCAGCTTTTCCTGCAGCAGCTGAAAGGAGTCGTGAGCCCGAAACTGCAACTTTCGTCGAATCTGTTTAGTCCTCGGATTCAGTTATCTGAAAACAGTAAAAATCGCGGTTCTAGGCTAGTTTTAGGTGGTGATTTTTCAGGGTATGTTGTTAGTAGAGCATCTCCATCAAACAGTAGCATTACTCCAGCTGGTGATGATGAAGAAGGTGTTTCATTGGGTACAATGAAACTGCCTATGAATACTGATCTTGTTAGATTCGAGTCGTTGCTATTTCAGGTACTGTATGTTTTACATATAAAATGCTTGTATTGATAATCTGAAATGAACAGCATGCTTAATTTGGATTGAAAAGTTTATTAATTGTAACTCTAGAATAAATGTGTAACATGCTTATATAAATGGTCTACTTTTGTCGATATTTCAAAGATTAATTGTAACAATTGATACATTTCAGTGTAATTCATAACTTTCTTTTTGTCATTATGTTAGTTACACAATTATGATTTTCACTTGCAATCTAGATGGACCCGAAAAATATTTTATGAAAAGTATCCACACAACGTGATGACTCTGAATAGTTCCCACCGTGCTCTCATATTTTGGTGTCTCTCTGGTTGTGGTCTAAGTACAAAAGTTCATCTTATACTACTTTGATATCAAGATTATGTGTGTATTTGTTGACAGTGGGCAAATAGTATGAGCCAAGGTGCCCAGCTACCACTTCCTATGCCTCTAAAGGTTAGTAGTTTCTCCCCTCTTAACAAATATAACATGATAAAAAAAAAAAAAGTTTATAACGATTGACTCATGGAATGTTGATGTAAAATAGGTTGACAAAATTGAAGGAGGAGTAAGGCTGGGGTTCATAACAATCGGTGATGGTGTGACTGAGGTCCCGGTGTACATTGACTGTTTGGTATTTCCTGCAGCGGCTGGATCAACGCCTTTTTTCAGAGCTGTAAGAGATGGGCCGATGAAAGACAAGTCACCTCCCGGTGAGCCTAGAATCATGAAAAGCCTTCTTGCCGCCCTTAAGAAGTCGGTTGAATTAGCTGCCCTTTGAGAAGAATGTACATCTTATTTTCTTATGAATATTATGATATATCTTGGTTTGGAAAAGTGATGGTAACTGAATGTTACATTTGTTTGCATTGAAGAATGACTATGTTATGAGTTTCAGAATTAGGTTGAACGGCCATATGTATGATCCTTTAAAGAAATATTCAAATGCATAAAATCTTCGACTTGTTAGTTAAAAAGATAAAAATTTTTGACACTATTTATTAAAAGAAAAAAAATCAAATACATTGACCAAAAGTGATTTGGCTCAACCCAGCAATAACCACACTATTGAGTTGACCATGTAATCCGTTACCCAACCCGCCTGTTTTACCACCTTTACTTTGATCTTATAGACCAATTCATTTCTATGTATATATGTAGACTAGCTATTGCAAGACCCCTCTATCATAATCCTTCTATTCTAGTTTTAGATGAAGCAACCTCTGTCTTGGATTAGAGGTCTTTCGTTAAATTAATCCAGTTCTTCTGAATCATTTACAGAACTCCTACTTCCTTTTCTCTTCAATAACTCACGCTGCGTTGCCATTTGGAATTATAAATTTATAACTGGTCCTGAAATTAGATATGAAATAACACCACCTGGTTTATGGCTGTTGGTTGTGGAAAATGGTAACAGTTATTACAGAATGGACGTTGAAGTGCTTCCAAAGCCGCTGGCCTCATGCATGGATGCCAATAAAGCAATGAAGATATCATATTGACTGCATCCACACTTGCATACGGAAACAATTCTAAAATTTTAACAATAAAATCTGGAAACTGATAAACCAAGTTTTTTACAAGATTAGATCTGCTCTCCAATTACTTACTGCTGGGGTGCAAAGCTTATAAAATCGTATCTTGTTCAGAAGAACCTTTAAATAATGGCTCGAGGGTAAACAACTCAGCCATGATTGCACCCATTGCTCACATGTCAACAGCAGAATCATACACAGAAGAACAAAGAAGAAACTTAGGGGCACGATACCATTGTGAAATGACATAATCTATATGGCTTAAAACGCACACATTGCTTAAAAAGCCTCTTGTGTTTTGAAATGATCTGTACTTTAATCTGATTTAATAAAAATGTGTATACTAGCTGCTTAAAACTATTGACTGAGTTTTAAGCAAGAAGTCCACTTTCATCCGGCCGATCAAATTCAGTCCACAAAAAATATATATATATATATAAAATATTATATATTCAGCTTTCCACTTTAATTTTACTATAAAATCAAAACAAAGAAAAACAAACAAACAAAGCTTTCCGATTCAAACAAGAATTGATTAAAGGATAAACAACAGAGAACAAAACAGAAGATGTAGATGGGAAATTATTTGGAAGGAAAACAACATGAGATGCTATAATATAATAACTTCAACGGAATCAGACAGCAATGTATGTACATGAGGTCTTGTCCATCATAGTCATATGTCTCCTTTGATCTCATCTACACAAAGTCATTCCCTACTTCTTCTACAAAATTAATTTCCTTATAAACATTCTCACAAATCAAATACCAAACCAAACAATCTTTTTTACATTTACGATGGTTGTTGGTGAACTGTTTCTTGGCGCATTCATCACTGTGTTGTTTGAGAAGCTGGCCTCTGGTGACTTGAAGAGGCTTGCTCGATCTGCAGGTATTATTTCTGAGCTGGAGAAATGGAACCACAAATTGGCCCAGATCCAAGCTGTCCTTGTTGATGCAGGCCGAAAGCACATAACACTCTTTGCTGTTCAATTGTGGCTGAACAAACTCCAGCAATTGGCTTATGACATAGACGATGTACTTGATGATTTGGCCACCGAAGCTATGCGGCTCCAATTGAATCAACAATCCAATGCCATCACCAGCACTAATAAGGTATCGAAGATTATCCAAAACAAATTTCATTATATTAAATTTGGTCATAAGATGAGTTATAAGTTAGATGAGATAACATCCAAACTGGATGCTCTGGTTGAAGAGAAAAATATCTTGGATTTGAATGATAATGTTCAAAGATCAGATAGAAAAAGATCAGAAGAAACTTCACTGGTTGATGTAACCAGCGTTGTGGGTCGGGAAGGGGATAAAGAGCTATTGCTGGGGAAGCTGTTGGGAAATGAATCATGCAGTCGGAACTTTAGTGTCGTGTCCATAGTTGGGCTGGGTGGGATTGGCAAAACCACTCTTGCTCAAGTTTTGTACAATGATAAGAAAGTGAATGATTATTTTGAACTCAAGTCATGGGTTTGTGTTTCTGATGAGTTTGATGTGTTTAGTATTAGCATGGCTATTTTTATAGATGTGGGTGGGGTGGATACGAATTTTAAAACTCTGAATCAGGTTCAAGTGGCTCTTTCGGAAAAACTCTCCCAGAAAAAGTTCCTGCTTGTTTTAGATGATGTCTGGAATGAAGACAACAATCAGTGGGAACTTCTACAACGCCCTTTTTCTGTAGGAGCACCTGGAAGTAAAATTATTGTCGCAACGCGGAAGAACAAAGTTGCAACAATTATGGACTCCATTCATGTTTACGCTTTGGAACTCATGTCAAATGAAGAATCTCTGTGTTTGTTTGCCCAACATGCGTTGGGTAAACAAAATTTCAATTTGCATCCGACACTTAGGTTGTTTGGAGAAGGTATCCTGAAGAAATGCAATAGATTACCGTTGGCCTTGAAAACACTTGGAAGGGTGTTGAGAACAAAATCAAGTGATGAAGAATGGGAGGAGTTGTTAAATAGTGAGATCTGGAATTTACCCAATGAAGGTCATATTCTTCCTGCCCTAAGACTAAGTTACTATGATCTCCCTCCACATTTGAAGCAAATGTTTGCTTATTGCTGCTTATTTCCAAAGGATTACGTGTTTGGCAAGGACGAACTTGTCCTTCTCTGGATGGCAGAAGGCTTTTTGTACCACTCAAATGGCCGGAAGTCAATGGAGAGTTTAGGTAGCGAGTGTTTTGAAGAGCTAGTGTCGAGATCATTTTTTCAGCATTCAGCTAATAATGAATCACATTATACAATGCACGATCTCATTAGTGACCTGGCAACAAGTGTTGCCGGAGAGTTCTTTTTTATGTTGGGTGAGAAGAATGCCGTTAACTGCAGAAATGTAGCTCTGGAGAAGCTCCGCCACTTTTCGTTTATTCGTCAAAAATATGAAATATGGAGCAAGTTCAAGGCAATACACACAGCCAAGCACTTGCGAACATTCTTACCAGTGTCATCGGGAAGGATAGATAGATGGGAAAGTTACCGCTTATCAAGTAAGGTCCTTACGGAACTACTTCCCCAACTACAGTTTTTAAGGGTGCTGAGCCTAGCTAATTATAGAATCATTGTGGTACCACAGTCAATTGGCAGCCTCAAACATTTGCGGTGCCTCAACTTATCTAAAACTCGCATCACATGTTTACCGGAACAAGTCGGTAACTTGTACAACCTACAAAGCTTGTTGCTTTCTGGTTGTTTCATGTTATCTAGCTTGCCAGATAGTCTCATAAAACTGATAAATCTGCGACATCTTGAGATCACATTTACTCCAAAGTTGAAAGAGTTGCCCATGGGGATTGGTGGATTGACTGGTCTACAAACTTTATCCAAAGTTACTATTGGAGATGGCGATGGGTTCAAAATATCCCATCTTAAGGACCTACAACATCTTCAGGGCCGACTTACCATTGAAGGACTGCATAAAGTGAAAAATTCAATCAGCGCAAAGGAAGCCAACTTACAGCAAAAGAAGCGTCTTCATGATTTGGATATGGCCTGGGGTAATGTCTTTGATAGTTCTCGGAATGAGTTGATTGAGTGTGAAGTGCTTGAAGGACTAAGGCCTTTTGAGAAGTTGACCAACATCAAGATAAGTAACTACATGGGAACAAAATTTCCTAGTTGGCTTGGGGACACCGCATATGATTGCTTAACCCAGATTACGTTATGTGGCTGTAGAAGTTGTACATTGTTACCAACACTTGGGGATCTACCGTTACTTAAGAAGCTGTTTGTTTGGAGCATGAATGGGTTGAAGAGGGTGGGCTCAGAGTTACTTGGAACTGCAAATGGTAATGCATTTCCATCACTTGAAGTTTTGGAATTTGAGGATATGGCCGGTTGGGAGGAATGGTCAACTCTAAATGGTGGTGGCAAAGATGGAACAGCTACATCATTTCCTTGTCTTATTGAAATTTCTATCATAAACTGTCCGAAACTGGGTGTATTGACAATTGAGCCAATACATTCACTTCGGGTTGTACATGTAGAAAGATGTTCAGCAATGGTGTTAAACAGCATGATCGGTGTGTGTTCGACAATTACTAGTTTGACAGTGAAAAAAGTCAATGGACTTACTACTCAGCTAGATGGAAAAGTATTAGAGCATCTTGGGGCACTCGAATATCTAAGCATTACAGAGTGCAACGAACTCATATACTTGTGGGAATCAGAAGAAGAAGCATGCAAGATTCTTGTGAATTTACAAAGGTTGAAAGTAGAGGGGTGTAACAACTTGGTAAGATTGGGAGAGAAAAAGGTGGATCTGGTGACTCCCAAGGAATCTATTAGAAGTGTAAGTTTTAATAATTGTGAGAGATTGGAGGATTACAAATGTTCGAATAGTATTGAAAAATTATGGATAAATCGTTGTGATTCAGTCACATCATTGACCTTCCCAGCAGTGGACTTGCCATCATCCACTTTTATCATTCTTGTAATTGAACGATGTAAGAATATGGAGGTGAATTGGCTTGGGAGCAGCTTTTTGTCATCACTTACATCTCTTCACTTAGTTGCAATTCCAAATCTGAGGTTGTTACCAGAAGGAGGATGCTTACTTCATCTGACGGACTTGATAATTTTGGGATGTGAAAACATAGAATCCATTCCACATAAAGGTTATGGTTTTCGTCCCCATCTTTGCTTAATATCTCTTTCAATCTATGGTTGCGAGAATATAAAGTCATTTCCACATGAGCTGTTGCCAAGTCTCACATCTTTGAAAATTATGTGTATAAGGAATTGTCCAAGAATGGACTACTCGTTTCCTGGTGGTTTGTGGCCTCCTAATTTATGTTCTCTATCAATAGGAGGAATAAAGAAGCCGATTTCAAAGTGGGGAATGCAGAATTTCCCAAACTCACTTGCACATCTAACGTTAGATGGTTTTAATTCAGGAGGAGCGGTTTCATTTGCAAATGCAGAAACTACCAGCAGCAATACTGCTTCATCATCATGTTCATTCTTACTTCCAACATCTCTAACTTCTGTATGTGTTCGAGATTTTGAGGAACTGGAAACAGTTTCAAAAGGAATGCAACACCTCACCTCCCTTGAACTTCTTTCTATCTCCAACTGCCGGAAGCTAAGAGATCTGCCAGAGACACTACTCCCTTCTCTTTCAAGTTTGTGGGTGAGTGACGTTTCCCAGGAACTGAGAAAAAAGTGTAGTAGTGATGGAAGAAAAGCAAAGTATTGGCCCATCATCTCCCAAATCCCTGACGTGGCAATCCCTGATTGATTATGATGATGGACGGTAGTTTGGTGTGATAAACTGTTATGCTATTGTATAAACTCAGCTATAAAAGTTAGAAAACAAGTTAAATAATAATTAAATTAAAATAGTTATATAACAAATATATATGTATGTATGACTCAATCTGGGGTTTGCTTTTACTGAGTTTTGATTGTTTCTTTTTTTTTGTTTATGGGGTTTGGATTTACAAATAATTTGGAAAAGAAAATTCAAACCGTTGAAACCCAAATATTTAAAATATATTTCTTCCTTAGTAGCTTTGACAACATTCATAATACTAACTGGAATTTTTTTTTACTAAAAGTTGTACTCCAATACTCCATGGGCATAAGATTTGGAACAAGTTTCATTATGAGTTGTTTTATGTGAATTGGGAGTTTTTTGTTAATAAATACTTTTTTTCCTTCCCTTGTTTGAAATATTTAATAGTTTGGACTGGATGGACATGCTTATGTATATCTTTGCTATGGCATGCATAACATGCTAAATGTTGTAGCCAATAAAGAGGGAATTGGGTCGACTGTTTTGATTCGTTCTTTTGCTCCCATCACATGTTTCTTTGGTCTTTTAAGTAATAGTCAAGAATTTGTTGAACCACATTAGAGAAATATGTATTGGTTAAAATCTTGCTAGAAAGGAAGAAAAGGTCAAGACAGACTCTGACTTTGAAGGCCAACAAACTAGTCTTTAACTTTGAAAACGAAATTAAATTACTTATATTTATGTGGGATCTTTGAGAATCTCTTACTCTCCCAATGTTACATATTTGAAAAATGTCAGGTAATTAATTTCTAACTGAACCTGAATCAAGTTCAAGTCCAAAAAGTAATAGTAACAAGTTTGACCTCAGCAAGGCGGCCTCTTTCTTTGTTTAATGTGATGTATGCTGCTGTCTGATTGATATGAACTAACAGGGTTGGAAACTATCAAATAGCGCCGATGTTTGGATACCGATAAGCCCGTTCTTCTGACCAGGCCTGGCAAGGTCAGTCTCCATTCTCATAGAAGTTGATTTAACACATTCAATGTTGGATAGATTGAATTGAGTGTGTTTTATCTTGAATGTGTCAAATTAAAAAGTTAAGAACTTAAGATATAAAAAAACAGATCAAATGGATTAAAAGTTGCCCATATATTATTTTAACTCTTATGCATCATTCTTATAAAAAGATTCACATTACTTATCTATTAAATATTTTAAAATATGGAGAATAATGTATTGAAGACATGTGGTTCAACTCAACTGGGCTTGTCTCAACCATTATGTAGATAACCTGTTTGACCCACCCATGTTGCCCGGCATGCTTATCTTTTGCCATTTCTACAGTACAGATTATGCTTTGAAAAGTAATATTTACAGTGGATAACATCACTTAGGTCGACCAAGCACTAGGGATTTCAAAAGACTGATCTAACCATGCTCTGTTCACTTCTGGTAATGACTGATCATACATCTTGTTTTCTTTCTGTTTTCATATCTTGATGAAATTTAACAAGTGCTTAATTGGGATCTGGTCTTATAGGTGGCTTGGAGCTGTTAGACGGGCCAGAAGTGAAAGAAATAGTAGTGGGTCCACGCGTTGGCATCGATTATGATTTGCTTGAACATGTTAGTGCCTTATGGAGGTTTGCAATTTGAGATAGCCGTTGGATAAGTGCTCCTAAAAACACCCTCAAGGCACCTTAATTTTCAAATCATGGACATGACTGATGGAAGGAGTTTTTTTTTTTTTTCGGTTGACAATCTTATTGTTGCATATTTTGGTTTTTTGTGTGGGTCTTGAACCACAAGGCTGTGTACATACTGAAAAGGGTTGAAGTAAACTAATGGAATTTAGCTTTTACTGCATTATGCAAGTGCTTTACCATGAATTTGTAGCTACTGGATCGATATTATGCTGCATTTGAGTAGGGCGTTCATCTGAACTACTGAGCCACAGTAATATTATTTCTGTATTCAAAATGTCTGGATCATCATAGTACGCATTAGACGACCGGATGACACTCTCTAATATACCAGCAAGTTGAAACGAGCTGGATAGTATTAACAGGCTCAGAAAGCTCGGACCATTAAGTACTACCCCAACAAGAGATATCGTTCAATAGCAAGACAATGCTCCTTAAACCTGTTCTGATTGTAAACAACATCCATTAAATGCTTATTAACTTTTTTTCCTGCTTTGCTGACTAAGGACTCAAATGCATTGGTTCCCGGTCCCTTTGGCAGCTGCAGCTTGTGTTGCTGCTTCAGCCCAACTATGCCTGACAAGAGATGGAGTGATAAAAGGAGGAAGCATTGCAGATTCTACGTTTACGTATTGACCAAGGACAAATAACTCCAAAAATATATCTTCAAGCTCACTTTCCAAAACGAGGCGAACAGACTAGACGAAGCAACCGTTTCATAAAATCAAGAAGAAGAGGATCACCATGTTCTGCGTGCGTATGAATTGCCCCAGCCCTTGTGAAGTAATTCTTGGTACATTTGTTACTGTGAAAAGTAAAGGACTATATGTGCAATTAGTTTTAATTTATAAAGTAAAGGAGGATTCATATAATTTTGGATGTTTGAAAGTCATCTATGGACAAGTCTAAGTCTCCTCCTTATTACATCCACACAAATTCAATCAATTAACTTTACTTTCTTCGATTTCCTTTCCATCTACCCAAATTTCCATCTCCCATAATATTCTCTCAAATCAAAACTCATAACAATTAAAATTTTTTTTTCCCTTTTCGATGGAAGTGGTTCTTGGTGCCTTTGTTACTGTGTTATTTGAGAAGCTGGCATCTGCTGCCTTGATGAGGCTTGCTCGATCAGCAGGTATATATTCTGAGCTCATCAAATGGAACGACAAATTGGCCCAGGTCCAAGCTGTCCTTGTTGATGCAGGCCACAAGCACTTAAGTCAGACTTCTGTTCAGTTGTGGCTTAACAAACTCCAGCATTTGGCATATGACATTGATGATGTACTCGATGACTTGAGCACTGAAGCTGCACAACGCCAGATGCATGAGGGGTCATCTGCCGGAACTAGTAAGGTATTGAAGATCATTCCAACCAAAATTCATGCTTTTAAATATAGTCGTAAGAGGCGTTCTAAGCTCGATGAGATTACATCCAAATTGGATGCTCTTGTTGAGGAGAAAAATATGTTGGGTTTGATTGATAATATTGGAAGGTCAAATAGATCAAGTAAACGACTAGAAGAAACTTCTCTGGTTGATGTATCTAAGATTGTGGGTAGGGATGGCGATAAGGAGGCATTGATCGGGAAGCTGTTGGGCAATGAACCATGTAGTCAAAACTTCAGCGTCGTGTCAATAGTTGGTATGGGTGGGGTAGGCAAAACCACGCTTGCACAAGTTTTGTACAATGATCAAAAAGTAAAGGATCACTTTGAACTTATGTCATGGTATTGTATTTCTGATGAGTTCGACGTATTTAAAATTTGCAAGGCTATTTTCAAAGATGTGGGTGGAAATGACAAAAAATTTGAGACTTTAAATCAGCTGCAGGTAGCTCTCACAGAAAAACTCTCAAAGAAAAGGTTCCTAATTGTACTAGATGATGTTTGGAGTGAAAACTATAATGAGTGGGAACTCTTGCAACGTCCTTTTTCCGTAGCAGCACCTGGAAGTAAAGTTATTGTAACAACACGTAAGACCACAGCTGCACCGGTGAGGGACTCCATTCAAGCTTATCCTTTGGAAGTTTTGCCAAGCGTAGAAGCTCTATCTTTGTTTGCTCAACATGCATTGGGCAAACAAAACTTTCATTCACATCCGACGCTTAAATTGTATGGAGAAGGTATCATGATGAAATGTGGCCGATTACCTTTGGCTTTGATAACACTTGCAAGGGTGTTAAGAACAAAAACACTTGATGAAGAATGGGAGGAGTTGTTGAATAGTGAGATATGGAACTTACCGAACGAAGATAGTAATATTCTTCCGGCCCTAAGGCTCAGCTACTATGATCTCCCTCCGCATTTGAAGCAAATGTTTGCTTATTGCTGCTTATTCCCCAAAGATTACGTGTTTGACATGGATGAACTTGTCCTACTTTGGATGGCAGAAGGGTTCTTGCACAAGTCAAATGGCAACATGTCAATGGAGAAGTTTGGCCATCAATGTTTTAGAGAGCTGGAGTCAAGGTCGTTTTTCCAGCATTCCACTAGTGATAAATCACTATACACAATGCATGACCTCATTAGCGACTTGGCAATGAATGTTGCTGGAGAGTTTTTTTATACGTTAGGTGATGAAATGAGGGTTGATGACGGAAAGGCAGTTTTGGAGAATTCCCGCCACTTTTCTTTTGTTCGTCAGCGTTATGGATTATACAAAACATTCAAGGCACTACATAGGGCTCAACGCTTGAGAACATTCTTACCAGTGTCTGTAAGGATGGATACATGGCAAAGTTTCTACCTATCAAGCAAGGTCCTTACAGAAATACTTCCTCAAGTCCAGTTTCTAAGGGTGCTAAGCCTAGTTAATTACAGAATCACAATGGTACCACAGTCAATTGGCAGTCTCAAACATTTGCGATATCTCAATTTTTCTAAAACTGACATCGCATATGTACCTCAAGAAGTGGGTAACTTGTACAATCTACAGAGCTTGTTGCTTTCTGGTTGTGAGCAGTTATTTAGTTTGCCAAACAGTCTTACAAAACTGATAAACCTGCGACATCTTGACATCACTGATACTCCAAGTTTGAAAGATTTGCCCATGGGGATTGGTGGATTGACTGGTCTACAAACTCTATCCAAAGTTGTTATCGGAGATGCTAATGGGTTCAAAATATCCCATCTTAAGGACCTACAACATCTTCAAGGTCGTCTTACCATTGAAGGACTGCATAACTTGAAAAATTCAATCGACGCAAAGGAAGCCAACTTACAGCAAAAGAAGGGCCTTCGTCATTTGGAGATGGAATGGAGTGACGTCCTTGATAATTCTCGGAATGAGTTGATTGAGTCTGAAGTGATTGAGGGACTAAGGCCTTTTGAGAAGTTGACCAACATCAAGATAAGTAACTACATGGGAACAAAGTTTCCTAGTTGGCTTGGGGATCCCACATATGATTGCTTAACTCAGATTACGTTACGTGGCGGTAGAAATTGTACAATGTTACCAACACTTGGACATCTACCGTCACTTCAAAAGCTGTTTGTTGAAAGCATGAAGGGGCTGAAGAGGGTGGGTTCAGAGTTACTTGGAACTGCAAATGTTAATGCATTTCCATCACTTCAAGTTTTGATTTTTAAAGAAATGGCGAGTTGGGAAGAATGGTCAACTATTAATGGTGGTGGCAAAAATGGAACTGATGCACCGTTTCCTTGTCTTAGTGAAATTGGTATCATAAACTGTCCGAAACTGGGTGTATTGACAATTGAGCCAATACATTCACTTCGGGTTGTACATGTAGAAAGATGTTCAGCAGTGGCGTTAAGAAGCATGATAGGTGTGTCTTCAACAATTACCAGATTGACAGTGAGGGAAGTTAACGGAGTTACCACTCTACTAGATAGGGACGTTTTAGAGCATCTTAGGTCACTTGAATATCTAAGGATTTCAGGGTGTGACGAACTCACATACCTGTGGGAATCAGGAGAGGAGGCATGCAAGATTCTTGTGAGTTTACAGGAGTTGGTAGTAGATGGGTGTAAGAACTTGGTGAGATTGGGAGAGAAAAAGGAGAATTTGGGGATTAGCATGGAATCTCTTAGAAATGTAAGTCTTAGAAATTGTGAGAGATTGGAGAGCTACCATTGTGGTTCAGATAGTAGTATGGACAAGCTGGAGATATGGTGGTGTGATTCAGTGACATCATTGACTTTCCCAGAAGTGGACTTGCCATCATCCACTTTTAACCGTCTTCAAATTTGGGGATGTAAGACTGTGGAGGTGAATTGGCTTGGGAGCAGCTTTTTGTCATCACTTACATCGCTTGTTTTACATAGAATTCCAAATCTGAGGTTGTTACCAGAAGGAGGATGCTTAGATCATCTTACAGAATTGAGTATTGATGGATGTGAAAACATAGAATCCATTCCAAAGAAAGGTTATGGTTTTCTTCCCCGTCTGTGCCTGAGATCTCTTCGGATCTTTAATTGCAAGAATATGAAGTCATTTCCGCATGAGGAGTTGCCAAGTCTCGAATCATTGGAAGAGATGTCGGTAATGGGTTGTCCAAGCATGGACGACTCGTTTCCTGGTGGTTTGTGGCCCCCTAATTTAAGGGAGTTAGAAATAGGAGGATTAAAAAAGGCGATGTCAGAGTGGGGCCGGATGCAGAATTTCCCAAACTCACTTGTTCAATTATGGTTAGATGGTGAGAATTCAGGGGGAGTGGTTTCATTTGCAAATGAACAAGATATCAATACTACTACTTCTACTTCCACATCATCATCATGTTCTTTCTTACTTCCATCATCTCTGACTTCTCTTGATATCAGAAATTTTGAGGAACTGGAAACAGTTTCAAAAGGAATGCAACACCTCACCTCCCTTGAACTTCTTGAAATCTCCGACTGCTGGAAGCTAAGAGATCTGCCAGAGACACTCCTCCCTTCTCTTTCACGTTTGTATGTGAGTGTCGTTTCCCAGGAACTGAGAAAAAAGTGTAGTAGAAGAAAAAAAGGAAAGTATTGGCCCATCATCTCCCAAATCCCTGATCATTCTATCGGCCGATTTTTATAAAAAAAAATAATACGGAGTCATAATAATGAATGAATGAAGAGCGGAGTTGGAATGGATGATGATTGGTGATCGGTTATTGATTTTTGAGTGGAGGTGGGTGGTGGCCCATCAAGGTTTTATTTTCATTTGGAAAATTCAATTCAAAATACCTAATAATAACACTCCATTATTATTAGTTGCTCAGCTTTGGATTTTGTTAATTTTTTTTATTTATACTAGAGTGAAAACCCGTGCGATGCACGGCCGGGTATGTCGATATATCTAGCGTCTTGGCTTGAGCTCAAAAGACAAAGGTTATTAGTGGTATATTTCAAAGCACTACTACAGGCAGATATTGTGACAAAACAATACTATAAATTTAGTTACAACCATACTAAGATACTATTTTACACTCATCGAACTTGAGATAACAGAGAGGTTGTTTCTCCATTTCTCCTCTTGTAATTACATCACCCAAAGCAAACTAATGGCTTCGGTTGTAGGTTGCCTGCAAAAAACTTATATTATTCTACTCATGGAATTACCAACTTATACTGAAAAAAGTCTTATTTAATTATCTATAAATATTAAAAGATCGGAAGACAGCAAAAAAAAAAGCACACGCATATGATGCCAACTTTGCATACATTTCTACTGACTCGATTGTGCATGACCTTAGGCTTAATTCTGGATATATGACCGTTCTCCACCACTTTTTTCATAACCTCAGCGATGGTTTCCAAAGGCATCATACAAATCTTTTAGTCTCGTAAAACAGTAGTTCAGATGAGATATTATGTATCTAAAACATATAATGCCATGTATCCAGCATATAGAGGCCGCAAACATGGACAAACCTCATATTAATATAAAAAGAGCGCAACTAATGACCAAGTAGAAGTGGGGCTTGACCAATAAGCATATCCATTTCATATTTATTGACTGCGGGGAAATTAAAAAAAAAAAAAAGGAAACAGAGACTAACACGTTTGTCAAGATAATTGGATGACACACAAAAAGGCCTCCCTGGACAAATAGTTTAACTTTCCCAAATAAAATGAAAATCAAAAAATTGGCAGCTATAAGTGTCATTGCAGATTTGCAGAAACTACCGTTCAGTAGTCAAGACACAACTCTCTAATAATGTTGCAGAAAACTGTAACTTATTAACATCGTCACCCATACGAAATATAAAGACTTAAAGAAAATGTTGAACCAATTTTTTAAGTTCAAGAAAAGTTGCTTCTTTTCCACAACTTATCACTGAATATCACATGAAGGTAAAACTCTATTCATAGGACTATAGCTTTAACCATTAGCCCAAAAACACCTACAGGTGCAGGTGGGGTCTACTAAGCATGTTCATGACAAAAACTAAAGAGAGATAAGAAAAGGATGACCTTAACTGTTTTTTGATTAAGTAGATGATATCATGGGCTCACGGCTATCAATTGGGTTTGACTTATCTGGTTATTATCATAAGCTTCACCAACCTTCATAAACCACCCTATCAGGCTTCTTATTACATCAACCCATTCCTTTTTTGTAGTGTATTTTACTTTCTCTTCTTACTGATAAAAGAGTTTCACTGCCCAAGCTGTCCCTCAACGATAGACTAATGGAGCTGCCCTCAATGATAGACTAACTAAGCTATCCCTCAACGATAGAGGGACTGTGTAAATATGTAAGAAAAATATACAGTAAGAAAATGAATTAAAAAAAATATATAAATGAGAAGATCTTACCTAAATGGCTTTGCTAATTTATATAATACACTAACACGGTACCATTTTCAGCATACAAAGAACCTATCATTATCCTACTGCGGAAATAAAGAAACTGCGAAGGGGATGTGCACACAGATGACCAACCCAAAACATGGTAATACCAAATTTGGAACCACCCCTTTGGCACCATATATCCAACTTAACAATATTTTCACAACAAATAATGGCTTAAACATAAACCCGAAGCAAGGAACTTAGAGAACACAACAAATACTCCATAAAAGCAAATATAAAATAGGCTAAATACAGAATCATATACTTAATATACAGTTAAAAAAATTTATTTAACTAAAGCGTGAAAAGAAAGCTGACATTGTATTAGAAAGCTCCTCATAACCTATCCTCTTTCAACCCATATTTGTGAAGCTTTCCGGACCTATCCATCCGGTTACATATACTTCCCACAAATATTAATACCTTGTAGCCATTACTCTCGATATATAATCTACGTAATTTGAGTTCAGCTCAACATCACCGGTATAATCATTTACAATCTCCATAATATCAAGTGGATGTCTCTATTTTCTACCTTAACTTTAATTTCTTTTACTTCTCATGAAACATGTGGAATAGACTCAAAAAAAAAAAAAAAAAAAAACCTTTACATAGAATGTTGTCTAAAACGATATTAATACTAAAATAAAATAAAAAATACCTTCAGTTCGTTATTTTGTGTTTTTTCTGGTTCAGCTTAGCTGATCTAGAAGCATAATAGTATGAGCATCATGCCCACGTCCATTCATCACCCCATTTTTTTTACTCTTGTGTTCCCATTCAACCAACTCCAATAAATTCCATCATTATCATAAATATATCATCACACAAATAAATTTGTTTACTAAACGTAGGGCCAAGAGCATCAAAGTGTTCTACTTTCAAGTGGTTTTGGCAAAACTTCAAAAGTTTAATAACATCTGTTGGCCTTAGTCAAGCTAAGCACACCAAGAATTAATAAACAGTAACATGAGGTGTGTTGATGTCGTTTTGTTCACAATATCCATAAATCCGAGAAAACGTTTCCTGTCTCTTTCGATATTCTACCTGCTAAAATGGCCATCAAAGTAGTTTTTCCTAGTTTTTCCAGCAGCACTGATCTCCATTAGGATTTCATGGAATGGAATCTGTGAAAAAAAAACATGCAATGTCGTTGGTATAACCCCCACCAACTCTGATCTTTGAGACGTTACATCACCTATGTATATCTAGAGAATAAAAGAAGGCATACAAATTTGTGTAAAAACCACAAAAGGCCATAACTGGAGACTTAACTGAATAATTTTGGGTTCAATGGTCCTTCGTATTTATGGGCATTGGCTTAAAAAGTGGATAAATCTGGACCTAGTCTGATTGATTAAGTGTCTGTTGTTGTTGGACAGATAAAACCGCAACTGAAAAAGGTCCCGAGGCTCCCAGAATGAGGAAATACAAGCGTGTCACCTCATTTAATTCTAGAAAAGTTGCTTTCTGTTCTCAGTATTGTAAGTCCACAACCTATGATGCTACAACCCAGTTACTTGTATTCTACTGATTTCTGTTGTTTACCTTCTGTAAAAACGGGCCAGATCTTAAAGTTTGGCCGAAATGACAATGTGTCAAATGGGTTGAAAGTTGCAGAGTGTCCCTTTCAAAGCATTTGCTTTCTATTAAAAATGGACAAAAACTGAAAAAAAAATCCAAAAAATGGCCCATTTCAACTCATGCTAGAAAACTGACTTACAAAAGTCCAAATGACCCACCTGTTGCCATCTTTTGTTGATGTTGAGACTGGGCGTCACGTAGGTGTTTAATTTTATTTTCTTATTAGACAAAAGAGAATTATATAGGTGTTGCCTTTTGACCATGTTATGTTGAGAGTTGAATTACAATCAGCATCTCCTTGCCTTGACACTACTCTGTTAAAAGAGTTTTCATCAAACAATACTACAATAGTTTCGGTACCTGGTTTCTTGGGTGCCTCTAAATGCAATAACAATAGCATTAAGATCGTCTGCAACTTTCAATAAACAATATTACTGACTGAGTAACATAGCTAATAACGTCTACCATATACAACATTTTGGCCAAAAAATAGTTTAGGCAATCATATAAATCTGACCATTTGATCATTCACAAAAACATAGAAACTGGAATATTGTAAATAAGTTCGAAAATAAAACAACTAAATCGGGGAAAAACCACATCATCAAAAGTTAATTGGACAACAAACCATATAAATGGAAGCGACCTCGTATTTTTTTCTCATCACCCCTTTCCTAGAGATAACGATGGGTTGCAAGCTTCATATTCCAGTTACAAAAAATACGATGGGTTGGAAGCCTTATTTAATATACAAAAGATTATATTCCAAAATTGTAATGGAAATCCCACCATAAATTTAATCCATGTCTAAAACCCGCAAAACAAAACAAAACAAAATACTATAAACAATACTCCGTATTAGTTAGTATAAATTATAAATAATCCATAACAAATAAACTCCAAAACTCGATTTAAGCAACGAAAATTCAGAACTACTCCTGTTAAACAACTTTTTTGCTCTGGTTTTCTGCTTTTTAATTCCTAATCCAAATAATCAAATATTTTGACTAAACTATACGTGCAATGACAGCTTATACAACATCTTCAAAATAAAGCCGATTATCCATCTTCACAATTCAAACTATCATCCACCAACATCTACACTTGAAATTACAATCTTGGATTGAAGAAACTCTATATAAAAATCAAAAAAATCAACAAACATACCCCATATCTCGAATGAATATCACAGACCTGAGATTCCCAACCAATAAACCAGTCCGGTTAATAGAAAAAAAATAGAAGAATAAAAACAGTGTTATCTTTAGAATTAGAAAAAGAAAAGACAACCCCAAACTTCTTGTTATTCATGGGCTCATGGCAAAATCCTCAATTTCTTCATTCTTTAATCTTCCTGTAAAAATAATATATAAAAAAATGGAGAATATTGTCATCATAATCAGCAATATAATCAGAACTATTTGTAGCATATAACTGCTTGAATTATTGTAAATTTCTCCTTACACACACCCACAAACACACCAAGATATGCCTTTGATCGAGATTTCCTTTCCCTTCTAGCAAAACCATGTAACATTAAATTAAAATAAATTAGGAACAACAGTGAATTTTCTCAAAATTTAAAAACATATATAAAAAAAATCCGATTTGGAATTACCTTTTTATTAGGAGAATAAAGAAACAACTCCGGGTAAAGATGAAAGCATAAGTAAAAACCCGATTTCGAAACATCATGTAATTAGTGTCCCCCGGTGTGCTGGTGATCGATCAAAGGAGGCTCCTAGTTGCATCAAGGACTGGTATTTGATGATCGTCGAACAACGACTTTCCAATGAAGTCTTGGAGTAGATGATGACGGATTCTTCGACGATCAGACATAGGATGTGTTATGTGTATGCGTGTGTGAATGTGCGTGGATGTATAGTCTGTATACATACAGTTTATGGGTGGAAAATGAGAAGAAGGAATGGAAGTAGATTCAATCACTAACCGAGAGTAAACATTTATTTAGTATCTTTACTTTGGTTTCACACACACCAAAAAATCTGATATTTTAGTCCTCTTAACTCATAAGCATTTCAAAGGTCTTCATATGTTTTATTTATTATATACATATATCAACCCCATATTATTAACTCATCTAATATCCTATATTATTAACTTATGTATAATGCAAAATGCATAATAAAAAAAAAACACAAATAAATCACACCAAAATAATGAACCCCATTAAGTACCCTAGTAAACCCATTAAATACCCATCGATAAATCGTCAAGAATGCGCTAATTTTTTCACTATCATCATAGAACTTTTAGATATATATAGATGACTATCTGAATTTGGGTTTGATGTTCTTGCACTTGATTTAGGAGTTTTTTACTAAACTAGTGTAATGGAAAATTTTATTTACCAAATTAGTATAGTTTCAAAAATATTTACTAAACTAGTATAATTTTCAAATCTATTTTGTGTTTTTCCAAACTAATATAGTGGATAAAATTATTTATCAAATTAGTATAATTTCAAAAATTTTATGGTTATATCTAATTTAATATTATTATACTTATTAAGTTGAAAAATTAAGTTGAAAAATTTTATGGTTATATCTATTTTGACTTTCAAAAATTTAATTTTTTTCCATACAAATTTGTAACTTCTGGACCATCCAAAAGTTAAACCATACAACCAAAAAAAAAAAAAAAACTCTAGCTTTCTGTATATTAAGTTAAGAAAAATCATATATTGTTCCTACAAAAATAAGATACATGTGCATAAAATAAAAATTTAGGATTACATGAAAATAAACACGCTAATCTTTTAATTAGTGATTAAGGATCTTTTACTTATTTTTAGATATAATAGATATAATGTAAAATTAAATCAACCCATAATGGTAAATATTTTTAAAACCATACTATTTTGGTAAATAATTTTACCCATTATACTAATTTGGAAAAAAACCTCCTTGATTTAGCTTCCAAAATAGCTTACTTCTTAGTGTTGATAGTCTCCATGGGGATTTGCTAACTAGTGCCCCTAATGCACTGGTTAAGAAGTATTTAATAAACTCGTTATTTCCTTAATAATCAAAAATTATGTTTAATATGTATTAATTTAACCTAACGGTTTCCATTTTTAAATAAATAATTAATACATATATTTATACTTTAGGAAAGATAGCAATACTACTACATCTACATCATCATCATGTTCTTTCTTACTTCCATCATCTCTAACTAAACTATTCCTGAGAAATTTGAAGGAACTGGAAACAGTTTCAAAAAGAATGCAACACCTCACCTCCCTTGAACTACTTGAAATTTGGGGATCCCCGAAGCTAAGAGATCTGCCAGAGACACTCCTCCCTTATCTTACACGTTTGGAAGTGAGTGACGTTTTCCAGGAACTGAGAAAAAAGTGTAGTAGAAAAAGAAAAGGAAAGTATTGGCCCATCATCTCCCAAATCCCTGACGTGGCAATCCCTGATTGATTATGATGATGGACAGTAGTTTGGTGTGATAAACTGTTATGCTATTGTATACACACATATGTGTTTACCATATTACCTTACTACTTGGGCTCTACTCCATAATCCCTGATTTTACTTCTATATGAGGATGTATGTAACGTGATTGAGATACGAATAAGATACACACATTTCTTTCCTCTTTCCCTCTGATGATCGATTGTTCTTTCTTTTGTGTTATTAGTACTATATATTAATCTATTTTGAGAGAATGTTTGGAAAAACTTTGTTCGATCTAATTCATTTAGTTAATATTTTGGCTCTCATGTTGTATCATACTAGTATATAGGGCTTTTCATTTAACCACTACACCCGTGGTATTTTCAGAACCCGTAATAAACGATGTTTACAATGTTGATAATCATCTCATTAGGTGGAAAAAAAAAAGTATAGGTCATAATGTTATAGTAAAAAATGAAAAGTTGGATATATACCTTTAGAAACGAAAAGCCCTAGTATATATAGTGATATAGATACTAAGCTCAATACTAAAGAGGCACAACAAACTAATTTAAAGACATATTAACCATCAAATTGCCCACTAGGCCCGTGCCATGAATTTTGGGTGCCCAGCTCGATAATATATTAATGATGCCCATTAAACATCAAAATTTGTCATTAACGACTGAAGTATATTAAGCATATATAAAAAGGTATCAAAACATGCATATAAAATAACTATAGCAAAGTTTTCTAACTTATTTTTAAATGCATCAAAATTTAAGTTTTGATAATTAATACCATAAGTTGTTTAAGTCTCACATAAAAAAAATTAATCAAAGTATATAAATCAATATATATGTTTGAACAATGAACACTTCCAGTTTGCGTTATTTACTCTTTGCAACTATCTGCATATATTAATGTCAAGAAATATAGGATGAGATTATTATGTATGGTATAATAATAAAACAATAATATAATTCATAAGATATTGATGGACTAGTGGACTTTAATATATAAGATAACAACAACATCTTTTGCCTATAAATATATCTTTAGCAGCAAAATTAATTTAATATATCAATATATAGAGTAACTCAGTGACGTATTGTGTACAAAATTTGGTGCCCCTTACTTTTTGGTGCTCTGCTCAATTGAGTCTTTCACACTTGCCCAAGACCGGGGTTGTTGCCCACTATGTTAATTTTGTTAAACATATTGCCATTGCCTAAGTTTTAGACAGTTCAAAATCTATAAGTAGAACTTAACTTAAGTTTACCAGGCGAAGTCTCGTAGAGACCTAGAGCAAAAATTTAGAACGAGGCCTTTATAATACAACCATTTTGTTCAATTCTCTTTTTTTTTTTTTTAACATTTTGCTCTATTCTCATATCAAATTTATTTTTCCATTTCTTAGATACATAATTTTTAAGGTTGGACGGAGTGCCCCGGGGAGGGAACCGGTACCCGTTCGGTACCGTCCCATCGGTACCGGTAGGGTGGGGAGGAGATTGGGGACTATGGTGCCGGTTTTGCTGCCTACTCTTGTGACCGTTACAATAGAAAATAAATAAGTAGAAAGGGTGGAGAGGGGAGGGGGTGACGAGACATTCCTAGCGTTAGGGATCGGACGGGGAAGAAGAGAAAAACCGGGGAGGAGAGGGGAGGGTGGTAAGGTGCTCCCCCCACCCTAAGGGAAAATGGGCAGCCCTGCTTTCCCACTTACAATTAACTAATAATATTTCCCATGTGATTTCATAACCAAAAAATTATAGTAAAAAGGGAAAAAATTCTGGTAGAAAAGCAGGCAATTGCCTATTTGTTTCAGCAGGTATTATATCCTCAATTTTTAATTAAAATTTATTATCAGACTTAATTAATAAAGGTGCAAAATATGTATATTACGACTATTATCTATACACCAAACTTATTCTAAAAAAGGCAAATTAGTTTTAAAGCTACTATACTTGATAAATTTTTCTATTATGACTACAAACCAAAATCTCCCTTTATATTAATACTCGATCGACAGTGTAAATTAAACCTAACAAATGAATTAAAAATACCATTTGCCACGTATAGCTGTTTTGTCCAACCTGACATGGTGAGCCTAAAAAATATGTAAAATTTATCATCTTTATTATAATTCATATATGTATATCAAATACCCAGTAACCAAATTCATGTTATTCATATGTTCATACTACCGTATCAGGTTCATCATCTTTCCAATCAAGATTCACAAAAATTTTGACCAAGATAATTTCTCTATCACAATCATACATAAACATTCGCCATTTGGAGGTTAAAAATAAAGAAACTAAATACCTAGATCATAATCAACATTAGTTGACGAAGAGTTGGATGTATATTTCCACAAATTTGTAATATCAAAAACATTACACACACTACCAAAACATACATACAATCAATCAGATATAAAATAATATCTATATATCATTGGAATCTGGAGGTGATGGGCAGTGCCGGATATCCATCGGAATCTGGAGGTGATGCGGCGCTGCCGGGGTAGTTTTGTGAAAGAATTTTTAATGAAAAAAACACATCATCATTGTTGCTTCTTCCGTCACCGTTGATTTCACCGTCGCCGAATTGTTAGTTTAACTATAGATTTGTGGTTGTTTATGCTTCCAACTGGATTAGAGCTTAGACCGAAACTGTATGCGATTATGTTTGCCATAGCACACTTAACCGGACTTTAATATGCCTAGCAATTAGAGCTTTCTAGTCATTAGTATAGGTATATTAATCGAACTTAATTCTATGTGCTTGTGTAGGAACTAGTTTAGATGTATGGTTCGCCTTAATTCTTACACTATTTAATGTAAACTAGTTGCATGCGGAGTAGGAATATGAGTCATCTGGAATCTCTGACAAATGTCTATGCATGAATAATGTAGTATCTTAAAGAAAAGACAATCAGTAGATTAATTAAAGTTCAAATAAATAATAACGAGTAAAATCAATATGCATTAGGTTATGTCGCTTTGCGCGTGGGGAACCACCGACCTATCACCGTTGTCTTGATGTGAACTTTTAGTTGAGTTATGTCGCTTTGCGAGTGAGGAATCACCGAACTGTCACCGCTGTCTCAACTATTATAGAAGATAATATCATGTAACTGCCTTTGTATCTAGCTAGTAATCATGACTGTAGTGTAGGAGTATATCTAAGTAGTGACTCACAAGTACACAAACCTTGAAATGTGAAATGCCTTGTGTAACAACCGTCACCTGAGCGTTCGTCTAACTATACTTTTCCGTTCGAATAAGGTTAGTAACCGTCAAACATAAGTCTAAAGACGTGAGTTCTTATGGATTAAAGTATGATTAAGACATGTCATTTTATTGTATACTAGTGTTTTAGACTTTTTAAGACTTGGTGCGAATATTTGAGAAAGACTAGCTGTTTAACAGAATTGCCTAAATAAAGACTTAAAATATTTTCGTGAGTCAAATATGGTCATGTGACTAGTCGTTGTGTTCGTAATTCAAAAATATATCATAAAATATGATCAAATCATTTCTATGACATTCGGTATTCGCCCGGTAAGCAAAAAGGACTAAAACTGTCAGACGTTCCGTTAGTCTGACGGACCCCCCTCCCTTGGCCTTGCCTATAAATACAAGGCCAAGCCTTTTTCTTTTCTTTTCTTGTTTTGGTCGTCCATATCACCTCACACACATAGAATTTTGCTTTCAAATTCTATCTTGCAAAAATCGCTTGATTTCGGTTCTAAACGCATGCAAATCAATCAAGGCTTCAATCTTCAATCAAGAAACAAGTGTGTGTTATCATTTTCTTCATAAAAAACATAAAAAGATACTGATTTCCATGTTTTTAATTTGGACCTTAACATATTTATGTAATTACTTTTCGGTTCTTATCAAAAGCTAAGCGAATCATGTCTTTGATTGTTGATTGTGCAATTTCGGTTACAATTGTGTGTAAGAAACGAATTGAACCTTGATTAAGGCTTTGATTTGATATATTATGCAATCATGTAATTTGTATTTTGTGCAACTACAAAAATTGAAGATATCCTTTACTTGGCTAAAAGACTATAAAACTAGTCGATTCCGTATCGAAGATTAAGGTTGTGCAATTGTCGATCACATGATGTATGAAATCGGTCAAATTTCACCCTTTTTGTACTGATTTGTGACACTTTTGTGCAATCAAGACTCATGGGTATGAATTGGCTAGCCTTAGATCTTGTTATTTTAACAAAATCGCGTCAAAATTGTTCGTTTTTGCTCAAATCACGTATGAATCCGACCCCGTCCAGGTCTAGCTCGACCTCTACCTGGTCTAGCTTGACCTCTGGTGGTCTAGGTTGACCCTCTGTTGACTTTTATCGCTTAAACGTCACGTAAAGTTACTAGTTTGACCCGAAATGACTTGTTTTAACTGTCGGACCCTTAAGTATTGAGAAGAACTCATTTTGACCTTTGTCCAGATCGAACTAGACCTTCCATAGTCTAGTTCAACCACTTCCAAACTCATATAGTCGATTTCATTAGCCTTTCGTGTCCATACGCGCTTAATCGGTTCTTAAACTTAGACTAGTTTTCTCAAAAAGTGTAGTTTTGGTCCAATTGATTAACGTATGATTAAATGGTTTCAAAATAACATTTTTGGGCTGTAGTTGGTCGAGTTCAACCATAAGGTTGAGCTCAACCTCAACTCGTTTCGGTTTCGTAAGCTTTTCAGTTAAAATCTCCGGTTTCGTCTAGTTTAGATTAAATTCAAGTAAAACTTATTTTGGGCTATGTAATGATTTCAAATCAGGTTGTATTGATAAAATAATTTATTTTAAACTTAAGAAAGGTCATTGGTGTCAAATCCAGACTCTTGTTCGGTTTATTCGAGTCTTGTAAATTTTAACAAACGTCGTTTTCAAAGTAAAATAAAGACATATGGACTTAAAGGCATTTCTAATAGGCTAAGACTTAAGACAAAAGACGTTCCTTTTGACTTGTCATGTATTATTGATAGGTGTTGATTGTCGTGGACTTTGATTGTGCTTGTCGTGCTCTTTCATTATACTATCATAACACTTTTCAGGTGAGTTTCATAGCCCATCTTTTTACCCGTTTTGGGGTGACAAGTATACTCGTTCTTTTTGAACAGTTTTATCGATTTCTGTTTATGTTCAATATTGAGCATGTGCATATAGAGTTACTTATACCATTTGACGTGCTTCTATCTTGTTGTATGTATGTGATTATATGTTTGTTGTTGTGCTTAATTGACGTGATTTTTTGTGTATTGGAGACTTGAGACTTTGAGACTTTGGACTAAGGCAGGTACCGTAAGGCCGGACTTTGAGACAATTGGACTTGTTGTGGCGTAACTCTGCTCGTTATATATTGAACTATTACTTGTTTAGACTTAAAAGAATCGACAAACGACTTATTTCTTTTACTAGACTTTTGACATAAAACCTACGGACTCACCAACCTTTGTGTTGACACATTTTAGTATACTTTTTAGGTACTCAGGCTATTCAGGGATAAGGACTTTCATGCTAGGACTGGACTTTGGAGACTAGAGCTCCTTTAATTTTGTCAGACTTTAAGGCTGCATGCCTTGGTTTATTCCTTTTATGAATGCACTTGTAATAAGCTTTCCTAGCATTGTCATGACTTTGAACTCATGTTTTGGGAATATATTCATTATATTCTATTTCATATAGCAGTATCTCTGTAATTCCATGTCGTTCGGTACTTTTCATGACACCTCATGTTTCCGCCAACGGTGGGGTGTTACACCTTGCTAGTAGCTAGTAGTTCTGATTGCTATACAAACCTTAATTAAGTGCTTAACTAGTCAGCAGAAAGTAGTAAGATTAAGTTGTAAGACATGTGGAAGTATAGAGCTGTTTTAGAGGTATTAACACAAATATAAAGTTAGCTTTTAGTTTTAATTAACTAATTATCTCTCCTCTAGCTATAGCTTACTGATTTTGTCTAAAGCTTTCTCAAAACATTTTGCATGACTACTCTTTCAAATGATTTCAATATAGTAGATTACTTTAACACTTAAGATGTCCACTCATCAATTGTTTTATCTTTCTTGGACTATTTACTTGAGGACAAGCAAAGACTTAAGTGTGGTGGTATACGATGAACGTCCATTTTGTGATAAAAAACCCCTAGTGAAAGGCTTCATTTCTATGCCTAATAAAGTTAATATTCCAGAACTCTTGGTACTTAATGAAATGTATGTTTATGCAGGTTCACGGAAGATGCGAGAGAGGGTAAATGGCATCAAGTAACTCAAGAAGGAAGCCTATGAAGATTACAAGACATAAAGAAGTGATTTGCAGCTGAACGAAGACGCGAGATTTGGAGCTGAATGAATACGTAAGAGGTGCAGCAGGAGTGTCACACCCCGCCCAGGGTGGGCCCTAGCGGAGAGTGACTTCTTGAGATCACAATCACAAATTATAACAAACGACCTCTAAATGAGACGTTTTGAAATATTATTGATATAAAAACCAGGATCTTACATGAAGTGTACAGAATTTATTCTAGAGATTTTACAACATGATTAGTTTAATGAAAATGCGCTTCAAAATCTTCGTTCTTTAGTGAATGCATATGTCAATCTTAGAGTATCTCCATTGATCTACCTTAGTTTCCCTGAGAATACACACTAAAATACGTCAACAAAAATGTTGGTGAGCTCGTAGGTTTTTACCATAAACGTTCACATGGATCACAAGATTTCATTTTTTTTTATATAATATCACATGATATAAAAAGACCAATAGTTTCGTATGTTATGCCTTGAATGCCGATGCCTTAACCATTGCTACCCCTTTAGTTTGTGTTTCACTCCAACACTGTAGTTTCAAATATTATATGTTCGTTTAACCTAGCTAGCATGACTAGCCCGGACAGGGGTGTCAACCCCGATAGTACCATCCATAATATTCGCGCGTTTGTTTCACGGCTCAAGTTAACAAGGGGCTTTCATGAGTGATTGTATACATAGCCATACACAAACTATTAAAAGTACTTGTGTCCATAAAATTGAGCAGTGTATTCTCACCCCAAATTATAAAATATTTAAAAAGATAGGCTAGGAGACTCACCTTCAGTTTAACTAAGGCACGTAAGATAGAGAAGTTCAACAAGTACACGATATATGTGATAGAATAACTCAACGTCTACGAACATCCAAACCTTTGCAGATGAACACGGATTTCTTGAACGACTCGAAATGTACTCGAAACATCCTTACTGTTAGTGATGTTCATGATCATACGTACCAACTTGAAGTGAGCTTATGAATCTATTACTCCTCTCACACCCATTATGATCACGTGCCTCTATATATGTTGTTGTTCATCATTTTCCAGCCACCAGCAAGAAAAATGGAGAGATCGAATGAAAGTGTTTTGTTGATCATAATGAACTTGAAGGTTGCTTGAAGATCATATTCTTTCAAGACTTTGATGCACTTATTTTTACTTGAAACTTTTCTAGAGTGTTTATTCCATAAGAGGGAGATAGAAATATTGTTGGGTGCATCTTGAAACAAGATTATAAGCTCCTATTTACAGCACAAAGAAGAAAGGTACGTGTTGTTCCAAAACCGTGACTAGCAAGGAAGAGAAAAGAGAGGTACGTGTCAAGCTCCAAGATGTCCTTCGAAGATGGAGGTGATCTAATAAGCTGCTTCTTAGAATGCAGATTGAAAATTTGCATTTTGCTTTCTTTTGTGTGTGTATGTCGACATCATAGATAGATAGATGACCAATTAGATTAGTCTTGCAAGTTGATGAATTATTAGCTTCTCGTTATTCCTTTCTTTCATTTTTTTTTTCTACAACATTTATCAAGATAACAAAAGGATGGTTTTGTCTTTGTATTTCTATCAACTCACAATTTGATCATGCTTAAATTGTCGGCGTTTATGTGTAAAAAAATGTAATTAACTTTAAACATGCTAGTTATGGAAGCTTAATTATCTCATGAGTTTAATATTTTGGTTATTTAATAAGATGACTAAGCTATTTACACACCTTTAATACTTGTTCATCAACAATTAAACGTTTAGTATAAAAAAACGCTAATAAAAGGAATTTGTTTCACAAAAACGGAAATAAAAGGAACCAAAATTTGCCAGTTGTTACATTATCTACCCGTTAAATGAATTTCGTCCCGAAATTTGAATTGTGAGGTGAGATATAACTTATGAAAATAGATGATGAGGGTTATTTTTTTTTATATAAAAAAAAACGACATTTGTGTTTCTACATTAACTTATAACTTCTGCAAGATACCTGGTCAATGTGCTTGTTTCCTTTGCATACCTCTAATTGTCGGCATTAGACTATATATGTTTTAACTTTTGGATCTACGGATTGTTTTACAAAATGAATTTGACCGTTAACTTGAGTAAACGGGATGACAGAGTTTTCATTAGCGTATAAATGTGAAAGATGTCGTGAAATTTGATAAGTGATAGGATTTCACACTTCCGCTGCGCACTCTGATGTTGGAGTTCGACTATGATATTTATGGGTTATTAGAAAAGAATGAAATTGATTTTTAACTTAGATTATTGAAGTGATAGAGTTTCCATCGGATAAGTATTTCTTATTAGATCTAAGATGTTGTGAATGTTGAAAAGTGATGGAACTAGTTTATTCGAGTATCTTGGGCATGTGTTTTACGAGCCCAATGCGATTCTGCTACGCATACGGAGGTTAAGGTTTTTCTATATTTTAACAAGATAAAATTGATTGTCAACTTGAGATTCTTCTAAAGGGATGATGAAGTTTTCACTAGATAAAGATACCAAGTTCTAACTCTTGAGGTGTCCTTTAACAGTAAGTGAGAGGATCAATTTGTTCGGAGTCTTTAAAATATATGTGGGAAGGCATTTTACCTAGAGTCCCCCAAATAGTCCGGGTCTCCAATTTTATTTGATGGGCTAGTGTCATGGGTTATGACTAATCACGAATTCCTATCTATAATTAGTATTTAAAAAGATATAAACAGTGCAACCTCTTAGTTATTTGGTCATCCCCTACAAATGTTTCAGCCGTACCTATTTGAAAACTGCAATTTTCTTACTCTTAATAAACTAAATCACCGTTCACCTCCCGTGATTTAAAACTAGAAGCCCAATGATTTTACGAGGTTCACCTTTTTTTTTGTGACAAGTGTTAACTGATGTTTATTACATGGGCGTGTTTGGCATAAGCGTTTCAAGGAGCTTTGACTTTTAATCTAAATTAAAAACTTCTATTTTATTAAAAGCTTTGTTTGGTAAGAAGTATCTATAACTTATAATTTAAAAAAAAATCCATAAATCAAACACTATTATTATTATTATTATTTTCTTAAGTCTCATTTTAATTGCCAATGTCAAACTCGATCCATAACTACTGTAGCCATTTGAAGGTCGATTTTTTTTCCCGCTAAATAAAATAGAGAAATTTGATTATTGTTTTTGTATTTTCTATAAGAAACTTAGAAAAGTGGGCAGGGTAGAGGAAGCTCATTCGTCGTAAAATTAAAATCTCAAAATTAGTTATGTTTAAAGTCACCCAAAAAGGTTGAGCCAACTAGGTCATTCTAGTGTTGATAACTCCCCATCATTGTCTTTAAATATAGTTTGAATATGTATATATATATCGGTATTTGTTAAAGACTAAAAAGTTTATCAAAATTTGCCTCACTTGAAAAAAAAAAAAAATTGAGCCGATTATGTCACTCTAGTGTTAGACATCTTCCCCATGTTGTCTTTTAAAAAAAATATTTCTTTTTTCTTTTTTTAACCGTGAGAGGGAGGTCATTCAGAGCCCGTTGGCTCCAGAACGAGAGGTGGTACCGTCTGAAGTTGCCTACTCCGCTCTCGATCAAAACGAGTGTGCGAGTTTATTATTATTATTTATATATTTTTTATTTTCGTTGCGACGATTTATTTCTTCCAAGAATAGAATTTCGAGTTGAATCCTAGATGATGACTTATAAGAACTTATCCTCGATGATTAGTTCAGGACGTTATCTAAACTAATCATTTCGTGATTACATTGTGTCGTTATAACAACGTTGATCGAGGGTTACGATAATAGCATCCTATCACTTACTTCTAATGGGCTCCGAGTACTCATTGTTCGAGTATGATGAAACGACCATTGGAATAACATCGATGTGCTTGCCCTCAGTGTTGTTTACGATAATTTACGAAGAGAATAGATATTTATCAGAGTTGTGAAACGAATTTGTTAACGTTGAAATTAGAGGGACTGAGAGTGACAATACTGAAACCACAAGGACCAAAATTGACTATATAAGATATGATGATCTCATCCTAAGAGTTTGATCGGACAAGTATCAATAGTGTCTACGTGGTATCTACCCGTTAAATTTAAGCATTCTTAAATTTAACTATTCTATTCGGTAAAACATGTCTAAGCATGTAAGCTAATGTGTGTAGGAGAGTAATTTGTCAGAAAACGGTTATAGTCTAAGTTCACTAATGTAGCCTAACTTAATCTTTCTAAGGCACACTAATGCAACCTAGTTCGCTATAACCTGTGGCTCTGATACCATTCTGTCACACCCTGCCCAGGGTGGGCCTTAGCGGAGGGTGACTTCTTGAGATCACAATCACAAATTATAACAAACGACCTCTAAATGAGACGTTTTGAAATATTATTGATATAAAAACCAGGATCTTACATGAAGTGTACAGAATTTATTCTAGAGATTTTACAACATGATTAGTTTAATGAAAATGCGCTTCAACATCTTCGTTATTTAGTGAATGCATATGTCAATCTTAGAGTATCTCCATTGATCTACCTTAGTTTCCCTGAGAATACACACTAAAATACGTCAACAAAAATGTTGGTGAGCTCGTAGGTTTTTACCATAAACGTTCACATGGATCACAAGATTTCATTTTTTTTTTTTATAATATCACATGATATAAAAAGACCAATAGTTTCGTATGCTATGCCTTGAATGCCAATGTCTTAACCATTGCTACCCCTTTAGTTTGTGTTTCACTCCAACACTGTAGTTTCAAATATTATATGTTCGTTTAACCTAGCTACAATGACTAGCCCGGACAGGGGTGTCAACCCCGATAGTACCATCCAGAATATTCGCGTGTTTGTTTCACGGCTCAAGTTAACAAGGGGCTTTCATGAGTGATTGTATACATAGCCATACACAAACTATTAAAAGTACTTGTGTCCATAAAATTGAGCAGTGTATTCTCACCCCAAATTATAAAATATTTAAAAAGAGGGGCTACGAGACTCACCTTCAGTTTAACTAGGGCACACAAGATAGAGAAGTTCAACAAGTACACGATATATGTGATAGAATAGCTCAATGTCTACGAACATCCAAACCTTTGCAGATGAACACGGATTTCTTGAACGACTCGAAATGTACTCGAAACATCCTTACTATTAGTGATGTTCATGATCATATGTACCAACTTGAAGTGAGCTTATGAATCTATTACTCCTCTCACACCCATTATGATCATTGCCTCTATATATGTTGTTGTTCATCATTTTCCAGCCACCAGCAAGAAAAATGGAGAGATCGAATGAAAGTGTTTTGTTGATCATAATGAACTTGAAGGTTGCTTGAAGATCATATTCTTTCAAGACTTTGATGCACTTATTTTTACTTGAAACTTTTCTAGAGTGTTTATTCCATAAGAGGGAGATAGAATATTGTTGGGTGCATCTTGAAACAAGATTATAAGCTCCTATTTATAGCACAAAGAAGAAAGGTACGTGTTGTTCCAAAAACCGTGACTAGCAAGGAAGAGAAAAGAGAGGTACGTGTCAAGCTCCTAGATGTCCTTCGAAGATGGAGGTGATCTAATAAGCTGCTTCTTAGAAAGCAGATTGAAAATTTGCATTTTGCTTTCTTTTGTGTGTGTATGTCGACATCATAGATAGATAGATGACCAATTAGATTAGTCTTGCAAGTTGATGAATTATTAGCTTCTCGTTATTCCTTTCTTTCATTTTTTTTTTCTACAACATTTATCAAGATAACAAAAGGATGGTTTTGTCTTTGTATTTCTATCAACTCACAATTTGATCATGCTTAAATTGTCGGTGTTTATGTGTAAAAAAATGTAATAAACTTTAAACATGCTAGTTATGGAAGCTTAATTATCTCATGAGTTTATTATTTTGGTTATTTAATAAGATGACTAAACTATTTACACACCTTTAATACTTGTTCATCAACAATTAAACGTTTAGTATAAAAAAACGCTAATAAAAGGAATTTGTTTCACAAAAACGGAAATAAAAGGAACCAAAATTTGCCAGTTGTTACAAGGAGCCACCAGCGCCGCTGGTCAGTCCAATTCAGCAGCCGACTTTCACCTCTATATATGTCTAACTAACCCTCAAAACCTTGAGGAGAGAGCCGATTCAGCAGCCCTAGCCGCCCAGCAACACCCCTAGGTCGATCTTGCAGATTTCCAGAAGGTTAAGGATATTAAGTTGTTACAATAGTTAGATTAGTAGATTGAGGTACAAAGAATTCGGGTGTGACAACCGATTCATTGGATCTCGTTTCAGTTATAGGATTCATACGGAAATTGATTTTGAGAAGTTTGGTGGTGGTTTCGTGGTCTAATTCAAAGAAATGAGTGAGATATCGGCATTTTAAGTTTTCCGACGAATTTTTCGACGAAAGTCAGCCGGAGAAGATGAAGATGATGACAACAGAAAAGTAAATTTCATTATTCTTCCCTGAACTTGTCATTTTTTGCAGTTTCAGTTCCTCACGTGTGTTGCATGTGTCCGACTTAACGACCGAAACTTAACGACGTTTAGCGAGGGACGATGATTGAAAAAATCTGTCAACTTTAAGGTCAAAATTGTAATTTTTTCACTTAAGGGATGAAAAGTGAAAAACGTGTCAACTTCAGAGACGAAAAGTGTAATTTACTCTAATTTTTAATAAGAGATCCTACAGATAGCCGTGCAAGAATCGCTTTTGGTAATATATTTGTAATTAATATTTTCTATTTTTACGCTTTTATTTAGAAAGTCCTGGTTATATATAGTGTGGTCCTTCCGCTGTCCGATGGGACCTAGCATTTAGTTATCCTTGAAGAACTTTTGTGTTTATATGGACCACATAGTACAATCCATATTATGTTCAAGTCATGTAAATAGTCCAACTAAGAATAATGAACTACTACTATTTATAACATAATGAACAACTTATTACTGCGTGATGATTATAAATATTACAATTCTACGTACCTTACAGATTTACTTTCATACTTTTATAATTTTATTTAATGTTGTGCTAAGGGTGCGATATGATGGACATGAAACATCATCATGAGACATTAACATGTAACGAGACCAGAGGCTGTATTAGCCGCCCTTGCCCCCCTTTTGGTACCATCATGTGACATCCTTGTCTATTATATATCGGTACCAATCAACATTCGACATGGTTTACTAAGGAAATTGGCGTCACCGTACCATTTCGATGTAGAGGACGTCAGGAGCGATTTTAGCATGTTTGTCTCATCTCTCATCTTATCTCTCGTTTTCTCTTTATTGACATGGCGATTTTACCATCTCTTTGATTCGGCATGTCTTAGACATGTTTTACAAGTTTTGGTTTCGGCGTTTCCCACACGTGACACAATATCATGGGTTATATCTATGTGAAATTTAGACACTGTGATAACTACACTTCAGTTTTCACTTTTGTTTTCAAGATTTTTGGGCTTTATTATGTTTCAAATATAACTTCAAGACTTTACCAAAAACTCAAAAAAATATTAAAAGTTATATCATTACCATCTCATTGGGTGAAGAAATATAAACATAAGAGCAGAGAAAAAAAAATACTAACAATTAGTATTGAAAACGATATCCATATCTTTGTTTCGATATTCAAACAAATATGTAAAGAAAAAACAATCATGATCATACACATACTTCATGAGGCACTTTGCATATTTAGTGTTCTTATTGAAGTATCATTGGTCAAGTTAATTGAAAACTCTTCATCATTTGTCGGAATGTCACAACTCACAACCATGATTGCTGTTGCCTAATTGTGCACTCTATTTTCATATACTGTACTTTAAGCGAAAATAGTTAATGACATAAGCAACGCGTAACTTTAATTGAAAGGCATGAAGAATTCCATCAACTAATCTACTATTTATTTATCTTTCAAAAAAAAAAAAAACTAATCTATTTATTTCTTTTCTCAAGAAATAGTATGTTAGACATGTCACCACAAAAAAACCATTGTAACACCACCAGGCAAAAAAAGTATTAGCGGCGACGTCGCCGCTAATATACTAGTCGGGTTGACATTTGCCCGGTGATGTTACCCTATGCCCTAAACAATTACGAATCAATTACATAATTTTTGGAGGAAAATGCCTAGAAGTAGAGTTATCATTATTTAGAACTTTAAATCCATCTGTATGTATAGTGACTTGACCTTCTTTTTCTTTGAGTTTGAAATCAAAAGCACTTATTACTGGAAAAAAAGTCAAAAAATCAATGGGCTAGACAACTGGTTCAAGTCAATGATGATTATCGCATGATTGAATTGTGCCTAAAGACTAAATGTGGTTGAGAAAAAAAAATAGTCTATCAACGTTTAATCAATTTAAAAAGTTTAAATATAACTAAAAAGGATATTCTACTAAGAAAAATGCTATGATAACTAACAAATTACAAACACCTTTTTTACTAATTAGTTGGTTAATTGGAATGACATGAAAATCCACATCAGGCGTCACATAAGTTAGTAAAAAAAAGTTTGTAAATGGTTAGTCACCGTAACCTTACTCTTCTTCTAAACTACATATGCAATTTTAAATTTGAGAAAACTTAAAAGATTAATGAATTCACTAATTAATTAAGATGACATGTAAATTCTTATTGTATGTGTTTAACTTAAAAATAGTTTGTTTTTTTTTTTGAACATTAACTTAAAAATAGTTATATTGTATGTATTTGACTTCCTATAAAACTAATGTAACGCTTCTTATGATGATGTTGGAAATTTCATGACAATTTAAATGAGTTTCACACCGTTTAAAAAACCAGATGACACAATAAAAAAACATGTTATGTATGTGGGAATTCATAATTTTAGTTTAACACATACGATAGCTAAAGGGTGTATTTTACGTTTTCGTCATACCATTTAATTTGTACTTGTTTGATTTAAATTTATGTAATCCAGGTATACATTCTTCATTGTAAGCCCCATTCATGTTCTGCTAGGTCCAAGTCCAAGAGTGTTTTTTTTTTTGTCATGTTACACATGTTGTGTACTTAAAACACTTGTTTGGTTCTGTTGTATGCCCATGTTGTACATGCTACATTTGTCTGTTAAAAAGCATGGGCATTTAAAGATTTTGTCACTCATTGTTATATTCATTTTGTTTAGTTGTCACTTGTCTCTGTTGATGTCCGCGTTTTTAATTTAATGGCATTGTTATAGACTTATAGGACGAAAAGGTTAAAACATTAGACATGCTTATAGCAATTCAAAGTAGAAGCAGACTGACATTGAAATTGAAACCGAAATGAAAGACAACCAAGGAAAATGTTTTTATCAACTATAATAAAATGGGCCCAAAAGTAATTTGTAGTGGGTCAAATATCTATATACTATATAAATTTATAATGATTAAAACGGATCCAGTTATATAATAACTTTGGCCCAATATCTCAGTTGAATCATCAATCATGATTCGTGAATGGTAAACAAAATGAACCATAAAATATCTTAATTTCTCAGATCTTTAACAATATAATAAAAAAATTGAATTTTAAAAACCTATTTATGAATCAACAAGAATAATTTCTATCCTCTAATGGGAAAACAATGTCACCAATTTTTAGTAAAGTTAAAATAAAAATATTACATTTTAACCAATTAAAATTTCCTACCATTAAGTTATCTTTTACGAGTACAATTTTATAATTGATTTTAGGGATTAATCACGGGAAGACCAACGTACTTTCCCATTTGTACACGGTTGCCCATCATACTTTTTTATTGATGAGGTTTACCCACATACTTTTTTTTTGTACACGGTTGACCAATATTACCGACTATCACAGGTAAACCGGTCAACTTTGGGTCAACCATGTATAAAAAAAAAGTATGTGGGTAAACCTCATCAATAAAAAAGTATGATGGACAACCGTGTACAAATGGAAAAGTACGTTGGTCTTTTCGTGATTAATAAAAAAAAAAGTAGTGATGTATGGCTAAAAAAAATATTTTATGGATGATCCCGCATACTTAATACATGCGAATATTTCTTACTAAAAAAGGACTAACGACCAAATATTTCATACGAAACCCAAAATACAAAAATTTTGAACATTTTGACGGTGTGGATGTTGCATATCATTGCAACCCAATAATAATGAATGTTGGTGCCCGACCTCAAAATTTGTTTTTTCTCTGTAACGAGGTCTTAAGACCCGTGCGTTGCACGTCCGGGATGAATTATATTATTTTCATTGTTAACGTGTTGGTTTAAAAATGATCTATATTAGAACGATGTTGAATTGTGTGTAAGAGTAAAGTTATAATATGGACATAATTAAGAAGATAGAATTTAAGGAAACAATTGACAATATAATATATAATTGTGTTGATTAAAAAGTACATGTTTACGAACGTTGATTAAAATTGGATTAATTACGAGAAGACCAACGTACTTTCCCATTTGTACACAGTTGCCCATTATACTTTTTTATTGATAAGGTTTACCCACATATTTTTTTTTTTGTACACAGTTGACCTAAAATTGACCGGTTTACCTGTGATAGTCGGTAATATTGGTCAACCGTGTACAAAAAAAAAGTATGTAGGTAAACCTCATCAATAAAAAAGCATAATGGGCAACCATGTACTAATGAGAAAGTACGTTGGTCTTCCCATCATTAATCCCTTGATTGTAATCAAATTATGGTATATACATTTACAGTATTTGTATAACCTTTATGTATCATTAATGTTTTATAATTTAAAATCAAATTATCATTTAAAAAATATATAATATGTTATCCAAGCTATAAAATAGAAATAATAATTTGTAGTCAATTGCAAAATTAAGATTCCAAACACATCATATATCATATATTATTATGCTTTTCCACTAATTTTGTACTGACTTCAAATATTTATCTCGTTTTGTTGGCAGCATCAATTAGCTTAGTTTTATTTTTGATTTATCTATATCTATATTTATACTATATTATAAAGCAGATCTCCTCTGTTTATATTTTAAGTTTCAACATTTACTTTCCCAAAATGCCTATATTTCAATTCTATATTTACCTAACACCCTTTCTATCTCCTCAAATCTCAACCAATCATTTGTTTTCTCTCTCCTCCATAAATCATTTATTCCTTCAATTCATTCAAAATCTTTTATCTCAAAAACCGTACATCGATAAATTATAAAAATTATATGGGTGCTCTTAAAATGTCATTCTATTTCATTAGAGATGTTATTCGATATACTTTCGACGAATTTTTAAATCCGAGGGCGGAGCCCGTACGGCTAAGACATTTGGCTATCACACTATATGACCTATCACCCCATCATCTCACCGTCGCAACATGTGGTTACTTGCTCTCGTATATCATAAAACAAATATGCATATATTATTTACAAATAAATTCTTTTTATATAAAAGTTAAATTGTATTAAGTATAGAAAAACCTTTAAGATTATACTTAACATGCATACAAAAGTTTATACTTTTTCATATTATAAGCTTACTCTTAAATTTTATGATGAGTATAAAATGAAAGTCCTTAAAGCTTCGTTTAGTAAATTAAAAAATTTTATCTTACATTCTTACATACCAAAAAAATGCATAAATCCCTACATTATATAAATCTCACTTCAAAATTTGTTAGTTATTGCCTATGTGACATGCTTAAAAATGCAAGAAAGCTCAAAAATCATTACAATATTGCTCCTTGGAAGGTCTACGGATTAGTTACTTTTATAAGAAGTTCAAATTTTCGAAAACATATTAGTTATGCTTTTAAGAAGTTCAAATACACCAAAATTTGAATATGTAACCGTTCGTGTATTGCTTGTGGCGGTTACTTTCTTGCATGTCTATGTCTATATAAGGCCACTTCCATTCAGTTTTAAGGCATTTTAAAACGTAAACACATAACAGATCAATTTTAGCATGGCTTCATTAAACCATCTTTCAATTAGAAATTTGCGTCCAAATAATAAGCCATGTACGATAACGGTTGGAATTTGCGGCTATGGAAGCAACCTCTATATGGAGATGTTAATAACATAGGTAGTATTGAGATGATCCTGATGGAGGAACATGTAAGTATTCATTGTTTGTGAATTTTTCTTTTTTGATTAGATTACTTTTTAACATAACTTTCTTTCGAATTTATAACTAGCTTTTTAACATTCTAATGTATAAACATTTTCTTTTTGACAGTTTGATAAAGTGGTTGTTGTTGCAACAATCGGTTTTATTCCAACCGACCAGTTATGGTATTCAATGGAATGTGTGAACTGTTCTCAAGAAGTTAAGTTGACCGATCTCTACATGGATGCAGTCGACATTATTGATGCTTTAACGGACAACAAAATGTGGATTTGTTATTCATGTAACAAGGAAGGGGTTCTCATCAATCATAGGTATATATTTATATTTCATATTAAAACTCTATAATCATTAAATTGTGTGGTAAAATTGTATCTTTTTTTTTGGTAGGTTTAATGTGCAAGTTAGGATTGTAGATGCCACTGGTGCTATTGGAGTTAAAATGAATGATCAACGAATTTCAAATCTTATACAAAGAACAACCTATCAAATTTGTGATGAAAATTATGAGGTATATATGGTTTATTTTAGTGTTAAATAAGACTTTTCTATGCATTTTAAGTCATTAATTTTTTTTAAAATGGTCATTAGTTGTAATAGGAGTACATTTACTTCGCTACATGCATGCTTGAACTGGTGTTAAAGAAATTATTTAAGGTTATAGTGCATCCACGTGGGTCTATATATCAAAGTGGGGGAAAATTCATAATACCTATCACATCCAGGTAACCAACATAATCCTTCTTATATGCGTCTACTATGGGCAATCCATTTTATAATTTCTATCCGGCGTGCAATGTACGCGTTTTAAGCCCTCGTGTATCATTAATAAATCCCAAGGTATATCTAGCATTCTTCTTCTTTAAATTAATCATCTCATAAGAATATTTTTATTATGTCCAACTCAGTTATATTTATTCATTGATACAATATTAAAGTTTAAGAAAAATTATTTAAGGTTGTCCGTGCATCACACGGGGTCTAAGCCCTGTTAATCTATATAACTGTGTTAAAATAAATCAAAATTTTTGATAAGAATATTATGTCCCTTGTCAAACACCCGCGAAAACCCTTGGAATCTCAAATCCTCTTTTCTTTTCCACCCAAATCTGTTCCCAAAATGAAAATCACAAAACGTTTCAATCGAGTTATTAAACCCCTAAAAACCATAAACAATCATGACCCAAAATCTCAAATCACTAAAGTCAAAACAAATTTAAAGCAAAAGTCAAAACAAATAGGTTTTTGGTGTAAACTTGTATGTATATAAGAACACTCTACCTGAAGTGCTTATATTTGTTGAAAATAAGTTGCTCATTTTAAAGTGATTGTTACTTTGAAATTAACAATCAATCAACTCTATAGCCTTTTGCATATTTGAGGGTGAAATATGAAGCTTTTGATAAACAGTTTTATTAAAGTAGTGATAGCCTAATTGGTAAAATGACCTACGCTTAAAATAATCAATGTGTGATTTTATATCATAATAATGATTGGTAATTTTACAGGTAGAAGCATATAGATCTAATGATTCAGCTTGTCATGGTCGAGTTGGAGTTACCTCAAGAACTGCTCCTCTTGTAAGATTATATGAAACGCTATTTCCGCTCTTTATTTTTGGTTGTTATTATAAGTTTTCTGCTCTTGGGTGATGACATGACGCCGCATTTTAAATATATGATGTATATAAAGTTTGTTTTTAAAATGTTGAATGGGTATATTTGTATTATCATCATAAAATTCTAGAAGAGATTGTCATGTTGAATGGGCATATTTCAAATACTTACATGGATGTTGATGAGTTAGTAAGTAAGCTCGGGAAATCGTAAGAGTCTATACGTCAGGCTAGTCATAAAATTTCCCTAGTAGCACCACATTATATTTCTCAATGTTGCATTTCCGGCTCATAGACTTAATAACCTGATAAAACATTTTATACCTTAAATTTATACTGTAATGTTGTACATGTCTAATATTTGTTAAAACTGAGGTTGAAAGTAGCCTTAGAGGGATCATTCTTTTCACTACAAGTAGTACTTCATGTGTTATGTGTATAAGATTTGGAACAAGTTTTATTATGAGGTGTTTTATGCGAATTGGGAGTTCTTTTTACATACAATTTATTTCTTTTTTCTTGTTTGGAATATTGTAAGTTTGGATCAGGTGGACATGCTTATGTATATCTTTGCTACGGCATGCATAACATGCTAAATGTTGTAGCTGACAAAGAAGGAATTGGCTCGGCAGTGTTGATCCGTTCTTGTGCTCCTGTCACAGGTAATGATCTATTTTTATTTTAGCAACTGTTGCATAAAAATTGCTTGTTTACTTAACAATCACATTTTTCTTTGATCCTTAAGTAATAATCAAAAGAATTTACTGAACCACATTAGAGTAAAATGTATTGCTTAAGATCTAGGTGGAAAGGAAGAAAAGATCAAGACAGACTCTGACTTTTTAGCCCAACAAACTAATCTTTAATTTTTGGAAACGAAATTGGATTTCTTACATTTATGTGAGATATGTGAGAACCTCCACTATCTGTACCCTATGTTACAAAATTGATTTAGGGCTTAAGGCCTCTTTCTTTGTTTACTGTGATGTACGCTGCCGTCTTATTGATATGAGTTAACAGGGCTGGAAACTATCAAACAGCGTCGAGGTTTGGATACCGATAAGTCCGTTCTTCTTACTGGGCCTGGCAAGGTCAGTCTCCATTGCCTTTCACAGCTCTCATAGAAGTTGATTCAATACATTCACTGATGGATAGATTAATTTGAGTTGTGTTTTATCTTGACTGTGTCAAAATGAAAAATTAAGATATAAGGAAAACAGATCAAATGGTGACATGGGTTAAAAGTTACCCATATATCATTTAAACTCTTGCATCCTTTTTATTACTCGTATAAGATTCACGTTACTTCCAAGTATTTAAAAAGAATGGAGAATAAAATATTGCAGACATGTGGATTAACTCTACCAGGCATGTCTCAACCATTCTATAGATAACCTGTTTCAACCAACATATGATGGCATGCTGCCCTGCCTGCCCTCCCGCCCATCTTTTGCCACTTCTACAGTACAGGTTATGTTTTGAAAAGTAATATTTACATTGGATAACATCACTTAGGTGGGCCAAGCACTAGGGATTTCAAAAGACTGGTCTAACCATGCTCTGTTCACTCCTGGTAATGACTGATCATACATCTTTTTTTCTTTCTGTTCTCATTTCTTGATGAAATTTAACAAGTGTTTAATTGAAATCTGGTCTTATAGGTGGCTTGGAGCTGTTAGACGGGCCAGAAGTGAACGAAATAGTAGTGGGTCCACGCGTTGGCATAGATTATGCTTTGCCTGAAGATGTTAGTGCCTTATGGAGGTTTGCAATTTCAGGTAGCCCTTGGATAAGTGCTCCTAAAAACACCCTCAAGGCACCTTAATTTTCAAATCATGGACATGACTGATGGGAAGGAGTTTTTTTTTTTGTTTTTGGTTGACAATCTTATTGTTGTATATGGTGTTTCTTTGTGTGGTCTTGAACCAGAGACATTGTACATATAGAAAAGGGTTTTTGTAAACTAATGGAATTTAGCTTTTGTAAACTAATGAATTCATGGCTACTGGATCGATATTATGCTGCATCTAAGTAGGGCATATATCTGAACTACTAAGCCACAGTAATATTATTTCTGTTTACAAAGCTTATCCATATACAACCAAGTTGTCCTCCGTTCTACATTTTTATTAAGTGACTGGGTTAATATCAAACATGTTTGGGTAAAAGTTGCTTTTGGATATGTTAACCCAAAATACTTTTGCCGAATTTTACTAAAACACATCCTAAAAAATTAACTGTCTGGATTTTATTACAGATATCATTTCTGTAGTTTGATGATATCATCGAAATCTTAGATATAAATTGCTTGTTATGGTATTCAGCCAAAAATTAATTCTTGAATAAATCATATAATAAGACTGTAATCTTTAAGAAATAGATTGATGTGACTTCCATAAAACCCTCCCAAAATATCCAAACCAATGAACTTTTAAGATCAATTAATATTTTAGGTTTTTTTTTTTTTAAATTTTCAATCCCGTTGCTACAAACCAAACGTATCTCCTCATCCATATGCACCCTTAAAAAGTCATATGTGGACATGAAGAAGTGTTATCTGATAGTTTATATATTGTCAAAAATCTACTCCTTGTACCATCCACTCAAATTCAATCAAGTAACATTTTTAACCCTCTTTTGGTTGCAAAATTTCCTTTCAACGATAATATTGTCTCAAATTAAAACCCGTATAAACAATCTTCTTGATGGAAGTAATTCTTGGTGCATTTGTTACTGTGTTGTTTGAAAAGCTGGCATCTGCTGACTTGATCAGGCTAGCTCGATCAGCAGGTATCTATTCTGAACTCAACAAATGGAACGGTAAATTGTTGCAGATCCAAGCTGTCCTTGTTGATGCAGGCCACAAGCACTTAAGACAGACATCTGTTCAGTTGTGGCTTAACAAGCTCCAACATTTGGCCTATGAAATTGATGATGTACTCGATGACTTGAGCACTGAAGCTGCACGACGCCAGATGAATGAAGCCAGTACCTGCACTACTAAGGTATTGAACATCATTCCAACCAAAGTTCATGCTTTTAAATATGGCCGTAAGATGGGTTTTAAGCTGGATGAGATTACATCCAAAATGCATGCTCTTGTTGAGGAGAAAAATATGTTGGGTTTGATTGATAATGTTCAGAGATCAGATAGAAAACGAACTGAAGAAACTTCACTGGTTGATATACCCAGTGTAGTGGGTCGGGAAGGGGATAAAGAGCTATTGCTGGGGATTGGCAAAACTACTCTTGCTCAAGTTTTGTACAATGAAAAGAAAGTGAAAGATCACTTTGAACTTAAGTCATGGGTTTGTGTTTCTGATGAGTTCGATGTGTTTAGTATTAGTATGGCTATTTTTATAGATGTTGGTGGGGTAGTCACGACTTTTAAATCTCTAAATCAGCTTCAAGTGGCGCTTTCAGAAAAACTCTCCAATAAAAGGTTCCTGCTCGTTCTAGACGATGTCTGGAATGAAGACAAAACTCAGTGGGAACTCCTCCAACGCCCTTTTTGTGTTGGGGCACCTGGAAGTAAAATTATTGTCACAACACGGAAGAATAAGGTTGCAACAGTTGTAGACTCCACTCAAGCTTACCCTTTAGAGATTTTGTCAAGTGAGAAAGCTTTATGTTTGCTTGCTCAAAATGCCTTCGGTGAACTGAACTTTGATTTACATCCAACATTTAGATTGCATGGTGAAGGTATCGTGAATAAATGTGGAAGACTGCCTTTGGCTTTAATAACAATTGGAAGGGTGTTGAGATCAAAAACAAACTATGAAGAATGGGAGGACTTGTTGAATTGTGAGATTTGGAATATACTCAATGAAGGTAATATTCTTCCGGCCCTAAGGCTAAGCTACTATGATCTCCCTCCACATCTGAAGCAAATGTTTGCTTATTGCTGCTTATTCCCCAAAGATTACATGTTTGACACGGATGAACTTGTCCTGCTTTGGATGGCAGAAGGGTTCTTGCACAAGTCAAATGGTGACATTTCAATGGAGAAGTATGGCCATCAGTGCTTTAGAGAGCTAGAGTCAAGGTCGTTTTTCCAGCATTCAACTAGTGATAAATCACGATACACAATGCATGACCTCATTAGTGACTTGGCAATGAATGTTGCTGGAGAGTTTTTTTATATTTTAGGTGATAAGATGGACGTTGACGAGGGAATGGAAGTTTTGGAGAAGTTCCACCACTTTTCTTTTGTTCGTCAACGATATGGACTATACAAAACGTTCAAGGCATTACAGAGGGCTTAACGCTTGAGAACATTCTTAGCAATGTCGGTTGAGACTGCTAGTTGGCAGGCTTTCTTCATATCCAACAAGGTTCTCATTGAAGTACTTCCGAGGCTATCATTCTTAAGGGTGCTAAGCCTAGTTAAGTATGAAATCAGTGAGGTACCACAGTCTATTGGCGGTCTCAGACATTTGCGGTACCTCAATTTTTCTGATACTGCCATCACATGTTTACCTGAACAAGTCGGTGATGACCTGTACAATCTACAGAGCTTGTTGCTTTCTGGTTGTACAAAGTTATTAAGGCTACCAAACAGTCTCGTAAAGCTTATAAACCTTCGGCACCTCAATTCTTCTAGAACTGGCATCACATGTTTACCGGAACAAGTCGGTAACTTGTACAATCTACAGAGCTTGTTACTTTCTGGTTGTCAACGGTTGTCTAGCTTGCCAGACAGTCTCATAAAGCTTATAAACCTGCAACATCTTGAGATCACAGATACTCCAAGGTTGAAAGAGTTGCCCATGGGGATTGTTGGATTGACCGGTCTACAAACTCTATCCAAAGTTATTGTTGGAGATGCTAATGGGTTCAAAATATCCCATCTTAAGGACCTACATCATCTTCAATGCCGGCTTACCATTGAAGGACTGCATAAAGTGACAAATTCAACTGATGCAAAGGCTGCCAACTTACAGCAAAAGAAGGGTATTTGTGATTTGGAGATGGACTGGAGTGACGTCTTTGATGATTCCCGGAATGAGTTGATTGAGTCGGAAATGCTTGAAGAACTAAAACCTTTTAAGAAGTCGACCAACATCAAGATATCGAACTACATGGGAACAAAATTTCCTAGTTGGCTTGGGGATCCTACATATGATTGCTTAACCCAGATTACGTTACGTGGCTGTAGAAATTGTATTTGCTTACCAACACTTGGACATCTACCATCACTTCAAAAGCTGTTTGTTGAAAGCATGAATGGTTTCAAGAAGGCGGGTTCAGAATTTCTTGGAGCTGTAAATGGTAATGCATTTCCATCACTTGAAATTTTGGAATTTAAGGATATGGAGATTTGGGAGGAATGGTCAACTATAAATGTTGGTGGCAAAGATTGAACTGCCACATGGTAGGTTGTTGTTGGTTTTGAGGTGGGATGAGTGATGACGGTGGGGGGTTGATAGTAGTTGACGGTTGGAGCAAGCATAACGATTTTCTTTTCATGGGAAAAACAGAATAGTAATACTCTCTATTAATTAGTGGCTTTTCATTTTCTTGTTCTTTTTGTTTTTATATATGTATGTATATAAAAAGTGTAGTAGTGATGGAAGAAGAAGAAGAAAAGGAAAGTATTGGCCCAGCATCTCCCAAATCCCTCATCTTGATATCGACCGATTAAAAAATAATACGGAGTCATAATAATGAATGAATGAAGAGCGGAGTTGGAATGGATGATGGTTGGTGATCGGTTATTGATTTTTGAGTGGAGGTGGGTGGTGGCCCATCAAGGTTTTATTTTCATTTGGAAAATTCAATTCAAAATACCTAATAATAACACTCCATTATTATTAGTTGCTCAGCTTTGGGTTTTGTTACTTCTTTTTTTTGTTTTTATATGTGTACCTGAATCTGAATTTGGGTTTCATGTTCTTGCACTTGATTTAGCTTCCAAAATAGCTTTCTTCTTAGTGTTGATAGTCTCTATGGAGATTTGTTAACTAGTGCCTCTAATGCATTACTTAAGAAGCATTTAATAAACTCGTTATTTCCTTAATAATCAAAAATTATGTTTATTATGTAATAATTTAACTTAACAGTTTCCATTTTTAAATAAATAATTAATACATATTTTTATACTTTAGGAAAGATAGCAATACTACTACTTCTACATCATCATCATGTTCTTTCTTACTTCCATCATCTCTAACTAAACTTGTCCTCAATAATTTTGAGGAACTGGAAACAGTTTCAAAAGGAATGCAACACCTCACCTCATTTGAACTACTTGAAATTTGGGGATGCCCGAAGCTGAGAGATCTGCCAGAGACACTCCTCCCTTCTCTTTCACGTTTGGAAGTGAGTGACGTTTCCCAAGAACTGAGAAAAAAGTGTAGTAGAAAAAGTAAAGGAAAGTATTGGCCCATCATCTCCCAAATCCCTGACGTGGCAATCCCTGATTGATTATGATGATGGACAGTAGTTTGGTGTGATAAACTGTTATGCTATTGTATACACACATATGTGTTTACCATATTACCTTACTACTTTGGCTCTACTCCATAATCCCTGATTTTACTTCTATACGAGGATGTATGTAGCGTGATTGAGATACGAATAAGATACACACATTTCTTTCCTCTTTCCCTCTGATGATCAATTGTTCTTTCTTTTGTGTTATTAGTACTATATATTAATCTATTTTGAGAGAATGTTTGGAAAAACTTTGTTCGATCTAATTCATTTAGTTAATATTTTGGCTCTCATGTTGTATCATACTAGTATATAGGGCTTTTCATTTAACCACTACACCCGTGGTATTTTTAGAACCCGTAATAGATGGTGTTTACAATGTCGATAATCATCTCATTAGGTGAAAAAAAAAGTATAGGTCATAATGTTATAGTAAAAAATGAAAAGTTGGATATATACCTTTAGAAACGAAAAACCCTAGTATATATAGTGATATAGATACTAAGCTCAATACTAAAGAGGCACAACAAACTAATTTAAAGACATTAACCATCAAATTGCGCACCAGGTCCGTGCCATAAATTTTGGGTGCCCAGCTCGATAATATATTAATGATGTCCATTAAACATTAAAATTTGTCATTAACGACGGAAGTATATTAAGCATATATAAAAAGGTATCAAAACAACGATAACAATAATGTCGTTCGAAAATATAAAATAACTATAGCAAAGTTTTCTAACTTATTTTTAAATGCATCAAAATTTAAGTTTTGATAATTAATACCATAAGTTGTTTAAGTCTCACATAAAAAAATTAATCAAAGTATATAAATCAATATATATGTTTGAACAATGAACACTTTCAGTTTGCGTATTTACTCTTTGCGACTATCTGCATATATTAATGTCAAAAAATATAGGATGGATTATTATGTATGGTATAATAATAAAACAATAATATAATTCATAAGATATTGATGGACTAGTGGACTTTAATATATAAGATAACAACAACATCTTTTGCCTATAGATATATCTTTAGCAGCAAAATTAATTTAATATATCAATATATAGAGTAACTCAGTGACGTATTGTATACAAAATTTGGTGCCCCTTACTTTTTTGTGCTTTGCTCAATTGAGCCTTTCACACTTGCCCAAGACCGGGGCTGTTGCCCACTATGTTAATTTTGTTAAACATATGGCCATTGCCTAAGTTTTAGATAGTTCAAAATCTATAAGTAGAAATTAACTTAATTAGTTTACCAGGCGAAGTCTCGTAGAGACCTAGAGCAAAAATTTAGAACGAGGCCTTTATAATACAACCATTATGTTTTTTTTTTTTTTTTTTTTTTTTACATTTTGTTTTATTCTCATATCAAATTTATTTTTCCGTTTCTTAGATACATAATTTTTAAGGTTGGACGGAGTGCCCCGGGGAGGGAACCGGTACCCGTCCGGTACCGTCTCATCGGTACCGGTAGGGTGGGGAGGAGATTGGGAACCGTGGTGCAGGTTTCGCTGCCTACTCTTGTAACTGTTACAATAGAAAATAAATAAGTAGAAAGGGTGGGGAGAGGAGGGGGTGACGAGACATTCCTAGCGTTAGGGATCGGACGGGGAGGAAGAGAAAAACAGGGGAGGGGAGGGTGGTGAGGTGCTCCCCCCACCCTAAGGGAAAATGGGCAGCCCTGCTTTCCCCCTCACAATTAATTAATAATATTTCCCATGTGATTTAATAACCAAAAAATTATAGTAAAAAGGGAAAAAATTTTGCTAGAAAAGCAGGCAATTGCCTGTTTGTTTCAGCAGATATTATATCCTCAATTTTTAATTAAAATTTATAATCAGTCTTAATTAATAAAGGTGCAAAATATGTATATTACGACTATTATCTATACACCAAACTTATTCTAAAAAAGGCAAATTAGTTTTAAAAGTACTATACTTGATAAATTTTTCTATTATGGCTACAAACCAAAATCTCCCTTTATATTAATACTCGATCGACAGTGTAAATGAAACCTAACAAATGAATTAAAAATACCATTTGCCACGTATAGCTGTTTTGTCCAACCTGACATGGTGAGCCTAAAAAATATGTAAAATTTATCATCTTTATTATAATTCATATATGTATATCAAATACCCAGTAACCAAATTCATGTTATTCATATGTTCATACTACCGTATCAGGTTCATCATCTTTCCAATCAAGATTCACAAAAATTTTGTCCAAGATAATTTCTCTATCACAATCATACATATACATTCGCCATTTGGAGGTTAAAAATAAAGAAACTAAATACCTAGATCATAATCAACATTAGTTGACGAAGAGTTGGATGTATATTTCCACAAATTTGTAATATCAAAAACATTACACACACTACCAAAACATACATACAATCAATCAGATATAAAATAATATCTATATATCATTCGAATCTGGAGGTGATGGGCAGTGCCGGATATCCATCGGAATCTGGAGGTGATGCGGCGCTGCCGGGGTAGTTTTGTGAAAGAATTTTTAATGAAAAAAACACATCATCGTTGTTGCTTCTTCCGTCACCGTCGCCGAATTGTTAGTTTAACTATAGATTTGTGGTTGTTTATGCTTCCAACTGGATTAGAGCTTAGACTGAAACTGTATGCGATTATGTTTGCCATAGCACACTTAACCAGACTTTAATATGCCTAGCAATTAGAGCTTTCTAGTCATTAGTATAGGTATATTAATCGAACTTAATTCTATGTGCTTGTGTAGGTTCTAATTTAGATGTATGGTTCGCCTTAATTCTTACACTATTTAATGTAAACTAGTTGCATGCGGAGTAGGAATATGAGTCATCTGGAATCTCTAACAAATGTCTATGCATGAATAATGTAGTATCTTAAAGAAAAGGCAATCAGTAGATTAATTAAAGTTCAAATAAATAATAACGAGTAAAATCAATATGCATTAGGTTATGTCGCTTTGTGTGTGGGGAACCACCGACCTATCACCGTTGTCTTGATGTGAACTTTTAGTTGAGTTATGTCGCTTTGCGAGTGAGGAATCACCGAACTGTCACCGCTGTCTCAACTATTATAGAAGATAATATCATGTAACTGCCTTTGTATCTAGCTAGTAATCAAGACTGTAGTGTAGGAGTATATCTAAGTAGTGACTCACAAGTACACAAACCTTGAAATGTGAAATGCCTTGTGTAACAACCGTCACCTGAGCGTTCGTATAACTATACTTTTCCGTTCGAATAAGGTTAGTAACCGTCAAACATAAGTCTAAAGACGTGAGTTTTTATGGATTAAAGTATGATTAAGACATGTCATTTTATTGTATACTAGTGTTTTAGACTTTTTAAGACTTGGTGCGAATGTTTGAGAAAGACTAGCTGTTTAATAGAAATGCCTAAATAAAGACTTAAAATACTTTCGTGAGTCAAATATGGTCATGTGACTAGTCGTTGTGTTCGTAATTCAAAAATATATCATAAAATATGGTCAAATCATTTCTATGACATTCGGTATTCGCCCGGTAAGCAAAAAGGACTAAAACTGTCAGACGTTCCGTTAGTCTGACGGACCCTCTCCCTTGGCCCTGCCTATAAATACAAGGCCAAGCCTTTTGCTTTTCTTTTCTTGTTTTGGTCGTCCATATCACCTCACACACATAGAATTTTGCTTTCAAATTCTATCTTGCAAAAATCACTTGATTTCGGTTCTAAACGCATGCAAATCAATCAAGGCTTCAATCTTCAATCAAGAAACAAGTGTGTGTTATCATTTTCTTCATAAAAAACATAAAAAGGTACTGATTTCCATGTTTTTAATTTGGACCTTAACATATTTATGTAATTACTTTTCGGTTCTTATCAAAAGCTAAGCGAATCATGTCTTTGATTGTTGATTGTGCAATTTCGGTTACAATTGTGTGTAAGAAACGAATTGAACCTTGATTAAGGCTTTGATTTGATATATTATGCAATCATGTAATTTGTATTTTGTGCAACTACAAAAATTGAAGATATCCTTTACTTGACTAAAAGACTATAAAACTAGTCGATTTCGTATCCAAGATTAAGGTTGTGCAATTGTCGATCACATGATGTTTGAAATCGGTCAAACTTAACCCTTTTTGTACTGATTTGTGACACTTTTGTGCAATCAAGACTCATGGGTATGAATTGGCTAGCCTTAGATCTTGTTATTTTAACAAAATCGCGTCAAAATCGTTCGTTTTTGCTCAAATCACGTATAAATCCGACCCCGGCCAGGTCTAGCTCGACCTCTACCTGGTCTAGATCGACCTCTGGTGGTCTAGGTTGACCCTCTGTTGACTTTTGTCGCTTAAACGTCACGTAAAGTTACTAGTTTGACCCGAAATGACTTGTTTTAACTCTCGGACCCTTAAGTATTGAGAAGAACTCATTTTGACCTTTGTCCAGATCGAACTAGACCTTCCATAGTCTAGTTCAACCACTTCCAAACTCATATAGTCGATTTCATTAGCCTTTCGTGTCCATACGCGCTTAATCGGTTCTTAAACTTGACTAGTTTTCTCAAAAAGTGTAGTTTGGTCCAATTGATTAACGTATGATTAAATGGTTTCAAATAACATTTTTGGGCTGTAGTTGGTCGAGTTCAACCATAAGGTTGAGCTCAACCTCAAACTCGTTTCGGTTTCGTAAGCTTTTCAGTTAAAATCTCCGGTTTCGTCTAGTTTAGATTAAATTCAAGTAAAACTTATTTTGGGCTATGTAATGATTTCAAATCAGGTTGTATTGATAAAATAATGTATTTTAAACTTAAGAAAGGTCATTGGTGTCAAATCTAGACTCTTGTTCGGTTTATTCGAGTCTCGTAAATTTTAACAAACGTCGTTTTAAAAGTAAAATAAAGACATATGGACTTAAATGCATTTCTAATAGGCTAGGACTTAAGACAAAAGACGTTCCTTTTGACTTGTCATGTATTATTGATAGGTGTTGATATAGGTGTTGATTGTCGTGGACTTTGATTGTGCTTGTCGTGCTCTTTCATTATACTATCATAACACTTTTCAGGTGAGTTTCGTAGCCCATCTTTTTACATGTTTTGGGGTGAAAAGTATACTTATGCCATTTGACGTGCTTCTATCTTGTTGTATGTATGTGATTATGTGTTTGTTGTTGTGCTTAATGACGTGCTTAATTGACGTGATTTTGTGTGTATTGGAGACTTGAGACTTTGAGACTTTGGACTAAGGCAGGTACCGTAAGGCCGGACTTTGAGACATTGAGACAATTGGACTTGTTATGGCATGACTCTGCTCGTTATATATCGAACTATTACTTGTTTAGACTTAAAAGAATCGACAAACGACTTATTTCTTTTACTAGACTTTTGACATAAAACCTACGGACTCACCAACCTTTGTGTTGACACATTTTAGTATACTTTTCAGGTACTCAGGCTATTCAGGGATAAGGACTTTCATGCTAGGACTGGACTTTGGAGACTAGAGCTCCTTTAATTTTGTCAGACTTTAAGGATGCATGCCTTGGTTTATTCCTTTTATGAATGCACTTGTAATAAGCTTTCCTAGCATTGTCATGACTTTGAACTCATGTTTTGAGAATATATTCATTATATTCTATTTCATATAGCAGTATCTCTGTAATTCCATGTCGTTCTGTACTTTTCATGACACCTCATATTTCCGCCAACGGTGGGGTGTTACACCTTGCTAGTAGCTAGTAGTTCTGATTGCTATACAAACCTTAATTAAGTGCTTAACTAGTCAGCAGAAAGTAGTAAGATTAAGTTGTAAGACATGTGGAAGTATAGAGCTGTTTTAGAGGTATTAACACAAATATAAAGTTAGCTTTTAGTTTTAATTAACTAATTATCTCTCCTCTAGCTATAACTTACTGATTTTGTCTAAAGCTTTCTCAAAACATTTTGCATGACTACTCTTTCAAATGATTTCAATATAGTAGATTACTTTAACACTTAAGATGTCCACTCATCAATTGTTTTATCTTTCTTGGACTATTTACTTGAGGACAAGCAAAGACTTAAGTGTGGTGGTATACGATGAACGTCCATTTTGTGATAAAAACCCCTAGTGAAAGGCTTCATTTCTATGCCTAAATGAGTTAATATTCTGGAACTCTTGGTACTTAATGAAATGTATGTTTATGCAGGTTCACAGAAGATGCGAGAGAGGGTAAATGGCATCAAGTAACTCATGAAGGAAGCCTATGAAGATTACAAGACACAAAGAAGTGATTTGGAGCTGAACAAAGACGCGAGATTTGGAGCTGAATGAATACGCAAGAGGTGCAGCAGGAGCCACCAGCGTCGCCGGTACACCACCAGCGTCGCTGGTCAGTCCAATTCAGCAGCCGACTTTCACCTCTTTATATGTCGAACTAACCCTCAAAACCCTGAGGAGAGAGCCGATTCAGCAGCCCTAGCCGCCTAGCAACACCCCTAGGTCGATCTTGCAGATTTCCAGAAGGTTTTGGAGCCTCTAACGCCTTCCGATATTCATCCTCGGTCTAGATCTAGCTTTTCTATTTCTCTTATTTTGTTTGAACTATGTCTTTCATATTTTCAGACTTTGTTATTCCATTAGAAATGCTAGGCTAATAGCTGAATACTTGTTTGGAATCGATGTGATCATGTAGACGTTTACTGTTTTATTGTGTTTGTTAGTTTACTGTTGGAGTGTGATTTTTACTGTTCATCGTAGATCCATGTTTATTAGTAGTTAATGTTGCTATTGGTTTTATATCTGAATATGTTAGTTTAATTCTGATGATTATCTATGGTCATACACTAGGATTAACATGTTAGGACAGAAAACAATTAGCCGGTCTTTAACTAGGAGTAAAAAGTACGTGATGATTCACTTGTAACCGAGGGATCCAGAACTATAGTAACTAGGGTGAATTGAACATGATGCTTAACAATACCATATGTGATCCTTTGACTTGGAAACGAGCACTGTGGTCACCGGAGGGAATTATATCTGGTCATGGCTTAAGAGCCGGGTAACTAAAAGATGAACCAGTAACACAAACTTTAGATCACTTAATGCTTAAACAATAAATCTAGCGAGAATTTGTTTATAGAGTAGTGTGAGTCTAGGGACAACACTAGTAACTTAGGCAAGGTGAATCTAACGATAATCTGATCCGTGATGAAGTTCCCAACAGTCTAACAAACCAGTAGAATAAGTATTTGGTCGTACCGTGAAATCTGAGATGTACAAACAAGTATTTTAATTTAATTACTGTTATTTGTTTTTCCTTTCTTATTTTCAGATTAAGCCTCTCGCTACTAGCGTTGTGGCTTAGATTTACTTTTCAGTCGTTAATTAATTAAAATAGGAAATCGTGACAAACCCCCAACCATTAGAATTACACATAGGCTTAGATTAGGTAGTGCAACGCGTCCCTACGAATGATCCTATAGCTTATCACTAAACTATACTACATCAACCGGGTTCGCTGCCCGTAAGTGTGGTTTTGTTTAAGTTAGTTAATTGTACAACATTATAAATTTAAAGACCCGTAAAACAAACGCACATCAGATGGTATGGCTAGTAACACCATTTAATGATTAAACCAAATAGATTTTGGCTGGTTTGGACTTTTAAAGTTTAGTTCTGCTTTTTTTTTACACCGTTAGACGAAAGTTTTTGGAAATCCATATTTTTAAATGATGGGTGTTACACTACCGGTGTGCTTTCTTTGTCACAGGTAGCACGTTGGACCAAGTACGGGCGGACCAACTTCCTCATTAAGCGAATGAGCATAATTTTCCTTCGTCATAGTCCAATGTGACCATGAATTTGTTTCTCCTAACCTAAGCCGTTAAGATACGCATAGGCTAATAAAACACTTGCCAATGTATATTTATCAGGCATAAGCATCGTATTCTTCAACATATTCGAAAACATATTAACAACTTCAATATCGAAATGGTGCTAATTACAACCCACCATTATAGCAGTCCATAAGAAGGAATCAGGTTTAGGCATTTGTACAAACAATTGGCGTGCATAATTAATGTTTCCCTGTTTTGGGGCATAAAGGTGTTCCAAGAAGATGGGTTTCTAATAGGCATTTCATCGAACAAATGACGGGCGTATACAAGAAATCCAGTTTTCACATACAAATTAATAAGATTGTTAATGAGGAACTCACCAAGATAGACGCCACCTGACTTGATTATTTGAGCATGAATAGATTTCCCCACACTGGTTCCTGTCAACCAAAGATATTTGAATTAATAAGGTGTAATCATCTGTTAATTGTTGGTTAAAAGTTTGCTTTAATCATGTTTTTTTTTTCTAATAGATTAAATTACAATTTTCGTCCCTTTAGTTTGTACTCACTTTCAGGTTTCATCCCTAGGTTTTTGAATTACGTATTTCAACCTTAGGTTTGGGACTCCGTTAACAACTTTGTTCCACGACTCAAACGGACATTAAGTTGGTAGTCACGTAAGAGGCACACAGAGGGCATGATAGTCATTTCCATTATGCTCTTTATGTCTTTTCTAATTGTTTGGGGACACAAATAAAACATTACTTTGGCATTAGTAACCGTCGCTAGAACAAAAAAAAGGTTTATGCCACGACTATTTTCGTCCCCAATGTTGTCTCTAAACATATGACGGGTAGTTTTTGTTTTTACGAAGAACGAAGAAAATAAATATTGCTAGGAACATTTTTGTAAAGTTCTCCACAACTTAATTTGGAAAGATATTGTAAAAATTGAGGAGACAAAATTTGTTTTTTTCCCTTATATAATCAAAGTTTTAATTTTTTATTTGTCTTTTATTGTCTTTTTCTCATCGTCAAAAAGCACTAATGCGATATTATATATACACTAAAATTTATATGAACTTATATGTTTTTAATCCATGAAATGTATAAGTTTTTATAGCTCATAATAATTTTTATTAATTTTCATTTTAATCTTAAAGTTTTTATATTTTAAACTAATTTTGTCTCACATTAAAGTTTCATTTTTCATTTTCTTAATACTAAATTTTTAAGTTCTCATATTTTCAGCAAACAAATTTCACACAACTACGAATTTACGTAAAACATTTGGTTTGGTTTGGTTTTATATCTCTTTTCCTCATAAAACAGGATCATAAAAGAAACACCTTTCAACAATCTACCACGTGGCAGCTGGCCATATCTTTAAAAAAAAATCCCCCACACAAACCGTGACCCATCTACCGTTCCTAAATCTCTTTTTCTTTTTTTTTTTCAATCTTTTTCTTATTTCTTATTTCCTACTTCTTCTTTTCTCTTATTTTCTTTTAGATCCAGAAATATCTATGAACATGACATTAAACAAAATTTTTAATGAATTATCTAATATATTTCGGATCATTCAGTGAAAACATGGATTCGGATCTCGATCAGTGACAAACGGAATTAAAGTTGCAGGTATTATGCGATAATGTAAGTCAATCTATTTATATTATGGATGAAATAGGGTTATGGTAATGATTTGATTCGGAAGGTAAACAAACCCGAAATTTTGAGATGATATAAATTTTGTTGTTTATAAAAACTGTTATATTAAGGCATTCAAATTCAAAGATGCGATGATATAAATTTTGTTGACTTAATAATTTTATTGATTTATAAATTTAGGAATTTTATAAAAACATGGACTGAATTGGTTGTTTATATAGAGACTAAGGTCATCTTTGTATTGGAGATTACTTTACAATGTTTTATTGAATTGGTTGTTTAAGCATAAAGTGGATGGCTTTAGTGCAGGAAACTTGGTTATTTCATGATGTGAAGGAGATAAAAGTAATTTCAAGAACCTGGGGCTTAGGTATTCAATTGCATTGGTTTGTCGAGGGCATATGGGAGTCCGGGACTATAATCTGTTAACATCTCTGTGGTTCAGTCTACGTTTGGTTAGTTTCAATCTTAGTACTAATTTTCTTTGAGCAAGTTAAAAGCTTTTTTTGGTAACTGTGATTTATGAACATTATGAAATTATTTGTTTAATACAGATTTTTTATGTATGTTGAGAATAACTGATGTGAATGAATGGGTTTTTAATTGAAGAATTAACTGACACGTTTGAAATTGCCATACATCAAAGAATATACTATATTTTAAGTTGCAACGACATGTCTGATGCGCAAGTGTATCTTCTTTATATGATAATAAATCTAGAAGATAAATATCTATACAGCCACAATATCAAATGATAATTGTGTATAGATCAACTATATAGAACTATAGATTCGACAGTTGAAAAATAAACTACGATGTGAGGGTTACTGTGTGAGTGTTTCATTAATCCTTGTCCCTAATCAAAGGCTTATTTATGTATTATCCATAATTCAAAATTTAATTTGTTTATAAGAGATAACGTTAATCTTCTTAGAGAGATATAGCCACCATAGACTAGCTCGTCCATAGGGCTATAAGAAGGCCAGGATTTGCAATGCTGTCTGGAGATTGTACCCTTGGAAGGAGTGCACTGATATTATCAACATAACAATTTTATTAATAAGAGGTTATATAGTCCTATTTATAAATACTACGAATTACTCTGCCATTCCATCATAAATAAATGCACTTTTTAGGTGGAATGTTTAACAATTTTTAAGTCCAGTATGTATATATGTTTGAACTTGCTAATGAGTCATTACATTGTTTTGGATATAGCAATGAATAGGATTTCGTTGGACGATGTGGACTTTGTATCGTGATAGTGTCCTTTTCTCTTATACAGTATGGCGAGTCCAAATTGAAGTTTTCTATTCTTTATGTAAGGTGTGGCAACTTTGAACCAATTTATAGGTAAATGGTTTGATTGTTAGTTATGTTTAATCTTTAACAGGCCACATGGTGAAGCAAAGAAATAACTTTAGATGAAATGTGTCAAATGGGTTAAAACAATTAAATATGTTATGTAATTACTGTTCTGTTTGGTTCAACATTATTTGATTTGATAAAATCACGGGATGTAAGGGAAACTCGAAGAGCTTCTTAATCTGGTCTAGGACTGGCAAAATGGCTGGTCTAAGTTGAGTAAAAGTTCAAGACAAAGATGGTGATGTATTTTTGTTGACATATTAGCCAAGTTGAGGAAAGAGGCCTTTTTTGATTTAAGTATAGAAGTTGGTACACTGTTATAATAATATGGATGTTTTGATTGTTTAGTTTTACATCGCAGGTTTCAGATCATGGGTCATGGGTGTTATAAAGGCGGTGTATGTTATTTCATTATGTTTGAATGTAGTGCAGTTATATGTTCTTCGCAAATATTTACCCTGCCAATAACATGTGGTCCAATATTATTACAAACTACTTTTCTAACTATGCTTATGATGTTTTGTTACAGATTTGAATCTTTCAGAAAAATCAACTTTGAAAAGCATTCCAAACATGCCTTACCCTGCCTACATTGTTAATGAATAATGATGGATCTTTCATTACTTTGATCCAACAAGAACTTATGTATGAGCCACCTATAATGCAAGAATTGGATGATATTTGATTATGTTTTTGAAGCTGATATACTTGAGATGTAGACAATGGATTACTTGATTCTGTTTTCAATAGCTGAAATACACCCTCATATGTGTCCTTTATTGATGGTTTTTCTTGATAAGAGTTATTTGACTATTGAAATGAATGTTATATACGTTCTTGTGAAATAGATGTAATGAACTAAAAATTAAAATCCCTTTGTCCTCCACTAGCATTATACATATTTTTCTTGCTATTTTCAGATATACTATTGTGCTATAATTAAGATTAGTGATTGATGAAAGATAAATGTATAAATCTAAATTAGAAGGAGACACAAGTGATGTTGGATATATATGATCAATAATTCAGGGTACAAGTTTTAAGATCCTATTATCGTTTTCTTATTGGACTAATGATACAAATCCTATTTAATGAAGAAACTGTAATCAACCGGAGAAATACTCGATTCATGATGAAACTCGAATGCTAACACTTCACAATTTTAAAAATTTGAATTAAAGTATGAAATGAAAATACAAGAGAAAGAAAGTCAAGTTAGCTGGTTATATGGTCATTCAAAGTTGCTTAAAGGAGTCGGGTTTTGCAATCTGGTCTTGCTAGCTTATGGCTATTAGACTAACTTAGTATTCGAGGATTTGAAGTCAAGTACATGTGGAAATTTTTTTATTGGTCAGTTCCTATATTACACCATGCGTAGGGTGACTTCTACTAATGTATTTTTTGGCATACGAGTGTTGAGTTATCAACATGTAATTATTTTAACAAGAATGGTTAAGTAATAGATTAGCTGGATTAAGAAGATGCAGAACATAAAGGTTACAGTTTTTTTTTTTTCCAGCGTAACCAAACATATTAAATTTTAAACAATGGGTTTGATGACCTATTAATAAGGTTTTTAATTGATGCAGTTACGTGTACATTCAAATGGCTCAAGACTAAAGATTAACAAAAAGACCGAAAACCATTGACAAAACGTCAATTATCTTATAACTCAATAATATTCAACTCCACTTTATAATAACCAAAGACCCCTATTTATACTAATCCTAACATGATTAAACTCGAAAATAAATCAAGCTATAATTATCTAATAAAATAAAGATAACTTATAAAAATAAAAGATAACAAATAATCATAAAAAGATTACTTATTAAAATAAAAGATAATTTAAATTAAATTCAATAGAGGTCGGGTTGTTCATGACTATCTTGCATCATTAATCTTGAGCTATTTCATGAGAATTCAAAATTCACTTCTTATATCTATAGAGTTGGATTATTGAAGAGTTTATATAAGTAAGAAAGATTAATTAGATTAAAACTTTTAACCAAAAAAGTTATAACAATAACTTTATATAAACTTTTCTAATCATGCCCAGGTAGTCACCCGGATTGATTAGCTAGTATATATATATATACACTAAAACCTTATGTGAATTTACACTTTTTTAATGCCAGCTGAGATGTACAATTTCTTTAGAACATCATAATTTTTACCAATATTCATAAAACCGCCTAAAGTTTATATCTTTTAAGTTTTGCCCTAAATCAAAGTTTTCATTTTCATTTTCTTGACACTAAATTTTTTTTGTTCTCATGTTTTCATTTTACGGGTTTACTAGCTTTTAAACATTGGTTTTGTTTATTTTCATCCGTCTTTTTTACAAATAATGCTGTTAATATATATACTAATTTTCATCATCGTTAAGTCTTACGTTAATGTCACATTTAAAGCATTAATATAGTTATTGTTTATGTTTTTATACGTCTTATTAGTCTTTAATTTTTTTATTATTATTATTAGTGCTACATGTTTAATTTTATTTTTTAAAATTTGGGTTTGAATATCTGACGTAAATTTCGGTCCAATACTTTATCGTGTAAAAAGTGTATTCCGCGACATGCGCGAGTACAATAACTAATTTTAACTAAAATGTCGTTTTTATCCTCAAGTATTAGTAAATGTTTTCAGTTTTATCTATGTTAGCTTAATCTTACTTTAAATGGAATTTTAATCATCTAGCTATTTTAATTTTGGGATGTTGGTTAATACTCCAAGTAAGTAGACTTGACCCGGAACGAACGTATACCTTAGAAAAATGAGTTTTGTTGGATTGTGGATTGACTAGATTTGGTTAGATCCTTGGTCCAATCTAATACGTACGTACTTTGGAGGCAGGTCCAATCTGCATATGCATGCGAGTGATAGAAATTAATGAAGTACGAAATTTAAAGGGGTATGTAGCTATCTAAGGTGTGAAACCGTACTGCTATCGTCTTCACACGTCTCTGGAAGAAACCATACTTGGAGTAAGTCAGCCTTCCAGCAGCCATGAGTTTAATTATTAATTTAATTAGATTCTTTCTTCTTCTGAAATTCAAAGTGGTTATTTTTTTCTCATTTCACTCGCCTTTGCATGAGATATATATACTAGTTAATTAAATTCCACACGTACTACTTACTATATATACACCCACTATGCATCCATCTATATCCCGGCCCCTTGAATAATATTCATTCAATTCATTTCTCACCCAAAAGTTCATATATAAATTTTACTTAACCCATCTTAATTGATCGAGAGTTAACTAATAAGAAAACTCATAATTAATTAATAAATATATATATTCTAGCTCGCGCGTTTCTTGAATATATATTTGATTGTTGTTCAATATATTAGAAAGAGCGAGACGTCGTCATGGAGGGAGGAAGAAGAATTGTGGAACCGGGGTTTAGGTTCTACCCAACCGAAGAAGAGTTGATAACATTCTATTTAAAACACAAGCTACATGGCACGAACACAAGCAACGTACTGCAACGTATCGATCTAGTGATCCCTCAGCTTCATATTTATGATTCATATCCATGGGATCTCCCTCGTACGTACTCCGATCTTAAAGTTCTTATATTGTATGAAAAGTTTAGGAAGCATGCACGCATGCGTCGACTTTTAGATTTCAAGTAGAACATGGATTTTTAATATGACAAAAGTAAAGATCAAAGAGCTAGTAGATTCATGACAAACAAAAATGTATAACTTTACGAAAAAATTAAAGATGATTAACAAAACGAATTAGCTAGCGTGTGTATATATATGTATATAGTTCTAATAATGATAATTAATGTTGTCTTTTGGCTTGTTGGAAATAGAACATGCAGGGGAGCTATGTCGAGGAGATCCAGAACAATGGTTCTTCTTCGTTCCTAGACAAGAGAACGAAGCAAGAGGGGGAAGAACTTCCCGCCTCACGACTTCTGGATACTGGAAAGCCACTGGATCTCCGAGTGTCGTATACTCTTCAGGCAATCGAGGTATTGGAATCAAGAGAACCTTGGTGTTCTACAGTGGTAGAGCTCCCACAGGGAGGAAGACTAAATGGAAAATGATTGAATATAAGGCTTTCCAAGAAGAGCCCTCTTCAAACACTAACCGTAACCCTAAGGTATATATCGATCTTTTAATTAATTGGCAACATTCAATCCGTTTATATATAAATTCCTGCATATATATATTCTTTCACAAAGAAATACTATAAATTGAAATGTACATTTCTCTTACATATATATAAATTAAATACATGCATGTACAAATAATAATAAATTAAATACATGCATGCGCGCAGTTGATACATGACTTGAGTTTGTGCCGAATATATATAAAGTCAAGTTGTTTGAGGGCGTTCGACAGAAGGCCATCTGGTGGAGTTGCGATTCGTGAGCCACAACGGCCAGTACTTCTACAAACCAACGATGACCATAGTGCAACCACGTCAACTCATGATTTCAACCTTCAACCAGTAGTAGCAGAGGGGGCAATGTTAACGACGACCTGTAGCTCACATGATGATCATAGCCGTAATTCATCAGAAACCATGGAGTCTTGCTTCACGATGGAGATCGATAATGATGCGAATTTTATTTGGGACTGGAAAGAAAGCCATAAGTAACGGTTATAAGAGCTTAATTAATTTGCTTTCAAGAAAAACAAGGATAGGATTATGTGAATTGTGTAATTACTATACGCTTCAAGTTGAAATAGAATCATGGGCTATCATTAAGTATCATCATCAATTGTAATTTATATAGATCCGAATATTTAACTTATTTGTTTTTATTTGCTTGGGGTCATTACAATTTGCATTATGTACGTATCTCCTTTCTAATGTTAGCTAGTATATGTTAATTAACGTGTGTACGTTATATTTATTGTCATATTGAGATACATATATAACTAGCTAGCTAGTTAGTTACATAATGTACGTAAAGGATGAATACATGCATATAAGTTTCTGGAAAATTATCGGAAATTATCAATATAAGTTTCTGGAAAATTATCGGAAATTATCAAAGATTACGGGCATATGAATTAGAATTAGAAAGAAAGAAAGCTCTAAAAAGATGGGGGGTTGGGGTGCATTTGAGTGGGCATTAATTTGTAGTGTTTTGAGGTGCATTTTATGTTTTTCCGGCAAGGTGAGCAGTGATCCGGCGGTGGGGGTGGCCGTTATCAGAAAAAGGAGGAGAAAGAGATGAGTGTGTGCAAGTCTAGATCTCATACTCGTATTATATAAAACTAAATTAAATAAATAGGGGCTAAGTAGGGTCCAAAGTGTACTATGGCAAATAAAGAGGGGTTAAGCAATAAAAGACTCCACATCATTTTTGCTCCCCATAATAAAAATTTTTTCTTTTTCTTTTGACCTTAAAAAAGGTATTTTGGATAAGTTGAAGGGTTTTTTTATTAAATAGTCCATGATTTTTCTAACTCTACCAAACTATTTTCTTTTTCTTTTTAATAATTAGACTAGATAACTTTTAAAAATATATATATACAAAAGAACATATACTATAATTAATAAAATTCTTAAAAATACAAAACATGCACAAAAAACAAACTATATACATCTAATATAATTATACAAATTAAGTTAGTTTTAAAATATATATGTATGAAATTTTAACATTTAAAATATTTAAAATTAATAAATAAATTATAATAAGCAATCACTTTTTGATCAATCCTCTTTTGTGTGTCTTGACTGTTCGTTCTTCCTATCTAATATATACACCATAATTACCTGTAAATATATATAGGATGGTTTTCAGTGAAATCAATCTTAAAATACAATAAGAACTCTTAAAAATTTCATTTTGATGCATTAAAAGTTCATAAAAAAAAAAAGTATAACTAATTATTATTATTTAAGTGTTTAACAACACATTGATTCGTGAAAACCGAAAAAATCACGTTTTTTGTTTGTGCATTGTTCTCATTTTAAAGTTGTTCTCACTTTTGATATCACGTGCAATGTGTTGAGTGAGCCTTAGCAACGTTATACCTATATATCTAACATATGGGAGGAAACGCTTTAAGGCGTTGCCAGGAGTCGATTCTGGTGCCCACACATATCCACACATGGGGTGTTTGTCATTTATCCGTGGTTTTCTTTCAGAAAGAAAAAAATGACAATGAAATAAAAGAGTAAATTAATGTTGCGGTCAGTCTAACAACCAAATGTTCTGGAGCTTCATGTAAATCTATAACAAAGTCTACTTTGACTAATCTAACATATTTGTTGGAGTGGTCATTTCTATATCTCCTAGCTCATGCAGTAAAGTATACTTTAATACTTGACTTTAATTTCTACTTATTTCAAGAAAGTAAAGCAAAAACATAACAAACTAGAGAGTACAAGAAGTAAATAATTAAAATATCCGGTGATACTTTTCATTTCTTTATTTTTCAAAATTGAAATTAATCCTTTCATAGTCCTCCTAGCTAAATTGAAAGTGAATAGTTGGTTATTTAAATTAACCGAATCTTGTTAAAGTTGAACAATAGTGTCAAAGGAAAAACTTCGCTAGCTAGCTAGGCTCCCCAAATTAATCAACAACGTAACTAAGTATGAATATAGTATACATGCACTTTACTATACAAGAGTCGAACACCGACTCGGGTCTCTATAATGTAAACGTTGTCAAACAAGTTTTGAAAAAAAATATTTGTGGAAGTGGTACATCCGGCATTAATATACCGGATTCGTCCACATAATTTTGAATTCATATGTGCCATCCATTTATATTACGATGGGAAGTTCAAATTTTAGTGGAAAATATATATGCTCTCAAGAATTAATGATGAATAATACAGAGTTTTATTTAAAAGATGAGTTTTTTTTTAAAATAAAATTTGATATATATAAGAATTATGTTGCATTGTCTAGATTATCCTTTAAAAGAAAGAGTTTGTATAATGCAAAATGAGTGTGGGTGCTACGGAGTATCAATTAATGAAAGCCGTACGTTTACAAATTGTCAGTAGTTGACTATAAATGCAAGTCAACCGTAAATCAAGCTTTAATTTAATTTGCTGTAAATAAATTTGGATTTTTCTCACTCAAAATAATACGTAGCAATTATAGAAAGATAGATAGTCGTCTCAAAAGTCCCACCTTGTATTTTTCTTGTTCTTGACTGTATTGTTTTGCATGTTTCGTCTTTTTCAAAGACTACTATATATACATATATTGTTTTTCATTGCATCTAATTTTTGACTCATTTGTCACTACTAGCTTAGCAAGTTAACATCTTAATGTACTTCCTAGAAATTCTTTAATAACTTCCATAGAGACTACATATCTTTCATGCGACTAATTGCTAATATTAATGTAGCCATGCAGCCATATCTTTCATATGACAATGCCCTACGTAATTCGAGATGCCTATATATAATTATATATATATACGCGAGTATATATATAGAAATATATATATATACTCGTATATATGCAACGACTTCATATTATTATATATATCTTGACGTCCATTGACATTAGAATATATATCTTGACGTCCATTGACATTAGAAAGAACGCAGGGTTTAGAGACCGCCAGACCGGAATACTTTAATACATGTCAATAGTTAAGCAATTAACGACGAGCGTAGAATTGGAAGACCATCGTACGTGTAACTTGATCGTTTTAAATTTTTCCTAGATAAAAGTTCTATAGACGAAACAGGCAGTGTACGTACGTGGTTTCACTACTCTTAAATCAATCAAGGACATTTAGACAAAATAAAAGCATTTTTTCCTCTTTTTAGTATATATTTCTTCGTTGTCTTTAATGTTTTCATATTGACTTTTTAACGTGTATTATATTGTAGCTGATATAAGTCATATTAATGAAAAATATATTTAAAAAATAACTTAAATATATATATATATTATATCAAGTATATATATATTATATAACTCAAATGAAAATATATCTTATCAAAGTTTATAAAAAAAAATTCAAAAATCAAATTATGACATTTAAAATAGAATGAAGGAAATAATTATCTTATAAACTCGCAAGCTAGTACCAATTGGTAAAAAAAAATAAAAAATAAAAAAAAAACGAGATATCAGGTTAAGTTGAACAAAATAAGTTGGATCATATATAAATCGATCATTGGTGAAATATTCTTTTTTTCTTTTGTTTATACTAGCATTGTACCTAGGGGTTTGCATTAAATCGTTAAACCGTTAAAAATCAAACCGGACCAGGATATTTGAATTAGTTTGGTTGGATTGGGTTGTTAAAGTCTGGTCTAACAGTTTAGGTTTTAAAAAACCGGATTCCTAGGTCCGGTTATAGTTTGAACAAAGAACAAACCGTCAAAACCGGACTGGACCGAAATTTTTTTTATATGCCTACTATATTTAATTGTTAGTGAATATATTCTATGGATAGTTTATTTAACATTTACAAAATTTTGCTAATATATACATATACTATTAACACTTCTTTGGACTTTTAGTATTTTAAGTATGGTTTTAGAAACTTAGTAACTATCTAAATATATCACTTTGGACTTTTTAAGTATGGTTTTAAAAACTCAATCGCTAAAAATAAAAGAAAAGGAACTTGAAACCGGTGAACCGGTCAAACCAGGTCGGCTAACATGATTTGGTTTGGTTTGGTCCAGTTTGACAATACAGTTGGTCTGGTTTAGTTTGATATATGTTGAAACCGAAAATGTTAGTTTGGTTTGCGGTTTATTCAAAACCGGACCATGAACACCCCTAGTTGTACCCGCGCAATGCAGTAGTGGTTGTGGCAGCGACAATGTGATGTTGGGGGTGACATTTGGTTAGTGGAGGTGACGTCGAGTAGTGTAGATAGATATATGATATAAAAGTAATTGATTTAAATTGTTAATGGAAATATTTTAAAAGATAAAAATTATTGATAGCGTAATTTTATTATTAATATTAAGAAGTAAATATGTGAAAATATTTTAAGAGTTATAGGTGAAAAGATTACATATATAGATATAAAGAACGATTATAACTTTCGACAAATTAAAGAGCGAGGTCTTTTTTAATAAACTACAACGGTATCTGAGTAATACAGCGGTGGTTGGTGGCGAGAACGGTGACGGTGGCGATGGGTGGCCTTGGTAACGGCGGCGACGGTGGTGGTAACAGTAGCGATATGATTATTAATGTAAAAAAAGATAGTGTAGTTAATAGTTATATATTGGTTGAGAGATGTATGTTATAAATAATTTCATTAAGACTGTTATAAGTATATTATATGAAAATATTTAAATAAATGAATAAGAGAGAGTTAATTTAAATAGATAGATGAGTATTTAGGTAGATAATCTTTGGGTTGAAAATGTGTTGAAAGTTAAGGGTATTTTGAATTTTTTTAAAGATAAAAAGTTTAAAAAATAAGAAGTAGTTTGTTTTATAAAAAACTCCCTCCATCTCAATTTAAATGTCCTATTTTGACTTCTGAAGTATTTCTTTCACAACTTTGATCGTAAATTGTTTCATGTGTGTTATATAATAATTGATGTAAAATATATTGATAGATTGAACTTTCAATGCATCTTTCATTGATATAACACTTTCATGAGGTTTATATTAAATAAAAATACATATGGTCAAAGTTAGAATAAAAAGACTTTACAAAGCAAAATTAGACATTTAACTTGGGACAGAAGGAGTAAGATATTAGAAATGATTAAAGTTAATGATAATTTGGGTATGAAAAAAATGTTGAATTTTTAAATATAGAATAAATATTTTTCTTTATACATGACGAGCATGGTGTCTGTACAATGCGGCCGCAGTGATGGGGAAAGTAGTCTAGTGGTGTCGGTGATGGTATTATTGGTGGTGGTGGTGGCTGTTTCAAGTGGTGTAGGTTGATGTAATTGTGATAGTGAAAATTTTTAAAAGATAAAGGCTTAAAGTGTTAATTATATATAAAGATTTAGAGTGTAAATTATAATTTATTAAGGGTAAAATCTAAAAAGTCAAGGGTAATTCTAATAATTTAAATATAGAATTACCTAAAATAAAAAGAAAGTATTTTCTTTATAAGGGAGTAAAAATAAAGATAAAGATGATAGATATTATAGATTGGAGGAACGTGTGAATCCGGCTCGATCATTTTGAACATGAAATCTTAGTTTAAAAGAGAGATCAAATATTGACGTTCACCAGTGACGTTTTGTGAGCACATTTAATTAATTTCATAGTTAGAAAATTATTATTATTTCAATTTAATAATCAAAAAAATTTCCGCTGAAACTCACAAGACGCGCGAGTTGTACGTCGAGCATCAAGTTCATGATAAAATATATGTTTAATAAATATATCAATAGTTATCGTACCAATAACACTTCCCTATAAAGTTATAATGAGGAATACAAGTGCATGCATATTGCATTTGCACGTAGACTAGATCAACAAAAGTCGCGAGCATATGTTTTTCATGTAAGGTTTCATATATATTAATTTAACAAACGTGTCGAATAAGGAAAAAGCGAGTGATTAATTCCAAAGGGAGCAAGAGAGAATTTCCTAGCAACCTTCAAGCAAATTTGGATCACATTTTACCTAGCTACTTAATATATGTGGACAAAAGTATATACTCAGTATATAACATCAGCCATACAGATAATTAGAAGAAATAAAGGTAAGGAATAATTGAATTCTCAACCGAATTACTGGCAGCTTATAATAAGTTGGTCCTTGTACAGTTGTACCATATATTCCAAAAACAAAAACGTGTTGGTAGACTTTCTTTCTCCAATTGCGTTAATTTTAAATGCAACTATCAAAAAAAGTCGAATCACAAGTTGATATTATTTAAGATATTGCCTTAGATGATTTGTGTGATTTGTGACTAATTGAAAAAAAAAAAAAAACTTATAAACAACCCATTATAGTATCGGCTCCCTATACGTACTATAGGTTAAAGGACATGGTAAAATTCAATTTTTATGCCCTGTAAATTTGGGTTTAGCTTATTTATTAACTGTTTTTTAACAAGAGAAATTTGATTATTAACTTTAGCTTTATCAAATCATGGTGTTTGGATTAGCTTATTGTACGTTTTTTTAACAAAGCCAATATTGAAAAGCTAATAAATTGTATTTTATATGCTTTCGAAAAGCCAAAATGATAATATTATTGAAAAAATATATTCAAAATACAACAAAATATTACAAGGAAAATTACAACTAAATAAACAAAGCAAGAAACTCTTATTACAAAAAGTACACAACACGAAAGAACAAGTTAACAACGGCTGAAGATTCTGTTAAACAGAGAGTCCTTAAAACTGAATTCAGGCCACTCAAGTGAACTCGTCAGTTTTCCATGGTACAACAGCCAAAGTAGATTATACTGCCGAAGTTAACCACAACTCGGCTCAAGAACAACTTGAAGTGAAGTGAAAGAGAAAGTTTCTGGTTGATGATCCATATTGAAGTGTGTTGGTGGTGTTGTTCATTAACCCACTGAGCCATGGAAGCCATAATGAGCCTAAGCGTGGGCATGAGCCCGTCGGTTGCGAACCTTGCCAACTTGGGAGTATCCCCTTATAAAGAATTATTATTCCTACAACACTTCTCCTTATAAACACACTTAATGTTTATACTTTTATCAACTAGATTGGTGCTCATGCAATGCAGCGGCAGTGAAACGGTGATGGTGTGGTTATTAACGTAAATGTAATTTCATTGCGGTCGGCGATGTGATAAATTGCGATGGGATGTGAAAGGGGGGGACGAATTGTGAATTAGTTTTTTTTTACTAATGTGTTTATGCGTGAGGAAAAGATAGAGATTAAATTTTTTTAAAAACATTTTAGTCACAGTATATAACATGAAAATAAGAATGTATTAAGATGGAAGGTAAATTAGACATATCAGGTTCTTAAATTTAAGATAAGAAAGTTCAGTTTGTTTTATAATTAAAGAAGTTCAGTTTGTTTTATAATTAAAGGGGTATAGATGTGAGACAAACTTACATTAGTTAAACAAACTTTCAACATCATTTTAACATATTTATTCACTTGAATATTTATGTAATATCATTCAACATATAAAATAATATTTTTACATGAAATTTTCAACAGAAAACATGTTAGAGATGTAAAGAGAGTGGGACGAAGAAAATGGAAAATGAAAATGAAAAATAGATAAATATGTTTTTAAGTTTTCTATTGAAAAAGTAGAAAATATATATATATTTTTTTGTTTTCTTGAAATATATTCTTAGAAATTATTATTAGAATGCGTTTTTTGAAAAAACAAAAAATGTTTTCTGCAAAACGTTCCTAAGCTTTTGCAAACAGTCCCGTGTAACATACAAATCTATAACTTTGCATAGTTGTATCCTGAAATCATGCATTAGGCCATTAGAAATTCTATCTTACAGTGTAAATGTGTCCATTTCAAAAACCTGATAAAATAGAGTTTGCAAACAACGACAAAGTTATCTTAATTAATAGAAACGAGTAATTGTCTAAATACACTAGCTATTTTTTCCTCTCGTTTATATGTGACATTTTGTTTGGTCATTTTAGAAACAACTGCCTTATGGGACGATTTTTTTTTAAAAGATAAATTGAAAGATAGGTGGTTACATATAAAACTTAATTTAGTATAAACATCATGGCATTATATATTAGCTCTGTTAACAATGCTTTTAACCAAAGCTACTTGGCTAACAGTAAACTCCTCAAAGAAATGTTCCTAGCTACAACAACTTATGCATCATTCAGTAGAGGTTGTACACCTGCGTCTCAGGTTAATGGGCCAATTGGGCTTTCTATTCTTTTTGCTGCAGGCCCGACAGATTGAGTAATGGGCCAAAAGCAAGTTGACATCAAACGGGTAGCCAACTTTTACGGAATTAATTAAAATATACAAGTTCGCAACAGTATTCTAATCGTGACAACATAAAAAATTACATGGCACTCTCACGCGTATGGAGTAAAAAACACACCATTTTGAACCCGTTTGACTCATTTTTACATGTTTCTTTATCGACTAATTTCAAATGGCTCATTTAGTCATATTACATGCCAAGAAAAAAAATCATGACTTGTGAGTGTAAGGGTGGACGTCACCAATTAGGATCGACTATGAGAACTTTTTATAAATTCCGGTTTTTGCCCTTGGAACCAACTAAACTAAGCAAGTTCCGCAAACCTCATAACTTAAAATGGTTATATAATGAGGCAATGCCACTAGAACCAAAGACAAATCATTGATTTATTTAATTTTATCTTATTTGAGAGAACAACTTCATTTTACAAGTCAAATACATCTATATCTATATCTATATATATCTAAAAGTTTTATGATTGGTGGTGGAAAAATTAGCGCATTCTTAACGCTTTATTGATATGTACTTAATAAGGTTAATTAGGGTAATTAATGAGGTTAATTACTTTTGTTTACTACTCATAATGTATGTATGTATGTAATTTGCGTTTCGCTTATTGTATGATGTAGTTGAGGAAGATGTTTTAGCACAATAATTATAATGAAATTTATGGGAAGAATAATTAACTAATTACTTTCATTTATTTTTGTAGTATTCGTAATATATATTGTTGATTAACTTAAGGAAAGGGTTATTTTATATATTTTTGCAAAGTAAGAGAAGAGTTATTGGATTGTATAGTAATCTATTATGAGGAAATTCATGGTTCTCAAATAATGAATTACTAGATTTTAGACCTGTGTCAAATATACGGGTTTTACAATATTATTAATATAAGAATTAGTATATCGAACAAAAAAACTTATACGTTAAATGTAACAATATACATAAAAAAGAATTGAGATATTAAAATGTTAATACTTAATGCTAAATCATTCTGGATGGTGTAGTATTTTATACAACTTTTCCAAGTTTTCATTACACAATTGATCAACTATTCATTAATATCTTGTAAAAGTAATTTTATTTTCATCGGTCATTGTTGTTGAGAATAATAAAAGTTGCGGCTGATTCGTGAGGTTTTTAAAGATGATTTCGTGTGCCCGTGTTAAATACACGGGATATTTAGAATCAATAATAGGAGAAGTTTACTTGCAAAATTGCTTTCATATTCATCACTTTCTCCAAAATATAAATAACAATAATATTAAATATCATACCGAGAATCAATTAATAAGCTTACCAGTGAAACAACTTGTTTGCGGCTTTAATCTATCCAAAGAACGAATCAATAGCAATAATAGTAGAATACTCATTCCTAGTAGAATTCATACCGAGAATCAATAATAGTAAAAGTTTATCTTTATTGAATTAAAATTTCTAAATAAATTGTAACAACCTACTCCGTAAATGCTTAAATAGATATCTAAAACATTTAAAAGAGAAGAAGTTTTGTAGTTGACGATAGTTCGAAACTCAAACAACAAAAAGAAATGAAAATATAAGTTGTAACTGATAGTTTGTTTAGTAGCCACTCCAAAGCTAAAAAATAAGTTTTTAACCATGATGCGATTGATTATAACAACTTAAAACGAATATAAGAAACATTATTGATATGTGTCTCAACAAAAAGAAATTTAAAAAATTTAATCAGGAATGCTATAGATCTTATGAAACCTCATGAAATAGATGGTTGTATACTTGTATACAAGAGCAATCTGGATATAAAATTTAGATATTAAATCAATCAAGCAAAGCAACTTAGATTTGAAGAAACATAAGAGACGAAAATTAACCACAGGACACCATATAAAATAGTAATAGAAAATTTATTAGTGAAAAATACAGAGTATATTTTGACCTGAATATTATTGATTAGGTCGATACTTGATTTAATTAAATAATGTAAATCGTATTGTTATCGATTTTGATTTTAATTGGAAATTTATTAATGAAAAATACAGAGTATATGTTGACCTAAATATTATTGGATTAGGTTGATACTTGATTTAATTAAATATATATGTAAATCGTATTGTTATCGCTTTTGATTTTAATTGGAAAAGGCCCATATTTAATTAAATTAGAATAATTCGTATAAATCCTATAACTTTTTTAACTTTTATCTATATTTTGTTATTAGATATACATTATAAAATAAAATATTAATTGATTTTAAATTGGGTTAAAGTGTAAATTAGTGATGAAAAACCAAAAAGTATAAATTAATTTAGACATGTGTTGATTTAACTAATTTTGAGAAATTAAGCGTTGTGATTGGTCGATTGAAGTTAAGTCAGTTGTCTTTTAGTATATATTAAAATTAAAATTAAGATAAGATTAAGATTAAGATAAAATTAAGATAAGATTAAGATTATGTATTTGGTTTTCTTGAATTATTATTATTTATATATTTTTTTTTTACGAATGGGTAACTTCATTGATAGATAAAGTAGTTGGATGAGTAAGAGTATTAAATTAAATGGTAACGAAATGCCACTCATAAATCATCGGCCACTTCGGATTTCAAAGTTTTAGAAGAAAATTTTGTTCGACTTTTTACTTCACTATAAACTCTTCATTTTAGATCATCATCTTCTTTAACCCTCATACCTTCTCCTTATTCTGTCTATTTTTTTTTATCTTCTTTTATTTTCTTTTTTTTCTTTGCGCAAATGTTGATGCCGTTTTAATCAAAGGGGAAAAGGTATATACTTTTAATGATGTTTTGGATCATTCATACATAAGGTTTATAATTTCTTTTTATCATCGTTATTTATTTTTGATGTATCTTTTTTAATTTCTGAAAATTACAATAATTTTAGTTACATGATACAATTCTATTATGTTCTCTTACTTTATATCTATAACTCTTATAAAAAAGTAGTTAACCAAGCTTTTTAAAACCCTCTTACAATTTAAAACTATATTGAAAAAATGTCACATAGAATTTTATCCTATGTGTCAACTCCATATTTTTTTCAAAAATAAACTATATATTTAGAAAAAAAAAATGAACATATATATATATATTAATATTAATAAATAAATATATTGTAGAAATCTAAGATCTTCTCATTAGATAAAATGATATATTCTCTTTAACTAAAAAATCACGTCTATACCTAATAATATTTCATTATCTTTTTTATTCAACATTACATAAAGTTCTTTTCTTTTTTCTCTTATGATGATTATATGGAAGTTTTCAAAACTATATGAATATACAAAAATAAAACAAATAAATAAAACAAATTAAGTGTAAAAAATAGATTTAATTAGTTAAAAGATAACATCAAAACTCATAAATCTTAACATTATATTAACTACACCGTGAATATATGTTTCAAATTTAAACTTTTTGTTTTAATAAACAATATCCTCTTTTAAGTATAAAAACTACCTTGGTGTATACCTTTTTCTTTGCCAATAGCCGGTAAGTACAAATAAGATGGGTTTTATGGTAAACGTACAACTAATTAATATACTTTAACAAAAACCCTTAGGGTTTCGTTTAGCAAAACCCCAAAAAAAAAATTGAGTCATATAAATTCAAGTAATTGTAAATCACCCGGAGTCCGAGACCTACCCCACCCTTAAACCAAATTCTACATCCTAATTTTCTTTTTCTTTCTCTTTTGGAATGGCACATTCTACCTCTTCTGAATTAGTCAATTAGATTAAACAAAAATTAAAACCACCATGATGTTGATAATCCATTTCTAAAGCCTTCTATATCTAAAGTTACCTTTAAACATTACCACATAAGCTTTTATCCTACGTGACATCTCCATACTTTTTCTACAATATTTATTTTGTATCTTCTCTTTCTTATCAATCTAATTTATTTTATTAAAGATAATATAAAATATTAATTCAAAATTATATACACAAGATATAAAAAAAAAAATCAAAACCCATATTATGAAGAATAAAAAGTCGTTCAATATCTCTACTAATTTGGCAAGGATATTTGACAAAAATAATATTATTTATTACAATATATACAACTTTAAATACTATATGAAATTTTAAAAATTATTTTAAAATATCATTAAGTTATATATGACAAAACAAATTTGTTGTTCATCTCTTTCGTTCTCTTGGCCGAATCAAAAAATAAAGTAACCAAAATTGGTTGTTACTATTCTAGCCACAAAATAAAATCTACTATATAATAATGATAATAATTACTGAGTTTTACAAATGAGTTTTTTGATTGACGGAGATAAAATACTCTATTTCTTAATTGTATTTAGGATTATTTTTTGCCATCACTAACATAAGGTATTTTCTTCATCTTTTAAGTATAACTAGAAGCAAAAACTAGCAGCATGCTACATTATCGATTTACGTTTGATTCATAGTAGTGTTAATCTATCAGGTGAATACATTTTTACGTAATTTATGGCTACACAAATAGTTGGAAAAAACAAAAGGTGACCAAAGTGATCCACGAATTAAGCATGAACTATAACATAATCAATTTCTACATCATAAATCTATAGAATAGCTATTTACTAATGCATAAAATGACTTTTTAACTAGCCGCGCATCGCGCGGGGTAAAATACCTAGTATATATCTATATATCTATACTCCTTTAATAAGCAAACTACCCCACCCCTCTTTTAACACCTCTACCTTTAAAATGTCTTTTATGCCCTCCTAATTTACACTACCCTATTTTTTTCTCCATCACGCTCATTACACACACATACGTTCATCCGATTTCCGATTTTCTCTCCCTCCCCCCTTCTCTGATTTTCTCCCCCCATAAACACCATCCACCGCCGCCCCAAATACCACCATCCACCGCCGCAATCCACCTTCTATGTACGCTATCCCCCCATAAACACCATCCACCACCGCCCCAAAAACCACCATCCACCGCCGCCAGCTTATTTGTTTTTTCTTTTTCATCGCCGCCGCCCCACAAACCACCATCAAATCACCGGCGTTTTTTTCTTATTCCCCGCTACATCGCGCGGGTACAACGCTAGTATATATATATATATATCTATATAGGGGACCCTTATTTTGAGAACCTATTTTTTTGTAAGAACCGTGAGAACTCCTAATATTTAAAAAAAATGGTTCTCAAAATAAGGAAACTATATATATATATATATATATATATATTCACTACATCAGATGTGTATTATTAATCTTTAATTGGAAAAGGTAACCCCCAATTGTGAATGTTATTCACGAATTACGATTTTTGGTAACTTTTGTATCTACATATCTATATCTAAATCTATTTTTTTGTGATGTATATTAAGTGTTTGATAAAATGTTTCCATGAATATTTGGATTATGTGACATATATCTAAATTTTTGGAAAATGGTTAATTATGCATGATCAAAGTTTTTGTCACAACTTTTCAAAGATTTATATGCTACGATATGTATAAATATATAGTTATACCTGAAGAGCATAATGTTGTTTTAATTCTAAGCAATATGGCTAACTTTTATTGGATGTGGCAGACTTATGATATCATATATGAGGCTAGGAAACCAAGTGATATTTGACCGGTTTGTGTATCTGAAAAAACTTCTAAAGGGCCTCAAATATTTTCTCTGAAAGACGGTGTGATAAGATGACATATCAACACCTCTATTTGTAAAACATCATTTGTGTAAATGATATAATTAGGTTTTATTGCATCTACATTAGGATTATTATTAAATCATATGTTTGATTCTCTTACATGTGCATTGTTTCTCTTACATGTGCATTCTTTAGGGTCTATCATATGATATTTTGAGACATCAACGCTGAAGCATTTAACATCAAGTATGTTAAGATGTAGTGTTGGCTACTCTATATGCATTCTTTTACAGCCAAACTATTATTGTCATAAGATTGAAAAAATCCCTTAACTTTTGTTCACGTTACTATGGTTTTGTATGATGATATTTTATCATAAATTTACATGTCTGGTAATATATATGACTCATCTTTTGGTATTCTGTTATATTATTAAAATCTATATCGATGTGCTACATGTAGTTCTACAAGTTTTACATGAATGACATCAAGACAAACATCGATAAACAGTCCTTATAATCATCACTAAAGACAAACAGTCCTTATAATCATCACTAAAGACATCAAACAAGTGAATAAGCTTATCATACATCACACGGGCTTTCACTATAGTATATACTAATATACGTATTAAATTAAGTGCTTTGATTCTTCTAATAGATGGGATCGTAGTATTTTATTCCATTGACAGCCATTGATGGCGTTGATTTCATTTGTCGTTTTGTTTTGTTTAAGACAAAACATGTGGGGGTCGTTGGGTCGACATTTGAGCATGTATCATGTGATCATTTATATCGTAGAATGTCTACTATCTTGTTATTTAATATAATGAATATAGATATATAGACTATTGACTCAGTTTTTTAATTAATTGAACCAATGAAAGAGTGTTGGTAAAGAAAATGTGATTCGTAAGAGTATATTCAATACGAACTTATTGAAAAAATTCTTTTTATTTTTAGTAAAAATTCTTTTCAACTAGCAGAGTGGATTGAAATGGAAAAAGCTTATAGTTTTTTAAGTAAAAATTCTTTCATTTTCAAGAAGATGGCTTATTTGATGATAACTTCTTATTTTCTAACTATGTGAAGTGGAAAAAGCTTATAGTTTTTTATATTAATGGCCGAAGAAAATGTTTTTCAATTGGTTTTCAGAATAAAATAAGCTTTTAATAAATTGAATAAGTTGTTAGAAAGATGAAAGGCGCTATCCCCATCGGGAGTGAATTGTTCGGTCGGTTGCCATATATAATATAAAAAAATTGACTAAACTTTTATAAACCAACCGACTGGTTCGGCGAACAAACATAAGTGGGGACATATTATAACATCTCTCTCCTGATATCTTGACTTTCCTATTATTATAACATATCTATCTCCCTAGGGATGGCAAAAAATTCCGAACCCGACGGAAAAATCCGATACCCGATGAGAAAACCTGATACCCGAACCCGTATGGGGCAGGGACTGGAGTATGGCCACCGCGATCCGATCCGACCCGACCGCAATATATATACAAGTCGATGGTTTTGATATGTTGCATACTTACATATGCCTGATAATGTGTTAATTATCAATACGAGAGTATCAAACTATGATATTTTATTTTCTTATCTTTTAACTACATGTAAGCCATCATTAGCATTGATTTATAGTCAAGATAGTTCATTTACCTTGAAGATTTATATATATTTTTAAGAATTCGGGTCAGATTTCAGGTAAAACGGGTATCGGGTCGGTTTTGGGTGAGTTATCTTCCCCAATAGGGTGCCCCGATAAGATCCCTGACGGGTATCGGGTACCTTTTTTCTTATCGGGTTCAGGTATAGTACTACCTGTCCAGAACCCGCCCCATTGCCATTCCTACATTAATATCTTGACTTTCCTACTCTAACATCAGTGGGAACATAATAAATGAATATAGTTTTAATCCTTTCATGATATAAAATGTTACTGTTGGATTGTTTGTAAATGGATGAAAAAATTTAAACTCGGTTGGGTTGTATACGTGGAAAAAAAAGAAATAACTTTTGTAAAAAAATTTTTGGTTAGGTTGGACTGCGAATGTGGGTGGTCAGGGTATAAATGTTTAGTCGGTTGGGACAAACAATAGTCGAGTGAGTAAATGTCGGGTGAGTAAATGTCTACACCAATGCCATTTGCATGTTTTATCCTCATTTATCTAGCAATATATAGCATGATTTATTATATAACTTCAACTTTAAATAAAATAAATTATATAATTTAAGTTGTTAAAGTCACTCAGTGTCTTTGTATCATCTAATTTTCAACTTTAGATAAGTATATAATATATTGTATTGTAAAATGAAAATTTGATGGCACACATCATTTCATTAAAAATTTCACAAAATTATAGATATATGTTTTACCGAAAATTTTAGTAAATTCTAATGATTTGTATTTATTTTTTATTATTAGTAACTTTATTAAATTTAGTTTTGTTTAGTATGTAGTTTGTAAAGTTGAGTTTATTAGATAAAAAATAGATTTGGTTGGGTCTAGAATGGAAGTATAAAAGTTGGTTTTAGTTAGATTATGAATATAAGAGAAAAAAATTAACTTTTAATAAATAATGTTGGTGGGTTGGATTGTAAGGGGAATGACCGGTGCTATACTGAGCAGTAACAACTTCTATTATTTTTCAATTTGTCTAGTTCCAGTAGGAGTAGGTAAAAGGGGGATATATACAATTTATACACATTAAGCAGTATGGTTTGGATCAGTAAAAAACAGTCTGGTCTCTGGCGTCGATCTTCATCCCATGCAAAGACCAGATATTCTCTTTCATTCACAGTCAAGGTATTAGGCTCAAAACTCATGGAAAACGGCAATGGGCAGTTCATTTCCTTTTTTTTATATATACAATTTATACACAATAATAGTGGCAACAACATGGAACTGGTCCTATATATATCATGACTCATGAGAGGTATATGTCTAATTAAAAATAGAACTTCTACACATTTGGTCATTGAGTAAGTTGTGAAATATGATGATATACACTATTTCACGAGAACTGATCAAACCAGCATCTCCGACCCCTTTTCATCTCCGCAGCTATAATCTTTCGCCACTTGATCAACTTGCCCCAGAAATGAATGTGCCAGTAGTGTTTTTCTACCCAAATAATGGAAACTGCACCCTTGAGAAAACCATGGTGTTAAAGAAATCTCTGTCTCAAAGCCTAACACAATACTATCCTTGTGCCGGTAGGTTACACTCACCCAAATCAGCTTCTGTTAATTGTAATGATAAGGGAGTTTTATTTGTTCAAGCCAAAAACGAGGCCCAGATGGATGCATTCCATGATAGTGAACATATTGACACTCTGGACCAACTTTTTCCTGATGATTTGGTGTACTCCAACTGCTCAAGTCTTGTTGGGGTCCAACTGAATCATTTTGCGTGTGGTGGAATAGGTTTGGCGGTTTCTATGTCACACCTTATAGGTGATGGTCATACTCTAGGCTCTTTCGTTTCTCATTGGGCGTCTGTGGCCCGTTATGGCTCCCTTGACCATAAAGAGGTGTTGCCATTTAATCCTCATTTTATTCATACCCAATTGACCAATTCTATGCGGCCAAAATATAAAGTCATTAATCAAAAGTGTGTGAATCCTGTCACACGAAAATTCATGTTTCCTAACTCCAAACTAAGTGACCTTAGAAACAAGATTACTAACTCTATAAGGAATCCTACACCGGTCGAACTATTGACTTCTCTACTTTATAAAACTGCAATGGCGGCAGCCACAAATAAATCTGGTTCATTCAAGCCATCTTATTTGTATTTTCCGGTGGAGATAAGGAACAGATTTGTCCAAAAACTTCCCCAAAATACTATGGGAAATTTCGTGTCAGTTATGATTATATCGACCATGAATACAAGTGAAACATCGTTAGACATGTTGGTTTCTGAAATAAGGAAAGAGAGGTTGCAACTTGGAAAATTCCAAAGTATGCAACGGGCAGCTGAAAACCGGAAAGAGATATTGCTGTCCAAATTGGAAGATGCAGAATCTGCCAAGACATCATATTGGTGCCTTAGCTTATGCGGTTTCCCTTCAAACCATGTCGATTTTGGTTGGGGGAAGCCCATGGATACAACTTTTGCACTTAAGGGAACAAATATGAGTGGTTTCCTTTTGAAGGATGCTCCAAATGGTGCAGGCATTGAAGCTTTGGTGATTTTGGAGAAAGAAAACATGGCGAAATTTGAAAATGATAAGGAGATGCTTTCATTTTGCCAAACTTAACTAGAATTACTTCAACTTTCCATTCTAATATTGCTACTGGTACCTTTGTTTTATGTATGAAATACAACAGATGCCTCGGGAATAAATCACATACATTTTGTTTGATTTTCCATTGTACTACTACTGGTGTTTATGCAGTATTATGTACCTAGCAATCAGACACTATAAAAACTCAATATATAACACCGATATATAGCCAAAACAATTAGCTACTAATTTAATATTGGTCATAGAGGAATTAATGTGTATATGTAACGACATAAATCCTGCATGAATTATATTTATATCTTTTGATATTTGTATATTCAAATATTTACCTCGGCGCAGGTTGGACTCCACACAATATTTGCGACGACAGCAGTGAGAGCTGAAAAACGTAAAAATCACAAGTGTTCGTTATCTGCTTATAATATTATATAGAAAGAATGGTGTTTATATATAGGAATAGGAATTGGTAGTGACAATTTGAAAATTTGTTAAATTGAAAATTACAATTCCTATATGAGTATTTAAGATTGAAAATTGAATGAAAAAAAAAACAAATAAATAGAAACATAAAATAATAAGCAGGGCACACATGATAATAATGAGATCACCTCAGATAAATGACTGGCGGCGGCATGATTGCAGCTGTGGCGGACGCTGATACCGGAAGATGGGTGAAGGGTTCGCCGGTGGTGATTGGTTGCTGGTGGTTCGAAGAGAGAGAGAGAGAAAAGAGGGTGTTCATCAGAAACATACTGATTTGAATTTTTTATTTTTATTAATAAAGTTAAATATAAATTAACTATTTAGGAGTGTAAATTATTGTTGGAAAACAAAGAAGTATAAATTAGTGAGATTTTTTCCTCGAATATTAATGTAAATATTAATATGATAATATAAGATGGGTACCCGCGCAATGCGACAGCGGTAATGGAAACGGGTGGTGCTAGTGGCGATGGTGGTTAAGAATATGGTTATTAATTTAAAAGTAATTGACGTAAATGATAATATAGTTATTTTATGATCAAGGGATGTATTTTTTGTAAATAACTTTATTAAGAATATTATAAAGATATTAGATGAAAATATTAATAAAGAAAATAGATAGTTTAGATAAACATGGGTGTAAAATATTTTAGGGATATATTTGGTAGATTTAGTGTAAGTTAAAAATGTGTTGAAAATTAAGAGTATTTTAGGTATATTAAAGGTAAAGAGTTGAAATTATGGATGGTAGTATGTTTATTAATATAGTATAGATATTTGGATAGTGATTATTGGAATTTAATTTATAATTAAACTAAATGATAACATAAGCAATAATCAATTTGATGAAATTAAACGATATGATTGGTCAATAAGTTATCAGTTCAACTATTATATATTATTAAGATGAGAGAAAGGTACCGTGTTTTGCGAAGTTGATGGAAACAATGGCGGGGTGGTGATGTAATGGCGGTGATGGGGTGATCTACCTGACGGGCTCCGCCCTTAGCTGTACGGGCTCTGCTCTCAGATTTAAAAGTTCGTTAAAAGTATATTGAATGACCTTTCTAATGAAAGAACACGAAATTTTAAGAATACCCATATAATTTTTATAATTTATCGATGTACGTTTTTGAGATAAAAGATTTTGAATTAATTAGAGGAATAAAATAATTTATGGATAAGAGAGAGAAAAAAAATTAGTGGTTTAAATTTGATGAGAGATAAAGAGTATTATATATATTTAGATAAAATATAAAATAGATAAAATAAGCATTTTAAGAAAATAAATATTGAAATTTAAAATTTAGACCATAATTATTTGTTTTATAATATAGGTATAGATTATGATTAAAATGCAGCGCTTAATAGAGGGTGTGCACGTGCGCCTTAGGATAATGGGCCAATTGGGCTTCCCATTCTTTTTGTTGCAGGTCCGACAGGTTGAGTAATAGGCCAAAAGCAAGTTCACATCAAAACGGGTAATCAACTTTTACAGAATATATATTTACAATAGTATTATAATTCTGTCAAAGCAGCAATTTACATTTTACGACAGCTTTAGAGCCCTCGGTTTCCTTTGGTATAAAAATAAAAATAAACATTGTAATATAAATTGAAATGATTGGTGCAACTTTAAGTTGATATAAGTATTGACTAGTGTTTCTACTGCTGATTGGGCGGGTCAAGTCATGAAATGAAAGTTACCTTTCAAAAAAACAAATTACACGGTACTATTCCGCGTATAGAGTAAAAAACACACCATTTTGAACCGTTTGACTCATGTTACGTGTTTTTTATCAACTAATTTCAAATTGGCTCATTTAGTCATATTACATGCTAAGAAAAAAATCATGACTTGTGCGTGAGAGGGTGGGCGTCCCTATTTAGGATCGAACATAAGAAATTTTCCAAAATCCGGTTTTCACCATTGGAACCAACTAACCTACGCAAGTTCCACAAACCTCACAACTTAAAGTGGGTATATAATAAAGCATTGTTACTGAGATCGTCAAATGTTCATTTACAAACTTAATTTTTTGTGAAAACTAGAAAACAAATCCTAGCCATTCATTTTATTGATCTAATAGCTAGGATTAAATACCCTCTCTTCTCCTTCCTCCTTCATCTCTGGCCACCACCATCACCATCTCCGACCACCACCACCACCATCATCTACGATCACCACCAACATCCTCTGGCGATGGCGACGGTGACCACCACCACGATCCAAATCGGTCTTTTTTTCCTCTTCTATCGACGGCGCCGGTGCCGGCAACAAGGGCGGAGCCCTTACCGTATCAAACCGCCATCATCTCTTGGATCCCCGCCCATATAAGCCATACCATTCCCATATGCGTCCGGTGACAACCCTTTTAGAACGGATGAGGGCAACGTCCATACCGTATCCACCAAAAAAACGAAAGTGATACTCGCCGAAAATGTCATCGGAAAATTCATCGCCATTGTCGGAGATGTCGTGGTCGCCAGATTTCTAGAAAACGCGATTTGAGGAGTGTGAGAAGAGAGAAAAAGTAGATCTTGATCTTGAAAATGAATTATTTAGATTAGTTTTTTAGTATTCACCAATTTTGATGTTTCCGATGAATCCTATTAAGATCAAAGATAAATAATTGATTTTCATTTTTTTGAGACAAAAAGAGAGCAACTTCATACATACGTATTACGAGTAATTGCTTTGATTCTTCTAATAGATGGGATCATTTTATTTTATTCAATTGACACTTGACAGCCATAGATGGCGGTGATTTCGTTTGTAATTTTGCTTTGTTTAAGACAAAATATGTGGGGAACGGGTCGTTGGGTCGGACTTGAGCATGTATCATGTAATCAATTATTATTGTTGAATGTCTAATATTTTGCTATTTAATAATAAATATATATATATATATATATATATAGACTATTGACTAAGTTTTGGATTAATTAATTTAATGAAAGAGTGTTGGTAAAGAATATGTGATTCATAAGAGTACATTAAGTAGAGCTGGGATATCATGTTTGACTCGACATGATAAGACATGAACATGATATGGTTAAACACGAACACAACACGATAGCTAATCGTATCAGTTTTTTCAAACATGAACACGACACGATTTTTAAGATGTTAGACGATAAGAGACCTGTTAAGAGACTCGTTAAAAGATTTGTTAAAAGGTATGCAATAAGAGACCTGTTAAAGGATTTGTTACGTGTCTTATCTTGTCTTAACGTGTCTTGCGTGTCTTAACATGTCTTTAATGTGTCTTTAATGTGTCCTTAACATGTATTTAACGTGTCTTAACATGTCCATATATATACTACTTGTCTTATCGTGTTTTAACAGGCCCGGACATGTTAAGACACGAAACACATTAAAGTCAAACATGAAACACGAAAAAATCAAGTTGTGTCGTGTCATGCTAACAAGTCTGTGTCAGAAATTGCCCGCTTTAATATTCGATACGAGCTTATTGAAAAAATTCTTTTTTTCTCAAAAGAAAAATATAATAAGTAAATGCTAAAGCGACGTTAAAAAAATACAGTAGTAGATAATAAGTAAATATTAAATGACATAGGAAAGAAGAATTTATTAAATGGCTTATTTGATGATAACTTCTAATTTTCTAGCAGTGTGAAATGGATAAAGCTGATAGGTTTTTATATTAATCTAATGAATTGAAGGGTTGATTAAGTGGTTGAAGTTTTTGTCTTTGAAAATATAAGTTAAGGGTTTGATCCTTATACCCAATAAGCTGTAGCTCCTTTTCAACATTTGGTAAAACCTGTAAGCAGCTTCTTTTCCTTTGGTAGGGGTAAGGTTGTCTATATCTCAACCTCCCTCATACACCGTTGAAGACGGTATTATGAACTAAAATCTATGCAATACGGCATGGGGGTTACTTTACATTGATTAAATCAAGTAACCAAAAGAAAAAGCTTTTCAATTGATTTTTAGAAAAAATTAGTTTCTAATAAATTGAATTAGCAGTTAGAAAGATGAAATGGTAAACTTATAATCTACCGGGAATATACTGTTGATACAGCAGTAACAACTTCTAGTACTTTTCAATTTATGTAGTTCAAGTGTGAGTAGGTAAAAGGGAGATATCAATTTATACACATTGCCATTTGACAAAATAATAGTGGCCCCATGGAACTGGTCCTAGCTATATATTTCATCCAAGGTACATGTCAAAAAGAAACAGAACTTGTACACATACATTAGTGATTGAGAAAGCTGTGAATTATGATGACAAGCATAATTTCGCGAGAACTAATCAAACCAGCATCTCCGACCCCTTTTCATCTCCGTGACTATAATCTTTCGCCGCTTGATCAACTTGCCCCAGAAATGAATGTGCCGGTAGTGTTTTTCTACCCAGATATTGGAAACTGCACCCTTGAGAAAACCATGGTGTTAAAGAAATCTTTGTCACAAAGCCTAACACAATACTATCCTTGTGCCGGTAGGTTACACTCACCCAAATCAGCTTCTGTTAATTGTAACGACAAGGGAGTTTTATTTGTTGAAGCCAAAAACGAGGCCCAAATGGATACATTCCATGATAGTGAAAATATTGACACATTGTACCAACTTTTTCCTGATGATTTAGTGTACTCCAACTGCTCAAGTCTTGTTGGGGTCCAACTGAATCATTTTGCGTGTGGTGGAATAGGTTTGGCGGTTTCTATGTCACACCTTATAGGTGATGGTCATACTCTAGGCTCTTTTGTTTCTCATTGGGCGTCTGTGGCCCGTTATGGCTCCCTTGACCATAAAGAGGTGTTGCCATTTAATCCTCATTTTATTCATACCCAATTGACCAATTCTATGCGGCCAGAATACAAAGTCATTAATCAAAAGTGTGTGAATCCTGTCACAAAGAAATTCTTGTTTCCTAACTCCAAATTAAGTGACCTTAGGAACAAGGTCATTTCCTCTGTAAAAAATCCTACACGGGTCGAAGTATTGAGTTCTCTACTTTATAAAACAGCAATGGCAGCAGCCACACAAAAATCTGGTTCACTCAAGCCATCTTATTTGTACTTTCCAGTGGATATAAGAAACAAATTTATCCAAAAATTTTCCCAAACTTCTATGGGAAATTTCGTGTCAGTTATGATTATATCGACCATGAATACAAGTGAAACATCGTTAGACATGTTGGTTTCCGAAATAAGGAAAAAAAGGTTGCTACTTGAAAGATTCCAAAGTGTGCAACAAGCAGCTGAAAACAGGATAGAGATATTGTTGTCGAAATTGGGAGATGCAGAATCTGCCAAGACATCATATTGGTGTCTGAGCTTATGCGGGTTCCCTTCAAACCATGTCGATTTCGGATGGGGGAAGCCCATGGATACAACTTCTGCACTCAAGGAAGCAAATATGAGTGGTTTCCTTCTGACGGATGCGCCATATGGTGCAGGCATTGAAGCTTTGGTGATTTTGGAGAAAGAAATCATGGCGATATTTGAGAATGATAAGGAGATGCTTTCATTTTGCCAAATTAACTAAATTTACTTCAATTTTCCATTCTACTAGTAACTAGTAGCTTTGTTGTTTAATGTATATGAAATTATACATATGATGAATCAGGAATAAATCAAAGACATATTGTTTGATTTTTGGCCATATGCCCACTAGCGCTGCTATTTATTAATCATCAAAAAAGAAGTCAAATTAGTATTCATCCAACTTTATATTTGAAGTGGCATTCTAAAATATATATACTTGTAATATTTAAAAAATTAAAAGCATGATCATATGGATATTATCAACTGATAACCTCTACATTCCATAGTGGGTCCGGATCGATCAGTTGACCAGCATCCCAATATTATAACTCTTGAGTGATATATGGGTGTATGGATATTATATCTTATATTTGTTGCTTCTTGCATCCAAATCTAAGGATAAAGTGCATGAATATTTGTGTTTGCTTTCTGTTTCTGTTAAAAGATTATGGTAGAATAAATGAAAATATCAAAAGAATTGATACTTTGATGGGAACGAAAAAGTATTAATTCCAAAGGAAATGAAGAAAATAACCTTAGCGCGTGCAAGTCACATGCGTTCAATTCTAACATTCGTTAATGCGTGAGCCAGAAACGTTGACAGGGCGCCGAGACAAATACGTAATTTCAAGAACTCAGGGATGAAACTTAAAATATTGTGCGTGTGTTAATATATATTATGCTATAAAGTTGGATTTTTGTTTGAAAACTATTTACATGTATCGTTATGTTGATTTTTAAGTGAACGTTTAAATGATATGTATATCAATATGAAGATATAATACCACTTTCTCTCAAGTGATATTAAAATCTAAATCTTTTTATTGTGATGAAGATCTAAACAAAGAAAAATATTGTGCGTGTGTTAAAAAATGAAAAATATATGTATAACAATAATGATAGATGGCTAAACCCGTTGGTCAATTGTTCCTGGACAAAATACTTGCTTAAGGTTGTGTGTGCCCGTACAAAACAATAATAGTTGATGGCTATGTCCAATAGTCTATCTAACAATAATGATTGATGGCTTCAGCCTTCATGGCTATCTCTATAGTCAATACTTAAATTTTAGGCCCGTGTTTCAATACGGGACTTACAATGTTATCAATATTAAATATTAAATGTTATTGATAACTCATCAACACGGGACTTACAATGTTATCACTATTAAATGTTATTGTTAACTCATTATGGTTTAACATTTAGTTTATTTTTAGTAATAAAAAATGTATCTATGTTTTAAAACTTTGAGTTTTATATTTAAATAGTTTATTAAAAATATGCTTATCGAAGTTGTTTACACATGCTTAACGATATTTGAATATTACAACATCATAATATGTCCATCAAAATTGTAAATTATGACATATTTAATGATATATGAATATTAAAAATTATAATAAGTCATTACCATTTATTTACTTTATTGATACATGATGTATTACATTTTTATTTTACAATATTAGAAATAATATTTTATATTTAGATAAAACATATCATAAATAATTATTAAACAATATTTAGAAATAAACAATATCCTATGTGCTTAATATAAAGATTATGTTTTTATGTGTTGTTTATTAAAAAGTGAGGCCTAAATAGCATATTATTTGTTGTACGTGTATTTGTTATAAGTTTTATTATATAATATGGATAAGTACTCTAAATATATAATCTATCTATATCTTGTGTCTGTATCATCGAATTAGTTTTTTTAATTTAATTGAATATATATATACGTATGTTCAATTAAGATATACCACATCTATAAATTGTAAATTATAATTATAACTAGCCTTATAAATAAAACTTTTGTAATATTAAGTTATGTCGATATTTAAGAACTATTCAACCATATTCATAATCTCGAAATAGTATATCTTATATTTCAAATGTATATTTAGCTTATTAACCTGCATAATATGCAGGTAATTTAAAAATCTATTATGATAAAACAATTTATATGATGAAAATTAAAAGACCATGTATAAAATATTAGAGTTTTCAAAGGAAAATAAAAACTTTTTTTTTATATAGAAAAAAACATCATAAATAACAAAAATAAAAATTATATAAACTTAAAAAAGGAAAGTGTTTATAATATCATAAGAAAATTAAACAAAAAACTTAACTTTAAAAAGAATTTAGAGATGACAATTAAGCTATTTTAATTTTTTTTAAATGATAATTTTGTAACAATTGTTTTATTATTTAATATAGACGGACTGATTGATAATATTAAGACGAAAATAGATGGTGATATTATATTTAAAAAATGACATATAGTCGTTTAAAAAAAAATTAGATAATTACATTTTATTTTACATTGGACTTAAGCTAAAAATGAAAGATATCATAAATCTATTAAAAAATAATTTAAACTTTTTATAGAATGATGTCATAAATTAAGAAAATAAAAAAGATATAATTGATAGAAATAAATGTTTAAATTGGTGAATACAAAAGAGAGATATTTTTGGTTCTTAAAGGTAGAAAGTTTAAAGAAAAAATGGGTTTAATATTTAATTTATATTTATTTTTAACCATAACTTGAGAGAATTTTTTAAAATTTACAATCATTTAATTATTTAAAAAAATTTCAACATATGAAATATTGTCTACGAAAATTATTTCAATACCTAATGACTTATTAACAAATATTAAATTAAATTTTTATAAATTATAAGTAAATATTAATTATTAGTTTAATATTTAATATAAACACAATTTGAACTCTAGATATATATCTCAACATAATAACAGATGATGATATACAACATCCTTATCCTAAACACAATAGTAATCACAGAACATTAAACGATCATAAAATAAAACACAATTTACAACAGAAGGTTACTTGAATAATAAATCCAAATCAATATAAACCCAATACAAGATTCATTCTATCTCTCAATAAAAAAGATACAAATTTTTTTATTGTTATATTAATTTTGCGTATTAATGTTTAAAGTTACAATTGTCACTCAAATCAAGAGTCCTACTTTTTATCAAACAATATGAAAAAAATTCTAACTGTTATCCAATTATCATAAGACATGTGATTGGAAATAAACCTATGCGTGTTATGGGTTCAGATCATGATTAAGTACATATACTTGAATGTCAAGTACTATTTCTTAATTATTTTTTTTAAACTCATAAATTTCGATCTACAATAATTTACACTTTTTAGCCCTGAATATTTAATTTATATTTATTTTTAACCATAACTTGAGAGAATTTTTTAAAATTTACAATCATTTAATTATTTAAAAAAATTTCAACATATGAAATATTGTCTACGAAAATTATTTCAAAACATGACTTATTAACAAGTATTATATTAGATTTTTATAAATTATAAGTAAATATTAATTATTAGTTTAAAAGACTCGTGAATCAGCTAATGACTTATTAAAAACCTAAAATTATTTCAAAACCTAATGACTTATTAACAAATATGCAGGTAATTTAAAAATCTATTATGATAAAACAATTTATATGATGAAAAATTAAAAGACCATGTATAAAATATTAGAGTTTTCAAAGGAAAATAAAAACTTTTTTTTTATATATAGAAAAAAGCATCATAAATAACAAAAATAAAAATTATATAAACTTAAAGAAGGAAAGTGCTTATAATATCATAAAATTTAGAGATGACAATTAAGCTATTTTAATTTTTTTTAAATGATAATTTTGTAACAATTGTTTTATTATTTAATATAGACGGGCTGATTGATAATATTAAGACGAAAATAGATGGTGATATTATATTTAAAAAATGGCATATAGTCGTTTAAAAAAAAATTAGATAATTACATTTTATTTTACATTGGACTTAAGCTAAAAATGAAAGATATCATAAATCTATTAAAAAATAATTTAAACTTTTTTATAGAATGATGTCATAAATCAAGAAAATAAAAAAGATATAATTGATAGAAATAAATGTAATAATGACAACTAAGCATTATTTAAAAAATCATGATGTAATTAGAATTTTATTTTATTTATATAAGAGATTATTACATCATTAATTTTCAATTTGATAAAATCAAGAGCTATAATTGGTCAATAAACTATTATGTCAGTTGTATTTTATTATATATAAAGATTGTTGGACAAAGAAAATGTTTGGTTTGTTGGAAACACATTTATGTACGTGTCATATGTCAATACATTACGTACCGAATTTGATTGTTAATTAATTGATGTGTTTAACTTTTGATCCGGGGACTTTTAACACGTGTTTGGTTCATAGAATGTTTTTGGAAGGAATGAAATTTATCAAAGAAATTAGAATTTGAAGGAATGGAATTTGACGGAATATTTTTTATTTTTGCAAATTCAAGTGTGTGAAGGAATGAAATTACTTCCTCCATCCTTAAGGAATGGAGATTTCATCAAATAATGAAATGTTTACATTCCTATGGAATGTGATTCTTCATTCTTTGAACAACCAAACGCACTAAGTCGCGTTTGGTTCACAGAATTTGATGGAATCTGATGGAATTGGAATTGAATTCCATTCCTTAGCGCGTTTGGTTGGTTAAAGATGGAGGAATCACATTCCGTTGGAATGTAAACATTCTATCATTTGATGGAATCTCCATTCCTTGGGGATGGGGGAAGGGATTTCATTCCATTTCTCACTTGAATCTTCAAAAAATCAAAAACATTCCGTCAAATTCCATTCATTTAGATTTTAATTCCTTTGACATATTCCATTCCTTCCCAAAACATTCTGTGAACCAAACGCGCCCTAAGGAATGGAATTTAATTCCAATTCCATCAAATTCTGTGAAACAAATGCGACCTTAGACCTTTGCCAATGGATGTTTAGTTTCTTATTCATTTTATGGGCACTTTTTGGAGAATATCATTGGCATGCATATTTTCTCAATCCTTTTTTTGAAAATACCATGTATGTTTTCTGAGGAGAAAAATAAGAGAAAGAGCGAAAGTTGGTTGGAGTGGGGTAAAGCATTTATCAACCAATAATAATAGAGATGGGATTTAATTTATTTCTTGGATATAATATACTATTTTAGGAATAAATGAGAAAGATGTATTGTTCGCAGTAATATTTTTTGGAATATGAAACGAGAAAAAGATGATGTGACGTTGATATGGCAATGCAAAAGAGATGAGAAAAAAGTTACCGCGTTAAAAAGAAATCAAATGTATAAATACTCAATTCTTTGACTGAACCCGCCAAAAACAAAAATATAAATAGATAAAGTTTTTATTGCTTTACCGATAGCGAGAGGATTGAGAAAAGCTATAGCGCTGGAAGAGCATAAGGAGAAGATGAAGGCGTTTGGTAAGGCCTTATGTGTACATGATGTCATGATGTATAGGTAGTGCATGTTTAGATCGCTAAAAAATGACTCGTAACAGTTTTTGACAAGAGGAGGAATATCACGTGTCGTTCTTTCTTAAAGTTAGGGCCGCAAACAGTTCAGTTCGGTTAGTTAAAAATTTTGAACTCCTTTTTGGGGTTCGATTAGCTAGATATTTTGAACCAAAAATAGTGAAAAACTATCGTCTATATTCGAAGACTACACAAAAGTTTGTTTAAACTGACCGCACAACATTTGACCGATCAAACTTATTCATCCTTACATCTTGAGGACCGTAAAAACAAATAACACGGAACTGGTGTGAGGTACATGTTAATAAAAGAACTTCTACAAATACATTAGTGATTAAGTTGTGAATTATGATGACAAGCATAATTTTGCGAGAACTAATCAAACCAGCATCTCCGGCCCCTTTTCATCTCTGTGACTATAATCTTTCGCCGCTTGATCAACTTGCCCCAGAACTGAATGTACCAGTAATGTTTTTCTACCCAAATAATGGAAACTGCACCCTTTAGAAAGCCATGGTGTTAAAGAAATCTTGGTCCCAGACCCTAACACAATACTATCCTTGTGCCTGTAGATTACACACACCCAGATCACCTTTTGTGAATTGTAACGACGAGGGGGTTGTATTTGTTGAAGCCAAAAACAAGGCCCGGATGGATATGTTCCAACATAATAGTGAACATGTTGGCACTCTGGACCAACTTTTTCCTGATGGTCTAGTGTACTCCAATTGCTCGTCTTGTTGGGGTGCAACTCAATCCTTTTGCCTGTGGTGGGATAGGTTTGTTGGTTTCTATGTCACGCCTCATTTTGTTGATGGTCGCACTCTAAGCTCCTTCATCACTCATTGGTCATGTGGCATGTTATGGCTCCCTTGACCACAAAAAGGTATCGCGGTTTAATCCTCATTTTATTCATACCCCATTGACCAATTCTGTAAGGCCAGAATATGAAGTCATAGATCAAAAGTGTGTGAATCCTGTCACAAGGAAATTTATGTTTCCTAACTCTAAACTAAGTGACCTACGGAACAAGGTTATGCCATCTGTAGCAGCTGGATCTGCACCACCTATAAAGAATCCTACACGGGTCGAACTATTGACTTCTCTACTTTATAAAACTGCAATGGCAGCAGCCACAACAAGATCTGGTTCATTCAAGCCATCTCATTTGTATTTTCCGATGGATATAAGAAACAAATATGTCCAAAAATTTCCCCAAACTTCCATGGGAAACTTCGTGTCAGTAATGATTATATCGACCATGAATACAAGTGAAATGTCGTTAAACACATTTATTTCCGAAATAAGGAAAGAGAGGTTATAACATGAAAGATTCCAAAGAATCCAACAAGCAGCTGAAAACAGGAAAGAGATATTGCTGTCCAAATTGGGAGACACAGAATCTGCCAAGACATCATGTTGGTGTCTGAGCATATGTGGGTTTCCTTCATACCATATTGATTTCGGATGGGGGAAGCTCATGGATACAACGTCTTCACTTAAGGAAGCAAATATGAGTGGTTTCCTTCTGAAGGATGCTCCAGATGGTGCAGGAACTGAAGCCTTGATAATTTTGGAGAAAGAAACCATGGCGATATTTGAGAACAATAAGGAAATGCTTTCATTTTGCCAAACTTAACTAGAATCACTTCCACTTTCCATTCTACTACTGCTACTAGTACCTTTGCTTTATGCATGAAATAAAACATATGCATCGGGAATAAATCTAAGACATTTTCTTTGATTTTTGGTCATATACCCACTGCTTTTACAGTTTCTATCTATTAATCATCAATCAGGAAATTAAACTAGCATTCATCAGGGCATTAATTCATCCAACTATTTATTGAAATGGCATTCTAAAACATATAGTTATAATGTTTGAAAGCATGATATACGTACGGATATTATCAACTGAAAATGGAGCTTAACCTGGGTATTCCATGGTGAGTCCGGATCAATCAGTTGGACCAACACCCCAACATTAGAAGGGAGGGAAACGGCATCCAAACCTGGGTATTCGTAGGTGAGTCCAGGATCAATTAGTTAAATCAGCATCCTAACTGCTTACACGATAGGCTTGAACGATCTAAAATGTGTTGTGTGCTGACTGGGGTAGCTTGTTAATCAAATTCAATACAATAATTACCTCATTAAAAGAACTAATAGCAGCAAATAATACATGTATGGCCAAAATCATGACATCTGAGTAGTTGTCTGTTCATTTTATATTTTACGTGTTGCTTCTTACATACCTATAATAATTATACATCATCCAAATCAAAATTATATGTGTGTAATGAAATTAGAAAAACTCGGTACTGCCGTACATACTATTCTCAATATTCATAATCTAACAAACATATCAAACAATAATACTGCATAATTCTGAGGGGCTCAAGAGAATTTTCCAGTATTTTGATATAAAAAAAAGAAAAGAAAAAAGAAACTAAGATATATATAGTGTAAAAGAAAGTGAAAGATCTCAAATGATTTCAAGCTCAGCCTAATAGGATCTTCTGAAAAAGTAAGAGTTTTCAAGGTGGCATCTTTCAAAGAATAATGCCCAAATAACAAAAAAAGAAAAAGAGAAAAAAAACAAGTTATATCCCAGGCATTAAATTTTACATATACTGATTACTAATGTCAGACCACCACCAAAATGAAACACACATCGTTATTTACTTGTATGCATGAACAGCCCAGACAAAACTCTACGTAGTTCATTAGAATGTGAGTGAACAAAATTAAGTCAAATTGTTTAAGCTTTACATTAATAGGAACTAGTTCTTTCTAACTTGTGCACCTTGATTGTTCTTTAACTTGGTTCTTCATTGCCTTTGTCTGTCAGAAACCTGAAATGATTTCATCACCATTCGTCTTCAAGATTAGCACGATGAAAGCACATAACGGTACCCACAAATATGAAAAACGACAAAAATTCAATCAACATAGCTCCAGTGCTGATTAGAAGCGCATGTCTTAGGATTATCGGAATGGCTATGCTTCCTACTGCTGAGGCACCTGTTAGAAATTTGGCAGCATCTACCCACCTACCATGGAAGACCAACCAGAAGTAGTTAGGCGTAAAATTAAGTCAGAGGTGGTAACCAAGGTGGGTTAGGCAAGTTGGGTAATGGGTCAAAATGGGAACTTTTCTGCGCAAGTCAGGTCCAGTTGACACGAAACACTTCTTTTCAAACATCTGTAACACATATATTTGCATAAAGAGATTTAGGAATCTGAAGACATCAATATATACTTTGGGAGACCTTTAGACTCATTTCATATGTTTACAGATTGATATTTTGTAGGTACCAGTCTTCGGACAAATACTTTGTGGGGACACCATTAAAGACTCTGCTAGAAATAGGTCACCGCTTCAAAACCGTCCCCAACTCCATAGGGTGGAACCCAAAGAGACATGCACATGTTCATTGCCGGGGCTGGTCCTTGGGGAAAGACTAGTTAGGTCCAAAAGACATAGGCTCAGGGTTTTTCCGCCGATCTAAACCTTCTGCTATATATGTTCAAAGGTCTGAGAGAGCATACACTTACCCTCCACCTTCACGGCTGAGTAAATATTCTGTGGATCCTCCACCAAAGAACATGCATGGCATAGGGACCAAAATATACATGAGCGCTGCAAAATTTCATCTAGTTCCACATCAACCTTTCTAAAACATTAATGTAAAATACAAAAATTGCTAAATTGTGGTACCCTTAGCCACCTGATAACATTGGCCACCAGTTGCTGTATATTGCACAAGCCTGCAACCAGAAAAGATAGAAGAATAGTGAGAACAAATGTAGTTTCTAATAATATCTTTCTTCATGTAATATTCAGTTATTAGTTTATATAATGATAAAAAATATATCCATTAAACCTACCACGATTTGTAGAAGGAGACTGGAAGAAAACATAAGGGCAAGTCCAGCAAGCCTGAAAAAGAAAATTCGTGTTAGATGTATCTGTCAAACGAAAGGATTAAAAATCAAGTTGTGTTTAAGCTGACTGTCTTACACTGCATTGGTCAGTCAATCCAAGAGAGCAGCCATAGATATGCACCAAATAAGAGAAAAGTCAAAACCATGTAAAAGAATGATAGAGCTCAAGCTTAAGTATCTCCTAACTTTATGTTTAATACATATATGATGTGATGTATATGGCATACATATGCCGGGTAACCACATATTTATTCATCATAATTTTTTAGTTTTTATGTGTAACATCCTAAATCCATCTAAAAGTTATAACACGCAAGAGTTTTTTGTAAAATGTCTAAAATGTCAGAATTTAAATCAAAATCAAAATCTATAATGAAAAGCTGATAATTGTTGACTTGGTCATTAACTCCTCTAGAACATATCATATTACCACATTAACATAAAAGCCTCTACTATTTTGTATTAAATTATTAAAGAAATATCAAAAGAAATAAATAACAGCTACATAATAGGGAAGGGCTATCAAAACTACAATCATAGAACAGTTCCTAATTTCATAAATATTCTAATTAATGAGGTCAGAATGCATTGCAGAAAAAGAAACAATTAGGTCGGCAAAGAACTTAGGCAATGATGATAATTATAGAGAAAGAACAAGCCAATTGTTAGCAGTGAAGTGCTGAAACAATAACAGGCGGCAGTAGTTCCCGCTCAACATATAAAGATGACGTGAGCTAACTAACATCAACATCGTGCGAAAGCATTCCAATATATCGAGTAACTATTTCTGTTTGAATCTTATACATGAGAAAAAGGGGGTAGGAAAAGATTCATCAAGAGAGGTGATATGAGTCATCAGGAGATGTGATCTCCCCAAGCCACGTGTAGTTTTCCATTAAATGGGTATTATACTCACTAGCCACTAAGGTTCAACTAATTTAATACCATACCTCAAATTTAGAAACTAGGTAACTATTTTAGAGGTAAAAATACAATAAAAGTTAGTTCGTAGTATGATAATTATATTTATAATTTACTAGGAAACCTTAAGAAGTTAAAACAAAGAGTCAAACACTGTTGCTCACTTGCATGAAACGAAAACTGAAATGAAACATTTCTGATTCCAGTAGAAGCTATAGCAGGTAACTTATAGCTACAAAAGAGTTTTCTCAATAATGTTCTTCAAAGACCTTGTGCATTTAGAAGCTTTATAATGTTCGCCGAAGGAGAAAATCTTTAACTTGACTGCCTTTCTCCATATTGTAAAGGTTATTGTAGTTACTAGTTAATTAGCTAGTCTGCCCAACAACTCTTAGATGGTAAGTACTCTTAGAGTTGGGTCACTTGGTTAGTCATCACTGAGTTAAGTCAGTTAAATAAGTAGCATCTTATACCATACTGTACAAACCATGAAGATGATTTAATTAAATTTCATATATACACAAAAGAACATGTTAATGCACCCTTATATCGATAAAACCATCAACCATGAGTTTAATATCCATGTATTACTTAATTGCATCCTTGCAGTATAAGCATTACCAAGTACTATTTTGCATGCTATTTGTCAAGTAGAAGAATCAGCTTGTGCCTTGTGTAACTCTATCAAACCTCCCTAGTTGACTAGTTGTGATGTGTATCACTCAAGTTATCGGCTATTCACAAAAAGCATTGATAACCAACAAGTTTGAGTGGTATTGCAGACCCACTATTAGCAAGTTCAGCATGATAAAGATAAACATTTCATTCTAGCAGAGCTAATTGTAACATGTATTACATAAAAGATAAGATGCCAAACTGCCAACTGCAATTAAAAAAAATCGGAAAAATTCACTAGGCATTGATGCAGATTTTTCACTAAATGACCATATCCAAAACTTGATATGCTTTCAAGACATAGAGGTGACATTAGGCAAGAAAGGTCGTCTTTAGATGTTACAAACCTATAGCATACAAATATTAATGGTTTATAATACACAACACGCAGGACTAAATGGGAAAATAAACGGCTCATACTCCAACCAAACATTTTAACAACAGAACCAATTCTATCAAGTTCGACAAGCTGACGTGAATCTGAACTCCTCATTTCTAGTTCACACTAACGTAACAACGTTAGACAGCACACATCAACTTATCGACTAACTTGGACTGCTGGACACAAAGAAAATCACCAGCAATCCCTAATAATCCAAGACAGAAAACACGAAATGCAGACGACTAAACAAAAGCCAATGCATTTATTCATATGATAACCTTTAAGCAAAAGGACTATACAGATGAAACTCGTTAACTACAATATCTTCAGTTATCTAACCTAAATAATATATAAATTTCCAACAATTATATACAAAATTAGATACAAAAATTAATAAAGTCCAATAGATAATAAATATCCTGTCAATTATAAAGTCAACAATTAAACATGAAAAATTCAAACTTTAACAGTCAGCAAGCAAATTATATAGGCTTAAATAAAATTAATTAGCTGATATAAACATATAAATTAAATTAAATTTTTTTAAGTAGGCTAACCTTCAACTGTCATCGCCATCGCAAAGTGAATTTAGTTTACAGGGGAAGCGAGGCGGTTTGATAATTGAATATTTTAAGGAAACGACGTCGTTTTGAAGCGACGGAATTGCGATTGAGGAAGGAAGGGAAAGGGGGTTGGGTGGGGGTTTTGCCAGCGAAAGAAAGATGGTGTATTCAATTCACGGTGGTTTTGGTTTGGTTTCTTGGCGATTTAAGTTTAATAATAGTACATAAAAATACTCCAGTCTCACAAACTCATAAATCATTAAAGTTATTAAAGCAATAATCTCCTTCTTTACATTTTAAGTTTCAACGTTTACTTTTTTAAAATATCCATATATCAATTCTATATTTATCTAACACATTTTCTCCTTCCTCAAATCTCAACCAATCATTTTTTTTCTCTCTCCTCCATAAATCATTTCTTCCTCCAATTCATTCAAACTCTTTTATCTCAAAAATCATACATCGATAAATTATAAAAATTATATGGGTGTTCTTAAAATTTAATGTTCTTTCATTAGAGATGTCATTCGATATACTTTCGACGAATTTTTAAATCCGAGGGCGGAGCCCGTACGGTTAAGGCATTTGGCTATCACACTCTATGACCTATCACCCCACCATTTCACCGCCGCAACGCGCGGTTATTTGCTCTCGTAATAATAATAGTGGAAAATGTTCCATGACGTTAACATCATAAATCATAGATGATGTGCTCTCACAAACTCATTTAAATCGTTTTCTATACATGTTAAAAAGCCCCCCATGATTGTGAGAGCAACATCATGCAACCAAAATAATGTTAACATCATCAAAGTTATCCTTTAATAATAACTAGCTAATCAATCCGGGTTCAATTGATAAACGTTTTGCAAATAAACCGAATGATAAATTATTATGTAAAAACGAAACTATAAGTTGAAATATATTGTCATATTAAAATGTATAAAAAACAACTTTAAATAAGTTGAAAGTTGTGATAAATTATTATGTAAAAACGAAACTAAACGGAAACAATAGTATTGTAGTTGTGGACACACGTTAAAACACGTTCGGTTGGCAAAAACAAAAACAAAAACATTGTCTAGAAAGAAAAAAAAAACACTATAGTTTTCAGTCTATTATAACTAAAAAATAGGGTGATTAAAGTTTACATAATAATGTGGACATTTAATAAAAATCTATATTGATGATACATATTTAAGAAAATAATATTTTGAATTTTAAACAAAAAATGTGATGATGCTAATTAAATTAAAAGGATGTGTAGTAATATAAATTTTAAAAAATCTTAATCAACCAGGATGCAATCTGAGAAATTACAAATATATTTCGTTATAATAAATACAAAAATAAAATTTGTTATAAGAGGCAGACATTGATCCTAACATTATCAAATATTGAATTCAATAATGAACAAAATATCATAACTATAAATTTGTAATTAATAAAAATTGTTATAGGTGGACATTAATTAGACTATACAAGCTTCAAAGTATAATAATATTAGCATCATCACTATGTAATAATAATATAACCTACAACCTATAAAAACAAAACATAATTTACGTATTTATAACCATAAACTCAATACACTAGCGAGGTAGACTAATAGACATGTAGTTATGCATTTTAATTTCAAAAAAAATTGTTACATAGAGATAGATATATAGAATATATCCTTAATTTTAATTTATATATATTTTATCAAAACTTAAGTGGAAATTCTAAACTATGATGACTAAATAAAGAAAATGCTAGATTAGAATAATTATATTTTTGTAATGTGACATCATCTTTAATTATATAGAATGTAAGGAAGAATTACAATATGACACATATGATTTTTTGTTTTAGAAATAATCTTCCTTTATTAATAATAGAGATAATAATAATAATAATAATAATCTTAATCTTATCTTAATCTTTTATTATATTAAAGCATAGTTGCTCCAATCACTTATTGAGCAATCATAATTCTCAATTTCTTAATGTTGACTTTTGTTTTCAATTTTGACTTTAATTTACACTTTTTTGTTTTCCATCACAAATTTACACTTTTTACCCAATAGTTTTAATATAAAAAATAAATAATAATATTTTAATTATATATATCCAATAATATGTTCTATCATATATATTAAATTAATTATATAAAAATAAATTAAATTTATTATAAATATATTAAGATTTTAGTAGTAATTGTACTATTTTAATTTTAATATATATTAAAAGACAATTGAATTAATGACAAATAACTAAAATAATTGATTTTACAATGTTATAAAAACTGGTTTCTATCTACAAAGTCCAGTTTTCACACACAAACAATTGTACATTGCAGTATCTCGAGTTAAGTCGATAAGGGGCTTTAATGTGTTAATATGTGAGAAATATGAGAAAACAAAAAACACTACAACAAATTTCGTCTATAAAGAAGTTTTTCAAATGATGAAAGATGGTATATATTTTCAATATTCTTTTATTACATTAGTTTTATTTTTATTAGCTTAACATTCTTGACATTTCAATTGAACACTCAGTATCTAATTGTATCTTCAACTTTTACTTTATAAGCTTTTATGAGTTACATGTATTAATATATAATATTAATAATGTCGTAAGTCTTGTATCCAGTGTTGTACACTGGTCTAATATCTAGTTTATATTATAAGACAGTTGAACTAATGACTTATTAACCAATTAAATCGTTCGATTTTATCAAATTGACTCTTGCTTATGTCATCATGTAGATAAACTATAAATCACAAATCCTAATAATCATTATCCAAATATATCATTATATTAGTATATATTAATTTGTAGAAAAAATCTCATTAATTTACACTTTGTTTTATACATCATTTTCTTTTCATATGTATATAAGATAAAATGATGATAAAATATAAATTGAATTAATAATATTATAATTTTTTTTCTCGAGTAAGATCTAGCTTTTTTACATAATTTATCACTACAAGTAGTACGTTTTTGCACAATTCATTACAAAAATGATACTCCCCCGTCCCAATTTAATTGTCTTATTTTGACTTCTTAAGTCTTTATTTTATAACTTTGACCGTAAATATTTTTGTTTATGTTATATAATATTTGATGAAAACAATATAAAATACATTTAAAACTCTACATCCATATACTTTACATCAAGTATCATACAACATAAACAAAAATATTAATGGTCAAGATTAAACAAAAAAGACCCAAAATGTCAAACTATGACATTTAAATTGAGACGAAGGGAATAATATTTACTCTTTCTAAATGAGTGGTGTTTTCACCATTGTTTCAATACCTTGACGGTGTATGGGGGAGGTTAAGATTTAACAAACATACCTCTACCTAAGTAGAAAAAGAGCTTCCATTTTCTACCTAAATGGTTAAAAAATGTTCTCCAACATTTGCATGAAATGAAGATGAAACTTATGATTTGTGTCTCTAGACACCGGATGTTTACCATTAATCCAATCATGCTTTATCCGAAAAGGGTACTCGTAATAAAAAGAAGTTTAATTCTTTGTTACAATCTTATCTTTTAATTTTTTTAAAAAAGATTATAAGTATGTTATTTTGAAAATTACTAAAAGGATTAGTATACTGAGCATCCAAGTATATCATTTTCTTTTTCTATCTTTTATACATATACGTACATTTTTTATTTTTTATAACACAATCATTGTATAAAGAAAAACGCGATACAAAAAAGTTTGCATCTTCATCTTCTTTCTTTTTCTTCTTTTATATTTTGTAAAACCCTAAACAATCATAACACCCGAAATCAATCAGACCGATCTCCTTATATCATTCCCCCTCAAATTAGATTAATTCCATAAAATAAAATCAAACCCTTAATTCTTGTTTCCCCAAATCCCATAAATCTTTTAATCAATTTCCGATTTTTTGTTCAAAGTTTCATCCTTTTTCATCTCCTTTACAAAACCCAGATATTTCTTGGATCAATTTTGATAATTTCATCATAAAGTTTGAATCTTTTTGAAAAAATAAATTAGGGTTTTTAAAAAAAATATAATTTGTAAGGCTGGCGGGTGTAGAGGTGATGTAATGGCGGATCGGCCAGGTGTCCGCCAAGTTTTGAGATTTCTTGAATTAGCATTTGGGTTTCATTTTGATAGAAAATTTAGTTGTTATTTTTGTGATTCAAAGAAAGAATGCTGAGTGTGCTTAGAGTGCACCTTCCGTCCGAAATTCCGATTGTGGGTTGCGAGTTGTCGCCTTACGTGCTTATTCGACGTCCTGATCAGACTGTTTTTACGGACGATGTACCGGAATCTTTACCTATTGAAGGACATTTCTTGAGATATAAGTGGTTAGTTGTTATTGATTTTTTTGAGTTTCTATCTGCTTAGTGTAATGTTGTTGTCTTATGGTATATGTATATATATATATATGTTGTATAAGTTTTCGTCTTTATTGATATTGGATAGATAATTTAGCTTCTACTAGAACCAAATGCATACATGAAATAAAAGCCTACATTGTTAGAAAAACTAATTTGATGAATGTTGATCCATCACCATTTAAGTGGGATGTTATGTGAGCTTGATTTACTTCTTATGTGATGGACTTGAGGCGGTCGAAATGGTGAAACTTCATGAAATCAGAAATGCATGCATTAGATTTAAAAAATATGACCATAGTAACATAGTGGCATAAAACCAGAATCCTAACCTCTCTAGGGCCAATTTTTATAAGATACAAAGGTTTGGTTAGTTTTATGCAGGGTTTCTTTTTTGTTAGTTTGTGGTTGCCTCTGACAATTAAGATTCTTTGTTTGACTTAATAATGACTGTAAAATATTGAAGGATATAGTCCTAGATCAGCGATGTGTATATAAGCCATAAGCCCATAACTGTCAGTTCACGAAGCCTAAAATCTGCACCAGTTATTTTTAATTTAATTTCACTTATTCATCCACTTCAAGTGACTTGCTACATGAGTTTAGAATTAGATATGACTATATGAGGTTGAACATTGAGGGTCTTTTATTTAAGGTTCGTAAACATAGCTAATGACCAAAATAAATTTGACTTCTAAATGAGTTGGCCTTGGATCATCTAATTGCCCGGCTATTGAATATTAGTATAGCTTTGTGAAATGTTTTTTTCTAGATTTCTTACTCTATTTGCTCTTTTTTGCGTTTCTCCGTGAAGAAATATTGTTTTATCCAAAATATAGTAGTATGGGAGGAGGGGTTTCTTTGCTGTAAGAACTAGACGTGTTATACAAGTATATTTTTGGTTTAGACAAAATAAATTATCAGTTCCATTTATAATTGTTAAATTATAGTTACCTTAATGCTCATATAATAGATGGTTAGGACTAAATTATCAGTTCCATCAGCTGCAGTAATTTTGATATGATTCAAACAGTAAATTGAGTTACTTATTGTTTTGCAAGGAATTTAAATTACCTACAGTATTTGAAACTTCTTTTAACAAAATTTGGGGGTTTGTGTAGCCATAACCACATCCAAACAATATTTTCTGTAGTTTGTTTTATTGCATCGCGTTTAATATTAAAGAATTACTTCCAAAACAAAGGGACACCCCTGTAATGGGGCTATATGGATTTTACAAGAATCATGGATGTTGTTGTTGCATTTCATTATTACCTGGATTAAGATCAACTTGTACTTGCATGACGCTGCAGGTACCGCATACAAAATGATAAAAAAGTTGCCATGTGTAGTGTACATCCATCTGAGGTAGCCACTTTACAATGTTTAGGATGCGTAAAAGCGAAAATACCAGTTGCTAAAAGCTATCATTGCACGCCAAAGTGTTTTTCTGATGCCTGGCAACATCATCGTGTTCTTCATGAACGTGCTGCTAGTGCTGTTAATGAAAATGGAAATGAAGAAGAAGAGATTTTTGGACGATTTAACAATAAGAATAATAATAGTCAAAGCTTATCTAGTTCACAATCTCTCCCGAGTCTTACGAATGGTACGGCACCTTTATATCCTGCAGCTGTGACACAAAGGAACGGTGGCGAAACGTGGTTTGAAGTTGGGCGTTCTAAAACTTATACACCAACAGCTGACGACATTGGTCATGTTTTAAAGTTTGAATGTGTGGTGGTGGATGTAGAAACGAAATCACCCGTAGGACCGTCAAGTACGATATTAACATCACATGTGATCTCAGCTCCAACTCCAAGTCCAAGGCGGCTGATCTCTGTTAGTAACACTGACGTAACAGGGAATCTGGATTTGGATGGGCGGCTTTCATCCACAGGAACTTTCACCGTGCTCTCGTATAATATACTATCTGATTCTTCCACGAGTGATTTATATAGTTATTGCCCTCCTTGGGCTCTTTCTTGGCCTTTCCGTAGGCAAAATTTGTTACGGGAAATTGTTGGCTATCGAGCCGATATTGTTTGTCTTCAAGAGGTATATAGATGTGCATATCGCATGCTATTAAGGGGTTGTGGATTTGCTTTTTGGAATTGATTCTCTACCAGTTTTTAATGTTTAGATAAACAGTTTCTGCTTCTGATTATACAAATTATTTGTTTTGATAACGGGTAACTAATTGCTAAAGGGTAGATATAAATGTCATTTTTTATTTCTTCTGTTAACCTATTTGAGTGCTTTGTACTCCCACCTCACAAGAATATATCCTCCATTATAACAATCATGTTTCTCTTTGTTTAATTTTTCTAGTAATTATTTATCTAATAAGTTTTTATAATGCTCAAACAATTGGTGTCCTTACTGATTACAATTTCAAAACGCAGCAGCAGATCCAAAAACCATCTCGAATAGTGTGTTTAGTTAAAGTTGCTTATCTGATTCTTATCACATAACCACCCTTAAAACGCACATCCTGTACACCCTTTATATGTAGATTTTGATTGTTTAAGGAGTTACACTAAGATTGTTTTAGCTTTTTTTCAGGTTCAAAATGATCACTTTGAAGATTTTTTTGCCCCCGAGTTGGACAAACATGGCTATCAAGCTCTATATAAGAAGAAGACAGCTGAGGTCTGTTTATAAACGTCTTTCTTCGTTTCAGATATCTAAAGTTTGTAGTTGTGATCTGTTTACCTGTGAATGGGTCATCTTGCGTTGTGTTAAAAGATATAAAAGGAAACTCGGCTAGTCTATTCAAACGCATAAAACCTTGTAAATAACTTTTTTTATATACAGAAAAGGTGAGATTATCATGGTAATAGTTAGGTTTTTAGAATAATCAATGCATCACTTACATATAGTTTTTATATATAAATGGATAGCAAGCATGTGTGGCAAATTCAACCTGTCGTTTTTTGCTTCGATGTACAACCTGTCAAACTGGTCCATCTTGCTACCTTTGTTAAGATCCTTTGTTATTGATCTTAGTGATTGTTTGTGTTCAGGTTTTTAATGGAAGTATAATGACTATTGATGGATGTGCTACTTTCTTTCGCAGAGATAGATTTTCGCATGTCAAAAAATATGAGGTATAGAAATTATTCTATTTAAATGGCACTTTAATGCCATCTGCTTACTCACCGGGCGTATGTGCAGGTTGAGTTTAACAAAGCTGCACAATCTTTAACCGATGCTTTAGTTCCTAGTGCTCAGAAGAAAACCGCTCTAAATCGGCTTGTTAAGGTTATTGCATGTATTTCTTAATACTCCCATGTTTTTTTGCTGCTTCTTTCGCTGATTTAATGTGTGGGTTCTGATGAAAATCTTATATGGCATGTGACAGGATAATGTTGCACTGATTGTTGTTCTAGAGGCAAAGTTCAGTAATCAGAGTATCGATAATCCAGGAAAACGGCAACTCGTTTGTGTGGTAAGCTATAGCCATTTATGTATTATCTATTATGCATATAGGGAGGTCTATATTTCATGTTTTCATTCGTCTGAAATTGTGGATTTCTGAACGTATGATTCAAGTGTTCTTTATATGGCGTGTAGGCAAACACTCATGTCAACGTTCAACAAGAATTAAAGGATGTCAAATTATGGCAGGTTATTTTGTTATCCTCTAATCACAAAAATAAAGTTATAGTCAAAATATACATATATGTGTGTGTGTGTATATATATATATATATTAATAAGTTTTCGGTGTACTCATGGGACGTTTCAGGTTCATACTCTGTTAAAAGGTTTAGAAAAGATTGCAGCCAGTGCAGATATACCGATGTTAGTTTGTGGGGATTTTAACTCGGTTCCGGGAAGGTCTGTGGTCTATTTCTTTAGTATTCAATAAAAATTTGGTTCAAATATATGTAATAAATGAAACCCATGCAATGTGGCGGCTTTTTCTTCTTTTCTTTTCTTTTTTTAAATCTTCCGGCAGTTTTCGGTGATTGTTGGCAGTAGTTGTTTAAGAGAAGTGGAGAGAGGGTGTGTCTTATTATTTTTGGGTGATGCATTGAGGATTTGAGGGTGATGTCACCTTCATGTTGGGTGAGCAAGAGAAGGTGATGTGTCACCCTCTCACTCTTCTAAATGGATGGGAAATGCTTTATATAATAGTATAGGGCATAGATGTATAGATAAATAATAAGAACCCAAATTATAACAAGCTTTTCAGTTTCATTAAATTTGGATCTGAATGATTATATTAATACTTCAATTTGTTTACAGTGCTCCTCATACACTTCTAGCAGCTGGGAAAGTTGATCCAATGCATCCAGATTTAGCGGTGGACCCTCTTGGAATTTTGCGGCCTGCCACCAAATTGACTCACTCGCTGCCATTGGTATATATATCTTCAGCTATATTCCAAATTTCAAGTAAACATTGGTAGTTTTCTTTCAAAGTATTATACCTTGGTCATGGTCTTGTGTTATACAGGTTAGTGCATACTCTTCCTTTGCTAGACCTGGGGGTGGTTTTAGTACTGAGCAACAAAAGAGGAGAGTGGACCCTGCCACAAATGAACCATTATTTACGAATTGCACACGAGATTTCATTGGTACCCTTGATTACATATTTTACTCGGGTATATCTCCAAATTTTCAGTGCTTGATTTGTTTCATTCTTAAGAATTGTATAAATGCTGTAATGGTTATGCCGTCTGTAATAGGGTTCAGCACATAAAAAGTTTCCATTTCATAGTAAACCTTTGTGAGAACAACAGTTTTTAAGACATTTATGGTTTATATGTATGTGGCATTTCAGCGGACAGCTTGATTGTGGAATCGCTGTTGGAGCTTCTTGATGAGGATCGCTTGAGGAAAGATACAGCGATTCCTTCTGCTGAATGGTCCTCTGATCACATTGCACTCTTGGCTGAATTTCGTTGTTGGAAGCCTCGAACAAAGCGTTGATGCATTTTAGGTAAGTGCCCATAAGTGGCTAATATACTTGTGCTTTATGATTCCTAAATAATGTTGGGTGCAACGTGCAAGTAAAGGAGCTGATCTTATATGAAGTCATTTAGTTTTTTATGTAATCGATTCAAAATATAAAAGTGTGTGGGTCTGTTAACAGGTTAGCATCGAAACTGGTCACGTTGGGTCTATCTGAAACATCTACTGTCTGAAGTTTTACTCTTTCTTTTCAATAAGAGGGTGTTTGGGTTGGCTTATTTGCAAGAGCTTATTGCATTTAAAATAAGCTCCAACTTTTGTGTGTATTTTAAGTGCGTCTTTTGTGTTAAAAACGCAAAAATGCAGCTTCAAAATGTGTCACCCAAACATCTAAATGTATTTTGTTGCTTTCGACATATGCAATAAGCCATAAGCACTTATTTTTACTCACTCACAAGTATCCTCTAAATAGGTGTGTCAAATATTGTTATGAAGTTATATTTGGTAAGTGAACTATTTGACTTTCCTATCTGTGAGAGCTTTATAAGAAATAATAATAGTAATGTGTTTGCACTTATTATAAAAAAGTTGTCCGAATACATAACAGTCAACCGTTGACTTTCTAAGTTACTTAATACTCATGGTTTTATTTGTTTGAGTTCTTATGAGTAAAACATATTGTATATGCGTTCTTAATAACATTTGCGGTAAAATATATCACACAGCATCTTAGTCTCGCCTTCTGTATATTGAGTGCTGCAGGTTTGGTCGAAGAGCAAAATCTTGGAGATAGAAGTCAAAAGAAAGCATTGGACAAAAGTTAAAAAACCTGTAAGAGCAGTAGATCGATAGCTGTCAGATGATCTACTCTGTATCATGCTACTACCCTTGTCCCATATACACATTTTATTCCTTTTCGTTTTCTTCTTTCTTTTAATAGAAAGATAATTGAAACAATATCCGGGTTCAATATAATAGCTACGAGTATATTTTTCTTTCTTTTGATAGGTTTCTAGTCTTTCATGTATGCCAAGTCACAGGTGAAATTTGAACAGGACTAAACTTGTTTTGAAATCTAATTTGCAAAGGCCAAACTACCCTTTTAGGATAAAACTAAAATTATTTTCATGTATTGGCTAGAGTAATGTAAGAGATCAAGGCTAATTTGGGAAAAGGAGAACAAATGTGTTCTATTATTTTGGTTGACTTCTTTTCATTTACTCTCATTAGGGAGAGACTATTATAAATGCAGAGTTATGCATTGGTACACATTGTGTCGTTGAAGCAGTATAAAGCCTAACTTTCTGATTCATATGAAATCGATGAGATGGAAATAAGTTAGTTTCAGTTTTTTTTTAATTATTAAAGTAATTATTACAAATTGTTCAAGAATTTGAGTATGCACAGCAGCATGAGATACCAGATCTTATGAATCTGCGTCCAAAATTCGATCATGCATCATGATAGACGGTAAACCAATTACAGAATCAGCAAAGCACCAGAAACATTTATATTTAGTGTTGAGCTACCACATGTTAAGTCCTTTTTACTGTTTTCTTTTGGAATTGGTTACTGACCTAGGCAATAAATTAAAATATGGCTTTTGCCTGAAACCGAGCTGAATTGATCCTTTTCTGAAGAAAAACTATGCTTGTGACGTATTTTGTTTCAGAATTCAGTTGATGGTGTTCAATTTCCGAAAGAAATGGGTTGACACCAAAGCAGTTAAGATTAATCTTGTCTGACTTTCAATGCGATACAGCATATGGTATCACTTTCACAACAAGCTGTATAAGTGCGATTAAATATCATTCTCACGTCTGAAGTTAATTCAAAGGTAGTTTTTTTCGAAATGCTTCCCTCATTCGAGTTTATCTGAATTTCCAATTAATTGTGGATTTTGTTGGGAACATAATACTTTTAAAATATTGATATCGATTCAACTGTGAATTATGAGAGGATTAGTTTGATATCAAATGTAATATTCTTAGTTTGATATTGAAGCAATGGCTTTAATTCTTTGTTTGTCTTGATAGAATATAAAGAATTATATATGGCATTATAGTTATTTCATGGGAATTGCTAATATTAACTATTATGTTTTCATGCAGTTAAACAACATTAGAAAATAAATGATTCTGCTAAACGTAGCCATAAGAGTATGTTTAACGTGTAATAGAATTTCTTTATGTTTTATTTTTAGTGTAATAGAATGGTGTACATAAAATAACCATCCCCTAAAAATAGTTATCAATCATCATGTAGAACCATATAGCCCTTAGCAAAATTTTAAAATAAATCACATCAAAAACTTCTGGCTCATATAAGAATAACAGTTGCAACTTCCAAATGCTCACGAATCAATCAATCAATGCCATCACTAAAGTCATACAAAACTTAGAAAATGAAAAACAATTGGGCTCTAGCTACCATTTCTACATCTGGGATCATGATATCATCAATGTAGTTCAATAATTGGGTCTATAATATTTCAGACTATCTTTTCTAGATAAAACTCAAATGTGGTTTCTAGAAATTTGCTTACAAAGCTGGAGACTCCACGGCTGCTGATCTTGAATTGAAGAGTGGTTGCAAGGCCTTGACAACGATCGTCATATTTGGCCTGAAATCTGCCTCGTATTGAACACATAGTGCTGCAACGGCTGCCATCTGAAAATGGAGATGAACAAGAAATTAGACTATCATCCTTTAACGGGTCAGACATGTAGGATAGCAAGAAGGTTTCTGTTAAGGGAAATGGGTCATCAAATGGATTGAAAGCGCCCAAACTGTAGTGTTTAAAACCTCTTTTATTTCATTTTGAGAAGAAACTATTACTAAATTAACACAAACTCTTGTTATTTTATATCGACACTAAGATTATTTATAAATGTTACTAGATGTCCAAAATGTTTTGGGTGACTAGATATATTTCAACACGAGCTTGCTTTGTCCAGTCACCCAACCTGCCCAACCCACCCTTTTTGCCACCTATAAGGCTATAATTGAACAAACCTTAGCAACTGCCTTTGGAGGGTAGTCATCATTTAACTTGGGATCAATACATTGCTTTACTTTGTCCTCACTTAATCTTGGTGTTGCCTGCAGGAGGCACATCATAACAGCATGAGTACAGATAATGTGTTCGAGCGTGTCTTAATGATCAATAAACACACTGCCATCATCCCCATTAAAACTGAAACTTCTATAATTGGATGTTTTCATTTCATTTCAATTTTTGAGAGATTATTGAAGCTAAAAGGAACACATTTATGGTATTGATCTTATTAACGAGACCTTTTCTTGTTCACATGCCATAATTGAGACTATAAGTATAGTATTTGACAAAAAGTCTAAGAACTTTTGGAAACAGTTAACATTTATCAGACAGACAGTGCAGATTAAGTTTAGGGTCCTTAGGTTTATTAGTAGCAAGACATACCCAAGTAACGAGACTTTGTTGTCCTTTGGGCATCGTGTGGTCAACTGGTTTTCTTCCTGTCAAAAGTTCTAAAAGAACTACTCCAAAACTATAGACATCACTCTTCTGAGTTATCTGCCCGGTCATTGCATATCTGGATCAAAACATAGATGTCAACGAAAGTGTTAGCTACAATAGTAACAAAAAACAAGTTAAAAAACAAATAACCATGTTCTGCTAATGAGGAGCAAGCGTTCTAAGAAATCAAAGCGTAGGCCATGTGATTACCCAAAGGGTAGCAGTTTTCACCCATTTTTTCAATGTCATCTCTTGTTATTTGTATAATGTAATAACTAAATTAACACAAACTCTTTTAAAAGATATACTCACTCCGTCCTAATTTAAATGTCCAAATTTGACTTGCTGAGTCTTTCTTCTCTAAATTTGACCGTAAGAATTTTTATTTGTATAATGTAATAGCTAATGAAAGTTAGATCAATAAAAAATACATCTAAAGCTCAATCAATCCATATATTTTACATCAAGTATTGTATAACACAAACAAAAAGATTTACGGCAAAAATTGCGAAAGAGAGACTTCAAAAGTCAATATAGGACATTTAAATTATAATACTAATAAGATAGCAAGACAGACGCATCAAAAGTCACTGGTGTCAAATTTGAAAAGCATAAGGCCACTAATCAATCATTTTACTCGAAAGTTAGATTGCTAATGTTATAGTAAAAAAAAAAAAAACGGTAGATTGATAGGAACCGTTTGATCCCATGTACCGAATTGGTACCCACATAACCCCCAGTAGGGATAGTGTCAAGGTAATTCAACCACTTAAATTCAATTCTGTCTCTGGCAAGATTCGAACTCAGGTCGCTCCTAGAAAGTGGCAACTAGTATAGTTTTCTAAATCATGTTTAACTCACTAACTATATAATAACAGATAAGAAAAAGTGGACAAAAATGTTTCAGGTCAACCCAAAATTGTCCAACCTGCACAAAAATTTTTCTCAGTTTTGAACTGTACCCAACCTCCATGACCCACCCATTTTTCCAACTCGAACAAATATTTTGGAAAAACTGAAAACCATGAATACCTATAATGCTTTATTTTATTGGAAATCTGATGAAAGAGAATTAAAGAAAACTGACTCTGGAGCATGGTAGCCAAAAGTTCCCAATACTCTAGTGGAATGCAGTCGCGCTGCAGTGTCAGAAGACTGATTGCTTAGATTAAAATCGGCTATCTTGGTTTGAAAATCATCAAACAACAAAACATTGCTGGACCGAACATCACGATGAACAATCGAAGGCTGGACCTTTTCATGTAGATACTCTAGACCTCTTGCTGCACCATAAGCAATTTTAACTCTCTGAGTCCAACTAAGAACTGGACCAGGTTGCGCCCCTTGTACACCCTTTCTCCCTATATAGATAGATAACCAGAAAGAGACACAATTTTATCATAAATTTTGAGACGGAAAGACAAATTCAAATGGAAATGAAAAAAGAAAGTTATATACCGTGTAATACATCATGCAAAGAACCCATGGATGCATATTGATATATCAAGATGCGGTTGTTTCCCTCCAAGCAATAACCGAGCAACTCAACAAAATACTCATTTTTAAGCCTTGAAACAACTGATAACTGCACACATTTGCTTATTGTTAAGCATAAAATTACAAAACACTCATATAAGTTGGATACATAAATCTTGTCACTGGCATTAAACAATACAAGCATACTGTTTAAGGGGGTATTTGGACTTGCCTTACGAATAATTTCTGATTAATGCGGATAATGCAGCAATAATCAGTATTTGTAACCAAACATCTAATTAGGCAGTGTTACTATAGTCGATTATTTGATTTTGACTTTTCATTATCGTATAATCACATTTAAAACGCACATCTAGCACCCCCTTCCTAAGAGTACTTCTAATTAACAATTTTAGTCCATTACGACACTTCACATAATTAAAGTATGAAAATTCACACCTGGGCTAGAAAATCATTATCGGGCTCAGGTGAAGAGCTCGTATCCAGCTTCTTCACCGCTACTTCTTGTCCACTACTTAGCTTTCCAGAGAAAACCCGTCCATAAGAACCTTCACCCACCAAAGCTTTTTGTCCAAAATTATAAGTCATCTTATTTAGCTCATTCAATGACAATGCTGGTGTTTCAATCGGTAAGGGCTTTTGAGGAGTCCCATTTCTTGCAGGTCCACCACCCCTTGGCTCTCCTCTATTACTCCCTAAAGCAAAAATGTTTAAAAATCTTAAACACCAAATAATCTTGAAAATGTGCTAAATATGTAACAAATATGAATCTTGTGTGTTAGCTTTCTTACCTCCATATGGTGGTCCTCGAGGTGGCGCGGTCGCAATATTGTTTGAGGGTGGACCGCTATAAACATCCTCTTCGCCACCTCCACAACAAGACATTCTTCAAATATAAAAGATACACAAATCCACAATTTATGTGTATATGTATATATACACTATGTGTATCTCCTTTTTCAACAAACCATATACTTTTTTTGTTTCTAACTTTACCTAAGATAATTCAAACATGTTAATTAGCTCAACAAAATCTTGATCAAACCACAATATTTTGATCACATAAAAAATATATAAATATATACATAACCAAATGAACCAAAAAAGCAAAAGACAGAGAAATGAAAAGAAACATTGCATGGATGACCATACCTCCAAAAACTTTCCACAAGATTTTATGCCAAGAACATCAACAATTATCACCAATATGATCAAAATAAATTAACAACAAAAAAACGAATACGAAATCAAATATTGTCGAGATTATTTTTGGATTATAATTCTGGGATTTTGAGATTTTGTGATTTTCCCTCTCCACACTCTCTCTAACCAGATTGTGAAAGACAGAAAAATCAAAAGAAAAGATTTTGTTGGTTCGCGGGAAAATAGGATTTTCCTGTTTTCTTACACGTTAATAAACCAAACATATATATAATAAAAATTATTTGTATGTATTGTATTCGTATTGTATGTATATATGAATGTTCATGGGGTTTCATGCTTGTCACGTTCATGGAAATAATTAATATATACTCCGTATATTAATTGTCATTTGGGTTAGTCTCTTGCATGCCAGTTTATTGGAATCTAAATATATCACGTATAAGTTTTATTATTATTTTTTAGCAAAAGTCAAAAAGTTAATCAAGTGTCTTGGTTATTGACTTGTCTCAAAAATGATATTTTCATTAGAGAAAAATGGAGTATATTATAGTTTATCTATTTAATTATTTATAAGAGCATAAGGTGCGACAGTTTTGCTTTCATAATACGAGTAACAATTATTGCTACTTATATGTACAGTTTTGCTCTCAAAAGTATATTATAGTGTACTTGCATGTACAGTTTTTTAGAATGTACAACATTTTACAAAGTTGAAAGTAAATTGCTACTTATATAACCCAAGAACTGAACCTGATCTTAGCTGAAACTGACGAGTTTGGACTCATCCGGGTCTGGTTCTACGATTTTTAAGATCAGCAGACCAAGCTTTACATCCATGATTCAAACGACAATGTTAATGAAAATATACGAGTACCAAAATAATAAAGTAACCAGATCACAAGAGTTGTGTTTCCGGGTATATAACGTAACAGATGATAAATGATTTTTAAATAACATTTTCACAACACAAATTAACAACAGCTTTCCGATTCTTACAACATAATATCCCCATATGGATATTTAGACATTAAATCGATCTAGAGACCCTTGAGCCCAATCATAAATTTAATTCAGCCATCCGAAAGAAAAGAGAATAGTCGCCAACCAACACCGTTAATCTCAAGCTATACAAATTCCAACCTGTGTTTTCCATTTGACTCACTGTTCTTTCCATATACGACCACTAACTCTTAACTTGAGTTCTTGCCTATCTCCACCAGAGAAAAAGAGAGCTAAGTTTCTCGGTATGACTAAACCATCTTGACTATCACGAACTTTACGGTGACTATCGCGTATGCTCCTTGGAACTCCTTGCCAGGTGAACTTGCGTCCGAACCCTCCCACTTCTAACGAGTAACTGAACTTCTTAGCTTCACTGTCCTCACCCATGAACCTTAGAAACGATATGTAAACTGGTGCCATTCCAAGCTGGAATGCTTCAAAGTGCAAACAGAACTGTCTTCCATAGCAATTAAATACCTGCACGTCAAGCAGACCTGGTGGATAAATGTTCGCTGGTTTTGCGAGATAAATTGACCCCCTAACCTTAACCATGTCCAACTATCTGTACCTACAGATGGGCTCTACTGCAATAGACTCTTCTTCCTAAAATACCATTTTTAACCATAAATTAACACTTTCTTCTCACAGAGGTGGATGAGGCCTGGTTATGAAAGAGACCGCCCCTTTGCGAGAACTGGTGCTGGTTAAGCTCAATCCCTCACTTCAAAAATAGAAATGCTTTGGGCCCAGTGTTCAAAACGGTAGTGACTGGACAGGGTACAGTTTTCCAATTCTAAAAACATTTGACTGTAATTTTATTAGTGGTATAATTTATGGCAAGAAAGTAACAAATTCGAGCCTAATATAACATGACTTTGCTAGTAACGATACAAACAGAGCTTTTCAATCAAATATTAGGACCTAAGAGCAAGTTCAGGCTCACGAGGGCCTAAAGCTATCAGGCATTTTTGGCCTGGGCACTGACTGATGATGTATCTCTAACTAGACTAGCCGGTCTTTATTAGATAATCCATCGGTGTATACTAAAAGGCCAAAATGAAAGCAAGAGATAATTTTTACCATCTCATATACAAGCAATGGTGGCTTACTCACATTGGATTTGGCCATTTCAGCTCATGTTATTTGACCTACTTAAAGGTTATAGCAACTTACAGTTAACATCCATGTTGCATTTTCAACTTCATGTGGATTAGATTTAACATATCGATGGTTGAAACTGCATCCATCATGCATATCCACGTTATGATCATCCTTTAAATGTGCCACAAGATACGGGATATCACCGGTGATTGAACATTCAGACCCAGCATAAGGACAGTTGTAAGGGCGAAACCGGCAATTTTGCTCGTGTTTCAGCTTGCTATAGTAAGGAAAGATATCATGACAACCAAGACTTTGGTGTCGACATGGAAGTTCCAAAGATTCTGCTACTTTCTCTAACGCCAAACACCTTATGTTACCCATTTCAAGACGGCACGTGGGACAGCAATTGTGCACTCGAAGTTTGCAGTTTGAGCACAACGTGTGACCATTTGGACACTACATGAAAAAACAAATGAAAGGGATCAAATAGGTAACCAATGTGGCTTCAACCAAAATCGCTTATTAAACCAAGTTTAAAATGCTCAAAATGAAGCTACTTAATTAAAAGAAGAAGTAAACTTCCATAAAGTATGATGATTCACACGAAGATTTCATACAAGTATAAGTTCATTGTATACTAAAAATAACTCATAAAAGACGTCAATTTCAAGACATTAAGAAATGTAAAAAATATTTCATTGAACAATGGAGATCTTTTTGAAAACCTTCCTTTCCGTACTCAAATTGAGTTTTACCACTATATATACATCTGAAGTTAATTTCACAACTTTAGTGAAGAACACCCTCACTTGTATAGATATCTAAAAACATACACAGGATCATGAACTCTATATCTGAAGATTGTTTGATCTATTGATATTGTATTTGTATGCTTCTATAACTTCAAAGACATATTTAGAATTTGTAAAGCAACAAGTATTCTTAATTACAATCAAGTCGTTCAACTTGCAGTGGTGGATCCCAAAATTCCAACCAGGATATGCACAAACATAGCAGAAATAATATCAGTGGTTTCACTGCAATTACCATTTAGATGGGGGCTTGTTTATGAACATACCCTACTTAGCTTTACAAATTTTAGGAAATAGTGGTTAATCTAACAAAAGTTTACAAGTGACTTAAATTATATATGACAATGAAACGACATACTATGTAAGTACAAACCTGGTGAATAGGAGGATACATTAAAGTGGTGCACACTGGACATTCAAGAAGCTCATGAACACCATTTGTTGATTGCATTCCATGTTTTGCACTTGCTCCAGTTGCTATCCTTGTAACACTTTTATCAGTCTTTGTGATTGCTACATCATACTTCAAAGGTTTAGGATGAGACTCAATAACATCTTTACAAACACCACCACCTGGAGCCATTCGAATCTAAAGTATTTGCTGAATTTCAGTTGAAATGTCTCAAACCAAGATCAAAGCTCAGGAACTGTTGCTCTTGAAAAGCATAGGCAACATCTGATAAACACAAAGTGTATAGAGATATATGAGAACTTCTTCAATGTTATAGGAATGTTAAGTGAATTGAATAAGAAGTTTCTGAATTTTGAACAAATGTTTACAATATATCAGTCAAAGAGTAGACAAAAGGAAGCCGGCAAGTCAGATAAGCAAAGGTTATTTAATCACAAGCCTAATAAAATAAAGATACAAAAATACAAACAATTCAACTCAAAGGCCCATTGATATTCCTTTACTACCCCTCTTGTACCAAACAAATTGCACCAAGATATCGATGTAAGGATAACAAAAAAAACCATATCAATATCCGACTTAACATGTAGCATAAAGAGCTGTTTTGATGTGCGCTTCGAAAATGACTATTGTTGCTTGAAGGTTCAGAATAAGATAACCAGTTAACTAAAGCCACGAGTGCAAGGTAATTTGCCAAATTCGATTACTTTGTAAATTAAAATGCACATCATAGCACCACAAAGAATTATATCCGTGACTAATATATTACCCTTTAAAGATATCACATTAACATAAAGATAGATTAAACTAAGCACTTATGACATTCAGAAAATGTCAATTTTACAATAACTCTAATCAAAACAATGAAAATATGTACTTTTTCAGATAGACAGTAGGCGAAACTCTAAACCACTACTTGGAACTACCCAGATTCTCACACCAACCATCTTTGATAATAACATGAACAAGATTGAAGTAGTTTATCACGAGTTTGCTAATCTTTAACTAAACAAGTATTAAACAAAGAGTAGTTCTAAGCATATAATAATCAATCCAAGCATATATTAATCATTAGCTATTAAATATATGATTAAAGATAACTAAACAGATCTAACACCAACAACCAATTGATCATAAATTTCGGCTATCCTTTTCAAGAAAAATAATACTTTCAAGATTAGTTACCTACTTTTAATACCAATAATTATGAAGAATCCAACGGGTACTAATATATTAAGCACAACAAAACAAAATTGAAATATGATTGCCCAACAAGATTATAATTTAAATGTATGTAACTCCTAGCATCAATCAACCTAATATTCTTGAATTGGCACATAAGTAGGTGAAAATGAAAGAAAAATAATAAACTAAAAAGCAATTCTTGGTATAAACTTGTCATAACATTCAAGCCATCCACACATGTCACACCCCACAAAAGTAAATATTTAAGATCTAACATCATACCCAAATGTCAACTTCCTCAAAATCACATTTTTTATCCAGATAATTTCAAGAAATAAATTTAACCCACTGGAACACAATTGTGCATAAAAATAACAGTCTATCCAAATGTAATTATCAACCTTCATACACAATACTTTATAACTATAGCCCTTAAACTTACCATAATCCATATACAAAATATGGGCTTTATTTTCTTCAGAAAATCAGATTTTTTATTAAAAAAAAAAAAGAAAGAAGTGAAATTCCCAACTTGCAAATTTGAACACCACATAAACTTACACCAATTGGGTGTGTAAAAACAGAAACAAATTTCAATTTTTTATGGACTTTTAATGAACAATACACAAATGTAAGAAAATGGAAAAAAAAAAAAAAAAAGAATAAATTTAACTAAAATGTTATCAATTTCTTTAGATAGATTTTAAAGAATTAAGGGTTTTGTTAAAAACCTGCTTTTTCCATCAAAATCCTATCTGGGAATCCAAGAAAGAGAAAAATATATGGTTATCAAGAATACCCGTAAGTATATCCATCATCAATGAAAGAATCCAAGAGAAAAAAGTACAATATATATACAAACAAAATATCAAAAATAAATAAACAATACCCAGTTCAAATTTGAAATAAACAAATTGAAAAGCCACAACTTTATGATTAAAAACAGAAGAAACAACAAAAAAGAGAGATACCCAGTTGAGATAATCGAGCACATTGTTCATATATTGCCAATCAAATTGAAGAAAAAATTGAATCTTTATTTTATTTTATTTTTTATGGGAATGAGAGAAGGATTTGAGATTGGACCGGAAATGTGAGTAGGGATTTCAAAGTGCAAAAGTCACCATTTTTATTGTGATGCAATGAAATTCAAGAAACATGGGTAGTGATTTTTGGAAGTTAATGTTTTTCTTGGGTTTCGTTCTAGCCTTTATACTTGTGGAATAAACTTGAAATTTTTTTTTTACCTGTGTGAAAAAATAATCAAATCGAAAATGTAATTAACTTAACTCATATTTTTAAAAATAATACTTTAAGTATTTGACACGTGGATTTCACTAATTTTTATTCTTCTACATATCATCATATGATTAGGTTAATTTTTAGCATACAAATTAATTTGATTTATCATTATCCCCAATATTATCTTGAAGAGATACTTGTACAAAAAGCATTATATTTTTTCTTATGAAAGGTAACTTTTATTCACAAATCGTAACTCATATAATTGAGGAGTGGCCAACAATTACAATGCAATACTAGTTATACACACGGAAAGTATTCCAATCTTGTCAACTATACATACATTGCTTCGATCTAGTCTGAAACCATAAATAACTAGTAGCTTTAATATCTTGAAACACCTTATCTATACTTATGCTACCGCCTTCAAACCTCTTTTCATTTCATTGCTTTCCAAATGATCCAACGACAATACCTTTGAAGATCTTTCTCATACCTCTACTTAATCCCACATGTTTATAAATTTCAAAAACCATATATCAGCAGCAAGGTCACACGAACATATAATATGCTCAATCGTCTCCTCTGCCCCATCACACAATCCACAATTCATGTCATCAAAATCACAGTTTCTAGCTTTAAGTGTCACCAAAGTCGGAACCCTATCCATTGAAACTCTCCACATGAAAATGTTACAATTTTTGTCACCCATTTCGACCATATGAATACGAACCTATCACTATAATCAACCCCGCTTCTGATGAACTCTTTAACGCCTTTAACACTAAACTCGATCCCATTCCCACCAGTCCATGACCATCGATCTTACTGCTAGTTCAAAACGGTCCTCTCCAAGAGGTGACAAAGATCAGCCCACTCTTCCTTCCAGCTCCTCATGAGAGGTTGGATTTCGGTTCTAGACACAAACACCCTCAAATCTTTTCGTTTCAGGACAAAACCAATCTTTAATCCAGCACTTTTTATCTTTTTCCAGCTTAAAGAGGAGAGGAAAACAGTCCTAAAGCGGTTTGTCACAAATCCAAATGTCTAGCCAGAACCGAATGTGCTAACCAGACCCACATATACCTTTGAACATCTAATTCAAACCACTCCCAGCAACTCTAACTTTGCTTATGACACTCACAATGGACTTCCAGACCCCACATAGAGATCGGTTAATAGGCAGAGTCTCCCAACAACGCCTAGTATCATGCAGTGAGTCGATTACCGTCCTCCAAAGCACCCCTCTCCCCTTACGGTATCTCCAAATCCATTTAGACAGAAGCCTTACATTCGTATCTCTAAGCTTGCTTAAACCAAGACCTCTTATCGAAACAGGAGATGCTACCCGATCCCACGCTACCCAATGTATTTTCTTATTTTCACTCGACCCACCCCAAAGAAACCTTCTAATTATTGCTTCTAAACCCTTCACAACTTTCTTTAGGACTTTAAAGAGTGATGAGTAATAAGCTGGTATACTTTCCATGAGAGAGTTAATCATAGTGACCCTGCCCGCCATAGATAAACAAGATGCCTTCCAAGTAGCCAATCTCGACTCAAAAACATCAAAAGGATAGTCCCAATTTGCAACTCTATTCATATTACTACCAATCCGCATTCCTAAATGGTCAAAAGGTAGAGAACCTTCTGAGCATTTTATAATCCCCGCTACTCTTCTAACTTCATTGGCCTCCACCCCAACCCCAATTAAACTGGACTTGCTTATGTGTATCTTAAGATCCGAGCATATATAAAAAATTCTTAAATTTTTGTCCACCCTTTTTAATGTCCTCCACCTCCCATTTCCTCAAGAAGGTACAATCGTCTACATAGAGTAAGTGAGAGATAGCAGGGTCTTGGTTAGGAAGACAAATGCCACGAAAAATACCTGAATTACAAACTTTATGTATCATACGAGAAAGAACTTCCATCACGAGCAAGAAGAGGAAAGGGGAGATAGGATCTACTTTGGCGCATCCCCTTATGACATTGAAACTCAAAAGTGTGGGCCCCATTAACCAAGGCAACAATGTAAGTTGTTGTAAAATGTAAATTATGAAATTTTAAGTGAATTGGATCATTTGAAGTTTTTTAGTTATGTTGTTTTAAGTTGAGAAAATTTGTGAGAAATATAATATAATTATCTTTTATTTTATAATTAATAATTTATTTTATACGAAAAAATATTATCTTTGAAATGGTCTAATAATATATGATCGTCAAATATTTTTGAATAGATCAAATAAATATTTGAAAAACAATTAAAAAATATTCCTTTCAGACCACATAATCTGAAAAAGAAAGACCACATGATGGATAGCGAGCTAATTAATCACAAACGATTTATGAAGGTTTTCTTTTGACACCATTGTTCTAGATCGTGATAATGAGATCCGTTTTAAACAACCAACTATCCATTGTCAAGTTTTAAACTTATTATTTCATGATACGGATGTATTTCTATTCGAAAGTCATGTGTAAAAAAATGATATGACACAATGAACAACAAATAATATATATATAGTTATATATATTTTTTTATGACTAATTTAAAACAACTATTTAAGTAAATCATATAAAATAATCACTTTCTCTTAATCAATAATCATTATGATTCATCATAATTTTCAAACAATATATATATATATATATTGCTCTTTGAATCTTCGTATATAAGTTTTATAATGATTGAAAGATCAAGATCTTATTATATATTATATATATGGGGGAAGGGAATATGAGGTTGTTAGGCACCCAAGTTGGGTGAAAAATCCTTCACATACCTTTTTTTAAAAAGTAAAAATCATGAAGGACATGTATTTATTTAAAATTTTAAAAAAATTAGTACGTGAAGGGTTTTTCACCCAAGTTGGGTGCATTATAGGGAAAAATCCATTAAAAAAAGTAACTTTTTACACAAAAAACCTAATAAAGAGAACCTATTTAGATTTCGTCTATTAAAAGAATTTCATTTCTAAATTTTTTTCAATAAAAATAATACTGTTAATTTTCATCGTTAATTACCCGTTAAGTGCCAAGTAACATGCCTTGAACATCTGATATGGCAAATTTATAAGGTATATTGGTCTTTTTAGCCTCATATATTCCTCCCCAACATCAATCAATACCTATATCTAATTATCTATCATCCATGTTAAATAGTTATATCTATATATCATTTTTTATTTTCTTTTTTCTTTTCCAAGATTCTTCAATCTTTTATCTTCAAACAATTAGGGATAACCCATTATCACTACCACTATTCACTATCCAGATGTCGTCACAGCCACCGTCTTCCACCTCCCCGACTACTTCTTCATTGGTCTCTCTAATATTGTTTGCTTGAAATTTGAAAAGATACCCAACACCCACTTAACACCACCGCCCACCGCCGTAATCCGCCACCACAACCATTACCATCGATGATACCACCACCAGATACCACCTCCTGTCCCCACCACCTGCTCCCGTCGCTAGCCACCTACTTGCGTCACTACCGGAGCAACACCACTCGTCTTCCCTGGAAATGGCTACCGCAACACCACCATAACCACCATCTTCCCTGGAAATGGCCACCAGCATCTCTAATCCATTTCTAAAAGTTAATCAAAATGTTGTCAAGAAATTGAATCACGAGATCTGTATGGATGTTGATTAAAATATGTAGTAGACTTATTCATTTGTTACAAAAAGCTACCATTTGACTTTTGAAATTAAAACTAAATATGGGTTACATTTAAATCATGAGAGCTCTATGGATGTTGCTTTGAGATTGAGGATGTTTTCGGTTAGATTTGATTTAAGAATACTAAATATCCTTGAATCTTGTGAATATATGATGACCTTTTTTATTTCTTATTTTTTTTTTAAACAGGGTACTCATTTTGGGAAGATAATGTGAGGCTTCTTCTTGTTGTTAGTAATGTGAGGCTAAAAGGACCAATGTACCCTATAAATTTGCCACATCAGATGTTCATGGCATACTGACAAGGCATTTAACGGGTGTCTAACAATGAAAACTAACGATAATACCTTTATTGAGAAATTTGTAGAAATGAAATTCTTTTAATGGATGAAACCAAAATAGGTTTCCCTTACTAAGAATTTTGTGTAAAAAAAATTACCTTTTTATGAATTTTTTTCTATATTATATTATATATATAGGCATCTAGCTGTTTTTCTTTTCTTATATAAAATTATTTAAAATTATTTTCATGTTCAAGATCGAGAAACCTTCATTTATCACTAATACAACAAATTTCATAAAATGGGTAGACACTTTTATCACAAACTTTTAAAAAAGTGGTCTTAAAACATTTCTTTGAATAAAAGATGAAATTTAAGTCCAAATACATCGTGATAGAAATGAGGGGTTAAATGAAAACCAATAAAATAAATTTTCATTTTTGTACGAGTAAATTTCACAGATGATATTTGAAGTATACCATAAATTACTCTTTTGGTATATTTTTTTGAATCTCTTCTCAGACCATATCTAAAGTTTTCAAATCCTACTCGTACGATACCTAAGATTAATAAGTCATCTATTTTTGTTGTTATCTTACCAAGAGGACTAATAGTGTAATTATTTTTAACAGCGACATATACTATAATATAATATAATATTTAAGAGATATGATTAATCTTTTAAAAACAACCTTCTAAAAATCCTCTGAATAATAGGATTATGACATTTGTCAAAATTAAAGGATGAAATTACAAAAGATAATTAGTGAAAAACACTTGTAAACAGGGACGAAGTCATGGTGGGGGCAACTGCCCCAATTCCAACTTTGGTACGATGTAATTTTTTCAATTTAAATAGTATATTTGTAATTTGTTAGTATAAAAAATAAATAGGAAATACATACAAATATTAGATTCGTTGTCATTAATTTATTCTTTGAAAGTAATTGGTCTTCAAAGCATTAGTTTTGAGATATATTTCTTATTGAGAGAGTAAAAAGCTTGAGTTATTACGTTTTTTGATAGAAATAAAGAAGAAAAGTTAATTAAAGAGTTTTCTTTGTTTAAAGTAAATGTGTAAAATTATTGTACATTACTCGTAATAGTGTAGGTGAATATGAAGAACTTATTTTATTTCAAGCTATTATTACTCATATTTATCCTAAAGAACTAAGTTAATTCTCTCATAAAAATTTATATGTTTTGCTGTTTTGGGTTACTTGTATTACTTATGAGATTAGTTGGTAACATCATTCGAAACATTTATTAGTCAAATCGAGTTATGATTGACTACGTTTTTTTTTTAATAAGACGTTTTCCGCCACGTGTTAACTTTATTTATTAAAATATATATATATATAAATATGGGTGTTACACCCGTTGTTAGGAACAAAATTCTTTTAGGGAACCATTTTCTATTATTGAGTTAGGGTCTAATTTTTTTTTTTTTAAAACATCCTTGAATATGACTCTCATAAGTATGACAAACGACTTTTGAATTTGCCCTCTTATGAAATAGATTCTGGTTATGTTTCTGTATGTAAAGTAATTATGATATTAAGAGAACTATTAGGAAATAAAAGGATATATCATTTCTCATACTTTATTTTAATACCTAATAAAACTTATTTATTACCTCTTTGTAAAACTATAAATTAGATGCTTTTTTGGTATAGACGTAATGAACCAAAAAAATGAAAAACGTGAATTAAAGTAAGAAAAGTTGATTTTTAACCTCTTTCAGCTTTGCAACTTGAGGGTATTGGAAAATGTGTTTTCAAATTTCCCGCACGCCACGTTTAAAACTTTGAATTTTAAGCTTTGGTTTGCTTTCTAAATGAGTTTATAATTTGCTTTGTAAATGAGTTTATAATATGAAGAAGTGAAGGTGGTGTTGACGTGCTGTTATAGTGACGGAACCAGGATTATTAGTGACTCGTAACACAAACTTTTTAACACTAGCTTCATATCCCTGCAAAAAAAATTTTGAACGACAAGGTTATTGCGATGTAATTTTTTTGAGAATTTTTCTCTAATTTTAGCATTTTATAAGTGTTTTTACAAATTTTGTTGACTTGTAACACCAATGAAAAAAACAACATAATTCAATTATTTTACACCAATACACCATACGAGTTAAGCGTATCCATAGTCCGAGCTACCCCTACCTCTAAAGTAGTTCCACCCCTGTGCCCCTACATATTTAAGTTAGGTGAAATTTCTCATATATATATATTTTTTTAATTCATAAAAAACATGAGGACCAATTATTTAATACATTATGAATTAAAAAATTAAAATGTGAGAAGTATTTCACTCAACTTAATTGTGTGATAACACCACCTTCACTTATAGATGCATTAATGACAAATTAATGTAGCGTTGTTAGAAATAAAAGAAGTTGGTGGTGAATAAAAGGTTGATGTTTGACAAAATTTGAGGAGGTAAGTTTGCTGTAAAAATGTGTTTTGGTGGTCAAAATGACACTCTAGACATTTCGCATGTCCCAACTCCCGTAAATTTCTACAAGAGTGGAATAATTTTTAATAAGAGATACTACAGATAGTCGTGCAAGAATCGCTTTTGGTAATATATTTGTAACTAATATTTTCTATTTTTATACTTTTATTTAGAAAGTCCTGGTTATATATAGTGTGGTCCTTCCGCTGTCCGATGGGACCTAGCATTTAGTGATCCTTGAAGAACTTTTGTGTTTATATGGACCACATAGTACAATCCATATTATGTACAAGTCATGTAAATAGTCCAACTAAGAATAATGAACTACTACTATTTATAACATAATGAACAACTTATTACTGCGTGATGATTATAAATATTACCATTCTACGTACCTTATAGATTTACTTTCATACTTTTATAATTTTATTTAATTTTGTGCTAAGGGTGCGATATGATGGACATGAAACATCATCATGAGACATTAACATGTAACAAGACAAGAGGCTGTATTAGCCGCCCCCTTTTGGTACCATCTCTGCATGTGACATCCTTGCCTATTATATATCGGTACCAATTGACATGCGACATGGTTTACTGATTAAGGAAATTGGCGTCACCGTACCATTTCGATGTAGAGGACGTCAGGAGCGATTTTAGCATGTTTGTCTCATCTCTCATCTTATCTCTCGTTTTCTCTTTATTGACATGGCGATTTTACCATCTCTTTGATTTGGCATGTCTTGACATGTTTTACAAGTTATGGTTTCGGCGTTTCCCACACGTGACACAATATCATGGGTTATATCTATGTGAAATTTGGACACTGTGATAAGTGATAACTACACTTCAGTTTTCACTTTTGTTTTCAAGATTTTTGGGCTTTATTATGTTTCAAATATAACTTCAAGACTTTACCAAAAACTCAAAAAAATATTAAAAGTTATATCATTACCATCTCATTGGGTGAAGAAATATAAACATAAGAGCAGAGAAATAAAAATACTAACAATTAGTATTGAAAACGATATCCATATCTTTGTTTCGATATTCAAACAAATGTAAAGAAAAAACAATCATGATCATACACATACTTCATGAAGCACTTTACATATTTAGTGTTCTTATTGATGTATCATTGGTCAAGTTAATTGAACACTCTTCATCATTTGTCGGAATGTCACAACTCACAACCATGATTGACTGTTGCCTAATTGTGCATTCTATTTTCATATACTGTACTTATAAGCGAAAATAGTTAATGACATAAGCAACGCGTAACTTTAATTGAAAGGCATGAAGAATTCCATCAACTAATCTACTATTTATTTATCTTTCAAAAAAAAAAAAAAAAAACTAATCTATTTATTTCTTTTCTCAAAAAATAGTATGTTAGAGATGTCACCACAAAAAAACCTCGCCGAATCTACAAAGGTAAAATATTTAAACTGTTCAAATAAAGGTTTAAAAATGGTCACATGAATACCTAGGTATGTAAGTGTCCTTTGGGGAAAAAAAAAGTCAAATTGGATCCCATAAAATGAAACATGTACTTTAAAACAACACTAATTATATTCGTGTGAACAGTGAAGCAGCCTGGCTGGCTCTTGGTTGTTTTTTCTTTTAGTTTGCGTGCTTTGTAGATGTTAATTTGCCTTCTTAAAGTTTCTATTTTTTTTTATCTTTGACTTATATCATTATTTGTCTTCTTTAAGTTTCTATTTTTTATTTTCGCCTTCTTTAAGTTTCTATTTTTTATTTTTGACTTATATCATTATTTGCGTTCTTTAGGTTTCTATTTTATATTTTTGACTTATATCATTATTTTTAGGGTTATAATGTTTTAGTGTTTCGTACTTTAACCATTAAATCTTTTAAGACTTTCTTTTTACCTTTAAAATTTTATGTTTAAAAATCCACGGTGATGCAGTTTTAGTCTTTCTATTTTCACAGTCAATGTTTTTAACTTCTTATTTATACCTTCCAAGACAGTTTGCAATTTTTTGTTTCTCAACCAAAGTTTTTTGTTCTAAGATTTACATTGTGTTGTTTAACCATGAGGTTGACATACTAAAATTAAGGACCCGGATTCAGTTGTATGCCTAGTTGTTATCCCCAACCAACGGCCGGATATAACACTAGTTTTTGTTCAAAATGAAATTCGTTACATTGACAAACCACGTGATCCGGCATTCCATATATGATTATACTGTGGTTTATTTGTTAGCATATATATAAAGACTATGAGGAGCAGCCCATTAAGGGATATTCCCTTGCCAAAAAGTGCTCGGGAACTCCCCGAGAATTTCCCTCATCGGCCCCCGGGGGCGTTCCTAACGAAAAAAAGCCTTAACCCGTTCCTTTTGTAACACCTTTACTTTTTCTGGATGTCGCATGTTATGATGATTGAAGGAGAGACATTCTCCCGTTTACAACTCCTCATAGTCTAATGTCATTGAAAACAAAAATCCGATAATATTGTAGTAAAAAAAAAAAAGTAATGATCCAATCCAAAACCATGTTTTATTGTAACGCGTCACTTAGCCATTTATATGATAAGGTTCACTTGGTCTTTAACTTTTAAGTTATTACTCTATTGTTCCATCATTTTTTAATTTCTTATTTTGAAAGACAATAAACTATTTATAAACTTTTCCAACCGTTGACGACAACATATTCATGGAAGATTTAGACTAAAGTACTAAACAACGGGGAAAAGGAGTATAAAGTTGTCCCATACCCAAGCTTAGGTATGTAATCCCTCACATACTATTTTTTTAAACCATAAATATCATGGGGGCCATGTATTTTATTAATTATACAACAAATATTATAATATTGTTATGTGAGGGGTTCCATCCCTAAGCTTGGGTATGTGACAACCTTATATTCACTTTTCCCACTAAACAACGAGGCGTGTAATACCATCAGGCAAAAAAGTGTAACACCACCAGGGAGAGTATTAGCGGCGACGTCGCCGCTAATACTGCGGGCCTCCATGTCTGTAATGGTAAATCTGGCAAAGAAAGTAGCGGGCCCTCTGTTAGTGTCAGAGTATTAGCGGCGACGTCGCCGTTAATGCCCTGATCGAGTTGATCTTTGCCCGATGGTGTTATCCTGTGCCCTAAACAATTACGAATCAATTACATAATTTTTGGAGGAAAATGCCTAGAAGTGGAGTTATCATTGTTTAGAACTTTAAATCCATCTGTATGTATAGTGACTTGACCTTGTTCTTTGAGTTTGAAATCAAAAGCACTTATTACTCGAAAAAAAGTCAAAAAATCAATGGGCTAGACAACTGGTTCAAGTCAATGATGATTATCGCATGATTGAATTGTGCCTAAAGACTAAATGTGGTTGAGAGAAAAAAATAGTCTATCAACGTTTAATCAATTTAAAAAGTTTAAATATAACTAAAAAGGATATTCTACTAAGAAAAATGCTATGATAACTAACAAGTTATAAACACTTTTTTTACTAATTGATTGGTTAATTGGAATGACATGAAAATCCACATCAGACGCCATATAAGTTAGTAAAAAAAAGTTTGTAAATGATTAGTCACCGTAGCATTACTCTTCTCCTAAACTACATATGCAATTTTAAATTTGAGAAAACTTAAAAGATTTATCAATTCACTAATTAATTAAGATGACATGTAAAAGATTAAGATATTCTTATTGTATGTGTTTAACTTAAAAATAGTTTGTTTTTTTTTTTGAACATTAACTTAAAAATAGTTATATTGTATGTATTTGACTTCCTATAAAACTAATGTAACGCTTCTTATGATGTTGGAAATTTCCTGACAATTTAAATGAGTTTCACACCGTTAAAAAAACCAGATGACACAATAAAAAAACATGTTATGTATGTGGGAATTCATAATTTTAGTTTAACACATACGATAGCTAAAAGGTGTATTTTACGTTTTCGTCATACCATTTAATTTGTACTTGTTTGATTTAAATTTATGTAATCCAGGTATACATTCTTCATTGTAAGCCCCATTCATGTTCTGCTAGGTCCAAGTCCAAGAGTGTTTTTTTTTTTGTCATGTTACACATGTTGTGTACTTAAAACACTTGTTTGGTTCTGTTGTATGCCCATGTTGTTCATGCTACATTTGTCTGTTAAAAAGCATGGGCATTTAAAGATTTTGTCACTCATTGTTATATTCATTTTGTTTAGTTGTCACTTGTCTCTGTTGATGTCCGTGTTTTTAATTTAAGGGATTAGTTTCCACGAATGTAAAAAACTTTGAACGAATGTCTATAGTAGGAAATAACTAAAGTTGTGTGTATTGTATGTAAACAACTTTGAAATAATGTTTATTGTATGTAAGAATTTCGTTTCAACCAATTAAAATCTGACAAGTGGCACCTGTATATGGTTGCCACGTATGTTTTTTTACATACAATAAACATTTTTTCAAGTTGCTTACATACAATACACATAACTTTAGTTTTTTCTTACTATAGACATTCGGTCAAAGATAGTTACATTCCAAGAAACTAATCCCTTAATTTAATGGCATTGTTATAGACTTATAGGACAAGAAGGTTAAAACATTAGACATGCTTATAGCAATTCAAAGTAGAAGCAGACTGACATTGAAATTGAAATTGAAACCGAAATGAAAGACTTACCAAGGAAAATGTTTTTATCAACTATAATAAAATGGGCCCAAAAGTAATTTGTAGTGGGTCAAATATCTATATCTATATACTATATAAATTTATAATGATTAAAACGGATCCAGTTATATAATAACTTTGGCCCAATATCTCAGTTGAATCATGATTCGTGAATGGTAAACAAAATGAACCATAAAAATATCTTAATTTCTCAGATCTTTAACAATATAATAAAAAAATGAATTTTAAAAAACTATTTATGAATCAATAAGAATAATTTCTATCCTCTAATGGGGAAAACAATGTCACCAACTTTTAGTAAAGTTAAATAAAAATATTACATTTTAACCAATTAAAATGTCCTACCATTAAGTTATCTTTTACGAGTAGAATTTTATAATTGATAGGGATTAATCACGGGAAGACCAACGTACTTTCTCATTTGTACACGGTTGCTCATTATATTTTTTTATTGATGAGGTTTACCCACATACTTTTTTTTACACGGTTGACCAATATTACCGACTATCACAGGTAATCCGGTCAACTTTGAGTCAACCGTGTAAAAAAAAAATATGTGGGTAAACCTCATCAATAAAAAAGTATGATGGGCAACCGTGTATAAATGACAAAGTACGTTGGTCTTTTCGTGATTAATTAAAAAAAATAAGTAGTGATGTATGGCTAAAAAAATATCTTATGTATGATCCCGCATACTTAATACATGCGAATCTTTCTTACTAAAAAAGGACTAACAAATAAATATTTCATACGAAGCCCAAAATACAAAAATTTTGAATATATTGACGTTGTGGATGTTGCATATCATTGCAACCCAATAATAATGAATGTTGGTGCCCGACCTCAAAACTTGTTTTTTCTTTATAACGAGGTCTTAAGACCAGTGCGTTGCACGTCCGGGATGAATTATAGTATTTTCATTTTTAACGTGTGATTTAAAAATGATCTATATTAGAACGATGTCGAGTTGTGTGTAAGAGTATAGTTATAATATGGACATAATTATGAAGATAGAATGTAAGGAAACAATTGACAATATAATATATAGTTGTGTTGATTAAAAAGTACATGTTTACGAACGTTGATTAAAATTGGATTAATCACGAGAAGACCAACGTACTTTCCCATTTGTACACAGTTGCCCATTATACTTTTTTATTGATAAGGTTTACCCACATACTTTTATTTTGTACACGGTTGACCCAAAGTTGACCGGTTAACCTGTTGTAGTCGGTAATATTGGTCAACCGTGTACAAAAAAAAAGTATGTAGGTAAACCTCATCAATAAAAAGGTATAATGGGCAACCGTGTACAAATAGAAAAATACGTTGGTCTTTCCGTCATTAATCCCATGATTCTAATAAAATTATGGTATATACAATTACAGTATTTGTATAACCTTTATGTATCATAAATGTTTCATAATTTAAAATCAAATTATCATTTAAAAAATATATAATATGTTATCCAAGCTATAAAATAGAAATAATAATTTGTAGTCAATGTCAGAATTAAGATTCCAAACACTAAATCATAATATCATATTATAATTTAAAGGAATCCTCATCCATATTATTATGTTTTTCCACTAATTTTGTACTGACTTCAAATATTTATTTCGTTTTGTTGGCAGCATCAATTAGCTTAGTTTTGTTTTTTTATTTATATATCATAAAACAAATATGCATATATTATTTACAAATAAATTCTTTTTATATAAAAGTTAAATTGTATTAAGTATAGAAAAATCTTTAAGATTATACTTAACATGTATAAAAAAGTTTATACTTTTTCAATAAGCCTACTCTTAAATTTTATAATTTTATGATGAGTATAGAATGAAAGTCCTTAAAGGTAAATTAAAATTTTTTATCTTACATTCTTACATACCAAAAAAATGCATAAATAATCTATATAACCGTGTTAAAATAAATCAAAATTTTTGATAGAATAAACGGCCTAAATCGTCCTTGTGGTTTACCCTAATAATTAAGTTTCATCCTTAACTATCTGAAATGATACTGATAGTCCTTTTAGGAAGGATAAGGATCACATTTTGTCCTTTACGCAAACAGACGTTTGCTCCAATCCGTTAGCCCTCGCACGTGGATAACTCGGGAGGGTAGTTATGTCTTTTGTCACTCTTTATCTTGTCTTTTTCTTTTTATTCTCTTTATGTGTTTGGCTGTATACAACAATGAAACACGTATACACATACACAATAGTACACACATACGCAATTACATCTACATATATTCATCTAAAAAAATTTATTATCCATCCAAAATTACAAATACAAGAAGGTCCATCCAAATACATACATACATACATATACAAGATCGAGCACAACAACCGGCCACCACTACAAGATTCGCCCACCACAAGTTGCCGCCACCATCCTCCAACATCTTGCTACCACCATCAAATCCAGGCACCACTTTGAAGATCTGCCCACCATCCTCCAACATTCGTTTTTTTGCGGAAACAAAGAAGAAAAAGAATAGTACGTCGGAAAAAAAGGATGGACGGATCTTTCTTGCGGTTGTGGCCGGATGTTGGCGGTGGTGGCTAGATCTTGGTGGTGGTAGCTGTAACACCCTGCTTTATAAATATGTGAATTTCTAAAAAATTTCAACTTTAAATATAACTCCGTTAATAAAATGCGGAAGCGACTTTTCAAAACAGATATGAACCATAATAGAATCATTAAACAACTTTAAATGGAGTTACTAGCATCGTACTGTCACAATAATAAAAGGAAATCCACAATCAATAATATGAAATGTCAACAAGTCATAATAAATAAGTCTACTTAATTCTACTAGCAAATGAGTACTAAAAGCCATCTTTATTTAACATCAACAGCTACCCCATCTCTCGCAAATCAACTAGCTCCATTAGTGCCTAACCTGAGGGCACAACACATTTTCCACAAAACAAGTGTCAGCTTTTAAAGCCAAGTAAGATAACAGGTTAGTATAACAAAAAGATTGCCAATTAAAATCATTTCAACAAAATCATCTCATGCACATATATAGGCATAATCATAGATATCAACAAGTATTAATCAAATAGGATAATAAACTCCTACAATGTGCCTCCTTAACAACATAACTACTTAACTCTTTAGCTCCTTAACTACTTGGCTACTTATTTATTTAGCTCCTTAACTACTTAGGTTATGCCATTTAAAATCAACAATAAAGGTTTTGTGTGTAGGCGGTCATAAGACCTCACAGGGAACCTCACACCCGACATGATGGGTAACCTTTTGGGGGTCCATCGGCGTCGTTATGGAAAGGCATAACCAATCCATGAGTAGTCCGCATTCTCCTTAGGGTCAATCACTCCCAACGGTGCTACTCTGCTCCTGAAATTGCACCTCACCAGGGACGGTATACGTTGCCCCCGAATGAGCTCCTTAAACACACTTGATCTAAATAGACCAATATGCAGGTTAAGCTTAACACTTTCTCCTTAATATCTCCTTAATTAATGCTCGAGACTTAACCACATTATATTTCTACTCAATTCTACTTATCACATTCGCTACTTTATTTTATTCTCCATTAAGGTTGCTACTCATTTGCACATATCAACATTAGGGCCCTTAACGTGCACGTGACATGACAACTTAATAATGTCTAGTGTACTATGTGTACAGGCATTCATCATATAACACAACTCAACAACAAGCTCCATTAAACAAAAATATAACAATAGTATCGTATCAACTAAAGCATGCATAAACAAATGTCCCAATAAAACTCCCACATACAACCCATACCCAATATAAGCATGAGATAGTTAACTTCATAAAAATGGAGTAACTATTAAAACTAAGTTTTGTTGTGTCACTCATGTGTCAAAAATAAGTTATCTTACCTCAAATTGGATAAAAACTCAAGGTAACTCTTACTTCTCCAACTCGTGATCACCTAAAGAATAAAATACTGCGATCAATACTGACCAACTAAAAATATATAAGTGATCCATCGATCATTGCACCTGATGCATTCTTCACTTAAATCTATGACTAATTATATCATAGAAATTCATATATACTATGTCATTTATATTATAAAGCCAAAAACATCTTATAATATATATCATAATTATAATTAAAGCTTCTAAATAATATAATTTAGTTTAAGTATTTTACAATTACTTGCATTTAGAATTATGGGTGGAGCTCGTCAAGTATCACACCTCTCCCATTAGTTACAGAATAATTTTCAATTGGTGTTTTAAGTAAATGGAGATATATAACTACACTTCAATTACAAAATTCTTTATTTAGCAATGGAACCGACTTCATTATAAAACTTGGAGTGACCTTAAGATTGTGACAACAGAAAAGACTATAATTTGACTAATACAAATATCGTGGCCTAGTTCTAATCTTTAACTTAATTAACAAGACACATGAGTATAAAATCATAGATTAAATAAATTACTACAAGTTTTAATATAATGATCTTGTACTTTACAGCTCACCCCCTGACTGATTTTCCTTCAAAACCACTTATATCAATTATGGATTTTACTAGAATATTTATATAATCGAAATCACCCTTGTTCCATCGTCTTTACCATGCATTAGCTTACAAAAATCCATTAACAAATATTTTGAGCTTCACTTTATTTATGCATTACAAACAGAATATAGCTTCTCCATAGAAGTTCCAACTCGATATATACAGTGGATGACATCCCCGAATAGACGAAACACGTTTTAGCACTACGACACCATTTTAAAGTTGATATTTGAATTGAACATAGAATTAACTCAAAAACTACATTTGATTACGCATAAGCTTTACGGGATTAAATCCCTTTAAAGTCGACATTAGATCCTTCTATTTTAAGAGCGTTAAATTCAACTAGAACCTAATTCTACTTCGCATGCTTAATGAAAACACTTAGAGGTACTCATACATAAAGTATATATGGCCATGTCTTGTGAGGAGTTAGATCATAACTAAACTAGCTACTTGTTTTTGTGTCCTATCGTGATCGACAAAACCTGACGTAAAAAGACAATATTTATTCTGATGAACTGAAACATCACTATTTAAAACAAGAATCATTACCTGAATCGCGGCAAATTGTTGATCTAATGACTCCGATGATGAACTAAGCTGAACACCCCAAAAAAAGTCCGACGAATTTCGGTGTTGTATGTGCCGCCTCTAGTTTTGGGTTTCTCCCTTTTTTTATATGGCAAATCACGTATTAACAAATTGTATAGGAAAACCCATGTGTTTTACTAAACCCTGATCCTTATTGGTGGCTTTTCTAATTTTATGTTAAGTCCCTCTTAGTTTCATCTAATCACATATACACCCAACTTAGCAAAATAATTGATCTTCCAACTTAACACATACATAATATATCACATACGGGTATTTAACAAGTTGTCAACTAAAATATACAGTTACTAAAACAAACACATTTTTTTAAGCCGCATATATATGATACATTACGCATCACATCTACGACATAGTAGCATCTACATGAAAAATCCATTTATCAAAATATGTCAATTTGACGACAACTAAACGACTATAGTTGAGACACGCAACGATCCTACCGGAAAGCGTCATTTGACTTACGACTAAGTTAATAATATTAGAAAAATATTTGGGATGTTACAGTGGCCGGATATCGGTGGTGATACTGGTGGCCGGATATTGGTGGTGAGGGTGGTGGTCGGATCTTGGTCGTGGTTGCCGGATCCTGGTAGCTGGTTCTTTCTTGCTCACCACCGTAACACCTGTCACAACGACTGCTTTCTTTCCCGCCGACGTATCCCACTGTTCCCTTTTATTCCTCGCCGTCTTCCACTCCTTTCCTTGTATATATTTTTCGATATATATAAATGTAGATATAAATATGAACGTATGTGTTCTAGTGCTTATTTCCTTTCTTTCTAAAATCAAATAGATATAGATATAATTATGATTTGGTATTGAATTCTTATTAGTTTATATATACATAGTTATAGTTATATATATGTATTTGTTAGGAAAAGTATATGGAGTTTGATTTGATGAATTGATTCTGGATAAAGAATTCGTTGATAAAGTTGATAGAATATCAAATTTGGTCTTTAGAGTGTAAAAAGACACAAATACTCTCATGTGTTGTGCACACAAGGGAGTTAACGGATTTGAGCAAACGTTTGTTTGTGTAAAGGACTGGATGTGATCCTTATCCTTCTTAAAAGGACTGTCAATATTATTTCAAATAGTTAAGGATGAAACTTGATTATTAGGGTAAACCACAAGGACGATTTAGGCCGTTTACTCTTTTTGATAAGAATATTATGTCCCTTGTCAAACACCCGCGAAAACCCTTGGAATCTCAAATCCTCTTTTCTTTTCCATCCAAATCTGTTCCCAAAATGAAAATCACAAAACGTTTCAATCGAGTTATTAAACCCCTAAAAACCATAAACAATCATGACCCAAAATCTCAAATCACTAAAGTCAAAACAAATTTAAAGCAAAAGTCAAAAAGAAAAGCAAACACTATAACAATCAAGCAAAAATCACAGACCCAGTTGGATATTTGTTCAAAAGATTCATTTTTGTTGGAGAAAAACCCGAAAAGATTGGATCTTGATTATTACCAAATTGATGCACTTGATCTTGCTCCAAGATTGCTTGGCAAGTATCTTAGGAGAGATGATGTTGTTCTCCAAATTACTGAGGTAAAAAAAGTGTTCAATTTACCTTTTTTTTTCTTCATATTATTGTATGTGTATGTATCATAGTTTAAAGTTGGACTTAGACACTTAGTATGTATCGAATTTCCAGTTCGTTGTGATTTTATATTTTTATGTGTGACACATTTCGTTAGGTAAACCATAGTATTTTTTTTACATGGCTGCAGTATACATAAGAGGTGCCTAGTTTGTTTGTCATAAGAGGTCAGATACATCATACATCAAACTGCAAAAGCTAAAACTTTGATACGGACAAATGGGTCGGTTATCCATCGATACGCACAAATAGGTTTTTGGTGTAAACTTGTATGTATCTTAAAACACATGTGAAGTTTTTGATAAACAGTTCTATTGAAGTACTAATTGCCTAATTGGTTAAATCACATACACTCTAATCTATGTTTGATGTAATTGCATGGATCAACTAGAGTACTGATTGGTAAAATTACAGGTAGAAGCATATAGGTCTAATGATTCAGCTTGTCATGGCCGAGTTGGAGTTACATCAAGAACTGCTCCTCTTGTAAGATTATATGAAACACTATTTCTGCTCTTTATTTTTGCTTGTTCTTATAAGTTTTCTGCTCCTGGGTGATGACATGACGCCACATTGCAAATATATGATGTATATAAAGTTTGTTTTTAAAATGTTGAATGGGCATATCTGTGTTATTATCATAAAGTCCCAGAAGAGAGTACTTACATGGATGTTGATGAGTTAGTAAGTAAGCTTGGGAAATCACGAGAGTCTATAAGCCAAGCTAGTCATATAATTTCCCTAGTAGCACCACATCATTTTTCTCAATGTTGCATTTGCGGCTCATAGACTTAAGAACCTGATAAAACATTTTATACCTTAAGTTTATACTTTAATGTTGTACATGCTAATATTTGTTAAAACTGGGATTGAAAGTAGCCTTACAGGGATCATTCTTTTCACTAAAAGTGGTACTCCATGTGTATAAGATTTGGAACAAGGTTTATTATGAGGTGTTTTATGTGAATTGGAAGTTCTTTTTACATACAATTTTTTTTTTTTTTTTTTTGTTTGGAATATTGTAAGTTTGGACCAGGTGGACATGCTTATGTATATCTTTGCTACGGCATGCATAACATGCTAAATGTTGTAGCTGACAAAGAAGGAATTGGGTCGGCAGTGTTGATCCGTTCTTGTGCTCCTGTCACAGGTAATGATCTATTTTTATTTTAGCAACGTTGAATAAAAATTGCTTGTTTACTGAACAATCACATGTTTCTTTGGTCCTTGAGTAATAGTCAAAAAATTTACTGAACCACGTAGAGTAAAATGTATTGTTTAAAATCTAGCTAGAAAGGAAGAAAAGATCAAGACAGACTCTGACTTTTTAGCCCAACAAACTAATCTTTAACTTTGGAAACAAAATTGGATTTCTTACATTTATGTGAGATATTGGAGAACATCTACTATCTGTACCCTATGTTACAAATTGATTAAGGCCTCTTTCTTTGTTTTCTGTGATGTACGCTGCCGTCTGATTGATATGAATTAACAGGGCTGGAAACTATCAAACAGCGTCGAGGTTTGGATACCGATAAGCCCGTTCTTCTTACCGGGCCTGGGAAGGTCAGTCTCCATTGCCTTTCACAGCTCTTATAGAAGTTGATTTAATACATTCACTGATAGATAGATTAATTTGAGTTGTGTTTTATCTTGAATGTGTCAAATTGAAAAGTTAAGATATGAGGAAATCAGGAAAACAGATCAAATGGTGAGATGGGTTAAAAGTTGCCCATATATTATTTAAACTCTTTCATCATTTTTATTACTCGTATAAGATTCACATTACTTTTTTAATCAAGTATTTAAAAAGAATGGAGATTAAAGTATTGCAGACATGTGGATTAACTCAACGAGGCATGTCTCAACCATTTTATAGATAACCTGTTTCAACCGACTCATGCTGGCATGCTGCCCTGCCTACCCATCTTTTTCCACTTCTACAGTACGTGTTATGTTTTGAAAAGTAATATTTACATTGGATAACATCACTTAGGTGGGCCAAGCACTAGGGATTTCAAAAGACTGGTCTAACCATGCTCTGTTTAGTCCTGGTAATGACTGATCATACATCTTGTTTTCTTTCTGTTTTCATTTCTTGATGAAATTTAACAAGTGTTTAATTGGACTCTGGTCTTATAGGTGGCTTGGAGCTATTGGATGGGCCAGAAGTGAAAGATATAGTAGTGGGTCCACGCGTTGGCATAGATTATGCTTTGCCTGAACATGTTAGTGCCTTATGGAGGTTTGCAGTTTCAGGTAGCCCTTGGATAAGTGCTCCTAAAAACACCCTCAAGGCACCTTAATTTGCAAATCATGGACATGACTGATGGAAGGAGTTTTTTTTTTTTGGGGTTGACAATCTAATTGTTGCATATGGTGTTTTTTGTGTGGGTGTTGAACCACAATGCAGTGTACATACTGAAAAAGGTTGAAGTAAACTAATGGAATTTAGCTTTTACTACATTATGCAATTACCTTGAATTCGTGGCTCCTGGATCGATATTATGCTGCATCTGAATAGGGCGTTAATCTGAACTACTGAGCCACAATGATTATCTCTGTTTCGAACCAATTAAGAGTTTGTGATGACAAGAACATATGTAGACAAATGCAACTCATAACAATCAAACAATCTTTTTCCCTTTTAATTTAAGATGGCTATTGCTGAACTGTTTCTTGGTGCATTCATCACTGTGTTGTTTGAGAAGCTGTCCTCTAGTGACTTGAGGAGGCTTGCTCGATCTGCAGGTATTTATACTGAACTCCACAAATGGAACGATAAATTGTTGCAGATCCAAGCTGTCCTTGTTGATGCAGGCCACAAGCACTTAAGTCAGACATCTGTTCAATTATGGCTTAACAAACTCCAACATTTGGCATATGACATTGACGATGTACTTGATGACTTGACCACTGAAGCCGCACGGCGCCAGATGAATGATGACAGTAGTACCAGCACTAGTAAGGTATTGAAAATCATTCCAACCAAAATTCATGCTTTTAAATATAGCCGTAAGATGCGTTCTAAGCTAGATGATATTACATTCAAATTGCATGCTCTTGTTGAGGAGAAAAATATGTTGGGTTTGATTGATAATGTTGGAAGGTCAAATAGATCAAGTAAACGACTAGAACAGCCAAAGAGATTCTGCTTTCACAGACTGACCCAGAACAAAAAACTCCGAGAATATATCTTCAAGCTCCCCTTCCAAAACCCAACTCCTCACCATCTCAAACAAAGGCGAACAAACTCGACGAAGCAACCCTTTTATAAAGTCATGAAGAAGAGGATCACCATGCTGCGCATGCATATGGATGGCCCCAGCCAGGGCACCACTCTTTAGACCTCTGCAACTATCCACAAGAACAGCCATTAACCTCATCTTCACCATCGGCTCTGAAAACCACACCAAGAGCCTCCTTAAAGAAAGATAATTTCCTGAACTAACATTTTCCGAAACCAGAGGAATCGGATTCATCGCCTGCAAATGAAGAACCGCCAACAACTTATAATATTCCGACAACTCATCCTGCAACGCTGCACAAATGGCTTGAGCTACAGTCCCAAAAAAATTAAATAATCTTAGATACTTTGCCATTATAGATTCTGCAAATACACTATTTAATGGGATTCTGGCATCATCATACAAAAAAAACACATCCCATGTCCTGTCTCCAGTATTGTAACCTTAATGAAGTCTAAAACCTATAACCTTAATGGGATTCTGGCATTGCAAAATGAAGCCTAACCTTCTCTAGTTCTCTCCAATGAGATTTTGCTTTTACAAACTGATCCGAAGCAAAAAACTCCAAAAATATATCTTCAAGCTCACCTTCCAGAACCCAACTCCTCGCCATCTCTAAAAAAGGTGAACAAACTCGACAAAGCAACGATTTCATAAACTCATCAAATAGAGGCTCACCATGCTGCGCATGCTAATGAATTGCCCCAGCCAGGGCGCCGCCCTTTAGACCCCTACAGCCATCCACAAAATCTGCCATTGCTGAACTAATTCTAGGTACATTTGTTACTGTGAAAAGTAAAGGACTATATATGCAATTAGTTTTAAAGTAAAGAAGGATTTATATAATTTTGGATATTTAAAGTCATTTATGAACATGAAGTATTATCCGTTATAGTCACAACTCGTAAGTCTAAGTCTCCTCCTTATTACATCCACACAAATTTAATGAATTAACTTTGCTTCGTCAATTTCCTCTCCATCCACCCAAATTTCCATCTGCAAAATTCCAATAATATTCTCTCAAATCAAAACCCATAACAATCAAACAATCTTTTTCCCTTTTCGATGGAAGTAGTTCTTGGTGCCTTTGTTACTGTGTTGTTTGAGAAGCTGGCATCTGCTGACTTGATCAGGCTTGCTCGATCAGCAGGTATCTATTCTGAACTCAACAAATGGAACGACAACTTGTTCCAAATCCAAGCTGTTCTTGTTGATGCAGGCCACAAGCACTTAAGTCAGACATCTGTTCAATTGTGGCTTAACAAACTCCATCATTTGGCCTATGACATTGATGATGTACTCGATGACTTGAGCACTGAAGCTGCACAACGCCAGATGAATGAAGCCAGTACCTGCACTAGTAAGGTATTGAAAATCATTCCAACCAAAATTCATGCTTTTAAATATGGTCGTAAGATGGGTTTTAAGCTAGATGATATTACATCCAAATTGCATGCTCTTGTTGAGGAGAAAAATATGTTGGGTTTGATTGATAATGTTGGAAGGTCAAATAGATCAAGTAAACGACTAGAAGAAACTTCACTGGTTGATGTATCTAAGATTGTGGGTAGGGAAGGCGATAAGGAGGCATTGATCGGGAAGCTGTTGGGCAATGAACCATGTAGTCAAAACTTCAGCGTCGTGTCAATAGTTGGTATGGGTGGGGTAGGCAAAACCACGCTTGCACAAGTTTTGTACAATGATCAAAAAGTAAAGGATCACTTTGAACTTATGTCATGGTATTGTATTTCTGATGAGTTCGATGTATTTAAAATTTGCAAGGCTATTTTCAAAGATGTGGGTGGGGATGACAAAAAATTTGAAACTTTAAATCAGCTGCAAGTAGCTCTCACAGAAAAACTCTCAAAGAAAAGGTTCCTAATTGTACTAGATGATGTTTGGAGTGAAAACTATAATGAGTGGGAACTCTTGCGACGTCCTTTTTTCGTGGCGGCACCTGGAAGTAAAGTTATTGTAACAACACGTAAGACCACAGCTGCACCGGTGAGGGACTCCATTCAAGCTTATCCTTTGGAAGTTTTGCCAAGCGTAGAAGCTCTATCTTTGTTTGCTCAACATGCATTGGGCAAACAAAACTTTGATTCACATCCGACGCTTAAATTGTATGGAGAAGGTATCATGATGAAATGTGGCCGATTACCTTTGGCTTTGATAACACTTGGAAGGGTGTTAAGAACAAAAACACTTGATGAAGAATGGGAGGAGTTGTTGAATAGTGAGATATGGAACTTACCGAATGAAGGTAGTAATATTCTTCCAGCCCTAAGGCTCAGCTACTATGATCTCCCTCCGCATTTGAAGCAAATGTTTGCTTATTGCTGCTTATTCCCCAAAGATTACATGTTTTACATGGATGAACTAGTCCTACTTTGGATGGCAGAAGGGTTCTTGCATAAGTCAAATGGCAACATGTCAATGGAGAAGTTTGGCCATCAATGTTTTAGAGAGCTAGAGTCAAGGTCATTTTTCCAGCATTCCACTAGTGATAAATCACTATACACAATGCATGACCTTATTAGCGACTTGGCAATGAATGTTGCTGGAGAGTTTTTTTATACGTTAGGTGATGAAATGAGGGTTGACGACGGAAAGGCAGTTTTGGAGAATTCCCGCCACTTTTCTTTTGTTCGTCAGCGTTATGGATTATACAAAACATTCAAGGCACTACATAGGGCTCAACGCTTGAGAACATTCTTACCAGTGTCAGTAAGGATGGATACATGGCAAAGTTTCTACCTATCAAGCAAGGTCCTTACAGAAATACTTCCTCAAGTCCAGTTTCTAAGGGTGCTAAGCCTAGTTAATTACAGAATCACAATGGTACCACAGTCAATTGGCAGTCTCCAACATTTGCGATATCTCAATTTTTCTAAAACTGACATCGCATATGTACCTCAAGAAGTGGGTAACTTGTACAATCTACAGAGCTTGCTGCTTTCTGGTTGTCAATGGTTGTATAGGTTGCCAAACAGTCTTACAAAACTGATAAACCTGCGACATCTTGACATCACTGATACTCCAAGTTTGAAAGATTTGCCCATGGGGATTGGTGGATTGACTGGTCTACAAACTCTATCCAAAGTTGTTATCGGAGATGCTAATGGGTTCAAAATATCCCATCTTAAGGACCTACAACATCTTCAAGGTCGGCTTACCATTAAAGGACTGCATAAAGTGAAAAATTCAATCAACGCAAAGGAAGCCAACTTGCAGCAAAAGAAGGGCCTTCGTCATTTGGAGATGGATTGGGGTAATGTCTTTGATGATTCTCGGAATGAAATGATTGAGTCTGAAGTGATTGAGGGACTAAGGCCTTTTGAGAAGTTGACCAACATCAAGATAAATAACTACATGGGAACAAAGTTTCCTAGTTGGCTTGGGGATCCCACATATGATTGCTTAACTCAGATTACGTTACGTGGCGGTAGAAGTTGTACAATGTTACCAACACTTGGACATCTACCGTCACTTCAAAAGCTGTTTGTTGAAAGCATGAATGGGCTGAAGAGGGTGGGTTCAGAGTTACTTGGAACTGCAAATGTTAATGCATTTCCATCACTTGAGGTTTTGTTTTTTAAGGAAATGGCGAGTTGGGAAGAATGGTCAACTATTAATGGTGGTGGCAAAAATGGAACTGATGCACCGTTTCCTTGTCTTAGTGAAACTTGTATCATAAACTGTCCGAAACTGGGTGTATTGACAATTGAGCCAATACATTCACTTCGGGTTGTACATGTAGAAAGATGTTCAGCAGTGGCGTTAAGAAGCATGATAGGTGTGTCTTCAACAATTACCAGATTGACAGTGAGGGAAGTTAACGGAGTTACTACTCTGCTAGATAGGGACGTTTTAGAGCATCTTAGGTCACTTGAATATCTAAGGATTTCAGGGTGTGACGAACTCACATACCTGTGGGAATCAGGAGAGGAGGCATGCAAGATTCTTGTGAGTTTACAGGAGTTGGAAGTAGTTGGGTGTAAGAACTTGGTGAGATTGGGAGAGAAAAAGGAGAATTTGGGGATTCGCATGAAATCTCTTAGAAATGTAAGTCTTGAAAATTGTGAGAGATTGGAGAGCTACCATTGTGGTTCAGATAGCAGTATGGAGAGGCTGGAGATATGGGGGTGTGATTCAGTGACATCATTGACTTTCCCAGAAGTGGACTTGCCATCATCCACTTTTAACTGTCTTGGAATTTGGGGATGTAAGACTGTGGAGGTGAATTGGCTTGGGAGCAGCTTTTTGTCATCACTTACATCGCTTGTTTTACATAGAAATCCAAATCTGAGGTTGTTACCAGAAGGAGGATGCTTAGCTCATCTTACAGAATTGAGTATTGATGGATGTGAAAACATAGAATCCATTCCAAAGAAAGGTTATGGTTTTCTTCCCCGTCTGTGCCTGAGATCTCTTCGGATCGTTAATTGCAAGAATATGAAGTCATTTCCGCATGAGGAGTTGCCAAGTCTCGAATCATTGGAAGAGATGTCGGTAATGGGTTGTCCAAGCATGGACGCCTCGTTTCCTGGTGGTTTGTGGCCCCCTAATTTAAGGGAGTTAGAAATAGGAGGATTAAAAAAGGCGATGTCAGAGTGGGGCCGGATGCAGAATTTCCCAAACTCACTGGTGCATCTAGCGTTGAGTGGTGAGAATTCAGGGGGAGTGGTTTCATTTGCAAATGAACAAGATAGCAATACTACTACTTCCACATCATCATCATGTTCTTTCTTACTTCCATCATCTCTAACTTCTCTATCCTTGGGCAATTTTGAGGAACTGGAAACAGTTTCAAAAGGAATGCAACACCTCACCTCCCTTGAAGAGCTTTCTATCGATAACTGCCGGAAGCTAAGAGATCTGCCAGAGACACTCCTCCCTTCTCTTTCACGTTTGTATGTGAGTGACGTTTCCCAGGAACTGAGAAAAAAGTGTATTAGTGATGGAAGAAGAAGAAGAAGAAAAGGAAAGTATTGGCCCATCATCTCCCAAATCCCTGATCATTCTATCGGCCGATAAAAAAAAATAATACGGAGTCATTATAATGAATGAATGAAGAGCGGAGTTGGAATGGATGATTGTAGGTGATCGGTTATTGATTTTTGAGTGGAGGTGGGTGGTGGCCCATCAAGGTTTTATTTTCATTTGGAAAATTCAATTCAAAATACCTAATAATAACACTCCATTATATATATTAATGGCTACCACAACTAAGAGAAAAAAATATAGTTGTACGATGATCTTAGCCATTGAAATGGATCAAGAAATAAATCTTAACCATCTAAATTAAAAGTCAAAATTCACTATTTTATATATGACAACTTTTTAATGTTTGACTACTTATATAATTATGATAATTACTTTGTGCTATTTAACTAAACTTCCAAAACGCTTTACAGATTCCAATCCATTGCTACAAACTACGGATGTGAATATTTTTTTTCCATTAATTTAATACAATTTTACTTTTAAAAGTAAAACTTTCAAGCTTATGCATGCAAGGGGAACATGGAAATCCATGTTGTATATAAATTGATACTCATATATACAATATTTTATTTTATTTTCAACATAATATGTGACTTAAAAAATAAATATAAAATTAAAAATATCGTAAGGTGTCACAATTAAGATAAGCTTTATTTTGAGCAAAGAGTTAACACATAAGTATTAAAATTCTCAATTAGAAAAATCCTTAATAACTATATCATCGACGTGGTTATGGCTTAATATCAAAAATTGATTTGAAAATCTCAACCCAAACCTGTCAATCCGTCAACCTAAACTTAACCACAAACAAAAAAAAAATAATCAGGTTAGCGGGCGGATTAAATGGTTTGGTGGGTTGATTTTAGGTGACATGATTGGTGGTTGGCGGATTAGTTTTAAGTAAAATGGGTTATGGATTGTCTGATCAAATAAGTTTGTAGATCCACCTATTAAAATTTTTTATTTAAATTTAAAATATTTTAGGTAGGTGGGTTGAGCTATTAACCCAAAAAGTGAACCCGACCCCCTAACCCTAAAATATCAACTTGTCGGTTACCGAGTCGAGATTTCACAACCTTATTTAGTAAGGTCTATATTGAAAATCTTAATATATATCAAGCCGACTCCATATATGTTATACCAAAAAAAGTAGAAGGTTTGTTATCTCAACATTATGACGGATTTCATATAAGATATGTATTTTCATATACTATATGACGTAAATTTTTGTAGTGAGTGATACATGTATTGTATAAGTTTATTTTGTAAGTTTATTTGGTAACCTGGTTATCGACCGGGTATAATCTAGAATATACATATGGCCCATGCTACAAAGAGAAAAAAATAAATTCAAGTTTTGATCTACGCCATTTAAAATAATACACAAAACAATCCGAGCCCTTGAAATTAAAGTCAAACTTGGTTAAAATGTTAACTTTTTAATGTTATATATATACACTTTTTAATTATGTCATGTTTTTATTATTTTCAATTTAAATATTTTATGTAGCTAATGAAATTAAAATGGTGATAGACTTGAAACCAGGAAAAAGGAAAGAATTTAAGAAAGCGCTCACATCTAAAAATCTTTATATCAAGTGCGGATAAGTATTGTTGTGTGGGATTTTCGATCGAAATATATAGAAAGAAAGAAAGGCTTCATAAAATGAGGTTTTAAATTTGTAATTTTAAATTAAAAGTAAATATATTTCAAGTGAGTGCAATGCAACATTGGTGATGGGTGACAACAGTGGTGTCGTGACGGATGACAGCAGTGTTAGGCATGAGCAGGGGTCAAAACCCGGCCAAAGCCGTGCAAACCCGACACCTGACAATGCAATAAAATTTAATTTGTCATGATCTTATACGTATTTGTTTAAAATAATTGTTATTAAACTAATACTAATAACATACGTGCCCATCTAAGTTTCGATATTTTTTATAATACTATTTATGTCTTTTATTTGTATAGGGGTGTCAATAAGGCTGGGTTCAGGTTGACGAGTTGAAAATACCCAGCTTGATAACTTTTGGGTAGAAAAACTAACCCGAACCTACTAACCAGATAACCCGAAACTAACTCGCCAACCTAACTTAATCAGGCTGGCAGGATAGTGGACGGGTTTAGGGTTGAAAGGTTTAACGTTGCTTGCTAAAAAAAGTTAGATATTTAGACTTTCGTCAATTTATTTATCTTTGTATGTAAAGTTCAACATGTACTGTTTCTAACCCGGTCAACGACCAGGTATTGATCTAGTTATTATTAGTTGCTGAGCTTTGGGTTTTGTTAATTTTTTAATTTTTTTATATGTATATGTATATCTGAATTTGGGTTTCATGTTCTTGCACTTGATTTAGCTTCCAAAATAGCTTCCTTTTTTTCATAAGTTATTCTTAAATTATGTATTGTCAAACATATTTTAATACATCGATTCATGACCATCTATGGACCTATTTCTACAAAACTTGTAATTTTGTGTTTATATACATACTAAAAGTTCATTCTTTCTACAACACTGTTAAGCCAGTCACTAGAGGTACGTTAATGATTCCAGACCAGTATGGGTATGAAATCTATGTATTGTAAACATAGCAATATCTTGTGAGTTTCATTTGATGTGACAATGCGATTTTTTTTTTTTTTTGTTGCATACTCTCATCTTGTATCACAATTCGATGGTAAACAAGTGTTTCTCTTAAAACATCAAACAAAGCCAGTTAACTTATACAAAACCGGAATCATGTTTCTGATTCGACAGAAGTTTGTCCAGTTTGATATTATGTGAAGTTTGTTCCAAAGTGTATGATGTCGAATTTTGTGCTCAATATAAGCATTCAGTTGATACCAAAGATATCTCTGAACTAGAAATGAGTATCACCAATAATCACTAAAACTTGACTAAATACTCATCAAATAGAACCTGTTTGAAGCAAACAGAACTAAAGTTTACATCAAAACAGCTGCTGTGCAAAATTGGGAGTTTACATATCCTGCCCTACAATTGAATGGCCTTTCCAGATACACTTTTCTTCCTACACTGTTCACAACAAACAGCAGGCTGACAAAGTTGTGGACTGTCAAACTTCAAGAACCCTGGATACAAATTGTTAATGTTGAACCCTATAAACCCAAGTGAGTGAGAATCTGTAATCCACTGATTTTTAATGTTACGCTACATATCTTGGGCTGGTGATAATCTTCGATACCCTGAGGTCACATAATCATTCTACAATAATGCAGTCTAATGAAAGAGAACATTAACAAGGAAACAATCACCCAAACCTGCATTTCCATTGGCAAACACATACCAAACTATTGACACAAGTTTTAAGACAAGAATTGGTGAACAAGAGCCCAAAGCTCACAAACGGCACCCATCACTCTTAATTAAGCCAATAAAAAACTATAATACACATTTACAATCTTGAGAATTTGGCTTTAAACCACGCTACCAAAGCAAACATAGTTGGACTAAACGGTTAGGAACATCAGCATACGTTCAATTGAACTGCATTGTGCTTGTGGATGATTATCGCGTTAAGTAAATCAAATCTGAGAAGAAAAGAAAAAAAACGAGAGAAGAAACGCATTAGTGTCACCCAAACCTGCATTTCCATTGGCAAACACATACCAAACTATTGACACAAGTTTTAAGACAAGAATTGGTGAACAAGAGCCCAAAGCTCACAAACAGCACCCATCACTCTTAATTAGATAACTATGTATGTAACTATGTATATTTGTATTATCATCATAAAATTCTAGAACAGATTATCATGTTGAATGGGCATATTTCAAATACTTACATGGATGTTGATGAGTTAGTAAGTAAGCTAGGGAAATCGTAAGAGTCTATACGTCAGGCTAGTCATAAAATTTCCCTAGTAGCACCACATTATATTTCTCAATGTTGCATTTCCGGCTCATAGACTTAATAACCTGATAAAACATTTTATACCTTAAATTTATACTGTAATGTTGTACATGTCTAATATTTGTTAAAACTGAGGTTGAAAGTAGCCTTAGAGGGATCATTCTTTTCACTAAAAGTGGTACTTCATGTGTATAAGATTTGGAACAAGTTTTATTAGGAGGTGTTTTATGCGAATTGGGAGTTCTTTTTACATACAATTTATTTCTTTTTTCTTGTTTGGAATATTGTAAGTTTGGATCAGGTGGACATGCTTATGTATATCTTTGCTACGGCATGCATAACATGCTAAATGTTGTAGCTGACAAAGAAGGAATTGGCTCGGCAGTGTTGATCCGTTCTTGTGCTCCTGTCACAGGTAATGATCTATTTTTATTTTAGCAACTGTAGCATAAAAATTGCTTGTTTACTTAACAATCACATTTTTCTTTGGTCCTTAAGTAATAATCAAAAGAATTTACTGAACCACATTAGAGTAAAATGTATTGCTTAAGATCTAGGTAGAAAGGAAGAAAAGATCAAGACAGACTCTGACGTTTTAGCCCAACAAACTAATCTTTAATTTTTGGAAACGAAATTGGATTTCTTACATTTATGTGAGATATGTGAGAACCTCCACTATCTGTACCCTATGTTACAAAATTGATTTAGGGCTTAAGGCCTCTTTCTTTGTTTACTGTGATGTACACTGCTGTCTGATTGATATGAGTTAACAGGGCTTGAAACTATCAAACAGCGTCGAGGTTTGGATACCGATAAGCCCGTTCTTCTTACTGGGCCTGGCAAGGTCAGTCTCCATTGCCTTTCACAGCTCTCATAGAAGTTGATTCAATACATTCACTGATGGATAGATTAATTTGAGTTGTGTTTTATCTTGACTGTGTCAAAATGAAAAATTAAGATATAAGGAAAACAGATCAAATGGTGACATGGGTTAAAAGTTACCCATATATCATTTAAACTCTTGCATCCTTTTTATTACTCGTATAAGATTCACGTTACTTCCAAGTATTTAAAAAGAATGGAGAATAAAATATTGCAGACATGTGGATTAACTCTACCAGGCATGTCTCAACCATTCTATAGATAACCTGTTTCAACCAACATATGATGGCATGCTGCCCTGCCTGCCCTCCCGCCCATCTTTTGCCACTTCTACAGTACAGGTTATGTTTTGAAAAGTAATATTTACATTGGATAACATCACTTAGGTGGGCCAAGCACTAGGGATTTCAAAAGACTGGTCTAACCATGCTCTGTTCACTCCTGGTAATGACTGATCATACATCTTTTTTTCTTTCTGTTCTCATTTCTTGATGAAATTTAACAAGTGTTAATTGAAATCTGGTCTTATAGGTGGCTTGGAGCTGTTAGACGGGCCAGAAGTGAACGAAATAGTAGTGGGTCCACGCGTTGGCATAGATTATGCTTTGCCTGAAGATGTTAGTGCCTTATGGAGGTTTGCAATTTCAGGTAGCCCTTGGATAAGTGCTCCTAAAAACACCCTCAAGGCACCTTAATTTTCAAATCATGGACATGACTGATGGGAAGGAGTTTTTTTTTTTGTTTTTGGTTGACAATCTTATTGTTGTATATGGTGTTTCTTTGTGTGGTCTTGAACCACAGAGACATTGTACATATAGAAAAGGGTTTTTGTAAACTAATGGAATTTAGCTTTTACTACATTATGCAAATGCTTTACCATGAATTCATGGCTACTGGATCGATATTATGCTGCATCTAAGTAGGGCATATATCTGAACTACTAAGCCACAGTAATATTATTTCTGTTTGCAAAGCTCTATCCATATACAACCAAGTTGTCCTCCGTTCTACATTTTTATTAAGTGACTGGGTTGGATAAAATATCAAACATGTTTGGGTAAAAGTTACTTTGGGATAGGTTAACCCAAAATACTTTTGCCGAATTTTACTAAAACACATCCTAAAAAATTAACTGTCTGGATTTTATTACAGATATCATTTCTGTAGTTTGATGATATCATCGAAATCTTAGATATAAATTGCTTGTTATGGTATTCAGCCAAAAATTAATTCTTGAATAAATCATATAATAAGACTGTAATCTTTAAGAAATAGATTGATGTGACTTTCATAAAACCCTCCCAAAATATCCAAACCAATGAACTTTTAAGATCAATTAATATTTTAGGTTTTTTTTTTTAAAAATTTTCAATCCCGTTGATACAAACCAAACGTATCTCCTCGTCCATATGCACCCTTAAAAAGTCATATGTGGACATGAAGAAGTGTTATCTGATAGTTTATATAATGTCAAAAATCTACTCCTTGTACCATCCACTCAAATTCAATCAAGTAACATTTTTAACCCTCTTTTGGTTGCAGAATTTCCTTTCAACGATAATATTGTCTCAAATTAAAACCCGTATAAACAATCTTCTTGATGGAAGTAATTCTTGGTGCATTTGTTACTGTGTTGTTTGAAAAGCTGGCATCTGCTGACTTGATCAGGCTAGCTCGATCAGCAGGTATCTATTCTGAACTCAACAAATGGAACGGTAAATTGTTGCAGATCCAAGCTGTCCTTGTTGATGCAGGCCACAAGCACTTAAGACAGACATCTGTTCAGTTGTGGCTTAACAAGCTCCAACATTTGGCCTATGAAATTGATGATGTACTCGATGACTTGAGCACTGAAGCTGCACGACGCCAGATGAATGAAGCCAGTACCTGCACTACTAAGGTATTGAACATCATTCCAACCAAAGTTCATGCTTTTAAATATGGCCGTAAGATGGCTTTTAAGCTGGATGAGATTACATCCAAAATGCATGCTCTTGTTGAGGAGAAAAATATGTTGGGTTTGATTGATAATGTTCAGAGATCAGATAGAAAACGAACTGAAGAAACTTCACTGGTTGATATACCCAGTGTAGTGGGTCGGGAAGGGGATAAAGAGCTATTGCTGGGGAGTCTGTTTGGAAACGAATCATGTAGTCGAAACTTCAATGTCGTGTCCATAGTTGGGCTGGGTGGGATTGGCAAAACTACTCTTGCTCAAGTTTTGTACAATGAAAAGAAAGTGAAAGATCACTTTGAACTTAAGTCATGGGTTTGTGTTTCTGATGAGTTCAATGTGTTTAGTATTAGTATGGCTATTTTTATAGATGTTGGTGGGGTAGTCACGACTTTTAAATCTCTAAATCAGCTTCAAGTGGCGCTTTCAGAAAAACTCTCCAATAAAAGGTTCCTGCTCGTTCTAGACGATGTCTGGAATGAAGACAAAACTCAGTGGGAACTCCTCCAACGCCCTTTTTGTGTTGGGGCACCTGGAAGTAAAATTATTGTCACAACACGGAAGAATAAGGTTGCAACAGTTGTAGACTCCACTCAAGCTTACCCTTTAGAGATTTTGTCAAGTGAGAAAGCTTTATGTTTGCTTGCTCAAAATGCCTTCGGTGAACTGAACTTTGATTTACATCCAACATTTAAATTGCATGGTGAAGGTATCGTGAATAAATGTGGAAGACTGCCTTTGGCTTTAATAACAATTGGAAGGGTGTTGAGATCAAAAACAAACTATGAAGAATGGGAGGACTTGTTGAATTGTGAGATTTGGAATATACTCAATGAAGGTAATATTCTTCCGGCCCTAAGGCTAAGCTACTATGATCTCCCTCCACATCTGAAGCAAATGTTTGCTTATTGCTGCTTATTCCCCAAAGATTACATGTTTGACACGGATGAACTTGTCCTGCTTTGGATGGCAGAAGGGTTCTTGCACAAGTCAAATGGTGACATTTCAATGGAGAAGTATGGCCATCAGTGCTTTAGAGAGCTAGAGTCAAGGTCGTTTTTCCAGCATTCAACTAGTGATAAATCACGATACACAATGCATGACCTCATTAGTGACTTGGCAATGAATGTTGCTGGAGAGTTTTTTTATATTTTAGGTGATAAGATGGACGTTGACGACGGAATGGAAGTTTTGGAGAAGTTCCACCACTTTTCTTTTGTTCGTCAACGATATGGACTATACAAAACGTTCAAGGCATTACAGAGGGCTCAACGCTTGAGAACATTCTTAGCAATGTCGGTTGAGACTGCTGGTTGGCAGGCTTTCTTCATATCCAACAAGGTTCTCATTGAAATACTTCCGAGGCTATCATTCTTAAGGGTGCTAAGCCTAGCTAAGTATGAAATCAGTGAGGTACCACAGTCTATTGGCGGTCTCAGACATTTGCGGTACCTCAATTTTTCTGATACTGCCATCACATGTTTACCTGAACAAGTCGGTGATGACCTGTACAATCTACAGAGCTTGTTGCTTTCTGGTTGTACAAAGTTATTAAGGCTACCAAACAGTCTCGTAAAGCTTATAAACCTTCGGCACCTCAATTCTTCTAGAACTGGCATCACATATTTACCGGAACAAGTCGGTAACTTGTACAATCTACAGAGCTTGTTACTTTCTGGTTGTCAACGGTTGTCTAGCTTGCCAGACAGTCTCATAAAGCTTATAAACCTGCAACATCTTGAGATCACAGATACTCCAAGGTTGAAAGAGTTGCCCATGGGGATTGTTGGATTGACCGGTCTACGAACTCTATCCAAAGTTATTATTGGAGATGCTAATGGGTTCAAAATATCCCATCTTAAGGACCTACATCATCTTCAATGCCGGCTTACCATTGAAGGACTGCATAAAGTGACAAATTCAACTGATGCAAAGGCTGCCAACTTACAGCAAAAGAAGGGTATTTGTGATTTGGAGATGGACTGGAGTGACGTCTTTGATGATTCCCGGAATGAGTTGATTGAGTCGGAAGTGCTTGAAGAACTAAAACCTTTTAAGAAGTCGACCAACATCAAGATATCGAACTACATGGGAACAAAATTTCCTAGTTGGCTTGGGGATCCTACATATGATTGCTTAACCCAGATTACGTTACGTGGCTGTAGAAATTGTATTTGCTTACCAACACTTGGACATCTACCATCACTTCAAAAGCTGTTTGTTGAAAGCATGAATGGTTTCAAGAAGGCGGGTTCAGAATTTCTTGGAGCTGTAAATGGTAATGCATTTCCATCACTTGAAATTTTGGAATTTAAGGATATGGAGATTTGGGAGGAATGGTCAACTATAAATGTTGGTGGCAAAGATAGAACTGCCACATCATTTCCTTGTCTTAGTGAGATTTCTATTATAAATTGTCCAAAACTGGGTGTATTGGAAATTGAGCCAATACATTTACTTCGGGTTTTATATGTAGAAAGATGTTCAGCAGTGGTGTTAAGAAGCATGATCGGTGTGTCCTCAACAATTACTAGATTGACAGTGAAAGAAGTTAATGGACTTACTACCCATCTAGATGGAGAAGTATTAGAGCATCTGAGGGCAATTGAATATCTAAAGATTTCAGGGTGCGACGAACTCACATACTTGTGGGAATCAGAAGTTGAAGCATGCAAAATTCTTGTGAATTTACAGGAGTTAGAAGTAGAAGGGTGTAAGAACTTGGTAAGATTGGGAGAGGAAAAGGTGAATATGGTTATTCACATGGAATCTCTTAGAAATGCATGTCTAAGTAATTGTAACAGATTGGAGAGTTACCATTGTGGTTCGCATAGTATTGAGAGGCTGGAGATATTAGGTTGTGGTTCTATAAAATCGTTGACCTTTCCAGTAGTGGATGATCATGACGTGCCATTCACTATTAACAGTCTTGGAATTTGGAAATGTAAGGATGTAGAGGGGAATTGGCTTCTCAGTAAGTTCTTGTCATCACTTACATCTCTTACCATTTCGCGATTGTCAAATCTAAGGTTGTTACCTGAAGGGTACTTACTTCATCTCAAGCACTTGAGAATTATGAAATGTGAAAACATAGAATCCATTCCAGAGAAAGGTTATGGTTTTCTTCCCCATCTTTGCCTGAGATCTCTTTGGATCATTGGGTGCAAGAACATAAACGCATTTCCACATGAGCAATTGCAACGGCTCACATCTTTGGAAGACATGTATATAGAGGATTGTCCAAGCATGGACAACTCCTTTCCTTGTGGTTTATGGCCTCCTAATTTAAAAATGTTAACAATAGGGGGATTAAAGAGTCGGATGTCAGAGTGGGGCCGGATGCAGAATTTCCCAAACTCACTTGTTCAATTATGGTTACATGGTGAAAATTCAGGAGTGGTTTCATTTGCAAATGCAGAAGATAAAAGCACCTGCAATACTACTTCCTCATCCTCATGTTCTTTCTTACTTCCATCATCTCTAACTTCTCTATTCATGAGAAATTTTAAGGAATTGGAAACAGTTTCAAAAGGAATGCAACACCTCACCTCCCTTGGTCATCTTTTTATCGATAACTGCCGGAAGCTAAGAGATCTGCCAGAGACACTACTCCCTTCTCTTTCATGTTTGGAAGTGTATTCTCTTTCTAGTGAACTGAGAAAAAAGTGTAGTGGTGATGCAAGAAGAAGAAAAGGGAAGTACTGGCCTATCATCTCCCAAATTCCTGATCATTATATCGGCTTATATCAAAATCAAAAGTGATGGGGGATGGTAGGTTGTTGTTGGTTTTGAGGTGGGATGAGTGATGACGGTGGGGGGTTGATAGTAGTTGACGGTTGGAGCAAGCATAACGATTTTCTTTTCATGGGAAAAACAGAATAGTAATACTCTCTATTAATTAGTGGCTTTTGATTTTCTTGTTCTTTTTGTTTTTATATATGTATGTATGACTCAATCTGGGGTTTGCTTTTACTGAGTTTTCATTGTTTCTTCTTTTTTGTTTATGGGGTTTGGATTTACAAATAATTTGGAAAAGAAAATTCAAACAGTTGAAACCCAAATATTTAAAATATATTTCTTCCTTAGTAGCTTTGACAACATTCATAATCCTAACTGGGATTTTTTTTTACTAAAAGTTGTACTCCAATACTCCATGGGCATAAGATTTGGAACAAGTTTCATTATGAGTTGTTTTATGTGAATTGGGAGTTTTTTGTTAATAAATATTTTTTTCCCCTCCCTTGTTTGAAATATTTAATAGTTTGGACCGGATGGACATACTTATGTATATCTTTGCTATGGCATGCATAACATGCTAAATGTTGTAGCCAATAAAGAAGGAATTGGGTCGACTGTTTTGATTCGTTCTTTTGCTCCCATCACATGTTTCTTTGGTCTTTTAAGTAATAGTCAAGAATTTGTTGAACCACATTAGAGAAATATGTATTGGTTAAAATCTTGCTAGAAAGGAAGAAAAGGTCAAGACAGACTCTGACTTTGAAGGCCAACAAACTAGTCTTTAACTTTGGAAACGAAATTAAATTACTTATATTTATGTGGGATCTTTGAGAATCTCTTACTCTCCCAATGTTACATATTTGAAAAATGTCAGGTGATTAATTTCTAACTGAACCTGAATCAAGTTCAAGTCCAAAAAGTAATAGTAACAAGTTTGACCTCAGCAAGGCGGCCTCTTTCTTTGTTTAATGTGATGTATGCTGCTGTCTGATTGATATGAACTAACAAGGTTGGAAACTATCAAATAGCGCCGATGTTTGGATACCGATAAGCCCGTTCTTCTGACCAGGCCTGGCAAGGTCAGTCTCCATTCTCATAGAAGTTGATTTAACACATTCAATGTTGGATAGATTGAATTGAGTTGTGTTTTATCTTGAATGTGTCAAATTAAAAAGTTAAGAACTTAAGATATAAAAAAACAGATCAAATGGGTTAAAAGTTGCCCATATATTATTTTTTTTAACTCTTATGCATCATTCTTATAAAAAGATTCACATTACTTATCTATTAAATATTTTAAAATATGGAGAATAATGTATTGAAGACATGTGGTTCAACTCAACTGGGCTTGTCTCAGCCATTATGTAGATAACCTGTTTGACCCACCCATGTTGCCCAGCCTGCTTATCTTTGCCATTTCTACAGTACAGATTATGCTTTGAAAAGTAATATTTACAGTGGATAACATCATACTCTGTTCACTTCTGGTAATGACTGATCATACATCTTGTTTTCTTTCTGTTTTCATATCTTGATGAAATTTAACAAGTGCTTAATTGGGATCTGGTCTTATAGGTGGCTTGGAGCTGTTAGACGGGCCAGAAGTGAAAGAAATAGTAGTGGGTCCACGCGTTGGCATCGATTATGATTTGCTTGAACATGTTAGTGCCTTATGGAGGTTTGAAATTTCAGATATCCCTTGGATAAGTGCTCCTAAAAACACCCTCAAGGCACCTTAATTTTCAAATCATGGACATGACTGATGGAAGGAGTTTTTTTTTTTTTTCGGTTGACAATCTTATTGTTGCATATTTTGTTTTTTGTGTGGGTCTTGAACCACAAGGCAGTGTACATACTGAAAAGGGTTGAAGTAAACTAATGGAATTTAGCTTTTACTGCATTATGCAAGTGCTTTACCATGAATTCGTGGCTACTGGATCGATATTATGCTGCATCTGAGTAGGGCGTTCATCTGAACTACTGAGCCACAGTAATATTATTTCTGTATTCAAAATGTCTGGATCATCATAGTATGCATTAGATGACCGGATGACACTCTCTAATATACCAGCAAGTTGAAACGAGCTGGATAGAATTAACATGCTCAGAAAGCTCGGACCATTAAGTACTAGCCCAACAAGAGAGATCGTTCAATAGCAAGACAATGCTCCTTAAACCTGTTCTGATTGTAAACAACATCCATTAAATGCTTATTAACTTTTTTTCCTGCTTTGCTGACTAAGGACTCAAATGCATCGGTTCCCCTATATCTAGGCCCCCCTCTCCTAGTCGTGGACCATTAAGTACTATGGACAAGTCTAAGTCTCCTCCTTGTTACATCCACACAAATTCAATCAATTAACTTTCCTTTCCATCTACCCAAATTTCCATCTCCCATAATATTATCTCAAATCAAAACTCATAACAATCAAACAATCTTTTTCCCTTTTCGATGGAAGTGGTTCTTGGTGCCTTTGTTACTGTGTTATTTGAGAAGCTGGCATCTGCTGACTTGATGAGGCTTGCTCGATCAGCAGGTATATATTCTGAGCTCAACAAATGGAACGACAAATTGTTGCAGATCCAAGCTGTCCTTGTTGATGCAGGCCACAAGCACTTAAGACAGACATCTGTTCAGTCGTGGCTTAACAAGCTCCAACATTTGGCCTATGACATTGATGATGTACTCGATGACTTGAGCACTGAAGCTGCACAACGCCAGATGAATGAAGCCAGTACCTGCACTAGTAAGGTATTGAAAATCATTCCAACCAAAATTCATGCTTTTAAATATGGTCGTAAGAATCGTTCCAAGCTAGATGATATTACATCCAAATTGCATGCTCTTGTTGAGGAGAAAAATATGTTGGGTTTGATTGATAATGTTGGAAGGTCAAATAGATCAAGTAAACGACTAGAAGAAACTTCTCTGGTTGATGTATCTAAGATTGTGGGTAGGGATGGCGATAAGGAGGCATTGATCGGGAAGCTGTTGGGCAATGAACCATGTAGTCAAAACTTCAGCGTCGTGTCAATAGTTGGTATGGGTGGGGTAGGCAAAACCACGCTTGCACAAGTTTTGTACAATGATCAAAAAGTAAAGGATCACTTTGAACTTATGTCATGGTATTGTATCTCTGATGAGTTCGATGTATTTAAAATTTGCAAGGCTATTTTCGAAGATGTGGGTGGAAATGACAAAAAATTTGAGACTTTAAATCAGCTGCAGGTAGCTCTCACAGAAAAACTCTCAAAGAAAAGGTTCCTAATTGTACTAGACGATGTTTGGAGTGAAAACTATAATGAGTGGGAACTCTTGCAACGTCCTTTTTCCGTAGCGGCACCTGGAAGTAAAGTTATTGTAACAACACGTAAGACCACAGCTGCACCGGTGAGGGACTCCATTCAAGCTTATCCTTTGGAAGTTTTGCCAAGCGTAGAAGCTCTATCTTTGTTTGCTCAACATGCATTGGGCAAACAAAACTTTGATTCACATCCGACACTTAAGTTGTATGGAGAAGGTATCGTGAAGAAATGTGGCCGATTACCTTTGGCTTTGATAACACTTGGAAGGGTGTTAAGAACAAAAACACTTGATGAAGAATGGGAGGAGTTGTTGAATAGTGAGATATGGAACTTACCGAATGAAGGTAGTAATATTCTTCCGGCCCTAAGGCTCAGCTACTATGATCTCCCTCCACATTTGAAGCAAATGTTTGCTTATTGCTGCTTATTCCCCAAAGATTACATGTTTTACATGGATGAACTAGTCCTACTTTGGATGGCAGAAGGGTTCTTGCACAAGTCAAATGGCAACATGTCAATGGAGAAGTTTGGCCATCAATGTTTTAGAGAGCTGGAGTCAAGGTCGTTTTTCCAGCATTCCACTAGTGATAAATCACTATACACAATGCATGACCTCATTAGCGACATGGCAATGAATGTTGCTGGAGAGTTTTTTTATATGTTAGGTGATAAGATGGGCGTTGATGAAGAAAGGGAAGTTTTGGAGAGGTCACACCACTTTTCATTTGTTCGCCAAGAATATGGACTATACAAAACGTTCAAGTCATTACATAGGGCTCAACGCTTAAGAACATTCTTACCAGTGTCGGTATGGACAGATAGATGGGGAACTTTCTACTTATCAAGCAAGGTGCTTACAGAAATACTTCCCCAACTACAGTATCTAAGGGTGCTAAGCCTATCTAATTATCAAATGACAGTGGTACCACAGTCAATTGGCAGTCTCAAACATTTGCGATACCTTAATTTTTCTAACACTGACATCACATGTGTACCTGAAGAAGTGGGTAACTTGTACAATCTACAGAGCTTGTTGCTTTCTGGTTGTGAGCAGTTATCTAGTTTGCCAAACAGTCTTACAAAACTGATAAACCTGCGACATCTTTACATCACTGATACTCCAAGTTTGGAAGATTTGCCCATGGGGATTGGTCGGTTAACTGGTCTACAAACTCTATCCAAAGTTATTATAGGAGATGCTAATGGGTTCAAAATATCCTATCTTAAGGACCTACCACATCTTCAAGGGCGGCTTACCATTGAAGGACTCCAAAAAGTGACAAATTCAACCTACGCCAAAGAAGCCAACTTACAACAAAAGAAGGGTCTTCATGATTTGGAGATGGAATGGAGTGACGTCCTTGATAATTCTCGGAATGAGTTGATTGAGTCTGAAGTGATTGAGGGACTAAGGCCTTTTGAGAAGTTGACCAACATCAAGATAAGTAACTACATGGGAACAAAGTTTCCTAGTTGGCTTGGGGATCCCACATATGATTGCTTAACTCGGATTACGTTACATGGCTGTAGAAGTTGTACAATGTTACCAACACTTGAACATCTACCGTCACTTCAAAAGCTGTTTGTAGAAAGCATGAATGGGCTGAAGAGGGTGGGTTCAGAGTTACTTGGAACTGCAAATGGTAATGCATTTCCTTCGCTTGAAGTTTTGGAATTCAAGGATATGGAGGGTTGGGAAGAATGGTCAACTATTAATGGTGGTGGCAAAGATGGAACTGATGCACCGTTTCCTTGTCTTAGTGAAATTTCTTTCATAAACTGTCCGAAACTGGGTGTATTGACAATTGAGCCAATACATTCACTTCGGGTTGTACATGTAGAACGATGTTCAGCAGTGGTGTTAAGAAGCATGATTGACGTCTCTTCAACAATTACTAGATTGACAGTGGAGGAAGTTAATGGACTTCCTACTCTGCTAGATGGAGATTTTTTGGAGCATCTTAAGGCTGTTGAATATCTAAAGATTTCAGGTTGTGATGAACTCACATACTTGTGGGAATCAGAAGAGGAGGCATGCAAGATTCTTGTTGATTTACAGGAGTTGGAAGTAGAAAAGTGTAAGAACTTGGTGAGATTGGGAGAGAAAAAGGATAATTTGGGGATTAGCATGGAATCTCTTAAAAAAGTAAATCTTAATAATTGTGAGAGATTGAAGAGCTACCATTGTGGTTCAGATAGTAGTATGGAGAGGCTGTGGATATGGGGGTGTGATTCAGTGACATCATTGACTTTCCCAGCAGTGTACTTGCCATCACCCACTTTTAACAGTCTTGGAATTTGGGGATGTAAGACTGTGGAGGTGAATTGGCTTGGGAGCAACTTTTTGTCATCACTTACATCGCTTGTTTTACATAAAATTCCAAATCTGAGGTGGTTACCAGAAGGAGGATGCTTAGCTCATCTTACAGAATTGAGTATTTATGGATGTGAAAACATAGAATCCATTCCAAAGAAAGGTTATGGTTTTCTTCCCCATCTGTGCCTGAGATCTCTTTCGATCCTTTGGTGTGAGAATATGAAGTCATTTCCACATGAGCAGTTGCCAAGTCTCACATCATTGGAAGAGATGTGGATAGCGGGTTGTCCAAGCATGGACGCCTCGTTTCCTGGTGGTTTGTGGCCTCCTAATTTAAGATACTTAATGATAGGAGGATTAAAGAAGGCGATGTCAAAGTGGGGCCGGATGCAGAAATTCCCAAACTCACTTGTTCAATTATGGTTACATGGTGAAAATTCAGGAGTGGTTTCATTTGCAAATGAACAAGATAGCAATACTACTACTTCTACATCATCATCATGTTCTTTCTTACTTCCATCATTTCTAACTAAACTAGTCCTCAATAATTTTGAGGAACTGGAAACAGTTTCAAAAGGAATGCAACACCTCACCTCCCTTGAACTTCTTTCTATCTCCAATTGCCGGAAGCTAAGAGATCTGCCAGAGACACTCCTCCCTTCTCTTTCAAGTTTGTGGGTGTGTGACGTTTCCCAGGAACTGAGAAAAAAGTGTAGTAAAAAAAGAAAAGGAAAGTATTGGCCCATCATCTCCCAAATCCCTCGTCATTCTATCGGCCGATAAAAAAAATAATACGGAGTCATAATAATGAACGAATGAAGAGCGGAGTTGGAATGGATGATGGTTGGTGATCGGTTATTGATTTTTGAGTGGAGGTGGGTGGTGGCCAATCAAGGTTTTATTTTCATTTGGAAAATTCAATTCAAAATACCTAATAATAACACTCCATTATTATTAGTTGCTCTTTTTTTTATTTATACTAGAGTGAAGGCCTGTGCGTTGCACGGCTGGGCTTCACGGGTTGTTTTGTACGTTTGTAAGATTGTCTTATTTTGAGGTTTTTTATTGTTTAGTTCGAGTTTAATGTCTGTGTGATCACCATTAGTATATGACGGTTTAGAATGTGAAAGGTTAGCATTTACTCTACGTTTGGATGTTATTAATTGTTGAATGATCACCATTAGTATATGACGGTTTAGAATGTGAAAGGTTAGCATTAACTCTAAGTTTGTATTCCTATAAGTACTGAGTTGGGTTGGTTTTTTTTTCGTAAACAGGTTCTTCAAAAATGTCAAGTTTACCTAAAAAGTTGTTTGTAAGGTTAAGTGGGGAAGTATATTTGATTAATGGGTCCGAAAGTTGGTATTTTGTGGTGGTTCATTATAGAGAGTTTAGAGCGTATCTGTGTTGGATGGACAGATGGTAAGAAGTCTGAGCATAATGTGGAGGAAGTGGTATTGTTGGATAATATTGAATGGATGGAAGAGTTAGTGCAAGTTGTACCGGATAATCTCTATTCTAGTAGTTTTTTTAGGGCTTTTGTACGTATATTCAGGAAAGGGTTGTTGTCTTAAAGGAAGATAAAATTACTGTGTCTGGTAGTTGATGCAGCTGAGAAGGCAAAGGTAGAAGAAGAGGTTGTTTCGGGTTCAGAGACGGTTGTTGATGATAATAGTAGTGGAAATTAATGATTTTGTTTTCAAACTTTTGGACGGTTGGTCTGGTGAACGCTCTGTTTTTGCACTCACCGGTTGTTGGAGGTCAAAAGGATCAAGACTTGTATAACTTTTAGCCACCAAAAACTTATTATTGTGACAACAACGGACCAAAGTAAAACTTATTTCCCTGCCGATAACAAAAACCCAAAGCAAGTCTTAAAGAAACAGTAAAATATGTTGAAACATTTGGGATGAAAACTGATATGTGTCACACTAAAGGGGATTGTTTGGCATACTTGATTAAATTGCATTGAGTATCATGGATTTCTTAGTACTAATATATTGCAATACATATGTTGTTCCAAAAAAAATACATATAAGGTAACACGAAAGATAAACATTAAAAACGAAAAAGCTAACACAAATCATACCTCAAGCTTACGAATTGCTACCAATAGATTACAATACATTGAGCTCGTCATTCATAAATCAACAAATTAGAAATAATTATTAATCAACCTTGACTATACCTTGCTATATTCTGGAATTGACTTGGTAGCTTTGTAGATCTGCTCCCAATGAAAATTCAGCCATGATTAAGTGTTTTAATCAGCAAGGTCATGAGATGGTAACTGTGAAGCATAGCATACTCGATCCATTATATATGGTTGGCCAGCCTCAAGCTGCACAAAACACACATCACATACTCGTTTTGTGTCTGTAAGACAAAACTTTATAGGCAGCAAGCTTCATAATCAAGCTTACTTAGCACCCTACTTGAAGCATGACTAAACCAAATGTAACTATTCTTTCCAGATGCCCAATAAATCATTTTGATCATCATATCACCAAATTAGTTCCATTTTAAACTTTATTCTGCGTCGCGTTAACTACAAAGGATTCAATAGAAATGTCAACTTAATCATTCTTCTTAGCTCTAATATCAACTACACTAACAACGTTGAAATTTAACCAATGCTTAACCTAAAAAAAACCCACATCAAGATTAAAGATTATTACCTGACCAAAATAATTCCTAGATTTACATTAGCTCCATTATCAAGCAACAATGCACCAACCTACAAATTACCCACAACCCATAAATCATTGAACTTTATGACAAAAAAGAAAGCTATGTAAAATATAAAATAGTGTAATTTAATTATCAGATATATACATATATTGAAAAAAGATAAAACTATATATATATACACATCATTATGGCTTTAAGAGCTGCAAAATGAAGAAGTGAATTAAGCCCACCAAAAGTTGGATATTTAGCTAATCATTAATTACCATCAAGCAACAAAAGAACATCGAGCAAGAAGGAAAGCATTTTCGCCATCTGAAACAAAAGAACATATTTCACCAAATCTATCAACCTCACTTCAAGAAAGCTCGATATTGCACGACAAACCTGATAATCATGTCGATTATGCCCTGCAATTGGGGTGCAAACCAAACCAGCCTTTCTTTGAAAGCCGGTAAAGCAACTGCAACATGTCTTGGGACCCACAACCTCCAAAGCAACTAATCGAATATGATAGCTAGCTCGCCCTACATGTTCAATTCTCTTTCTTAATGATTTTCAAACTCTAAATCGATTAGTCTAAAGGAACAATTATCCGGAATCAGAAACAATAATTGCATCAAACTAAATCAATGGAGTGTGCGACTAATTAATGATATTAGAATCTTATTAGACATTTTAAGTTATATCATGATTGCCATATAATCATCTTAAAGAGCCTGAAGACAAACAATAACAGGAATCAGGAAACTAAATGATAAATTGGTAACCAAGGTGTGTTTGAAAATTCTAATAAAAACCTAACCTTAATATTGTTTTTAGATATTCAGATTTACGATAAATTCAATCTTTATGTCCTGCAACAAAAATTCCAAAAAAGTGAATTAAAAGATGACGAATCAACGAATGAAAGGAGAGTAATTAAGAGAAACTAAAAAGAATCGAGAGAAATAAAAAAGAAAATGTTAGATATCAAATAGATACAGAGGACGATTTGTATTTCTATTTGATCCATCATAATACCCTTTAAGCAGCGTGGTTTGGATCAGTGATAAACACCCTGACCCCTGGAGACAGAGGTCAAAGGTTCAATCTCATCCCACGCAAAGGCCGGAGGTCCTTTTCTATCATTTAGGTAGAAACTGAAAGCAGCCTCTCTACCTTGGTAGGGGTAAGGTTTGCCTACATCTTAACCTCCCCCATACACCGTCGAGGTATTGGGGCTCAAAATCCGCGGAAGGCGGCACTGAGCAGTTACTTCTACTTCCATCATAATACCCTTTATTTATTATCCTTGAAACCATATGTCAAAATCAGTCGGCAAGAGAAAACGAAGATTACCTCAATAAATCAACAATAGATATAAAGAAAAAAATATCACAAATTAAAACTACAAAGATAAGCATAAGATCGAAAATAAAGAAAATGCATACATACATTCATGATACAGTGGCATGAAAATGATGTAAACAGATCCTGATCAATAACGATATGAAGATTCACCTGCAATTAACATCAACCCAATTGTAAAACTAATCATAAAAAACACTAATTAAACTAATAGAAATCAACACTACACAAAATTATGTTTACAAATATGAAACTATCTAGTTAGTGAAATACGAATGCAAAAACAGAAGAGAGTGTGATAAGAAAACTAAAAGAAGATGGCGTTCAACAAGAAAATCATTAAATTCATATTACATTATTACCTTACTTAATGTTGCATCTTAACACATCTCCTTTGTCCTTCAAACGTCCCTTGGGCTTCCATTCTAAACCGGTTGGACTATGAACACCCAAAAGTTATAATTATTATATTAAGATGATTGAGTTTTATAATAAAACCATAAACAAATTTTGTTTTTTAATAAATCGGCAGCCTGTTTTGATGAAGGAAAGAGAAAAGGAAAGGGTTTTTTGTAATTTTAATCAAGGGATTTTTGGTTTTTTTTTAAAAAAATGGGCAGCCTGTTTGGGTTGGGCACGACTAACACATAAATGAATGGGCTTTGAGCCTTTAACAACACAATCAACGAATTATGAAATAAAGAAAACCATATCAAATAATTAACCCTTATTAAGTATACAACACCATGAACTAATTATTTGATATTATCAAATAATTAACCCTCATTAAGTACCCTAATAAGTACCATCAATGAAACGATAGAAATCGGCAAAATTTCCCACTCTCATGATAGAACTTTTAGATATATATAGATGATTATCTGAATTTGGGTTTCATGTTCTTGCACTTGATTTAGCTTCCAAAATAGCTTCCTTTTTTTCATAAGTTATTCTTAAATTATGTATTGTCAAACATATTTTAATACATCGATTCATGACCATCTATGGACCTATTTCTACAAAACTTGTAATTTTGTGTTTATATACATACTAAAAGTTCATTCTTTCTACAACACTGTTGAAATGACTCGAGCCAGTCACTAGAGGTACGTTAATGATTCCAGACCAGTATGAGTATGAAATCTATGTATTGTAAACATAGCAATATCTTGTGAGTTTCATTTGATGTGACAATGCGATTTTTTTTTATTTTTTTTTTTTGCATACTCTCATCTTGTATCACAGTTCGATGGTAAACAGGTGTTTCTCTTAAAACATCAAACAAAGCCAGTTTAACTTATACAAAACCAGAATCATGTTTCTGATTCGACAGAAGTTTGTTTAGTTTGATATTATGTGAAGTTTGTTCCAAAGTGTATGATGTCGAATTTTGTGCTCAATATAAGCATTCAGTTGATACCAAAGATATCTCTGAACTAGAAATGAGTATCACCAATAATCACTAAAACTTGACTAAATACTCATCAAATAGAACCTGTTTGAAGCAAACAGAACTAAAGTTTACATCAAAACAGCTGCTGTGCAAAATTGGGAGTTTACATATCCTGCCCTACAATTGAATGGCCTTTCCAGATACACTTTTCTTCCTACACTGTTCACAACAAACAGCAGGCTGACAAAGTTGTGGACTGTCAAACTTCAAGAACCCTGTATACAAATTGTTAATGTTGAACCCTATAAACCTAAGTGAGTGAGAATCTGTAATCCACTGATTTTTAATGTTACGCTACATATCTTGGGCTGGTGATAATCTTCGATACCCTGAGGTCACATAATCATTCTACAATAATGCAGTCTAATGAAAGAGAACATTAACAAGGAAACAATCACCCAAACCTGCATTTCCATTGGCAAACACATACCAAACTATTGACACAAGTTTTAACGACAAGAATCGGTGAACAAGAGCCCAAAGCTCACAAACGGCACCCATCACTCTTAATTAAGCCAATAAAAAACTATAATACACATTTACAATCTTGAGAATTTGGCTTTAAACCACGCTACCAAAGCAAACATAGTTGGACTAAACGGTTAGGAACATCAGCATACGTTCAATTGAACTGCATTGTGCTTGTGGAGGATTATCGCGTTAAGTAAATCAAATCTGAAAAGAAAAGGAAAAAAACGAGAGAAGAAACGCATTAGTGTCAAGACAAGGTGTGGTCAGCTTGATAGCGTCTTTAAATGAAATGTAATGAAATTAACCAATGACAAGTTATCTGATATACCTAAGAACAAGAACTGTATAGGTAACGCTACATCAACTGGAGTATGACTTGTCGCACTGCATGTTCTGATGTTGGCCATTTCATCAATGAAACCTTACAGCTACACCAACTGGAGTATGATGGCCACTGCTTGTTGCACTGCATGTTCTGATCAATGAAACCTTACATCCTCCATGACTAAAACATTAGGTTGATTTCATGTGGTAGCTGTTTCAACAGCATTTTGCCGGAGTTTCAACACGAGGAACTTTAAATCACTGTGTTGTTGCACAGGCAATTGAGAAATGAACCCCTCGAAAAGAGCGGAGTACTCCTTTGAGACTGCATCTAGATCCCGTCTTGTATTTCGTAAGAACTCACTAGCACGCTGAAGTATGGCTTCCCCCTCTTCACTAAGCCATAGATCAGAATATGAGCTTCTGTTTTTAGCATTCTTCGGCTGCTTGGTCGTATCTTCCATGGTTCTGCAGATGTCGGTCAACGAGACAGACATAAATTAGTATCTTCCAAGATATAAACTAGAAATCACAAGATGGGTAACGGGGTCATCACAGGTTCAGACTGAAACAGGCTATTTTTAGCAGGAGTCATAACAAAACATGCTGGGTTGGTTGACCCCAAACCTTTCAGATCTGTATTCCAAATCTTTCATAAATAGCATTAGCCAGTGCATTATTTATAATTAGAAAAACACTATTATCATAATAACTATCTGAATATTTGAAAAGGCGATTTTTTAGGTTGTCTGAACTCTGAACTGAGAAAATATTTTTTTCGGGCACTTTCAACACGTTTGCCCCATTTGTCGCATTACACTGTTAGCTATACAAAAAATAATTAAAAAATATCCCTGTTTTGATATAAAACACAATAACCCAGATCAACATATTCTTAAGTAAATTGGATCAAAACCATAGCTGCATTTATTGAGAACATATTAAAGCAAATAAAATTTGATACCTTGCTTGAAAGTCGTAGATTCCTTCATAAAGCCGATCAGCATGACTACGGAACCGCAATATAATGTCAAAGAGCATGAACAGACTTTTGTAAAGAGCCTGAGAACGCTCGCCAAGAAGTGACTTCTCAACAATTGAGTGAAGGTACTTATCATGGGCAGCAAGCAGGTCATCAAAATCTTTTGATGCTTCCATTTCTTCACAAAACTTGGCCCATGACACCTCCAAGACTTCAAACATAATATAATACTGCAAATTTGAGATGAAATGATTCATTTTCCCCCTAAGAATATGGGTTGGCCGTGTTGCCGAATTAAGCGTCTTCTTAAAATCCTTTGGTAGGTTAGTAAAGAAACGAGAAGTGATCGAGTTTGGTTTCATAGTCTTAAAAGCACGGGTAAGTGCATGCTCTACCCTTCTAAGCTTCCACAAAAAATTAAAGATTCTTAGGTACTTTACCATTATAGATTCTGTAAATACAGTATTTAATGGGATTCTTGCATCATAATCCAAAGAAAACACATCCCAACCCCTGTCTCCAATATTATGTGGCATCATTTTAACTCTCAGTCTCTCCAAAATGTCAAGATCATCATATTGTGCATCAGATGACCGGATGGCACTCTCTAATAAACCAGCAAGTTTAAACGAGCTTATAGTATTAGCAGGCTCTGAGAGCTCGGGGCCCACTATATCCATTAAGTACTGCACAAAATCGCCTTTCCCTAGCAAGAGATATCGCTTGATAGCAAGACAATGCTCCTTAAACCTATACTGATTGTAAACAACATCCATTAGATGCTTATCAATTCTTTTTGCTGCTTCAGTGACTAGAGACTCGAGTGCATCGGTTTCACCATACCCAAGACCCCCTCTCCTGGTCGTGGTCCCTGTGGCAGCTGCAGCTTGTGTTGCTGCGTCAGCCCAGCTACGATCGTCACAACAAACTCTAAGGAAATTAATGGATTTCCCTGTTCTGAGTATACGCCTGGCAAGAGATGGAGAGATAAAAGAAGGAATCATTGCTGAGTGAAGTCTATAACCTTCTCTCCAAAGAGATTCTGCTTTCACAGACTGACCCAGAACAAAAAACTCCGAAAATATATCTTCAAGCTCCCCTTCCAAAACCCAACTCCTCACCATCTCAAACAAAGGCGAACAAACTCGACGAAGCAACCCTTTCATAAAGTCATGAAGAAGAGGATCACCATGCTGCGCATGCATATGGATGGCCCCAGCCAGGGCACCGCCCTTTAGACCCCTGCAACTATCCACAAGAACCGCCATTAACCTCATCTTCACCATAGGCTCTGAAAACCACACCAAGAGCCTCCTTAAAGAAAGATAATTTCCTGAACTGACATTTTCCGAAACCAAAGGAATCGGATTCATCGCCTGCGAATGAAGAACCGCCAACAACTTATAATATTCCGACAACTCATCCTGCAACGCTGCACAAAAGGCTTGAGCTACCGTCCCAACATCCTCATCATGAAACCGCTCAATACATTCATTAACATACCCTTTCACTTTCCTAAACAACCAACCAAGCTCACACAACCTCCTAACCATAATCTTCGTCGACTTTGGCACTTTAATCGTATCCGGCAAAACATATCCATCCACACTCTCATCAAACAACACATACTTTCCATCAATCCCTTGACACGCATACAACACGTCTCGCACCAAAACCTCCTCCGTCACAAAATTTTCCTCCTTTACTATAACCGCAAACTCCCTATACGCTACGTCTAACAAATTCTCGGGGTCTCTAGACACTAACAATACTCCACCATTATCCTTACCAACCACATTCTTATCATTATTCTTACTAACCCTAGTTTCGGGCTCGAATAAAGCCGGGAGACCGCCATCGGAATAACTAACGAGGCTCGAATTATACGTAGTTTTACGCTTACGGTCATCGGAAATGATTTTAAGCAAATAAAGTACAGACCACTTATTTGTAACACTTCCAGGACCAATTTTTGAAGTAAATTTAGAATATAGATCCGTAAACAATAAAGCATCAGATAATTTACCTTGTTTAACGAGATTACTTTTGATTGAATGTGCCATGGCGGATTCATCGGCGGCGATTGACGGCGTCATGCGGCTGTCTAGAATCATTTTGGCGTACTTGACATTTTTAGGGTTAGGGTTTGAGGCGGTGGTGGTGGTGGTGGTTTGAAGACGGTGGACTAGTTCGGAAATGAGATCGTCGACGCGGCAGTTGGGCTCCATTGACGGCGGCGATGACGGTGGTTAGTGGTGGTGGTGACTGGTGAGCGAGAGAGATGTGATTTTAAAAAGTTTGTGAGAAATAAACGGATTTTGATTATTTTTTTGGTTTTTTAGGTTTTGATCTAGAGTAAATTAATGAAATGATACCTCACGTTTGCGCCATATTACTGGTTTTATACCTTTCTTTTCGAAATTACGCTGATCATACCCAACGTATGCAAATCTCCACTCGGACCACTGGAGGCTAACGTCGTTAGCTGGCCGTTAAAACCTCCCCCACGTGACTTGCACGTGAGGGGTAAATATGTAATATCGCGTTTCCTAATTACTGAAATGGTAACTAACGTTTGCACGATATTGCTGGTTTCATACCTATATGTTTTTTAATTACTTAAATGGTACCTAATGTTTAGTTATTAATTTATTTTTATTTTTTTAAATTTGTTTTATTTTTCTTTTATAAAAATTCTCCAAAACTTGTTACAATTTAATGAAAATAGTCAGAATACACTTATAATCCACTCAAATATAATACCAAATAGCTATTTCATAACAAAATATAAGTTTTAAAGTTCACGAATAACCAAAAATAGCAATAAAGTATCATAAAATAATTTTAAAAAACATTTGCGAGGAAATTTTTTTTTTTAAAAAAATTCCGGAAATACCGCAATGGTAATACCAGAAATACAAGTCAGTATTTACTGCGACATGAAGCTTAAAGCAATGTTTTAAATACCCGTAAATACCGGCTGATATTTCTGGTATTCCTGGATATTTCTGGTATTACCATTGCGGTATTTCCGAAATTTTTAAAAAAGAAAATTTTATTTTTTTAAAAAATTATTTTTATGATACTTTATTACTATTTTTGGTTATTCGTGAACTTTAAAACTTATATTTTGTTATGAAATAACTATTTGGTATTATTTTTTAGTGGATTATAGGTGCATTTTGACTATTTTCATTAAATTATAACAAGTTTTGAAGAACTTTTATAAAAGAAAAATAAAACAAATTAAAAAAAATATAAAAAAATTAATAACTAAACATTATGTACCATTTAAGTAATTAAGAAACATATAGGTATGAAACCAGCAATATCATGCAAACGTTAGGTACCATTTCAGTAATTAGGAAACGCGATATTACATATTTACCCCTCACGTGCAAGTCACATGGGGGAGGTTTTAACGGCCAGCTGACGGCGTTAACCTCCAGTATGGTCCGAGTGGAGATTTGCATACGTTGGGTATGATTAGCGTAATTTCGAAAGGAAAGGTATGAAACCAGTAATATGACGCAAACGTGAGGTACCATTTCAGTAATTAACTCTTTGATTTATATAGGCAGGGAAATGAGTTTTGGTTTTTAGTTCTGGTGGGTTTTTTGTTTGGAAAAATGATAAATACATAGTCGTTGACTCGTAACTTTTGACTCGACTCGAAAACCTGATTTTTGATTCGTGATTTAACTCGTAAGAGTCAGGACATTTTTATATACTACATAATATTGTATAATTTATATATATGTGACGTATTTATAAACAAATAATAAGTTGATTATCTTAATATATTATCAAAATATCACATATTTGATACTTTTGAGTCATTATTTTACGGTTTATCTCCAAATTCATACGAAAATGATCAAAAATACATACACAACATACAAAATAATGTAAGCATAAATATGATATATGGTATATAATCATATTATCGAACTAAAACAAACATAAATTTGTGACTCGTATTGACTCGTTCACAATTACATCGCGACTCGTAAGAGTTGGGAGAAAAAAGAGTCACCCAACGAGTCGCCTCGTTTTTGGTATAAACGGACTCGATTCGTAAGAGTCAACTCGTGGCTCATAAGAGTCTAACAACTATAGATAAATATGTATCTTACTAATAAACAACGTAAATTTCTTCAACAATCTTTTACAAAGAACTGAATATCTTGAATATCTTTCCAACCAATCATAAGTAATTTTTCCGAAAGATATCATTTTCTTTTTTATTTTAATAACTGTCAAGATCCAATTTTTAATAGAATTACTTGTCATTGGGGTGTTATGCAAAGTAGTCAATTTTTAACAATGTCATTTTTTCTTTGAGAAGTAATATTTACATACAAATGTGGCGAATGAGTTATAACAATGTTATACACATCTAACACAGAGAGCAAATCCTTTAGAGCGTTATCAGGAGTTGATTCGACATGGTCGCATCCGTGTGGGGTATTAGTTATTTATCTGTTGTTGCCCTTTAAAAAGATAAAATTACTACTAAATTATTATTATTATTTTTAAATATCATTTTCTTTAATATAATCAAATATCTTTGTGTCATGCTATCTACATTTACTTCGCCTCTCATCAATCCTATTACTGCTTAAGACGATGGCAATGGTCTAGGCATGACCATGCCTAGCAGCAAACATCGCCGCCAAGGTTTAGGCATGGGCTAAGCATAGAGGCTTTAGGCAAAAAATTTCGCTTAGGCATGGAGTGTTGAAGTGTGAGAAAAGTGACCGTTGAAAGGTAACGGGTATATTATTTAAATATTTTGACCGTTCCAGCTTTTGTAAAAAAAAAAAAAAATACCCTTACTTAATTTAACATCTTCATCACTTTCACCCAAAAAACACTTTCATATTTCACTTTTATCTTCCATCTTTCACCCAAATCATCATAGATCCAAAAAAATCACTTCCATCTTTCGCACCCGCATCTTCAAGTCTCGATCTCAAGGTTTTCGTCTCTCGGCTTAAACGGCTAATCGTGGCCGATCTCAACCTTTTAATTGTCGTAATGTAGTAAGATGATTAATAAGATGAATGTTGTTGGTTATTAAGTTGTTAAAAATATATTTAAAAATACAAAAGTAAATTATTTGAATATAAGGAGTCATAGTTGCCATGGGTTAAACATGATAAACATGAAATGATGTAAAAGTATATTATTGATGGATTGCTAGGCATTGCTAGCCCATTGTCCTTACCTTTCCATAAAAAAAAAGTTCCATTATGCACCTTTCCAAAAAAAAAAAGTGTATTACTCTCCTTTTAACATAGAGAAGAATGTTAGTATGCTACTCCGTATTTCCTTCTTCTGTATATATAAGTTGACTGCTTTCATAAATCTCTACTCGTTATTGTTATCGTAATGACATTTCCACTGGTTATTTATTTTCTCATTTCTTTTTTAAATTTCGAATAATTCTAGCGGTCATTTGTAGCTCGCGATTATACTTATTTGGTTCACTAGTTCCATCCAAAGATAAAAGTTTAGGCAGCCTCATCTACTTTTCTAAGGTTCTATTGAGATGAAATCCCAGCAATTCTCTCGTCGACGCTGAGACACATCTCTTATCGTCAGTCTCATGCAACTAACACATTTAAGACGACTACTTGCAGACCAAAGTACTGGATCTTTTACATGCATCACTCTCGTTGGAAGTTGGTTTTGTTTCATACCTTGTTTCAATGCTTTAAAACCTCTCATAAAACTTGTAATAACATTCAGCAAAAACATAAAACAATGAAAAACAAGAAAAGCCTAACATACATTTAGCCACTCAACAAAATCGACTCGATAGTATTCAAACCAGAATGTATATCATGAACAATAAAGTTCAGACTGACACAGAGATAATTTGACACACCGTTGATGTACCCAGTAATATTCAGGGTAACCAGCCCATAATAACCAAATTTATTACTCCCGAAACTCGATACTTCTACATTCCAACAGAATAAAATCGGAAGCTTTTCAAACACCGAACCCAAAAACTGCCCTTATCTTGTGAAAGATTAGATCCCGCCATCCTCTCTCGGTGTTCTCCACAACAGTTGAATTCCCATACCTGCATTAGACGAATGATTTTTTAAGGTGTGCAGCACAAAAAAAAATCTTGGTAGAGGTAGCAAAACCGGAAGGCAGAATGCAAGATATACTGAATCCAGGACATAGAACAAGCTGGAATCATGTTATATTTCTTAAGGCATCTACGTAGCATATAAACAACCAAAACTTCTTTTAGATATAATAAGGATGTAAGCTTTTGAATGAGCTCTGGCAAGAACCAGTTGATCAATTGAAACAATTGGCATGTTCTACTTTTTCACGAAATTTTGACCCATTTTACTATTTTGGATTAGGTAAAGAACAACACATGTTGGCCTGTTTTGATGAAAGGGCTAAGACCGGCCCCTCTGCTGAAAATAAAATAGATAAAATCTTAAATGAACCTGTCTTCCTCCGGGACATCAGTCTGTGTCAACTTCACGACTGTCACGCCAGGCTCTGGCTCTTCTAAAACCAACCTCACCTGCAGAACAATTAGAGAATTAGACACACATTATTGAAATAAAAATCAGCTAATGATGGAGTTGACTTTATCATTTCTTTGAACATGACAAGAAAGTAAAACATCAACTTCAATGAGTAAAACATACAAGGCTGATAATCTACATAGACCCACTTTATTACACAAACATAAGCAAGAAGCTGAAGTTAACAATCAAGTTTTTCTTTTCTGTATTCTCCATTTGAGTGCCATTACACTTGCGGAAAGAACAAGCAGAAAAATAATACGTTCAATATCAATCGTTAATTCCTAAACAGCCATAAGAACAAAAAAAAAAGTGGCAGAAAGAAATACATGTCCACCTAAGAATCACATTCCTTTTTTTTTCTTTCGGTCATATCGACTGACAACTTATTTGTCGACTAAGCTCAAATCATTACTTCCTTAGCACAAGTAAGAAAAATCAGTGGGAGTTAGAATTGCCATATGTGACAGCATCCCTTAAAAGATTACTGCAACTTTTATATATCTAGCTGATCAATTTCAACTTCCACAAAAATATGTTCAAATCACTACATCGTTCCTTCAGACCTCAAAACTCCCCTCTACACTTGAAAGGTGTTAAACATCAAAACATTTGATGAGATCACTAATACATGGTATTAAGTTTCAACACCTGGTTCAACAACTGCATCAAGCATATGTTTTTGAAATAAGAACGGACATTACACTATCACACTTTAATCATCACTAACTATAGAACTAACATTACACTATCACATTTAACCATCACTATCTATACACCTACAAACCATGTGACACACATAACCATTAATTGAAGTAAACTCATTTGGACCCTACTATCCTTCCATACCATTACCCTAACTTTTGCCTGGTTAAGATCAAGAAAAATGAACTATTTGACTCATCCTTTTTATCGATCTAATATGATCAAACATCCACAATAGAGGGAGCCCAGATATGTATCTAGAAAAGATTATTTGCAAGGTAACTAAAAGGGTGTTTGGGATTACGTTTTAAAGTGAATATTTGATTATTACGTTTGCAAAACACATATAACCTAAAAAAATGTTTGGATGGAAAAGTGATTATTTGCTATGAAAACATAGTTTTGGAAAAGCATGTACATACATGCTTTTTCAACACACAATTTTGAAAATGCAAAATTTATTTTCACAAAAGCAAAATTTATTTTGATAAGGCAATAGCAAACACCCTCTAATTATTAGAACAAATTAAATCGCTAAATCCCCAAGATCAGCCTACTTTTCTTTTTTTATTTCACATTAATCAAAATGATGCTACCAGACACTGCAAAATCTTCCAAAACCTGATCCATATCATATCTTTTTCAAATTCCCCCAAAAGAAGCAATTCACTGATAGGAGCAAGAATACTAATTATTAGTACAAATTGAACTTATCTATGGTAGAACGAGAGTACGTAACTAATAGGTTTTTAACATCTAGACACATATGCACACTGAAAACATATTTGTTAAACTATCCATACTATCTGCATATACATAGTTACATGCACATAAACAATTAAACATACAACACAAGAAGTTGCATAAACATCAATAAGTAAACAATCAACAAGCACAAGTATATCTTTTAACAGCATGCAAACCAAAAAGCCAGTCCATATCTTATCTAAACAACACAAAATCGAATAGCTTACCGTAGAATGAAGCCCATCAGGCCAGTTTCCAAACCTCCATTTCTGAACAATCAATTTCCCTTCCACCAACTCCAAATTCGACCCAGTAACCGACCCATCAAAAATACTAATCTCACCACCTACTTCCTTACTTATCTTCGCATTACTCTGCGTAAACCCTTTCCATCTATTCTCATCCATCAATATCTCATACATATTCATCGCCCTACAACTAAACTTCTCACTCATCTTTATCGTCTTAAACCCTTCTTTCCTCTTCTCCTCCACCTTCTTCACCGCTGCAGGCGGCGCCGCTGCAGGTGTCGCCTCCTTCGCCACCTGCACGCTTTTCGCGCCTACTTTCTTAACCTCCAACTCCTCCTTAGCTGGCCCACCTTTCGCCATAGCCTCAACGAAAACCCGAACTTGTTTCAACACAAATTCTTTCCCTTTAACCAAAAAAGCATCTTTCAACCTCCTTCCAAGAGGCCCCTCATCCTTAACAATAACCCGAATATCGGGATCCTCATCGGCATTCTCATCACTAATGTACGGAATCTCAACAACCCCATCAACAATTAACAAAGATTTATCATTATTACTATCTTTAACTTCACCAATCCAATCAAGTTTCAAACTTAATTCATACCCAGGTATTATTTTCCCTTTTCTTACATTAACATAAGCTTCCCCTTCAATTTTATCAATCTTTTTAGTCTTAATAAACAAATTACCTTCACCTTCAAGAATTGTGTGATCAGAAAGCAGCTTTGATAGCAAATCTTTAGACCATTGCATACAGTCAGTTTCAGCCCAGTGCCAGTTGTGTACGTTGGCCCCATCTGGTCTGTCTTCTACAATCCATCTTTTGTCACCTTCGCCGTATTTGGCCATGTGGGTCTAGTGCAAGATTGTGAATTTGTGTGTGAAAAAAGTGTTGCGGCGAGTTGGGGTTTGTGGGTGAGGGATATAGGGAGGATATATGTATGTATTTGTGCGTGTATGTGTGTATCTAGAGGTTTTGAAAGAGTAGGAGAAGATTCGAGAGATGGGAATATGGAAACCCTAGATCTGTTATGGAAAGTTAAAATATTTGGGGGTACCGGCTTATGGAAGGATCTAGAAGATGAGTGGGTTGGGTTTGGTTTGGGTTTGAGTTGAATGGGTGGTCGTGGTTTGGTAAACTATCTAATGAGTCTAACTCACTTTGTAAAGGAAATTTTTTTTTTTGAATGATCAACAAAGGATGATGACAATGATAGAGGCGTGGACTAGGCCTATCTCATTTTAGCAGTAACACTCTCATCATATGAGAGGCATGAAAACAACATTAGAGAATAAAGGAACCATTATTGAGAAAACTTTGAGAAAGATAAATGATTTGATATTTAATTTTTTGTTTTTGTTATATAATAAAAAAAATATATAATTAGATGAGACATAGAGTCATTGTTGTCATTGGTTATGCATAAAAAAGATATGAAATGACATGACAAAATATTATTGGTGGATGGTTAGGCATGCGAAAAACATTAGGTGATAATTGTCATTATCCAAACACAATCATCAAGTTATTTCGTACAGAACAATTTATTGACGAAAAGTCACTCTTTAATTGTCCAATTCACCCACATAAATCTTAAGGCGTCCCGAGTTGCTTCATATCCAGGGAAAACCAAATAACATGTCTAGCTGTAGGCACAACGACACATTTATTGGTAATAATATCAATAATCGACCCTGGTTACCAAAAGATAGAGAATTTCTTAGCATTGACTTCCATGCCAATTGAGCTAAGGTCCATCGACGTCAACTCACTAAACGTGAGTGGTAAAACTTATTTACATCCAATTTTTGTATTCACTATATTGTTTATAGTAAAATTAGATATCATTATTGTGGTTGTTGTTGGGCGCCATCTTTAAACTTCTAAGATGGAATCAAACATGGTGAAATTAGATATCATTATTGTTGTTGTTGTTGGACGTTATCTTTAAACTTCAAATATTGAATCAGACATGGTGGGGGGTTTTGAGATAAGTTGATGATCTTGAACACTAAATTAAAATGAAAGGTTAAGATTTAATGATGTTTTTTAAATTATAACACTTAATTTTAATTCAAGAGTTAAAAAACATTCAACTTTATATCAAAACTAGAATAGAAGTGTTGTTTAGTGTAATTTAAAACATTGTAAACATTAATTATATGATAATAAACCGCATAATATTAATATTTTAGTTTTGAACCCGTCCTGAAAATATTTTTCAGGCGTATCTCTGATCAAGTCCAGCAGACATTTTGCCAAAAAGGTAAAGAGTTTGGAGGCCCAAACTGATGTGGCCCTTTGCCAAAAGTCCAAGACCAGGAAAAGGAAATAAAAAATAATCGACGCCTGAGAGATTCGAACTCTCGCGGGGAAACCCCATGTACTTAGCAGGCACACGCCTTAACCACTCGGCCAAAGCGTCTTGATGGTTACCTCTCATAGCTTTATTTTTATATACCGTTGAAAACACAAAGTCAATCATTACTCTCTTTTTGCTAATCTTGGCACCACAAAAACACTTCTACATGCCCATATCATCATGTTAATTAATACTCGTATATATTTAGGGGTTGTATATGAGTATACTTTTATGTGTTTTTAGGATCAAGTTCACAAGCAATGATGCAAACCTTTTTCCAGTTGTTACTCACAAAATTGATAAAGGAGCAAACAAGATACAAACCTTTTCTCATTGTATTTAACCTTTTTTCAGTATATGTAAATAGTATTGTAAAATGGCTTTGATGATGGAAACAGCCATTCTTTTTATGCCTTGTAACATGTGTTATTTGACTTGTTTCTATATTTCAACTTGGGAGCTCAAACAAAACTAGAACTTGGAGAAACTCAAACAAAACTTACTTGATCATCATCTCGACTATCGAGTTATTAAACGACCTTGAACACGACACCTCACCTTCTCATTTGATCTCGATTTTACAATATTAATATGTTAATAGTTGTATAATATATCGTTAAATAGACTTTTTTAAAAACATATTTGCAAATTAGTCTTTTTAATCAATTTAGAGCAGAGTTCTCTTGGCCTTCACACTAGCTCAATCCTTCCTGATCATTTTGCAAGACTATCTGATCTCTTGAATGCTAATAATGCCAATGCTGAACGGTTCATACATCCCGTCTTATAAGGACATATGGAAGGAAATGTTAGGCTTTGCTCTAGACTGATTCAATGGTACAATAAAGAGAATGTTTGCCCATATTGACGACGGGACCACATTCTTGAAGTCCTTTACTAAAAAACCAACTGAACTGCATGTTTGAGTCTGATCCTAAAGTTGATGCTTGTGAAAATTGGATCTGAGTTTTCATTAGAATGTCCCTCAACTACATTCATTAGGTTACCCGCTACCGTTGTCAGTTTAATCTATATGTTTAATTTCATACACATAGTTAAAACAAGATTAACGTAGAGCTGGTGATATGGGCAAGGTTAATGGGGCAAATTAATATTTTTACGTTTTGAAGACTTACGACTTACTTGACCTATTCCGTTTTTAGCTTAAACCTTTCAAAAGAAAAAGTTAGTATATACTTTAAAGATACAGCAGCACCCAAATTGTCCCATTTATAGGTAAATAAGTCGATATTTATCACCTCTAATAAGTGGTAAAGGCCAAACATATAAACATCAGAATGGATAAAATATAGTTCACATCTTAATGAAGAATCAAGCAGGTATCAAACTATTAACGTATCATTGTCAATTGACAAAATGTGAAAAACTAGAGCCTGTCTTAAGCTCATTTGGTCGATATGCTTATAGTTCGTAAACTGCAGACTGTGTTAAAATCACATTTTATGATATGACTATTACATGTAGATATAGTACTTAGTATAGAAAAAACTTGTTGAGCATTTACTGCAAACAAAATGGGATAAATGAATAGAACTATACATAAGCTTTGGTATTACTTGTATGATTTGAAAATATATATATGAGCAAGAATTTGCAGGTAAAAAGGACCGAAAATCATACATTATTTTGAATCATTTCTCTAACTTCTTCTATCACAAGCCACCCTTTATGGCCTCCGATCACCTCTGCTTTCATCTCCCCGTCTTTCCACAACTACACAAATTAAATGCAACATTTAGCTAATATGGACTAAAATTGTATACTAAACATAAAGTACATTCTCTATAACACAACTGAGCATAGCTCAATTGTGAACCACATCCGCAAAACATATGGGCCCACTGGAGGGACTTTCGGAGATACGACACAAAAAATCTAGATAAAACTCACCTGAATTGTTGGCATTTTCTGCATTTAACAACAATACAACACAGTTAGTAAGAAAAGTATGTTTCATTCATAAAATTAACAAGAAGCTTTCATGTAATTTAACGTTATGGAACTTTACGTACAGAGATGTTTCCACGTTTCACAAGCGTTTGTGGCACCTTGTTCACATCCACACAGTAAATTTTGAGCCTATTCAATAATTCAGATGTTAATCGCATGTTAAGCATCTAATTCCTCTGATAACTAGTAGCTTTCTAACCATGTAATGCAACATAACCAAAAGGAAACACAAATCTATAATCTTTGTTTGTATATTATAGAAAGTTACTTGGTGTCAAATTCTGCACCCAATTTCTCTAACTTAGGCTTCAAGTAAATGCATTTTCTGCACCAAGCAGCCATCCTACATAAAAACACAACAATTCACTCTGCATGTTTACCCACAATCTTTAAAACTTCCAATACATGACCGCAAGTACTAATTCATATGAGCCGATAATTCGTACACATTATATACTATCTAAAGCTAATATGTGACATGACAAAGTGATCAAGAAGAATATATATACCAATCAATGATGATGGGTTGAGAAGCTTGTTTTGCTTTCTCTAAAATGAGTTCCAAATGTTCAACATCATTAATAGGTTCCATTTCTACAAAAGCTGGCCTTGAAAAGTCCCACAAAGCTTCAACTTTACAATCTCTTTTCATGGTTTTCTTCCATTGATGATCCATTTTCTTTCCATCAAAACCAAACCCATAAGTTTTTATCAAGTTTGAGCAACACCCATTGCTCCAATTTGGTTGTTGTGCTTGTTGTTGATCTTTGTGATGGACTTCTCTATATAGAAGATGAGAATTTGGAGATAAAATTGACATTTTTTCTTTTTTAGTTATGTATTTTTTTTGCTTGTTTTTATGAATATGAAATTTTTGAAAAGATAAGATATTTTAGGCCTAGAAAAGACTTATTGAAATATATTTGAGAATTTTTTTTAAGTTTTAAGGATTTGTTGGCTTGTGGGAATTTTCTTGAATTAAAAGGGGGGAGTGTAGAAAATTGAAAGAATATAAGCTTATCCAAAAGATGAGTTGGAGATTGAATTTCATATAAATTCTGGGTCCATAACTTTAATCAACCCAAAATAGATATTTTTCCCCCTTTACAAACATTAACAAAGTTATTGGCTTTAATGAAATTTTTTGAAAAGTTGACTTATATTAAACTTGAGTCTTGTATAACTGAAAAATATCATATTACAAAGGTTTCTCAAAATAAAAGTACTACCATCAACTAAGTGGTTATGAATTATATATTATAATTTTTATTTTTTTTTTGTAAATATGTAATTGTGCATTGATACTTACTCGTTTATTTTTTTTAAATAAAAATATAAATTACTCACAATTTGTATGTGCAATAAAGGTTAAAAATAATTTGCAATTTTTCTTATATCTCCTTTTCTAAGTTGAAATTGCTATATATACAGAAAGTCTGCAAGAACCATTATGGTTTTTTTTTAAAAAAAATTATATTGAACATTAATGACAATATAAAAGGCTAACAAACATTCTTGATTTTAGATTATTATTATTACACTTGGAGCCTATGGGCTTGTTAATGGTTCCCTCGCTCCTACTTTGTAGATGGCCCATATATCCATAATAACCCATCTACTGGAGTCTGAATACTTATCCATATTTAAAAGCCCAGAACGATACTTAGTTATCCGCGATGTTTTAGTTTTCATATTCAGATGCTTCCTAAATGTACATCTTGCATGTTAAAAATAATACCAGGAAGGCAGTAACAACTAAAACCAAAGTTTTCAGCTAGTAATTATTGTCTGTTTTAATTACATCACATTTTAATGAGCCCGTTGTTAAGTTTACCCAATTTCTTGCATGGCCCATTTATTCATGTTAAACTGTGAAGTCTTTCACAGGGCACCTCTCCATATTCAAAAGCCCACATATCTTTGCTTTCGATTTCTGAATCGATTAGTATAAATTTGCAAAACAATGAACAGATATACAAATATATACTCCATGATTAATATATAAGGAGTATTATTTATTATTTATGACTTGCCATTTGATGCATGTCGTCATGCGTGTCTGGGTTTAAGATGGCATTATGGCAAACATCAATGAAGATTAATATTGAAATAAGGAATGATTTTTACGGTACTAATTTTTGACGATACACCACCAAATATGTTTTATTATATTGTACAATACAGTAAATTAAGCACAGGTCATCATATATATTACTACTAGCATCTTCCTGATAAGGCTGTAAACGAACCGAACGAACACAATACCTTGTTCATGTTAGTTTATTTAACTTAATAAACGGTTCATGAATAGATAAATGAATATAATGTTGTGTTTACGAACGGATAAAAGAACAAAATGGCTTGTTCATGTTCGTTTGTGTTCAAGAACGAATGTAAGATCAGGAACACCAAACACCATGGTGTGCCGTGGTAACTTTGCTGTTGGAGTGTTGGACAGTATGGAAGATTAGGAACATATGTCTTTTCACTTTGCAAATAAATAAAGTACTCAAAAGTGTGAGCTATCTTTGGTTGTCGAACAGATGCGAAATAAAACTTTCGGGTAAACGGGTAAACGCAGATTCTGAAAAAAACTTTAAAATAAAACTCTACATGTACCTTTGGAAGTACTGAATTCTTCGTAGAAATTCCTTTGTTACGAGTATAGTAATAATTGTAAAACGGTCAATGTTGTTCGAAAGTTTGGTTTTATGATCAATACAATGCTAACAAATGTATTAATGAAACACTTCATGTTCAACAACTAGAGTTAATGATAGTTGACAAAAAGTCTCCAGCTAGTATGATGATTGTGTTGATTTATATGCTCAAAATTACTCAATATAGTAAATTATTCGTATGGACAACTTTATAGCAAAAATTTATTAGTTTCGAGTAAATGAGAGAATACAAAGTTCAGATATATTATTCAAAAACTCAATTTTTTGAAGACCCAAAAAAGTTTTGGAAAGTGAATACTTGCAATTAAAATGTTTGCGACTTTAAGGTTGGTATTTTTTGAAAAATTGACTGCATCAATTACATCTTTTATTACTCACCAAACAGTAGTTGAACATTCAATTTCATGGTAATTGATTGGATCATCATCCATACATGATACATGCATCTAGAAACAAATTAAACATAGTTTAAACTAAGATAATCATTCATTATTTTTTAATTTGTAAGTATATATAACTAATGAAAATCAGTTAATATATACGAGTATTGTGGATAAGTGACACAAAACAATAACAAATAGTCAAAAACAAAAGGAGAAACATCTATTTTTTTATAATATTAATTTCTTAGTCAAACCTTAACATCTAATATAATGAGACAAAGCAGCTCCCTAATCTAGAAAAGAAACAAAGGAAAAACAAATAAAGATATGGTCAAAAAAAGGCAAAATCTTATATTTACATATGCAAGCATGCGAATTGCATTTCTATGGTTTTTTTTTTTTTTAATTTCCCTTCCTTCTCATTTGTTTAATTAGTCAAAAACACATGGGCCAAAACAAAATACTTGACGTGTTTATAGTACTACTAATGGTGGCTAGCGCCGGTGGCTAGCTGTTGGCGAGGAGTGGCTGCAGCAGTGGTGGTGGTAGTGGTAGCGATTCGTTCACAAGATGGACACATGGTTAACGTGGTAGCCGGTCTTTGCATGTAGAATGGTTGAGAAGTCTTTAAGGCTCGTAGTTCTTGAAGTTCTTTTTGCAATCTTCGATTTTCTTCTGTTAGGGTGTCACAACATCGTTTTAAATACTCACAATCGACTTCGGTTTGCTTCAATTTTGTCCTGTGATCAGTATAATAATACTTGTTATATACTTTTTAACTGGTAATTCATAAAATTTTGATTGTTTGTGAGAATATAAAAAGATCAATAACTATTGATGTACCTTGCCCTTCTGTTTTGAAACCAAACTTCGACTTGTCTTGGACGTAGATTCAATTGCTTTGCTAGAGCTTGTTTTTGTTTCTGCATAAAGTTATCCAAGAAATAAATAACAAGTGTCATTTTTATGTAGAATTGACATTAAAAATGAAAACATCTCTCTAGTAATGTACACACTTGTATAGATACGTTTATTGAACGAACTTAAATTTGAATTAATCAAAAATCTTAAACTTTATATAGCTAGCAAATGTAATGCATGATGGAGAGTGATAATACATGGCATAATGAGATGCAACATTTATCATGTCATAAAGTTAAACATTCATATAAAGTTAAGGTTAAAATAGTGCAAGTTTGTCGGACTATTATAATACATCCCACAGACATATAATCAATGACTAGTACAACATAACATATGGTAATTGACAAAGTAGCACCGGATATTTACTCCTTTCCATTCTACACCCAAATCATTTATTTCTCTAGTACTTGTTGATGTAGTGTGTGAAATATGTGATAGACATTATGGATTTTTGGCGGAATACATTCTTGTCATCTCCAAAATATGATCACACAAGTGTGGACCATTGGTTTCTTTTTAAGGTTTTAATGCACATACACAAGGATTATCTTGAAAATTCAAATATATATCTAGAAATGTTGGATTTTAACCAAATTTAAAGCTTAAAGTCACATGTAAAATCATGAGTTTGAAAATCACACTTATCCTAGATATCCCATAGATATCAAATCTTATATGGATCAATGAAATTATAGAAACCCATCATAATTTATCCAAGATTTCAAAAATAAAACATACTAACAACAAAACACAATTCCTACACTCGAGGTATAAAGGAAAAATAAAACATACACTTTCATAATCTATATCTATAATCTATAACTAGACCCTCGCTCTTTAAGTAATTAAGAACTTAAAAAGACTATAATACCCATTCTTCTTTTACATCTTCTATATATCACATACACAATTTGACTAAAATACCCTTAAAAAATTTCAACCCCAAAAACTATTATCACACACATATAACAAAACTCTTATAAATGACCTTTGAATTGAACGATCAACATAAAACATGTTATATTTAATTTGTTAGTGTCGACGCAACGCGCGGATATTAAAAAAAATGCACATAATCTTAAGTTGCTTAGAACGAGTTCTTGAAAAATGTTAAACTAAGTCTAAAGGACACTAAACATTTTCCTAGACCGACAAATACTTTTAAAATTAAAATGGAACCAAAAAATAGTTCAAAATAATATAAATTGTCAAATAAACTAGCTAGTAATTTGTACATTATAATCCCAAGATAAAATCTTTTGACTTTATGAACATGCAAATGATTCTAGAGAGAAGAGACTTACAGGATTAAGGGTACTGTGTTCTTTAAAGCTATCTTCAAGAAAAGAAGATTGTTCTTTGGTGAGTCGGAGCTTTTTCCGGGTCAACCCGTTTTCATCATCATCACTAATCATTGAAGAAGCTCTTTCACAAATAACATCATTCACTGTTGTTGTTGCTAATTCTAAGTCTGATGATCTTTTTCTTGAAGATGATATGCCACCTTTATTGAATATCGTTGAAAACTCCATCTGAAACGACGACGTTCCACTGTTGCTGTTGTTTGGTGATGACTCATCTCCGGCCACCGGTTCTTCGCCGGTTTCTTGATCAGATTGTGCCGCCATTGCCTTCACCGGTTTGGTTTGTGAACCCGGTTCAACTATCACTATAACAAAAACAAGATAGTATAAAAATTAAAATTTGTGATGCAAGATTTATAAATATCTGTGACATGTACTGCTTTATATCAAGAACAAGAAAAAGAACCATAATATTTTCAAAGTTACTATAAAGTATTTAAAATATCTAGCAAAAAAAATTTCATTTTAATTATATACCAATAATTGCATATTATAGAAAAATATTTGTTTTCAAGTAATGTTTAGACTCATGAAAAATATTCAAAGTTACAAAATATTTTTCTCTTTTTTTGAAAAAAACTTTCATACCAATACCAAGAAAGGCAATAATAATAGTAAATTATAGTAATATTTGGGTACAAATAATTAAAGACTACTTATTTCAAAAAAAGAAACAAATATCATAATGTTTTTAAAGTTATAAATTTCACTCTCTTATACTAATAATAGCAATTTATAGACTTATAGTAACCCCAAGAAGATATATAGTAATTAATCATTTAGCTATTATTATTGGTATAAAGAAACAAGTACATGACAAACATTTATATAATCTGGAATTAATAATTAAGCCAATTCAATTATATATTTTTTGTTATACATATATGGGAAATATATATAGAGAAAAAAAAAAGTTAACTAGTTAGGATTTTTACAGTTTTTTGAGAGCCATGGGAAGGACCGATGAGAAGTCGACGCCGGTGGTGGTGGTGGTGAACGGAGGACCGGCGAGAAAGGAAGGAGGTCAAGTTGCAACGGCGGTGAAGAAGAATTTTTCTCATTTTTTTCTTCAGTCAACAACATGTTTTTGAAATGAATATGATCTTGATGAAGAGTTTGAAGATTTTTGTTGGCTGATGATAAGCCCATGCAAAACCCTAAATCTTTGATAATATTATCATTATTGTTGTGATTTTTGGTATGATGATCCAATAAATTAGAAGTAGAAAATGGTTTTGGAGTATCACCTAAACTCAAAGCAAGCTCCATATTTTATTTTCTCTCTCTAGAATTTAATAAAAATCTGTAGTAGTAGTAGTAGTGACATATGGGATGGGAAAGAAATATATCCAAGGACAAATGAGACTTATATAAATAGGGTTTTAGGGTACAGTGTGTACGTATATAGAATTTAATTTTTAATTTATTGGTTTTTCTTTTTAAAAGTGATCATAAAGTAATGAGGGGTATGTACCGTCTGTATTGGTGGCATTTGCATACCATGACTACGGAGAAAAATTATTTTTTGAAATTATTCATTTAAGTATAAAAAATGATAAATTCTTTTAAATATAACTTAAGTTTTTTTCTAAAAATATAAGAAAGTGATATGTATTATCCATTAATTTTTTTTTTTTAATTTGTCACTTGATTTTGTTATCTTTCTTCATCTAATAGTTAAGAGGATTTTTAAGTCATTTTTTTTAAAAGGATTAATCATTTTCCTTTTAAGTAATTATGAGCATGGATTCTAAGGCTATCTCCAATGAGGATGTTTTTGGGTGCCCTTAGGTGTCCTTAGGTGCAATATTCTTTGGGTGCCCTTAGGTGTCATTATCTAAGAGCATGTTCTTACTTGTCCATACCTATTATATTTATGTTTTTAATTTGAGGTAAAGGAAATGTAAGGATTTTTGTATAGTTGGAGATAAAATTATAAGATTTGAAAAACTTATAAGGATATTTAAGGATTTATAAAGATATGATGTGACACCTTAATGACGTCTTATAATTGGAGATAGCATAATTAGTTTATCTATTTTAATGTTATTGAAAAAGTTATAAAATGGAAAGTATAATAAAAAGGTAGGAACACACGGCCCAACAAGAAAGACGAGGACAAAGACAAGTCATATTATATATATATATATGGCTACCACTACAAAGAGAAAAAAATAAACTTATCATTTAATCTTGATCATTGAAATTCAAAGTTAAATTAATCTTAACCATTAAAATTGAAGTCAAACTTTTTTTTTAAACATGGTAACTAATTTATTTTATTTAATTTATAATTTATATTAATGGTAACATATCAATTAGTCAATTTCTACACTTGCTGTCTTCGTAAAAAGCATGCAAAGTCTTCATGTTGTATGCATCTATTTTCAACCAAATTTATATATACATAAAATTTCAATTTTATCCATGTACAAAAGTGAAAATAACAAAATCCCCCGAAATAACAAACGATTAATTATGAAGTTGGTGTAGTTATATCACTATCTAATAAAAAAAAATTTAACTTTTAACTTTTTTATTTATTATAAAAAAAAAAATTAAGTTTTAAATTTTAGTTTATAAATTAGCATTAGTTCATTAATATATAATAATAATAATAATAATAATAATAATAATAATATATCTAATATAATATTTTTATTATAGCAAATATATAATATTTTATATATTATATTAGCATTAGTTTGAACTTTTAACTTTTGCTATCGATAAGATGCAATAAAGTATGATAGTTGAAATTTTATATATTATATATTTGATACAGTTATTTTTATGTATAATTTTTTACCTAGACCTATAAATAAGTTCTATTAGGATCGGGTTGACACGTTGAAAAGTTTCTGACCCCGAACCAAAGTTGAGTCGACCCAATCGTCTCGATTAATACATGGGTTGACATGTCAAACGAGTTGTTTTAGGTCAAATGAGTTATTTTTCGTTGACATGCCAAATTGGTTGGTTTTGGATCAAATGAATTGTTTTGAGTAATGTGGGTTGATCGGTCGAATGTGTGATACCCATATAAACTTTTTTTATTTGGTCATCCAATGTGTAAAAAGTGAGGTTTGCTCTTTAAGTTTAAGTTAAATGGATTGTAGGTTATTGGATCAAATGAGTTGATGGGTCAATGTACTATCAACATTGTATAAAATTTAAATATTTTTGGGTTGACGGGTTAACTTACTGACCCAAAAGGTCAAACCAACCCAAAAAATCAAGTTGATGGGTTACCGCGTCTAGATATCACAACTCTAAACTAACTATATATATTATAATATAAAAAAATGTACAAAGTTGATGATAATTTATTTTTTCTTTTTTGTTATGGGAACCATATATTTATATAATATATTAAAGGATTTAGCACGCGAGAATAAAACAAACTATGCCCAAAAATTTATAGCGTGCACAAACTAACGTTTTTTTTATTGTATGCATAAACTTAGTAAAAATATTCAATTCATGCAATGTGTATACGTGGCATCCCATATAAGCTATCACGTGAAAAGAAAAAATTGAACATGCCACGTGTAAGGTTTTGATTGGTCGGTCACAAAAAGTTACATGATTTAAACTTTTTTATTAAGTTTATGCATACAATAAAAAAACGTTAGTTCTTGCACACTATAACTTTCTGGACATAGTTAGTTGCATTCCGGCGCACTAAACCCTATATTAAACCGATAATAAGTTATTATTTTTGGGTAAAAAACTTTTAAATTACTTGGTAACCAATCAGTCATGCTATAATGAGAAAATATATATATATATCTATATATATATATATACATTCAAGCTTTGATCTCCATTTAGGGTAAATGCCTATGAACCCCTTAGTCTCATAGATAAAGTTTTTCTCTTAAGCTATCTAAAATAATACACAAAACAATCATAGCCTTTAAAATTAAAAGTCAAACTTTTGGTAAATAAGGTAATTTTTTAATGTTATATAAATACATTTTCTAATTACGACATGTATTTAATTTTTTTAATTTAAATTTAAATATTTTACATAGCTAACGAAATTAAAATGGTGTTAGATTTGAAGAACCAGTAAAAAGGAAAGAATTTAAATCAAAAGTAAAAATAGTTTAAGTCATATATGCATTGTTATTATTATACTAAAAGGGTACCCGTGCAATACAACATAGGTGACGGGTGGCAGCGGTGGCGTCGTGACGGATGGCAGCGGTGGCGATAGCGCTGTTAGGCATGAGCATGGGTCAAAACCCGACCAGATCCGTACAAAACCCGACACCCGACAATGCAACAAAATTCAACCCGTCATTATCCTATTAGATATATGTTATGCCTTTTACTAATAAAAGTTGGATATTTACACTTTTGTTGATTTATTTTATTTTTTTATATAAAGTTCAACACGTTTCGTGTACTCTTATATATATATATAGTTTTTGGGGTGGGTTATTTTAGGACCACCTCTTAGTTTAGGACCATTTAAGACATGTGTTTTTTGTAACTTATACACCACCATTATCATCTACTACGATATACAAGATTTTTTTTGTAAAAACACTAAGACTTCCCGGCGACGGGCCCACTGGAAAATTATGTGTAAGTTAACTTACACATGATTTTCCGGCGACGCGGTGGTCGGAAAATCATGGTGGTCGGAGATGATCATGGTGGTGTGTAAGTTATAAAAAAACACATGTCTTAAGATTGGTCCTAAAATAAGTGGTCATAAAATAACTTACATCTATAGTTTCTGACATATATATATAGTTTCTAACCCGGCCAATAAACGGGTATAGATCTAGTTCTTTTAATGTTGTTTTTGTTTATAACCAATTACAGTATATATATTATAGTTGTATGTATATCTTCTTTTTTGTTTTTGTGTTTTAATGAAGAATCTTTTTAGTATTTGATTTAGAGGTGGATGGTATTGTCAAAAACCAAATCTTGGTTGACATTTGACAATCACACGTGAAATTCTTTATTAATATTTTATGCCTACTTCTTGTGACTACTAGTAGTAGACTATAAATACATAAATACATTTGCATACGTATTACAGAGATAAAAAGATATGATAGGAAAATAAGAATACGTAGTCATCGAGAAAACAAATTTTTTACATCAAGTACTACTACTCTATATACTACTTACTGTCTTTCTTCTATCATATCAAGAAAGAAAAAAAGAAAAAAATCAGTTTACTAGAGCGATATAATATTGAGATTATATTTTGCTTATATCAGTTATAAAAATTACATCAAAAAATAATTCTGTAATAAAGTCACTTGTCAATCAACACACATACTACGAGTACAATTTATACTATACAGTATCTATTAGTAGTATATCGTTAATTATATCACTAATAATAATAATTATAAAATTATGACGTGTAGAATTTGATAACTAGTATAAAATACTCTCATTATTAATTTATTATAAGTAAAAAACTAGCTACATGTATATTAACCTTGATTAACTAGCCCTAAGGAGTCGGTAATTTCTGTACATTTATATACGTAGCTAGCTTAGGCCCTTGAATTGAAATGACTTGTGCATAATAAAATGGCTGCCCCGTATGCCCCTCCCAATGCCTGACCTCATACCAAATCAAATCCATCAAGATTTATACCTACCAAAATCAAAAGTAAATGTTAGTAATTTGAAAATCAATGAATGTTACATATAACCATTGTTTATATACGTGTAAATGTTTAATAGGTAAAGCAGTGTGCATTTATATTGTTGTCTAATACGAGTAATTAATTTGCTAGATATATATACTTCTGGACAGGGGTGTTCATCAAACCGTTAAACCGTAAAAACCGAACCAATCCGGGATGTATGGATTGGTTTTGGTCGGATTGAGTTACTAAAGTCTGGTCTGACAATTCAAGTTTTGAAAAACCGGGTTCATCGGTTCAGTTACAGTTTCAACAAAGAAAAAACCGCCATAAACCGGACCGAACCAAAGGTATATATGTATATGACTTTTGATGATATCTAGCCATTAATAAAAGGAATCATATACATATACATGTATTTTTACGATAATGTGTTAGTACTACAATGGATATAATATACATTATGTAAATATTTTGTTTCGACCTTGTATTTTTTAAAGAAATTAAACTTTCTCATGTATATTAAATGATGTGGAATCTATATGAAAATATTATATGATCGAATGTCTTTTGATTGTTGACTCAAACATATATTATGTTTTAATAGTTTCATAAATGTTCTAATTTTAAGTGTTTGTTATGACTCTTTGTCACAAATATACACAAAGATTATATGGAAATAAGAATTTAAAACTGTCAAACCGACCAAACCGGACCGGCTCACATAGTCTGGTCTGGTTCGGTTTGACAACATAGTTTGTCTGACTTGGTTTAATGTATATTAAAACCGGAAATACCGGTTTGGTTTGAGATTTAGTCAAAACTGGACCAAACCGGTCCGTGAACACCCCTACTTCTGGATTTTAGAGTTTTTAGTTTGTTAAAGTTATATTAAATAAATATTAATAATTGTACGTTTAAATTTTTTTTGTTAATATTTAAGTATACACGAATAACTTACAGATAATTTAAATTATTGAGAATCAATATCTATCTAGCTATGTATTTACTAAACAACTTTATTAACTTGGTTTCTTTTTTTTATCGAATGTAAATAAAAAGTAAAGTTACAATTAAACTCGTAGACCCAAAAAGCAGATCTAAACCTGATCATATTCCCCCTTCCCCTGATATTCTCGAGAGCTTTCGTTATGCAAATTAATTGAGGCATGTATTTGGTGTTTTTCTTACAGACCATGAATTAGATCCTTTACGAAGACATGTCTACAGAGTTATTCTATGAAGATGTCACTCTGCAGTAGCACAAAATCAGTTAAGACAATCTACTCGACTTGCCAAATCTTGAATTCAATAATTAAATGAAATCAAAAGCTCCATCATATCACTTTAGGTTGTTTGAAGTGGAGCGTTAATCAACCTACCTCTACCAATGTAAAGAGTGAGGGTTGGTCATGGGTGGGAAATTCTAATGTGCTAAAACCTTACTAAGGACGACTTACCACCCAATTGACAACTAGTCAGATTTCTAATCCTTACATCATATCGGATTATATAGAAAGGAAGGAACAATGTTGTTTTCTTCTGATATATGATCATCATGCCCAAAGATAGATGTTAAAAGAAATCAAATCAACCGGTTTTTATATGGTTATCTTCTAAAGCGAAGTTAGAAAGGTTTACATTACGCCACCATTATACAGTTAAAGGCCTTTGGTAGTTGGTCGACAATTTTTAAAGGGAAGTGATATTCGTACCACCTATTTTGATAAATTTACCACATTTATGCATTACATACTTGTACAGTATATTATAAAATATGTACAGTGTGGTTGATGACGTACCATCTCCCTAATAGCTTTGGGATAATAATCTTTGTTCTACCCTATGGAGGCTATTAGGCTCCAGCCCAGACGTAGCCTCCGGGCTTGAGCATGGTTGCTCCTTAGAGGCTCCGGAAATAGCCTCCGGATTGATCCACAGAGGCTCCTAACATAGCATCCGGACCCTCCTCCATTGAGGCTCCTGACATATCATCCGGACCCTCCTCCAATGAGGCTTCTGAGGTAGCCTCCGGAACTAAGTTGCGGAGGCTCCTGAAACCTTCAGACCTGAACATGACCTCATCTATGTTAAGTCATGGGCTTGATTTGGGCCCAAGCGTGTAAAGCCCATGACCCAAATCCTAAAACCCTAGCAGCATCTCTATAAATAGATGATGAAGGCACCAACCAAGGGGGACTCTCTCTCTCTCTCTCTCTCTCTATTTTCCCCTCATTCTCTTACACACACTCTTTAGCCTACTTCGGCTTGTGGCGTCACATCTTGTGGTCACCAATTGGGAACCACCACCCAAAGTAGCAACAATGTAATCTTCCCCATTACACCTTATAGATCAAGGATTAACCCCCATTATTTAAGGATAAATGTTATACCTAAACGGGTGTAGACTTATACTTAAACAGTGGTAAATACATCATAATATGTGGTACGATTATCACATTCCATTTTCAAACGTTAAAAAAAATGGAAGCATTATACAGATACATAATATATATTAAGGAAGATTCTATCTAGCGTTAAATGTTCGATTGAACTTATAGTATCATATCAAATTGGGGTAGTTTTAGTGATACTACATACATGTAATGTTTTTTCCTTTTCGTTCTCATTTTTAATTTACTATTGAACTTTCTACTATTAGTTTGTTTCGTTTTTCTCTATATTATTATTATTTGATACAATTGAAACGTTTTAAAATAAATGCTTCATAGCTAAAAAAATTTGTGTTTTTTTAATTTTAAATATCTTCTCTTTCTCTTTGTATTTTTAACTCCTAGCTAGTTCTTTTTTAATAAAATCCTTATGTAAAAAAATTTACACTAATTCTAAGTTAAACTAAACACAACACGAAAAAGCGTGAATCAGGAAAAGCGACCCAAGAAAAAAGAGACCAAAAAGGAGGGGTTTTGGTCGGGATTAGCACAAGAAATTAAGTTTGACCATTCACCTTGACCAGACAAACACACCCTTTTTTTACTGTTCCAAGAAAACTGCCTTTCATAAATTAATTGCAATTGTTATTTATGCTTTCACCTAATCTTTAAACAGAAAATAATGAATAATCAAAAGGGTCATAAAGGCAATCAGTTTGATAAACCGTTTTGAATGAAGGTACGGAGTCGCATTCCAATTAGCCGAAAGTTGAAAACCACATGAATTAAAATGATTGGAAAATGGATGGCGCAAATGCAAGAATTGTTTTGCTTTCACTTTATCATGATCGATACTAAATAGATCATCAACCCTATTGTTAACAAATCCATATAGTATCAATTTGTGTTGTTACATAATGATTAAGGTTGCGATTTATTTTTCTTACTTTGAAAGATACTACATTCATTAAAAACATAAACTTAAACCAATTTAGATTTTTTTACACAAAAAAACACAAAATTTCTTCTTCTTTTTTTTTTACCAATGTTGATCTGAGTTTTGACCCGATGCGGCCGATTATTGACCGATTCGGCCGATTTTTGACTGATCCAAACGAGTCTGACCGAGTTTTCACCGGATTCTAGCCAACTCGACCTGTTTAACCCCCGATTCTAATTCCGAATTTTCGACCGAGTCAGCCGATTTTTACAACACTGATTTTGACTCATATGCATGTTGTTGTTGTAATCATTTTTTAAACCATTTCCAAAGTATCTACCTCGTGTTTGGTTGATTTAGTGTAGTAATCATTTTTTTTTTGTTTCGACGGGGATGAAATGGATGTTGTTAGAATGGAGATTGTATTCCTTATCATCTAGATTTATTTTAATGATTCTCTTAACATATTGATTATATGACATGATAAATATAATTCATAACTATTTATACAATATTTTTCATATTATTATAGATATGTTTTTTAAAAGAAAAATGATAAACAGATATAAGGATATGTCTAAAAATCAACTATACTTTAAAATTTTGACATGTGTATTCCATTAGTTCTTTCTCATAATTTTATCCTTTAAATCTTTTAAATGTCATCATCTTATTAAGCTTGATTTTTAAGCACTTCTATTAGTTTGATTTATCATTTTTTTTTTAAAATGCATTATATATCATTAAGTTGGTCTAGTAGCAAGGACTTGTGTATCTTAAGTTCGAATTTTTATTCTAAATAATTAAACATAAAGAAATGTTAGGTAAACATGCATTACTTATTTTAGGTAAAGCAGAATAGTGGTTATGTAAAATTCAGGGAGCGGCTATGTATGTTTATCAAATTTAAATGTTTAATTTGTAAGTTTTTTTAAAGTAACAGTACCTACCTTAGATAAAGTCTGCAGTACGGATCATTTTCCTATTAAACATATATTAGGTGGCTAAAAAATGATTGAGTATATCATTCTTATTATTGTATATTTTTTACTTGAATAGTCGACATGGGAAAATTGGTGAATGAGATAATTGGTGAATGAGTGAAAAAGAAGGACCCACACGCATGGGATAGGCATTTAAAGAGCGACGAGTGTAACACCACTAGGTAAAAAGGGTAACACCATGAGGAAGATTGTGAGATCCCATGTCTGTAATGGTAAATTTAACAAAGAAATCATTGGGGCCCCTATCACTGTCAGAATAATAACGACGATGTCGTTGTTAATACCTTAATGGGTTGACTTTTGCCTGATGATGCTACCTTTTGCCTTAAAAAGGGGGTGTTTTGAAAAATAAATTGAAGGGGAAAGGGGGTGGTCAGATGTGTCACGCTTTTGGGATCATTGCAATAATTGAAGTCATGCTTGCTTTAATGATGAGGGAAGTGTGTACATATACATATAGAAAAGGCAATGTGACATTGACACCACCCCCAAGCACCACCCCTTCACACCTCCCATATTATTACTACCGTAATGCTATACAAAAAAAATCCTACTCGCAAAGAACAAGCCACAAGTGAAATATACTAGACAAATAGATAAATTGAGGTTCATTTAATTAAAGATCTTTTAGAGATTCATAACCATATGGGACTAAGCAAACGACGGACAAGAAAGATTTTCAAAGGGTATAGTAACGGTGACATGCTGGAGCATTTAGAAAGCGTGAGACGACTACAAATTTTCTAATGGCGGGATCAATGTTATGCTGATTTAAGCTAATAGTTATTGATGGCATAATAGATCAAAGAATGATAAAATTAGTTGTAATTGTTGTACCCGTACGTGCGAATTTTGCAAAAGGGTTTGTGAATGAATGAAAGTTACTTCTTAAAAGAAAAAAGATAAATTGAGGTTGATCTCTAAAGAATGAATTGGCCGGCCATAATTTATCATAAAATTGATACAGAAATTATTCAATAAGTTTGAGATTAAAAAAATAAAAAGAGTTAGCAAAAGCCATGAGAATGGTCTCGTCGGGTTGCTCATCAATTTACATCACAAATTTGAAATTGCATATGTTTTGAAATTTCATGGAACGATTGATAAATATTGATTGATGATATATCGTGGTTTAATTGGAATAGAAAATGTAAAAATGAAGAAGAGAGAAAGACACGTGATCGAGGGGAGGGAGGAGTAAATTAAAAAATGATGATGGGATTGGTGGAAATGATTGAACCGGCGAAATTTGTCCCCTCATGGTGGTGCACCACTGTCCTACCCTCACCCCCAATTCTGCTCTTTCACCAGGACCCCTCCCCCACCCCCTACCTATCATTGGCCTCGCGCCCCTAACCTTTTCTACGTTCATCAATTTACTAAAAAAAAAATTACTACTCTAAAATACGAGTACTACCAATATTTTTACTTCTTTCACGAAATAGGTAACAGTAAATTTGCACATCAACCTAAATTTTTAATTTTCGAATGTTGCATTTTATTCAAGTGACAAGATTAAATAATACCGAGAATGAAGCAAGTAATAATCAAAATGTACGTGGAAAAATGGACAGAGCTAGAATTATTTTTTATAAGGGTGCACGGAGTCGAACCGGTACCGGCGTGCACACCGCTCCGACCCCCCGGTACCGGTGGGGAGGGGACCAAGGGCGGTACTAAAGGGGAGGCAAGGGGGTCCAATACCCCCCTTCAAATTTAAATTTTGTCATGTATTTTTAAATTTTTTTATAAATTTCTAAAAAATTTCTATAGGTTTTTAACATATTGCCCCCTTTTAGATTTATTTTTCATAAGTTTTCTAAGTTTGTCCCCTTTGCAATTTTTTCCTGGTATCGCCTCTGAAGGGACGCGTCTGGGCATTGTGGTGCCGGTTCTCGTACTGCTGTTTTTGACCGTTAGAAAAAAGAAAAAAAAAAGAGGGGGGCCCACAAAGTAACGTCTCTCTCCTTCCTTCCTTCCTTCTTCTTTCTCTCTTCTTTCTTTCTTTCTTCTCCCTTTCTTTTGCACCGATCTGTTTCTTTTTTTTTCTTCTTTCAACAAAAAATTCACACACACAAATAACACACACATATATATATCTATATTTTCGGAATCATGAACCCTTTCTTCAACAATCCTTTATTTCTTGACAATCACGGCCCAACACCCCCAAATTTCCAATCAGACTCGAGTTCATTCGACGAGACGGAACGATATATTAATCTATTCACAATGGCGTATTATGCGATTCAACAAGATGTCCGTGATACTGCCTCCTTTTCAAGAATGTATACAAAACGCGACGATCGTGGTGAGTCTCACGACCGTCTTTTTCGAGATTACTTTGCCGAGGAACCGAAATTTAATGGGACGATCGGTTGTTTGTGAAGATAGCTTCATATTTGGAAAACAATTTTAGTTTTTTTCAAAGGAAGATCGACGCATGTGATAAATGGGGGTTTTCGGCTTTAAAGAGATGCACATCTGCAGTTCGCCAGTTAGGATACGGTAGTAATCCCGACAATTTAGATGACTACCTAAATATGTCGGAAAGATCGTCACGAGACACCCTTAATGCTTTTTGTGATGGAGTCATTAAGTTATATCGGCATGAATACTTGCGTAGGCCAACGCGTACCGATACGCAACACATTCTTGATCATCATGCGTCTTATCATGATTTTCCCGGCATGTTAGGTATATCTTTACTTAATATATATATATATATATATATTACGTAGTTTAGTTAATATTTTCGGTTTAATAAATGTGTTTATAGGGAGTCTTGATTGTACACACTGGGCTTGGGATAATTGTCCAGTAGCTTGGCGTGGCCAGTACACGCGAGGTGACCATCACGGGCCGACGATATCGCTTGAAGCAGTTGCATCACAGGATTGTTGGATTTGGCACGCATACTTTGGTGTTGCCAGTTCAAACAACGACATTAATGTGTTGAACTAATCTCCCTTGTTCAACCCTTTTGAAGCACCGTTGGTTCCTTTCACTGTAAATGGAACCGAATATCGGTACCCGTATTATCTCGTGGATGGGATCTACATAAGATATGCGATGTTTGTGAAAACGATTTCCCATTCAACCGGTGAGAAAAGGATTCGATATGCTAAGGCACAGGAGGCTGCAAGGAAGGACGTGGAGCGAGCTTTTGGTATTATAAAAAAAAAATGGAAAATACTTAGAGAACAGGCACGGCAAATGGAAGAAACCCCCATCCGTAAGATCATGTATGCGTGTTGTATTCTTCACAACATGATTTTAAAAGATGAGGATCACGCTATAAGTCCTGATTACATTCCGGATCCCCAGTTGTGCCACAGCCATCGGATGAATGACTTTTTGAGATATATGAGTCAAACGTTCATGAAGATCTTAAGATGGATCTCATTGACCATATTCATCGCACATTTATCCCGGGCATCGATCGCTAGTTTATTTATGTATTGTGTTGTCGTTTCGTTTTAATATTGTAGTTTGATGTTTGGATTTGTTGTTTTATTTTGTTGTTTGTTTTATTTTTAATATTGTAGTAGTTTTAAATTATTAAATAAAATGTTTTAGTTTTAAAAATAAATAGAAATGAAATTAAATAGAAAAGGGTGGGGAGGTGCTCCTAGCAAAAGGGGGGGGGGAGGGGAGGAGAAGAAAAATCGGGGAGGGGAGGGGGATGAGTGGGCAAGCTCTCTCCCCACCCTAAGGTAGAAGGGAGTGGGGTCGGGTAGACTATCGGGTACCTCGAACCCGATCGGGTACACGGCCGCAAGCTTCCGGGTAGCAATCGGGTAGTGAATCGGTTACTGAGCCGATCATTGGGTTCAAAAGTGGAACGTTAAAACGTGTGGGTCCCCCCTCAACGGCTAGTTGACCCTTTCATAAGTAAAAAAAAATAGAAATAGTAGAAAGTTGCAGGCGAGATGCACAAGAAGAAGAAGAGGTGAAAACAACTTATATATATATCATAAATTTAAATATTTCATAATGGCCCCTGAACAATTGTTATATCTATGAGTTTTATATGATTAGTTTGAAAAATTCTTTTTTTTTTATCCCTGAACTATTATTTCTCATTATTTCTATGTTTTATTTTTTTTAACTAATATTGTTATATAATGTTTAATTTAGTTTTTAATAAAATGTTTTAAGTTAGTAATATATTTATGTAATAAAAAAATGAAAAAGATAAAGAAATTGGATAGATTTGGGTAACAATTGAGTATGTATTGTTAGTGATTTGTGTAAGAATTGGTTAAAATTGGGTAGTTATGCGTTAGAGGATTTTGATTGGAGGATGAGTTGGGTAGGATTGGGTAAGGAGTGAGTACTCACTCCACCCTAACTGGTTCAAAACTTTTAAATGTTTAGTAGGGGTCAGGTGAGCTCGTTCATGAAATACTAGCGCGTCTCTGAGTAAATATTTGATATTCTGTAACATGATATTCTGTAATTAATTACATCAGTGTACCTACATTGTTATTTTTGACGTTGTTTGACGTGGAGGTCTCAACAAATATCCTCTTGTTGTTAGATTTCTAGTTACAAGAATAAATCTTCTCTTATTATATGAGACAAGGCTATACCTGATGCTCTAGTAATGTTTGGTTTACAAAAACATTCGTTCCTCTATCATGTTTTTTTTAGGACGTTCACATCGTAAAAATCAAGTCTCAAAATAAGTATCTACTTTTGTAGGTTTCACGTTTGTAATTGACACGTAGATTAGACAGAAAATTTTGATTGCCAAAAAACATGAAAATATATACATTTTTTTTATCAAGAAAATAAGATTTTGTAACTTAGTGAGTCATGTAAAAGCTCCCCAATAAAAAATTAAAGTCTGTTTCCTTCCTAAATCGGTGAAATTAATCTTTTGGGGAAAATGACATATACAAAACTTTATATTATGTCTTTTACAGTTGGTAACTTTGTGCAAACCTATTTTTTCTACGATATAAAACTATTGATATTTATTGATAATAAAAATATGGAAGTGCATTCAGTAATGTATTGAGATCATGGTATTGTCACTTTCCTTCTCAATTTATGTCCTTTTTGTTTCCCTGTTTTATCATTTTAAAGTACAAATATTAACTCTTCACTCGTAAAGTACATGTTTATTTTGGCCTTTTTTTCACTTACAAAACAGTTGTTCATATACAACAAAAATTTGAATTCATTATGTAACATACTTTAGGCATATGCTCATAAGATGTTCTTTTTGACAAAAAGATATTTGCATTTTAGGAATGATGATAATTTTTATATGATTATTTTGTGAATAAATTCTAACTTTGAAATGTAAAATCTGTAAATACAGTTAAATTTGTTTACTTAAACAAAAAAGCAAGAATACAATAATGAGAGAATTATGTTATTTGAAAGCAAAAAGGACAGTTGAAAATGCAGAGTGATTTGACAAGAGAATCTGAGAAGACCGAGGGAGAGGTCTGTACATGAAGATATGGTGAGAAGGCATTGAGATCCTTCTTAGCTGACCCTATGTAGTCACCTATGGTCAAAGCCTAATCTCTTAAAAACATATATCGGTGAGGGCAATTTAGTAATTACACGGTTCATTTACAAAGAGTAAAATATTTGAAGAATTTAAAAATAGATTACAAAATACGCTTTCGTATTCATAAAGATTCTATCAAAAAAGACAATTTTGTCTGTTAATTTGGTATGTTATGAAATTTGTGATAAGCTTTACAAATTACGGGGCCCATGAGGTTATGACTTATGAGTGAGAAATTAAAGATTGTTTTGAAACTTGTTTCGAGAAGAAATGAAATCTTTCGAAGTAATTGGATATTGACGGAATGTTTTTGATTTTTTGAGAATTCAAGTGACGGAAGGAATCAAATTCCTTCCTCTATCCCCAAGTAATGGAGATTTCATCAAATGATATAATGTTTACATTCCTACGGAATGAGATTCTTACTTCTTTGAACAACCAAACGCATTAAGGAATGAAATTGAATTCCAGTTCCATCATATTCCATCAAATTCTGTGAAACAAACGCGACCTTGGAGTTATAATGTTTTTTCAATAGTACATACTGTATTTTTTTAAGGTGAATTTCGCTTGAAACTTCGTGTCGTGATTCGACAACGAGAGGTCTAATATACGTTGTTTTATCCGGGTCCGCACTAGAGAGCTCCGTCGAAGTAAAAATGCCTATTTCAAATACCCAATGGGGAAAAACCCTTACTAATCCGCCCAAAGGCACGTCGATTAATAAGGGTAAATCCTGCCAATTACACTTGAACCTGAGTATACCCAATCCAAATCCTCATAGAATGACTACCTATATCCCAAAATTGATGGAATAGAAATTCAAACCTGAGACCAATAGTACATATTACTGTATTTAGGATCGGTCTTTAGATTAAAGCCATATTTGACTTTTATACTAAGCATGTTAAAGTTATATCTATGTGTCTATGTGATATACTTGTGTATCGCTATCTTTATTATATATAACAATCTTTGTCGTTTAATGTAATTAGGAGGGGGATGAATAGATGATGGCTTTAAGACTAATATAAAGTTTGTAATCAATTGTTTGGTAAACGAAAAGAAACCCGAAAGAGAATTAAAGAATTATTTGTTTTATGATTACTAGAAGATGATAGATTGCTCGAAAAGACATCTCATGCAAACCCTAGCAATGGATTTATTTTGAGGAGACAAAATGATTATAAATCGCCATGCTTTCTCTTATTTGATTATATCTAATCATCATCATCATTAGTATCATTTGTTAGCCATAATCATAATCATCATCATGATGCATTCTTGAATCCAATCCTACCTTTAACTTTCTTCAACCTGGGATGCTGTTTAATGTTGGCCAAGGGTGGGACATGTATCCCACAAACAAATGAATCATGTTTTTTTGACATAGATAGATGGACTACCATTATATAATCACTATGTTCCCTCAATATATATATACTTGTGATTGTGATACTATTTCCATCATGCCAAGACATGATGTGTGTTCAAGATATATTGGTGCTATAATTAAGTTGCACAAATCAATAATATTTCTACTCATCATTATTAACCTTCTTCATCATGATTCATGACATTATATATTTTGCAATTTAATGTTACATTTTCCATTGTACTACATATGTTACGGTTTAATGTTAAAATTTAATCTGTCGTATATACTTTATATACTCCCTTAATTTAGCGGAGTGCACAAGTCTTTTAATTCATATCGCTTTTCCTAACGTGAGTCCAAACACGACCATGAGAATACTATTTTATACGACATATGCACTTTACTTAGATTAGTTATGCTAACAAAGCATATAAAAATCAAACTTTACTAGCTATTGCATATGGAAGATCATTAAATCACCATAAATTTTGATTATATAACTTTTATAGCAGGCTATACAAGTTAATAGCATAATAGTTACAGTATATTTATTAAAAAAAAGGTATAGATATTATCTCTCATTATATATTGTATCTTTAATTTGCATTTGTTTTGTATATCATGGTAAGTGCAACATAAACATAGACTTCTTATTCACTCGATTACAATATCATCTATACATTTCTTATTTACTCAATTACATGAACAATATAATATATTATAGTACTTAGGTGTGGTAACATTAACATACAAATTCACTTGTAAAATTTTATATTTTAGTAATCAATACAAACAAAGATATCCTTGGAGATGTTTGAGTTGGGTTGGTCTTAGGCTTATTATCGAAGTTAATTGCTCATGCTTATTAGCATATGTAGTATTACATATTGAAATGTAAATGTTGGATTTAGTTGTAAGTGTTAGTGAAAATGAGAAAACACAGCTTAACAGAAAAATAAGGAACGGATCGGAATACTTTCACAGATCGAGTATATTTTGTAAAAGTAGTTAAAAGATGATTCATGATTCCTGGAAAACTAATGGGCTAATTATTTTAAGAGGTGAATATGTGATGGGATTGATCAATAAGCATGAAATGATTAAAGCATATTAATTGTGTGCTTGAATATGAAACAGACTCAAATGAATAATGGCATGCCTACTCATTCTTGATGCATTGATTAACCTATTTAATTTCCATATCATTTAGATTTGTACAAAAACTAGGTCTTCATTAGATTAGTACCCTCGCAGTCAAGGTCCGAACAAGGTGGGGTTTTTAATTTGTTGATTTCATTATGTAACTATTTTTTTACTCTTTTAGACTGTTTAGTGACTTGCTAGCCGTCTTTATAAGTAATATACTCTTTTGCCTTTCAAAAAAAAGTTGTATCAATATCAATTACAAGGAGAAAAATAATTTGAGATATCTATAAATGAACCATTCATTCAAACAACATAAGTTTTATATTTGTGCCATGTATATTATGTGAATATTTGAAAAATAAAGAAAATAAAAAGAACAATATGGAAAGTGATGATGAAAGGGAGAGTTGACCAAGATCAAAATGAAGATTTTTGCTTGGAATGGACTCATTCAATATTAGACAACTTTTCCTACTCAGACTTGCTGGTTCTTTTTACCAATCATCAAGCCCACTTAAAGCAAATCACCATAATCATGCCGTTCATTATCATCCCATATATATAATCTACTCACCAATAGATCTAAGTCATAAGAAAGATGTCATTTATCTAATATCTGTATTATGTATAAAACCTTAACATTGTTTATAACTATTATAGATTTATAGTAATTTAATAGTAATTTAATTACATGTACCCTACATTAATAAAATCTTGATTAACTTTATATAAAATACTCAACAATTTAGATGTTGCAATATGTCATTATTAAAACTTAGTGGTGTACAGCACCACCCTTTCTTAAAGTTCCTTTTATAGTTGGTCTTTCAGTTCAGTTTTGTGTTTTTAAGTTTGGGCCTTTTAGCCCAGCAATAATGTTTAATGCTTTAGTAAATTATTACAGGGTATATGGACTGGCAAGCCCAGTTGGTTCGGGCTTAACTATGGGTCTTTACTATTTGTCTATATGCAATAAGCTCAACAAAGCTTCTCTGTTTACCCACCCAAAAAAGCAGATTTTTCAGTTTTTGACAATTGTATAGTGAAAAGCTTTGGCAACTTTTATAAGATATACGGCCAGATTTTGAAGTTGTAACATTGTTGTCTGGACGGCTTGCCAAATTTTGATTTACAAAGATTTGGATGTGGATTTTGAAAATGTTATGACATTGTGTTTCTGTTTCATGTCTTTCTATTATTTGAAGTTGTAACATTATTGTATGCGTGTTTGGCATATTCTGATATTAAAATCGAATTAGTTAACAAATAACACAAAAAGTTAAAAAATAAATAAATTGTGAATCAGGATTTTTGTTAACTGGAGTGAACTTTCTCACATTACAACATGTGGAAAAATATATATACAACAACAATAATAAAAAGACTATTAACTCGGAGCAGAATAATATGAGCATCTAATTGCATAACACTCTCAAGTCTCAAGAACCCAAGTCTTTTAAACGCATCTATTTGCAGAAAAAGAACTGTGTACAAAAGACACTTTGTAACAAGAAAATCACTCAGACTCGAGCAGCCGAGTCTTTAAGAGTCAATTGCAGAAACCTAATGTATATCATAGATATTTTGTACCATAAACTCAGCGTTACTGAAATCTCCATTGAGTTTCTCTAACGTAATCTCCTCCTCCTAGAGCGAGAACTTCCACTATCTACATCTGAAATTCTAGACGTTGAGGATTCATTTCTTCTCCTTGAAGTCGCAGAAACAGAGGCCCTTGATTCTGCTTCAGCGGTCTGGCTATCAGACTGCAACATACCAGCAATGCTCGACATCGAATGTCTATCAACCAATGAAAGCTCTTCTTGATTCCTTTCATCAGGGCGGTCACGAAAATAAGACTCGACAAAACTTTCTGCAGATGTAAGATTAGGGATAGTATCATCTTGATTTGGCAAGTCCACTTCAGTATCTGGTGAGGCATAAGGTTCTGTATCTCGTCGTCCACTTCTAATCCCTCTGGAAGTGAAAATCCTATTTAGCAACGGGGTAGTTGGGCTTTCTTGTGGATTGTCAGAAATTGGATCCCGGGTAAGATCAAATCTATTATCAAGTCGTCGAATCATATCAAACACCGGCATATTTACTGCATTTCTTTGAAACACTTGTCTCCAACTTTCAATTCTATTTGCTTGCGGCCTGCTTGGAATCTTAACACTTGAGCTTGAATCTACTACCTTACTTACAAGTGTGGCGTTTCCACGACAGTATATAGGAGTTATAGTTTTCATGGTTACTTCTCCTTTACAATTAGGACACTCTTTTGCATCAGAATGAACAAACAACCATCGGTAAAGACAGGGCCAACAAAACAAGTGACCACAACAAGTCACAACAGGTTCAGTAGCTAAATCCAAACAAATATTACAATCAAAGAAGCCACCTTCATCTCCATTATCCTTCTCGACATCCTTCTTATCACCATATCCGTTCGTGCTGACCACCCCAGAAGACGTTTCATCATCACCAGTACTACCACCTGCCAACAGGAGACCCGTGCTTCCAGTATTCACTGGAAAAGGAATAAGTCTCGAAACTGGCAGTAGAGGCTGCCTAGAAGCAGCACGATTGGAAACGACTTCTCTCATTGATCCAAGTAGCCAATCTTCAAAACTCATTGTATGTAGCTGATCATTTCGAGAAAAATGAACATCGGGGGCTAAATTAAGGTCAAGATTCATTCCATTCTGTTGCAAATTATCCCCCATTTATAATATACAAAACCCTTCAATATAATTAAAAATATCCAACAATATCAACATAAAATATTTTAACAAAAATTCACAAATCCATTCAATATGTTCAAGCCAACAATATTAAAAAATAAAACTTAAAATCTGTGTTCATGCCAACAATGTTTTATATAGACATATTTAAAACACCATGTAAATGTATTTACCAAATACATCAAAAATTTAATTTTTTAATCACCAGACCCTAAATTCATTAAATATATTTTTAATCCAAACAAACAAAGATTCAAACTTTATGTCAATTTGTATCAATCAAACAAAACCCAAATCCCAAAATCATATTACAAAAAATATATATAAATTTCCCCCATTTTTTTTTCAATTACTAATTAAAATTTTTTAATTTTTTACATGAATTAGACCACTAAAACCTATAAATCTAACAAAATTAATTCACACCCAGTAAAACTTACTGATTTCAGAGCTTAATTATAATAAAATTGTAAACTTAATAATTAAGTAAATTCGAAAAGGAATCAAGATTAGGGTTTTAATTAGGGGGAAAAAGGAATTAAGAGATAAAGAACCTTAATTGAAAAGGATCTGGATCGATAGAAGAAAGGATTGATCTCAGTGAATTCGCCATAGAGTGAGATACCTCCTTTTTCTGGTCATTTTTTTTTGGTTTTATTTTATTATTATTATTTTTTTGTGTGTGTTATTGTTGGGCTTGTCCAAATTTATTATTTATTTTTATCTTTTATCAAAATATAAACATGGTGATGATATTTAATTGTGAACTTTACTGATGAGATAGCGAGTGTTTACACGTTTTCATTTTTTGGATTTTAAGTGTGAAAGATTATGGTGTTTAATGCCATTATCAAAGAGTGGTGTAATATAAAAAGCAATTGTACAATTGTTTAGGGCGCGTTTGGTTCACATAATGTTTTTGGAATGAATGAAATTTTTTGAAGAAATTAGAATCTGAAGGAATGAAATTTAATGGGGTGTTTTTGATTTTTTGAGAATTTAAGTAACGGAAGGAATGAAATTCTTTCTCCATCCCCATTGAATGAAAATTTCATCAAATAATGGAATGTTTACATTCCCACGAAATGAGATTCTTTCTTCTTTGAACAACCAAACGCACTAAGGAATGGAATTCAATTCCAATTCCAATTCCATCAGATTCCATCAAATTATGTGAAACAAACGCGACCTTATTGTTTGTGATATTTAAAGAACACCATTTATTTATTTATATATGTGGTTATTTTTGAATTTTTATTTGTAACCTCAAAATAATATTTTTAAGACATAAAAAAATGTGACATAAACACTCTCGTTACATGCTACACATGTTATTTTGGTTAGTCATAGGAGATCACAAGTTTTGAAAGCTTACTTATGAAAAATCTACGATAAGGTGAAAATGTTTATAAAGAGAGTGTTGTTATAGGTGATGACACGAAGGGTGTACATCAATGAGTGTTTGTAGTGAAAGATTGTAAAGGATGTGGAGACAAAGAGAGCGATTCCGTATGTATGTATATAATATTTTTATAGATATTAATTGGATATTTCTGTATGTATGTATATAATATTTTTATAGATGTTGATTGGATATTTGTAGGAATGATGAATATGTTAGGGCTAATTGGTTTAAAATGTCTTAAACTTGTCACTTTTTTTCTTATTTGAAAGACAAAAGTAAAATTTTATATAACGTGAGGTATATCGTGAAGGACACTTTCTATTCGAGGGTCTAAAAATACCGGATGTAGGGATGACAAAAATACCCGTACCCGCACCCGATTTGACCGGGGAATCCCCGATTTGACCGGGGATGGGGACGGGGATGGGGATATAAATCTAACCCCTGATGGGGATGAGGGCGGGGATGGAAAACCGTAAATCCTCGAACTTCAAAATACTATATATTTATTAAATCACTTTAAGTTCTTATCTATGTTCTATAATCAATTTTAAGTTTAGAGCTTTTGTTTAATACTTTTTATATGTTATATTTTATTAATCATTTACTTAACATATATATTAATTTATACATAGAAAGAAAATTACCAATTACACATTCCCCTATATATCTTCTATTAAGTTAACTTCATGTTTATTCAAAAAAAGATATCCCGATACCCGATAGAAACGGATATAGGGATGTAATTTAATTCCCCGACGGGGACGGGGATAAGGATTACAAGTAAAAATCAGGTATAAGGATAGGGATTGAGACCCCTAACAATACCCGCCTCATTTCCATTCCTAACCGGATGGTTGTATTGTCACATGTAGGTTGGTTTTCTACATGTGGCTTGCCACTTGGCATCCACCTTGACAAGTTTTTTCCCTCGTTGATTTAACCAGATGATGAAATCCTAATTTTGAAATAAAAAAGTCCCAATTTAAATCATCATAACATATTTTCAATTTTCTTATGCCTAATTAATTTCCTAAACCATAAATTGGTCCGTAACAATAAAAAAATGCACTAGCCCATTATCTAACAAATTCTGATCACACTATCACAACCACCATAATTTTACTACAGCTTGACCCCTGGTTATTTCTAATTTCTACCCTAATTTATCACTTTCTTGTTGAAACACAAAATCTGGAATCTCAACAAATCAATAAAATATTACTTGATGATTAGTTGAAATGCAAAATGCAATTCATTCTCATCTTTTTTTTTTATTCGAAGCTAAAAAACTAAAAATCAAATGCAATGAAAGACAACTACCAAGATACAAAACTAAATATATGTATATATATGGTATATGTATATACATATTATGTATGTGTACATCAATGTACACAGAAAAATTAGGTTACTTTTATTGAGAAAGAAGTCGCCACCATCAAGATCCGTCGGCAGTGGCGAATAGCGATTCTTCAATGGTGGTGGTGGCAGCCTGAAGAACGGTTAGGGGTGTTCATCTGGTTTTCGGTCTATTTGGTTCGGGTTTTTCGTTTTTTTAATTTTTATTTTTCAAAACCAAAACCGAACCAAAACCTAATTCAAAATTAAAAAACCAAACCGAAAACCAAATTAGAATTCAGTTCGGTTTCGGTTTAAAACCGAAAAAACCAAATATGAAAAACACAATTTCACCTTTTTTTTTGTCTAAGTCGTGTTCAATCAAAATAGGTTCATAATTTCCATTTTCACCAATGTGGTAATTTAGACTTAAAACACAACATGGATAAATAAGTAAACATAACTCAAACTGCTAAACTCTTGTTTGTCATCAATATTAAAAAAAATTCCATCGAGTTCTTCATTGTTTGTCATTTGAATTTTTCTAATTTCGGGAAAAAGTTAACATAACAAATAGACATAAAAAGTAAAAAATACATAAATAATTATCCATACAAAAAAATACATGCATTAAATATTTTTAATAATACATTATAATAATATAAGTTATTCGGTTTTTCCGGTTTAACCAAATTCATTATCATATAACCATAACCAAACCAAAAACCACATATTTAATTTGGTTTTGGTTACAAACCAAACCCAAAACCAAATTCAAAAACGGTTTGGTTTTTTTCGGTTTTTTAAACAGTTCGGTTTACAGTTTAACCGGGTAAAAACCAAACCGCGAACACCCCTAAGAACGACGACATTGGTGGAAGGTGCAGGGGTGGTTCGGGGCAAATGGGATTTTTTGGACTATGGCAGCAGCTTCGTGTAGCATTTTTCTTTTCTTCTTTGTTTCTTTTCAGATTTAGTGAATACTAATGGAATCGTTGACGTTGACATTTCTTTGTAAAACCCTAAAAAAAAGAAAGTAACTTTATGGTAATGTAAACAGGGCCATGAATCTGATAAAGATGGAAGGTTTACGGGCGAATCGATGATGATTAATTTGCAACAGATAATGATGGTGATGATGATGGCTAGGACACCAGAAAGAAAGATTATGACGGTGATGATTAGTTTGTTTCCAGATATATTTTTGATGATTGATATGATGGTGAAAATATATATAATATATAATAATAATAATACATATATGTATATTCAGGCTACAGTACAATGGTCAACACACCACTTTTGCTAACGTGTTAGTCAAACTTGGTCAAAAACACACAAAACTAGTACACGTAGACTTCAAATACCGGATGGTGGTTTTTGGTCTCTATATTATATGAGAAATGTCACGAATACCCCACATTATATGAAATTTTGCGTCGCCACCTTAAATAAGAAAAAGTGACAAGTAGAGGACCTTTTAAACCAATTAATTGTTTTGAGTAAAAAATGTTTATGAGAAAGAGGTTTGAAAAACTTATTTGACATGCTGATTAGGATGTTTATAGGAAAAATGACTTGAACTGATGCAGACAATCCAAGATGAGTTAGAGCTTTTATTGGGTTTAGGGTCTTGAAAATTGAAATGTATTATACATATATGTTTATTGGATATATCCGAAGACATGTGACAACCATATTAGTTGTCACAGCCCAATGCCACGCTATCATATGCATACAATGAACACTCGAGTATTTTATTACAATAAACATTCTTAATTCATGTATATTTTAATAGGTAGTAATGTGTTGTCTTGAATGTTAACGGTTAACTATTAACTCGCTTTTAATTTTTTCTTTTATTTATAACAAGTCTTATTTTTGTTAAATGGTATGATAATCTCACTCTAACTCTTAAAATTAATGTTGACGTGAAAAAAAGTTTAAATAGGTAATAATAATAATTGGAGCATATGGTTAAAACGAAAACAGAAAGTTAAGCTCACGCCAAAATCCAAAGTAGTCACACTGTACATCTATTACAGAAACGACGTCGCATCTCCTCTATCCAAAAAAATCAACAAAGGCTCCCAATCACACCAATAATTTTCCATCAATTCAATAATTAAACACACACAAAAAATCCCAAATTTATTTTTAATAGTAAATCATCAAATTTATACAAATCAATCTCCTTTTACAGGTTTAATTTCAATCTCTCATCATTTTCATTTATTTAATTTCTATTGATTCCCATTTAATTCAATTAACTCGTCTAAAAATCCCTTCAATTTTTTTTTTTGTAGCTTTAATTTTGAGCTCCAAAACCCTAATTTCCCTGCACGTATATAGATTGATCATCATATGGGTATAGATAATATATGCAACTAAAATGTTCAATTTTGTTTAAAATTGATTAATTTTACGAGGATCACAATTTTTTTGTTGTTGTTGCCCAATTAGGGTTTCTAGGGTTTTAATTGTTAATAAAGATTGAAGATTTATCATTTATGATTGTATTGTTGTGTACACACACACACTATATAATTATGATTATTATTCAGGGTGTTTAAAAAAAGGTTTTTTTTTTAATAGGATTGTAAAAAAAAACTTGCTTTTGTATGTATTGAACTTTCATTTTTCGCAGTTTGATGTATCTGTCGTCTTATGACGCGTAAACTGCTAACGCGGTTGTGGCAACTTATGCGGTAGGCACATTAATAAAAAAGGTACACATTACCTAATTGATACGTACAAAAACAAGAATTGTAACTTAGGGAGTGTTTCAGTTGCATTTCAGGGTAGAGAATCTGATTATGGCATTTGCAAAACGCATATAATATGATATAGTGTTTGACAGACTAATATCTGAAAAAGTTGATTGTGTTCTCTTAGAGAAAAGTGTGGCTTTGAAGAATTAGGTCCAGCCCTGCTATTTGGAAGCATCATTCTTCAAACACGAAATCGTTTTTTTGCAAACATAGTTGCAATTTGCTTACTTCTGATGTGCCAATGGCACATATATTTTGAATTTCACAATCATCTATACTACACATTATTATTTAAATTACATAATTTGCTTTCTTTCAGTAATGGAATACTATGATTCTACTTGGAGTACATGTTTTTCTGTTGTGAGTAATTTGAGAAAATTATTACTTTGTTTTACAGAGTTTTGACCAAGATGACACCTGTTGGTCCGTTTGTTAAAGCTTCTAGGCCTGATGACGGATCTTCAAAAAGGTCTAGTGAATTCCAAAGTAAGCAGCAGGGATGCCCTATGAGTAAGGAAGTCCAAAATAAGCAGCAGGGATGCCCAATGAGTAAGGAAATCCAAAATAAGCAGCATGGATGCCCGATGAGTAAGGACACTCAAAATAAGCAGCATGGATGTCCGATGAGTAAGGATACTCAAAGTAAGCAGCAGGGATGCCCAGTGAGCAAGGAAACTCAAAATAAGCAAGATTCTGGAGAGTCCAATGTCATTCCTGCAAAATGCCCTTTTGGATATGATTCTCAAACTTTCAAGCTGGGCCCATTTAGTTGCCTAATATGCCAAGCACTACTCTTCGATAGTAGCAGATGTGTTCCCTGTACCCACGTCTTTTGCAAGTAAATACACAAAGCTATAAGCTTCTTTTTGTGTGCTTATGTGTATTCATTGAGGGTTGTTTTGAATTACAACTGATCATCTAAAGTAGAAGTAAGAATTATTTTGTGGCCAACTAAATAGATCACACTATTGATGTACTTATTATTTAGAAGTCGAACTCCGATAATCAGTCTCTACCAATCGAAACAAAACTATCAATTATTTAACGGTGACGCGAAATTACCAAATTTTACATTTTGATTCGAAACACTAGTATTCCCATTTAACAAAATGTTTACTTTATTTTTTCACAATGTCCTTTTTTGGTATTTTATCTGTTGATCCCTCGAATTGTCAAAGTTTTAAACACTCGAATATCTAATACTTCATTTGCTACAACTTCAAAAAGGTAAAACCACATCTACACATATCCTGTTTATTGAATATCATATGATCACTTGAGAATATTCAAACACCTTTTTGATGAGCTCTTTTTATCCTTCATTGCACTTTATTGATTGTTACGGCTCTTCTTTTCTTATGTTAATACAGAGCATGCATATCACGTTTCAATGATTGTCCTTTATGCGGTGCTGACATTGAGAAAATAGAAGCCGATGCAAATCTTCAAAGTGTAGTGGATCGCTTTATTGATGGTCATGCTAGAATTAAGCGGTCCCCACTTGATACAGATGAAAAGCAAGCAGTTGGTGAGAAGAAAACAGTGATATATGAAGATGTCTCCTTGGAGAGGGGTGCTTTCTTGGTTCAACAAGCTATGAGAGTAAGTCACAGTTACATTAATAAGCATGTTGTTAGGATGAAGTTAGAAAGAGGAGTTGAACTTGAAAAATCTAGATTTTCTGTGAATTTTTTATTTCTTTAGATAGGTTTGTAAATATAGGTTCAACGTCCCAATACTTAAAAATGTAACTTTCAGAACCCACATCAAACACTCCCAGAATTTTGTTGACTCACAAAGTCACAATTTCTTGCTCAGCTTCACTAAATGTCGTTCATCACATGTAGGCATTTCGTGCAAATAACGTAGAAAGTGCAAAATCAAGACTAAGTATATGTGCACAAGATATCCGAGAACAGTTGGAAGTAGCAGGGAACACATCTGAGCTATGCTCACAGTTAGGAGCTGTACTGGGCATGCTTGGTGACTGCTGGTATGCATTATATGTGCTATAGCCTATAGCTTTTAATGACACTATCTGTTGATTTTTATGCGTGCTTGCCTTTTTTTATATTAATAATGATTCCCCCCAGTAATGAGGCATTTCTTTCTGCAGTCGTGCAATGGGAGATGGTAAATCTGCAGTTGCTTATTTTGATGAGAGTGTCTCATTCCTTTCAAAAGTAGAAACAGATGACCTAGAGGTAAAAATAGTCTAGTATGTCATACGCATAGCAGTTAGACATATTTTACCTGCTTACCTACCAATGGGTGGATCTAGGTTAATGTTTATGTCGAATGGGAGAAGCCAAAGATTTGACTAGAATGGAAAAGGCTTCGAATTGTGTTCAAATTCAAGTTTACTCTTAACCCAGGTTTATTTAAAAGTTAGCTTACCTATACCTATCAATATATCTATATAAAAATCGTTTGGCTATAGTCTTAAAATTTGAAATTTTAAGAACACTGTAATTACTAAATTGTCTTTTGAATTGACACAAAATGGCAAGTTTATCAATAGGCAACAAGTCAACATTAATTATTTTGTTAACAATAAAAACACAATACTTCTTTAAATAATTAAATGTAGTGTAGGAAATCTCTTTTACACCACTACTGTCCACTGACAAAGCTGGCAGCCAGTGGAGCCAGACAATGTCTGCCCATCACCATTAACCTCATATCTTTACTTAAAATTTAGATTTCTTTTTAATCTTAAAAAAATTAAAATTTATTAACGTCCATGCATTGCATGGGTACAATTCTAGTTGATATTAGCTTGGCTTTTTATGATTAAAAAAATTTATAAATTGAATAAAGAAGGCTTTGTGGGCCGGCCAAACACGACAGACCTGTTTTGACTTGCTTTAAAAGTCACTCGTTTTGACCCATTACTTAAACCCTCTATTTTACCGTTTCTATACAATTGTAGCTTGTTCCCACTTCCCAGCTTCCGATGTTTTATTGTAACCACGTCCGAATCTTCTTTTATATGGTTTCCTCGAAATGAAAAGGTTACTTGTAGGTCGGGATACGTTCTTAATCTCAGTGAAATTTTTGCAGGTCACACATACGCTTTCAGTTTCCTTGAATAAAATTGGCGATCTTAAGTATTATGAAGGTGACTTGCAAGCTGCGAGGGACCACTACTTTCAGGCTTTAGAAGTTCGTCGAAATGCTATCAAGGATTCTTCTAAAGCTCCATCTCAGGTTAGTAACTTTTTTGGTACGTTTGATGTAAAATATTATGACCGGTCAATATCCATGTTTGACTTCTTATGAAAAAACGAGTGTATGATCAAGAGTTGGCAATTTCAACCCTCTAGCTAATGAATGCATTGGTTTGGGTTTTGTTCTAACAAAAGGAAATTAAACTGGCTTAATTGGTTGAAAGACATTCAGTCTACTTGTTTGATGCATAGAACCTCAAAATTTTCTATTCCAGAAAAGTAGATTATTGTTAGAATAACTTTTTACCATCATACTCAAGACATTACATTCATAATTAAAGATGGCAAATTGAGAAGAAAATCATCATGGGTCAACCTGACAAACCTGTATGTAAGTTGACCTAAACCTATTTTGACCACCTAACGTCCTAACCCACCCACTGTCACCTTTACTTCACGACTATACAAGTGCAACTAGATAACCTAATCTATACCACAGTATCTGAGAAAGGCTTCAACCATTAGGAACATATTTGCAACTGTTTTGGACCTGTTGTGACTAATTTTCTGATAAGGCGAATATTGACATCATATTTCATTGCAGTATGTCTGATATTGGGCAATTTGATCTTTACATTCCACATGATTTTATTCTTTTTTGTTCTTTCCAGGTTCTTGATGTGGCTGTATCTCTTGCAAAAGTTGCCGATGTTGATAGAAATCTTGATGCAGAGGATGCAGCAACAGAAGGGTTTCAAGAAGCCATAAGCTTGTTAGAATCTTTAAAAATTAACTCTGAAGAAAATGCACTCGAACAGCGGGTAAATATCTTATCTTCCCAGTAATCAAATACAATAAATAATTGTTGGAAATGAAAAGTTCAGAGGTGATGGTTTCAGCTCATTGACCTAAACATGGGGCGGTTCATATTCATATCTAATGGGTCAAACCTGTAAAACTAAAAAGCTTGGCTAAAAAGGAAATGTGTCAAATGGTTAAAATCTTCCCAAGGTGTATACCTGCGGTATCGCTATTGTGTATAGTTTTTGTAATACGAGTGATATCTAATACGTTAGCTGTGTTGACTTTTATTTGTTTTGACATAAACCCAACCAGCGTGACTCTAAACAAGTATATGTATATTTTGACATGGTATACACGTCTAATATCGTTCTTCTTCTATCTGTAGCGACTATCGGTGCTAGATTTTCTTAATAGTCAACTCTCCAAGAAGCAATCTGACTGAATTTCAAATCGGAATGATGAGCCGTCTCTCACTTCTCCATAGAACCACTAGCTTTCCAGTTTAGTGAGTTCATAGTAGGGGCTGTTGAAGTTGATATATCCCTTTCCTTATGTAATATAAGGAGCTAAGTCGTACATTGCTCAAGAATAATCTGTAATGCTCATTTTCTGGTTTTTCTTGTATGTACTATGAAGCATTGGAGGTGAGCATTTTGGTGTGTACTGCAGCACATTTTGTATCTTGTACTGTAATTGCTCGTGTAAATAAACCTATATTGTAACTTTTGAAACACTTTTTTATGGTTCATTATATGTGTTTATGCACTAGTTAATTAGTTATTGTCAAGTGAACTCTTCTAACCGATATCTTTGTTTGTCATCAACAATTTGAGAGTGGGTCAAACTGTGTTGGCTAGAGTTAAAAAACATGCCAACAAAAATGGTTCTTTTGCGTGGAAGATTTTCCCCAAGAACAAAAATGCTATATATTATGATAAATCTAACTCTGCAAATAAAATGATTTACTGTTAGTATTCTATGCATCGCTAGTACCAACTGTTTAACACGTTCTCATTTTAGATTTTTTTTCATAACCAATTTCCTGATACATAAATTGACCCATTCATATATAGCACCTGGAAAGAGAAGAGCCTCTGCAAATTTAGATATATTTATCGCGAATGCAATTTTTGTATGTAGTATGAATTATGAAGTATCTAAAACTACCAATCATTCTAAGCTAGAAGCTTTTTGCTGTAATTTAATTCATTAAAGATGTCACATTCCTCTAATTTGTACGTTTTCTTAAAGAGAACAATAAAAATTGAAAACAAAAGTTCATATATTTCTGAAAGAATTTCTCGGACTTCTGTAACCTTCCTGATGATTGATCAAAATGAAATCATCCCTGGTTAAGAAAGCTTTACAAACACTACAAGTTTAGAAACACTCCACCGTCCTAATATACAACTTTACATCAGGGCCAGTTTGGGCATTGTCATGGGGCGAAAGCTGGAGTCACATTTTGCAAAATGAAAACCAACTCAACTTTCATTGGTCTTCTGTCAAGTCTGCATATGGTAGCCAAGAGTAAATGCATGAATTTCTGAAGGACCCGTTCCAGGCCTGCCAATAACCACAATCACTTGTAAAAAAACTAAAATATTTAACGAGGAAAGAATGAGAAAAATGTGTCTTACTCTCCTCTCATATAAGTACCGTCTAGGTGTTCCAGTATTAATATTAACAGAGGTGGGAAAATGGGAGGGGAGGGTCAGCAAGTAAATTTTAGTAAAGGTCAGGTTCACCTGAAACACTCTTGTCCAACTTGAAATATAAATTATTATCTGTTCTGTATATAACTGGTGTGATACATGTGGTTACTAAAACTATACTACAGTATTACAATAGAGCTCCACTACTTCAAAGTTCAAAGAGTTCTGCTTTTAAGTAATATATTTCATCTAACCCATTTGACTAACAAAAATTAGTAGAACATAACCAAAATTGACCCATTTGGATGTCAACAAGTAGATGTCATATGTGGAAGTTTGCCCATTGGTCGTATTCCCCATTTAGTTAATATGCTTAACATAACTACTTTTGACATAACACCACTTTAATAAGCAAAATCGGTCATTTCATTCCCTAGTAGATTAAAAAGTACAACAAATTAATATCATGAGCATAGATTGAATATAAACTACCAAACAAACTATTCCAGGACACCATGATCAAGATACCTCTTGTTGATGATCACATAGTGATACTTGGGTTTTCCGACCTTGATGTCCTCGATGTACTACATAAAACAGAGCAGAAAGAAAACAAATGAACCACTTAAATTTCCAAGAAAAAACAGAACACAAAGAACATCAGCAAGAGCACTTACCAAGTTCAAGGTAACAAGCATTGACGAAAAGGAAAGAGATTCATAAGGGATTTCGTCAAGTGCAAAAAGTCGACAGTCTGATGATTCGGGGCCAGGTGAAAAGTGTGGCGTCAGCAACTTCGCCAAGAATATTATGTAACTCTGCCCCAAAAGAATGAGTCAGAATACCATAGCAATTGAATGAAAGAGGACACTGAGATTTGGTCATTCAATCATTGCTTCCTGTTACAAGCAGTCATCTTTTATTTGAAACACATAAAAGAACGCTATAGTTTACAAGAATAGTTAATTTTTGACAAGCATGCACGCAAGTACAATTGCAGATATAACACTCATGTTCTCTCAGCTTGTCTAAATATCGCATTCGTGCAAAATGGGAAAAAGAAGAAAGAAAGAGAATAGGATGTTATCAGGGCAGTGTTTGGATTACCGTTTTTGAAGTGACTATGCAAAACTGAAATATCAGAATCATATTTCCAGTTCTAATGAAACAGGATGCAGGAGATAATGTTTGGAATGCTTCTGCTCTTTTAAGTTGTAAAATTCAGATTGATCTATAATAGCATTTGGCGGATTCTGCTTTTAGGAAACTATTCAATAAATGGCCAAAAAGAACATCTTTTCTATAAAAAGAGAGGTGTCATGTGAAATGGAAGTGAAAGGCTCCAGCATTAGGTAATGTGTTTTACCATTTGATAACCAGCTTGTTGCAGCTAATATGAAACTGATTATGCAAAGTTACGGAGTACTATTCTAACAACCACCTAAAAGAATTAAAAAGCAGAATCTGTTTATAGAAACATAAGAAACCGATTATCAAAATTTCAAGTCACAATAATCAACTAATCAGTTTCTCATTGTGACAGAGAGCCACATGTTGATGTCATCATGTCTTACTTGGCCTATGAGAGGGATGTCTAACTGAGCAAAAGTGGAAAGAACTTCCACTTTTGCCCCTGCTTCTTCCCACGTCTCCCTAACTGCTCCTTCAGTAGCTGACTCCCCGACCTCCATGTAACCCGCTGGTAGAGTCCTGCAAATAAAGGTTCATTCATTGAACATTATTTGGTATGTTGTTATCATCTGATGAATTCAAGTAGTAGGTTATTATAAAAAGTACATACCAAAGACCATAAGAAGGTTGGATATTCCGCTTGCATAGCAAGATTTTGTTATCATGCTCAATTAAGCATCCAACAACCTGAAAGTATCAACTTTTGGATTATAGACAATGTATAATGATCAAATGCCTAATATAACCTCAATATTAGCGGACCAATTTCTTATTATTACTAACAGTAAAGAGGGTGCAGTAACAATTGCTTGAAAGACTGACCAAACCTGTCAGATATCCGTAGACTCGCTTAATCGTGTTTAGTTTGTATAGGAGTGGATAGGAAAGTATACCATTTTTGGATTCTCGTATAATATTTTTCCACAAAGGGTACAAACTGCTCGTTCTTTCTCCTCTCCCTCTGGTATTACGTATTTTGTTGGGCCACCACATGACTGACAGAAATTAATCTTACGGGGACTGCCCTGCACAGTGGTGATGTTGCAAATGAGTGGCAAAAGGTGGTGAGCATAGAAAGAAATGGGGTAAAACATGCACATATAAGCAACATACATACATGTACCATATGTTCACATAAAGATCAGAAAACAAAGCTTAAATTCAAACTTGAGCTCATAAGATGCTACCCATGCATTGGATATAGGCTCTTCATCTGTGAAATTAACCATGCATTGGATATAGGCTCTTCATCTGTGAACTATTACTTTTAGTCGATTCTATAAAAAGCAATTTTGACAGACGTGATGCAATAGTGGTGCATTGTTTATTTGTAGACCTGATTTAGTAGTACATTATTAAATTTAGTACAAATGCCCAACTTAGGGGCATTATTGACTGTACAAAAAGATTCTTTGAGATTCGGCAATTTAAACAAGGTTGCCTGATTATTGAACTTATTGAAGCATTTTTTTCAGTTTTCGGGGGTGATCTACACAGAAAAGTGTCGTAAAAATGGTTGCTAATGTGGTTCTTAACATTGAGTTATAAGATTGGGGAACCTGACATAACGTTCAAACCTCATCTAGTGCAAACTAGAAAGAAAGAAAATGACAACTCTTGTTTGGCGATGCGAGTCCCCATTTGGAAGAACTTCACCTGGTCCAAGTTTTGTCTAGCGGTGGATTAGTCCGCCAAGATGCCAGATGCCACCGTTACCACACAAAAAAATGTTATTTTATGAATACAATAGATAATATGACCAGCAAACCTGGTCTGAGCTATTAAACTTTAAACATAAGCCGTTTGGATAATTCTCTCCACAAAGTAAAGGCTTTTTAGCTTTATCTAAACACAAAAGCTAAGAAGCCCCTTCAAAAATCTTAGCCAAACACCCCCTAATTAAACAAGACACATTTAAATATTCATACTCACACCTTAGAAAAAACAATAAGGAGGTGCTTGGTTGGGGCCTTGGGGGTATTTACTATTTAGGGGTGGGGAACGGATAAAATAATGAATAACAATGCTTTGTTAAGAATAATGTGGTTAATGAATAGTTAAAGTAGATAATGTGCCATTATGGACTAAATTGGGGGGAACGGTTATTTATACCCACTAACTTTCCTGCACAATTGTTGCTACCAAGTTCTTATCTTCTTTTATTTTTATCTCATCCATCCCTTCATTCTTCTTTTCCTCCATCAAAAAACTATCACATATTGTTGCTACAACAATATATCACAAATGTATCTTATACATACAAAAAAAGGGAAAATCCACCGATTAAAGCAAATTAATTAGTGATTCAAACACCACTAAAGGTATCTCTTTTTATTTCACTTTCGATGTCGAGTGGTTAGTTATTACGAGTAATTGTTTTTTGAATACATCGGTAATCAATTTTTTTTGGAATAGAAACTACTAATCAAAGTCATAATAAAGCTCATAGTTCTTATCAAAGGCAAATGACATCAAGATCCTTTTCATCTTTAGATATAGGAAAGGATTAAAATGAGTTATAAATTAACGTGAGTGACACTATGTTCTTATTTTGTTACGGGGGTTTATAGCCATGTCGGATGAGCAAGATAATGCGGAAGATGGGGGAAAGTTGGTGATACATAATTGTAAATAATTATTTTCGTTTATCATCTTAAAAGATTTGGTAATAGTTATAAAAGAGCTTATTGATGAACTTGTTAATTATCAAGCAATATATAAGATAATGGTAATGATTATAAAGAAACTAACAAGCAATATCAATGCAATGGAAAAACCCATTCCCTTTTTGTCTCCCATTCCTTGTTTCGAACCAAACGGCCCCTTTAATATAACCCTTGATCAAGATACAATACACAGTTTATGCTACAATACTTATCATGTCAATTATGCCTATACAATACAAATCATTACACCAAGCAATAACAAAAAATAAAATATGATTTCATTTCACTATTCAAGATAATAATGACCCACAAAATGTATATCGGCAAATACAAACAATGCTATTTTTTGAAATGTAAATTTTCATATAAAGTTAACACCTTTATCGAAAAACTTACAGTTGTTCTAAAAGTAGGAGATGAAGATGATGAAATGACATCTGGGCTTGATTCCGAACGAATCGAAGTAGCTCGAAAATGTCGAAAACAAGGGGTTCTTGAAGAATTTGTTAGTAAAAGGGGTGGTGGTCTTGTTCTTGAACAACAAGATAATGATGATGATTTTGAAATAAAGTTATAATTTTTATGAATCTTTAATCTATGAAAAAGAAACATACATGAAGAACCAATAAATTGTATGCTTCTAAGCATGATTTTTAATTTTATTTAAGGATAAAATGTATAGAAAAATATATGTATTTACATCCAATTCAAGAAAATCTTTGGGAGAAAAAAGGATGAAGGATTAAAGAATCTTTGAATCTTTATTTTGTTGGGAATTTGATGATTTATTTGAATTGAGTGAATACCTGAATGGATTTTGTTGTTTACATATATCCTTTTTGTTTTTGTTTTTATTTAATTTGATGATTCCCCAAATCCAGTTGTGGAGATCATTAATCTCTGTCCTAAATTTTCGTACTTGAAAGACCAAACAACAACAATGGTTCTTGTACTATGATTCAATCTCAGGTTTGGTCCTTCACTAAAACAGTGAAAAGGACTGTGAATGGATATTATTTAATTGATTCATAAGACTTTGGAACAACTAGAAAATTATAAAAATGAAACTATAATTTTTGAACAATAAAAGGCCAGTAATCAAGTCCGGCAATGGGTTTTCCAACAGGCCTTACAAGAAGCTCTAGGAACCCTGAATAGTTGTTTAAACAGCGAGTTACATTTACGTACTATCAGTGCCAATATTGGCATTTTGGGGCGATGAAACAAATAACGGATTAGTCCTTCTACTTTAGACATTATTTTTGATTTATTTTTTTTTCAAAAAAGAATTAAGAAATACTCATGGTAACCATTCAAGCCGACGAAATTAGCAATATTATCCGTGAACGTATTGAGCAATATAATAAAGAAGTAAAGATTGTTATTTTTTTACCGAGGGTAACATCTGTCATTTAACCGAAAATGATTGATGGAACCGTCACAATTGTGCGACCAAATATTTTATCTTTATACTTTTAGTTGTAACCAAAATTATAGGTTGCGTAGGTGACTCAACAATAATATAGAATTAGGCGATTGTTTTAGGCCTTTAAAAATTTAGGGCCTCAATATTTTGTATATAAGATTTAATGTTTGGACTTTAGGCTCACTACCATTATATAATTGAGTAACACTCTAACACCTTTATTGATGTTTGCATCAAATTGCGAATTTTTCTATTAATAGTAATTCAATAAGATAGGTCGAACTATTTTTTTTTTCTTTTAATTCTTTGTTTGATGAACTAGGCTCCCAAAATAAATCTCGTTTAAGGTCTCTAAAAACATTAAGCCGACATTGATGGGTTGTAAACTAGTTTGATCGTTCTTACTTCTTGATTCTTGAAGGTGGTCAACAAATGATTTAAAAATGATCACAATGATACATAATTTGGTTGAAATAGCTTTTAAGAAAAATGAGATGTAGTTTTAAAATTGATACCAGCGTATAACCATGCAATTATCGGCATAACAAATTTGTGGCGAAGCAACTCATTTTATTTATAGAATTAAAATTATTAACACGATAGTGGATGTTAGGTTTTGTAAAATATAGGGAAAATATCATCACTTTACCTAAGCTTAGCAACTGTCACTTTAAAAAATTAACAAATTAAACCTTTGAATTGGATAAACATACATGGTCCCCTGAATTTTACATAATCCCCATATTTTACCTAAGATAAAAACTTCAACATGTTTTACGTAATCTTTCCCTAAAATATATCACTAAAAAGGTGAAAAAGCTAAAGATATTAAAAGTAAATGACATTAAAATAAGAGTGTTGGTTGTAAAGTAAATAATAAAGATAGATATACAATGGAATATATATATATATATATAGGGTGACTATCAAATGAGAATGAAATTAAAATGGAAACAAATGAGAACACTTAAAAACTACATTTTGATGCATTAAAAGTCTATAAAACTGATATAGTGCATAACTAATTATCATTATTTAAGTATTTAACAACATATCGATCCGTCAAAATTCAAAAAATCACGTTTTTTTTTGGATACATCAATTTGATAAATATGCATCCAAGAGAAAAAAAAACATGATTTTTCGATTTTGACGGATCAATGTATTGTTAAACACTTAGATAATGATAATTAGTTAATCACTATATTAGTTTTATGGACTTTTAATGCATCAAAATGATGTTTTTAAGTGTTCTCACCATTCTTATTTTAAAAGTGTTCTCACTGGAGTGTTACCCTATATATATATAGGAATGTTATTTTTAGTACAAGGGTTTGAAAAGTACAAGGTATTTCCTCCTTCTTCCTTCCATCTCCGACCACCACCACCACCACCACCATGATCATCTCTGACGAGACTTACACATGTGTAAGTATAACTTTTTTAGCATTTCAGGTTTAAAATTTCTAGGCTGTTTCCTTCGCGAGACAACCACCACCAACCACCATCATTTCCGACCACCCCAACCACGGCGTCGGCATCAAGGGCTTCGCCCGTACTGTAGCAAACCGTCACCATCTCTTGGATCGTTGCCCATCAGATCCATACGATTCCCATATGCGTCCGTTGATGGCCAGCTTAGAACGGATGAGGGCCTCTGGCCCGTACTGTATCCACCTGAAAACGAATTTGATTCTCGCCAGAAAGTTAACTTACACATGTGTAAGTCTCGCCAGAGATGGTCGCCGTCGCCGAAGGATCGTGGTGGTGGTCGAAGATGATGATGGTGGTGGTCGGAGATGATGATGGTGGTGGTGGTGGTGGTGGTGGTCGGAGATGGAAGGAACAAGCATGTGTAAGTTAACTTACACATGTACTTTTTTAAATGCTTGTACTATAAATAACCCACCCCTACTAGTATATAAAATTTATATTTACCCATATTGAAATGCTATGAATGGAAATGATCATGTTGTCTTTAATTATTTAATTTCTACATTAAACTCTTATTTTATCAATGAGTTTGCTAAATACAGTCTTTAAGGCTGTGTTTAAGGTGCATAAATTGCTTGTATATATACCATGAAAATCAGGGGGCGAGACTTTTAATATGGAAGGTATAACTTTTTTATGCACGTTAAATACAACAACATTTCCCTTTTATCAATTTACATGTTACATTTTATCACACAACCCCGTTACCTCCAATTCTCATCGTCATCGTCATCACTGCTAGATTATCATTATCACCGCTTCCACCGTATTTTGCGTGTATCGTGCTAGTGGAAAGTGAAAAGTAAGGTCATTAAAGTAAATCAAGCGGAAAATTAGAGGGACATAAATAATTGGGAAGAGAATCTATCACATAGTGACGTGGATGGGGATAACAAACATCCCATCAAATTGTGTCTAGTCCCCCACAGGCACAACTATTACAATGACGGTGGTCGCCGGTTGCTCCTCCTCCTGTCTTATTTCCCGACCAATTTCCTTTCCACCCTCTCACACTACCAGCGCTGGTCAGAAATCTTCTTCCCCCCCCCCCCCCTCTGTCTATCTTTATTATTTGCTTACACTTTGTTTTACAGATTATATATATGTATGTATATATATTTGTTTTTAATAATAGAAAGAACCTACTTGTATTTATTTACTGCATCATTTTATCCATTGATGATTATCTTGTTTCATACTCCTTATTATATTGAAATTGATATCTTGCCCTTTAATTCCATGCCTTAAAACTCTGCATAATTTTAAAACCCCATTACAATGTGAATGTATCTACTTTTTAAGATATCAGAAGAAGCAGCTTTACAAATGCCCGTTTTTTGTTTTGTTTCGAAGGAAGCGTACTTTCCCTGGTAATCGATGTCCATAACTTGGTATTTCATAGAGATGATTGCACTAGAACCTTTAAAGCACGTCGAATTTTACTTGGCGTCAGTGCTGTAAGTAAGAAGCTATCAAGATTTGGGGAAACTGATTATGGAGTTGTTGATGAATCCTCCACTTTGCAACAGGTATGATGGTGAGTCATCACAAGCGTTCTTTTAGAATTTCCCACTTTCTTATTATGCTTAATTAGTTTTGACTAAAAGCCCGCCTGCCTGCTAAATACTGTAATAAGATCCACTGATGGTATGGTAAACCGGGAGTTCTTGTTTTTGTGCATTAAAAGTGTCTCTGGAACTGTTCAAAATTTTCTTGGAAATTATGTTCTTGCACTGGTTGCGTAAATTTATGGTTGTCATTTGGCAGAGAACGGGCCTTGTAGGATCCTTACAAGCAGGAGCTGTTATTGCAAATGCCTTGTTATTAACTACACCTTTAGAAGCACTGGCAGAAACCTGTGAGGCGCCGCTATCTGTGTTTAATATGAACATGCCTTTGTTACTACTTGTAGCCCTCATTGGTGCCACAGTTGGAGGTAAGAGTCATTCTGCTCTCAAAAAAACATCTTTGAAACGAACTGCTTCTTCCTAAATTTTACGTGTTGCAGGACTGCTTGCTCGACAAAGAAAAGCAGAGCTGTTAAGGCTAAATGAACAGCTTCGCCAGATTAATACAGCTTTAAAAAGGCAAGCAAAGATAGAATCGTATGCACCTGCTTTAAGTTACGCTCCTGCTGCTGCTAGAGTATCAGAGAACGAAGTGATTGTTGATCCAAAAAAGCAAGAGTTGATATCCCATCTGAAAAAAGGCAAGAACTTTCTACGAAATCAAAATCCAGATAAGGCATTTTTCGAGTTTAAGACTGCGCTTGAGCTCGCTCAGAACATTAAAGATCACATTGAGGAAAAGAAGGCTGCAAGAGGACTAGGTTTCCATTTCTTTCCTCTTTTCTTTTACTGTACATAGGTTTAAGTACTAGAGGTTGCAATTTCGACCCATTACTTATTAATGGGTCCATTCGGGTTGGGAAATAGTTCTAACGGGTCATACAAATTAAATAAGGAACCAAGAAAAATTTCGGTCAAAAGTTGGCCAGATTGTACTTTTGCGCATAAAGCCTCCTAATTACTTAGAAGTATTTTGTGTAAGCCCGACCCAATTCATTTGACCCCATCCTTGTTATCCAATCTACCTGCCCTTTCTGACGCCTCTATGATTATTGAAACATCATATGGCTGTCATCCCTATCTTTCAGGAGCATCATTGCAGAGGCAGGGAAAGCACCAAGAAGCCATTAAATACCATTCAATGGTTCTATCTATCTCAGAAAGGGAAGGAGAGGACTCAGGAAATACAGAAGCATTCGGTGCAATAGCTGATTGTTACACCGAGCTTGGTGATCTGGAGCGGGCAGCTACTTACTATGACCAATACATTGCAAGATTACAAGCAGACTGACCTGTTTAAATTATCATATCGGAAACTGGGTATTTTTTTTTGTAGTAGAGGCATGTATTGGTTTCGACGGGGTTCATCATCTATGTATCTCTCTTGGTTTCTTGTAATAAACTTTCTTGAACCTTATGTACCTCTTCGAGTTTGAAGTGTTAGAAGACTGGCTACGTGTATTCATGAACGTGGGTTTTACTCAGTCAGGTCATTTGGTTAGTTGGTTTGTTTATGAGTCTACGTATTTTGTGGTTTGAATAAGTTGATAGCACACGTGTGAAGAAGAAGTCATCTTATATGACCGATTCTATAGGGCTGATTAGTTAGTCTCTCTGTTTAGCTATTTTGTAGCAAAGTTTGTTTATTTCTGTTGAGTCTTGATGTGTATTTAAAGGCATTGCCTTTCTCAGTTAATGAGATCAGTTTTTGTGAGGAATATACCAGTGTTTATCAATTGGTATCAGAGCGAATTTACTAACATATTGAGTGAAAAAAAAAAAACACAACAAACACAAAACTTGATCATGAGTGGAGAGAAGCTAAAAATTCCGGTGTTCGACGGGCACTATGATCATTGGAGTGAGATGATGGAGAATGTGTTGCGTGCAAAGCAACTGTGGAACCTGGTTACACCTGGAATTGTTGAACCTTCTGTAGGAGTGGCTCAAAGTGATGCTCAGAAGAAAACCCTTGCAGAATTAAGAATGAAGGATCTTCAAGTGAAGCACTATCTGTTCCAGGCCATCGACAGGGTGACTTTTGAACAGATCTTGGATCGAAGCACATCCAAGGCCATCTGGGATGCCATGAAGCAACGATTTGCTGGCAATGATCGTGTGAAGAAATCAATGCTGCAAAAGCTCCGGCGTGATTTTGAAGTTCTGGAGATGAAGCTGAATGAAACCATACCGGAGTATTTTGGAAGAGTACTCACTGTGGCAAACCAGATGCGAAGCAATGGGGAGGTCATGGAAGATGTGAAGATTGTGGAGAAGATACTAAGGACCCTCACAGACAGATACATGTATGTGGTGGTATCCATTGAAGAATCAAGGGACATTGGTGCCATGTCCATAGATGAATTGCAAAGCACTCTCATCGTTCATGAACGAAAGTTCAAACGACCTGAGAGTGGAGAAGAGCAGGCACTCAGAGTGGACTATGATGACCACAGAGGACGTGGCAGAGGCAGATTCGCTCCAAGAGGACGTGGTCGAGGAAGGGGTAGAAGCACTTTCAACAAGGAGACAGTTGAATGCTACAAGTGTCACAAACTGGGACATTTTCAATGGGAATGTCCCCAAGAAGCAAATTATGCAGGTTTTGAGGGAGAAGAAGAGGTGGTTTTAATGGCTCAAATCGATGATGCGGATCAGTCAAAGAAGAAGTGCATGTGGTATCTCGACTCTGGGTGTTCACATCACATGTGTGGACACAAAGAAAAGTTCACGCAGTTAGACACTTCCTTCCAGCACTCAGTTAAGTTGGGAAATGATACAAAGCTGCAAGTTAGTGGCCGGGGACGGGTGAAAATTACTTTGAAAGAAGCTGAGTACACGTTACAAGACGTGTATTATGTTCCACAACTCAAAACAACCTCCTAAGTATTGGTCAGCTTCAAGAGAATGGGTTATCTGTATTGATTAAGTCAAATGTCTGTAAGATCTATCACCCACGTAGGGGTATGATCATTCAGACTTCAATGAGCTCCAACAGAATGTTTCCACTGATCGAGAAGGTGAGCCAATCTGATGTAAAGAAGGAAGAAGAATGCTTGTACTCAAATGAAGTTGTACTTGCAGATTTGTGGCATGAAAGGTATGGACATTTGAGCATGACTAGCATGAAGAAGCTGCAACAACAAGAATTGGTAGAAGGACTTCCAAAATTCAGTGTGGGGGAGCAAGTATGCACTAAATGTTTGGTTGGCAAGCAACACAAACAGGCTATTCCAAGAAAGAGTATGTGGAGGGCAAAAGAAATACTGGAGCTGATTCATTCTGACATTTGTGGTCCCATATCACCAATGTCGAATTGTGGCAAGAGGTACATACTTTCTTTCATCGATGATCACAGTAGGAAAGGTTGGATATACTTGCTGGCAGAAAAGTCTGAGGCATTTAATTGCTTCAAAATGTTTAAGAAAAGAGTAGAAACCGAGACAGGGAAAGAACTTAAGGGGTTCAGAACTGATAGAGGTGGGGAATTCACCTCAGATGCTTTCAACCTGTTTTGTAAGGAGCAGGGAATTCGAAGGCAGTTGACCACTGCTTTCACACCACAACAAAACGGGGTCGCAGAAAGGAAGAATAGGACGGTTATGAACATGGTGGTCACTCTTCTGGCTTCAAAGGGAATGCCAAAGTTCATGTGGGCAGAAGCTGCGGTATGGACTTACTATGTACTTAATAGGAGTCCTACTAAGGCTCTTGCCAATAAAACTCCCTATGAAGTCTGGTACAAGGAGAAGCCAAATGTTGAAAACTTCAGAGTATGGGGTTGTCTTGCACATGTTCACATACCAAAAGAAAAGAGAAGTAAGCTGGATGATAAGAGTTTTGTTTGTGTTTTGACTGGTATTAGTGATGAGTCTAAGGGGTACAGACTCATTAATCCTGTCAATCTGAAGGTTGTGACTAGCAAGGATGTTGTTTTTGAGGAAGACAAGGCCTGGGTCTGGGATCTACCTAAGACTCAGATTCAAGAATTGAAGTTAACTTGGCAAGATGTAACTGAAGATGAAGACAACTCAGATGATGAAGTACAGGCTGATGAAGATGCTGAAAACAATGGTCAAGAGGGTGAACCCAGTCAACTTGGTGATTCACCAGTAAGGGAGGGCAGACAACGCAGGACTCCCTCTTACTTAAACGATTATGTGACAGGAGAAGATCTGGATGTTTGTGTCAATATGGTGCAGGAGGTATCTTGTGATCCAGTCAAATATGAAGAAGCAAGCAAGGAGACAAAGTGGCAACAGGCAATGGATGCTGAGATTCAATCAATTGTGAAGAATGAAACGTGGGTGCTGACAGATCTTCCCAAAGTTGCTAAATGCATAGGAGTTAAATGGTTGTATAAAACCAAGTATGATGAACAAGGAAAGGTTAGTAAGTACAAAGCTCGTTTGGTGGCCAAGGGATACTGTCAAGAGCATGGGATTGATTATGAAGAAGTATATGCTCCAGTGGCTCGAATGGATACTATAAGGTTGATTATTGCTGTAGCTGCACAAAAGGGTTGGAGTGTGTATCAATTGGATGTAAAGTCAGCTTTTCTTTATGGGACTTTACAAGAAGATGTGTATGTCCAACAACCGCAGGGATATTTGATCAAAGGAAAGGAGCAGAAGGTGTATAAGCTTCACAAAGCATTGTACGGGCTGAAACAAGCTCCTCGAGCTTGGTTTAGCAGAATTGAGGCTTATTTCATGGCGGAGAACTTTACAAGAAGTGAAAAGGAACACACATTATTCACGAAGAAAGATCCAAAGGAAGGTATCTTGATTGTGAATGTCTATGTTGATGATCTGATATACACAGGAAACTCACTGAAGATGCTACATGAATTTAAGAATTCCATGATGAAGGAGTTTGAGATGTCTGATTTGGGTCGCATGAAGTTTTTTCTGGGAATTGAAGTGAGACAATTGAAGAATGGAATTCACATTTCACAGCACAAATATGCTGTGGAGATTCTCAAAAGGTTTAATATGGAGAATTGCAATGCTGTTATCAATCCAGTGGTGCCAGGAGTGAAGCTTACAGCAGATGAAGGTGCTAAAGTTGATGCAACTTTATTCAAGCAAATGGTTGGAAGCTTGATGTACATTACTACTACAAGGCCAGATATTCAGTATGCAGTGAATCTCATCAGCAGGTTCATGTCTAGTCCCACTGAGGATCACATGGCAATCGCAAAAAGAGTGTTAAGGTATCTTCAAGGAACTTTGGATTATGGTATTTGGTACAAGAAAGGAGGAAATGGAGTTATGGAAGTATTCACAGATAGTGATTTTGCGGGAGACATTGACAGTAGGAAAAGCACTTCTGGGTATGTGTTTTTGTGGGATGGAGCAGCTATTGCATGGGCTTCTAGAAAGCAAGATGTTGTGGCGTTATCATCTACTGAGGCAGAGTATATTGCTGCAGCAACATGTGCATGTCAAGCAATATGGATCAAGGAAGTGTTGAATGAATTTGGAATGGGAGCAGCAAGCTGTATGGTGATCAAGTGTGACAACACATCTACCATAAAACTCTCTAAAAATCCTGTGTTTCATGGCAGGTGCAAGCACATAGGTGTTCGTTTTCATTTCCTTAGAGACTTGGTGAAGAATGGAGAGATTGAGTTAGTTCACTGTGACACCAAAGAACAATTAGCTGATGTTTCCACAAAACCAATGAAGAGGGATGTATACGTGAAGCTGAGGACTAAGCTGGGAGTCTGCTCAAGTCAGAATCAAGTCAAACTTGAATTGGAAGATGTTCAAGTTTGAGGGAGGGTTTGTTAGAAGACTGGCTACGTGTATTCATGAACGTGGGTTTTACTCAGTCAGGTCATTTGGTTAGTTGGTTTGTTTATGAGTCTACGTATTTTGTGGTTTGAATAAGTGGATAGCACGCGTGTGAAGAAGAAGTCATCTTATATGACCGATTCTATAGGGCTGATTAGTTAGTCTCTCTGTTTAGCTATTTTGTAGCAAAGTTTGTTTATTTCTGTTGAGTCTTGATGTGTATTTAAAGGCATTGCCTTTCTCAGTTAATGAGATCAGTTTTTGTGAGGAATATACCAGTGTTTATCATGAAGACCATGAATTACAAATTGCGAGGCATTAGCTTGTTACACCAATCTAACACGCGTAGATTTAACGATTGATAAATGATAATAGTGATCATCAAAAAGAAAATTTTTTTTTCTACCAACACACTAAAACAATATTGGAGCATTGCTTAAACAACATTTGGCAAAACAGGACTGGAGCATTGCTTAAACAGCATTTAAACAACATTTGACATGTTCTTTACACGACATGTGTATATGTCATGTATAAATTCAAAGTTATTATAATTATAAATAAATCAATTAATGATATATAAATATCTTATATAATAAATTTTATTTTTAAGATACATATATTACCAAAAAAAACTTATATTAATTTAAATATATTTCGACCAACTAAATATATAACTCATATATTGATTAAAATTATTGTTATTAACCGATGAGTAAAAGTAGGTGTGTTTACAACTTACCGATGAGTAAAAGTAGGTGTGTTTACAACTTACAACCGTAACAGTGTAAGACACCATTAAACCAGTCTTTACAATCTTGAAGATAATAGTATGTTTATGCTCTAATTTGTTATTGTATATATATAAAGAAAGTAGGTGGATAGAAACCTCATAGTCCCTTTAAGCCTTAAGGCATCCAATATTTCTACAAGGGAAATACCACCACACGAAATTGGTTAAACTAAAGCAAAGCCTCGAAGCCGCGTCCTTAAACTAACATATATTTATTATTTTTTATGTGTCTATTATGAAGATAAACTCTGTATAATTATATTCTTATTAAATCAATAATAATTGTTTATTATGAGGTTTGCTTACTTAATAAAATTGTATTTGTTTCAACATATTGGTTATCATACTCTTCAACAACTGATGCCATCAATTTTACTTTAATTTGTTTATTTGTATTATTTATTTTATGTTTGTGTTTTTAACGTAACAAAGCAATATTTTTGAATTAAATAGATTCTATTATTTCTTTATAAAAAAAAACCAACATTATTGAATTATAATGTTTGTAATCAATCATATGATATACATAAATTAATCTTTACATTATACGAATATTAAGACTAGTTTTTATTATACATAGTCTGATACTCTTTAGCAATCACTAGTTATTGTTACTATTTATTTATTTTTATTCTAATTTAAGAGAAATCAGTTTAAAAAATAACATAAGTGAGAAAAAATTTTTTACAGTAATATAACACGTGCAAGTGTGCAACACATAGTATTTTATGAAAACTCAAAAAGAAAAAAATCATGTACAACTAAGCATAAACTCTATTCCAACTTTATTTTGTTTTTAGAAAAATAAATTTGTTAACTGATTTTTTGTTAACGCGTTTTTTTAACCGATTAAATTTGAAAAGTTTATTTACATTCGAATAAGGAAAGTAAATCCAATCCGAATATCATTACGACTCATAAACCCCAATATATATATATATATATATATATATAGGGCCAATGAACTCTTTCCATAACCCAAACCATATCTTACACATACGAAAAAAAGAGTACGTGCTGCTTACTCTTTTCGATTCGATCGATCACGTCCTTTGATTTTCTTTTAGCATTCATGCAGTTCGTAATTAGATATGTCGATTTCGATCTTTGTGTTACAGAAGATCGAATTAGTATGTTCTTGATCAATAATAAAGTTACTTCATTGATCAATATTTGTGTTACAAAAGATCGATAAAAAAAAAGTACGTTAACTATGGAGAAATACGCATTACTTGAAGAAGTGGGAAGCGGATCATTCGGGGTTGTCTGGAAAGCTTACAACACGCAAACGGGTGAAATCGTGGCGATCAAGAATCTGTTCACATTGAACAAGTCATGGGAAGTGGAAGTCGAGGCACTCTACAAGTTCAACAATCATCCAAATATCGTGAGCCTCAAGGAACTATCCATCCAAGAAAACAACGACACCGCATCGATGGTCTTTGAATACATGGAATGCAATCTTTTCGAATGTATGATGAAACGAAAGATACCCTTCTCGGAAGCAGAGATCAAACAAATATGCATACAAGTGTTTCTTGGTCTGGCCCACATGCATCACAATGGCTACTTTCATCGTGACCTAAAACCCGACAACCTTCTTGTCTCTGGAAACGGTACGGTCAAGATTGGGGATATGGGCTCGGCCCGTGATACCAAAAATACTCTGCCTCTGGAGCATGAGATCACAACGCATTGGTATCGAGCACCTGAGGTTTTTCTACGTTCGCAGAAGTACGATTCTAAGGTTGATATGTGGGCAATGGGGGCGATCATGGCTGAATTATTCAGCTACACACCGTTGTTTGAAGGTCTTACTAATTCAGATGTAATGGATAAGCATTGTAGTGTTTTAGGCACCCCAACAGAAGAGACATGGTCTGAAGGACTTGATCTTGCAAGGAATTTATATTATAAGTTTCCAAAAGATGTTGCTGGTGTGCCATTTTCAGAATTGTTACCGAATGCAAGCCAGGCTGCGGTTAATCTGATTGCTTCGCTCCTTTCATGGGACCCCAAGGACAGGCCCACAGCCATGGAGGCGCTTCGACATCCCTTCTTCCGCGACTGTTATCATCCTCCTATTCCACCGACTATTTACTATAATTCCTTCCCAAGTGTGTTTCTTAAGGCGATGAAGCGAGAGGGTATGAAAGGGATCAGTACAAGAATTCCTTTTAAGAGTAGTCGACGTGAATGCGGTCAGATATATATTGGTTCGGTTAAGTTGCCAGTAATCCCAAATCTGACATTCTAGTTAGTTTTGAACTACTGTAATTGATGGCATTATGGCAGAGTTGCTTGTATTGGGTTTGGATTTGGTACATTATTATGTTAATGTTAAGGAAATCTTTAATTTGTTTGATATCTTTGTTATGTTATGTTATCATTTGGATTGATATGTTATCATGTTTCCTATATATTAACATGTCTGATCATGTCTCAAATTTAAAGTTTAGTTTGTTGTTTCCAATTCTTATTTACATGCTTCAAGTTGTGGTTTGGTGTGAGTTTAAATATTTCTTGTTTTTTAAATCTAAAAATTGACATCATCATCTTTAGTTGACATCTTAAACAAAAACTAATAGTATAAATCTGTACACTTTGAATAGAATGATTGCATAAAAATATCACTCTTGCTTCTTCTCAATTCAATAGTCACGAACCAATGCGAATGTTAAACAACTAAGACAAATAAATAAATTCAATAATATCCAATTTATTATATGTACCAATCTCAACTGTGGGGTATTAGAACACAAGAAACCATGAAAAATGGTTTATAGAGGAATTTATAACTTGTACACCAACAAAATCTAAAATATCTAGCAGAAGCCAATGCACCTCATGTCCACCATAACCATGTTAACTTTTTAAGTGTCTTCTGTGTATTGGTGATCCTAAAAAGAACAAACTACATCAACTAAATCAGATGATCCTCCCCCACAGGGACTTAAGTCCACTGGTCAATAGAGCAAGATTCTTAATTCAGCGCCAATTTGTCACATAAAGATTGATATGCAGCACTGCAGACCTTAAACTTCTCCTCGGCAATAGCCTGTTCATGCACGCCATCTTATTAGTCTTATTTGAAACTGATTAAAGCAAATGGTGTGAATGAGTAAAGGGGCGATGAAATATGTACTATATGCAACTACGGGTAGCAACCGCCACCATGCAAGTTGTAATATATCTATCATACACAGGTCAAATGCAAAAAAGTAACTAAAGTTGAAACATGTCAACTGGTTAAACGGGTCAGAAGTTCCTCAAGTATAATAATATGATTACAAAATCTTAAATCACTCAATTTAGAAGATCAAATCTATCTTTTATTATAAAATGCTATGTAATCAAAAGTACTCTATAACACATTAAATAATCGCAGACTTTTTTTAAAAACGACAAAAAAAAGTGTTGGCAGGTCAGCGGAACTTGACCTATCATAACGGCCTAACCCATTCTGACATGCTTGTTTTGCCAACCCTAATCTTCACACACAAAGTACATGAATTATAAGGTTTTGTACTCATACTTTAAGGACAGGTTCATTTTTGACTAGATACATTACCAAGGTAATTCGTTGATCTTTAATAATGGTAAGATAAACTAGGAACATCATATTTCTCCTGCTTACATTTTGAGATAAGAACTTTGTTTGAAAAATAAGTAAATTATGGTGTGAGATTAATTATTAGATGGAGGTTGTCTTTTAAGTGGACCTAAATATGTTCACATAACCCCGCAATTCTATTTGAACCTACAACCTCCAAGTACTAAAAACTGTGGAACCAAGTGTAGAAATCTTGTGCATTTACATGACATTTTTCG